>NC_071414.1:3134740-3759740 GCF_017976375.1 Cuculus canorus
AAATAAATATTAATGAGCATTTGGTGATAGGGTTTCACTGCAGGCAAGAGTCTGAGAAAGCCTTGGGTTAGTGGAGGGAGTAAAAGCATGCTGAGCACTTGTCACTCCAAATACTTGATTTGCTTGTTCCATAAAACATCCTTCTCCAGGCAGGCACTCATAGTGTCATCAAATCGTTAAGGTTGGAAAAGGCCTCTAAGCTCATCCAGTCCAACCAGCACCTCAGCCCCACAGTGTCTACTAAATCATGTCCCCAGGTGCCATATCTACCTGCTTTTTGAACCCCGCCAGGGATGGACACTCCACCGCTGTCCTGAGCAGCCTCTGCCAGGGCTTCACCACTCTTTCAGTAAAGAAATTTTTCTTAATATCCATCGTAATCCTCTCATGGTGCAGCTTGAGGCCGTTTCCTCTCAATGCTAAATTTTCTGGAGAACATTCCTAACCTGTGTTAAACCAGTCACCTTCAGGTGGAAGGTTTTCTTGTACTCGGAGTTTATTTGGAGATTTGCTTTCCTTAGGTACCCTTTTCTAGCCCTGTCTCAAAATGCTTGGTTATGTGTGTTACAGTGAAATGGGGTTTTTAAAAACTGCGTTTTGAGAAGGACCTGGATCTTGGCCTGGTACCTCGAGTTCTGCAGAGGCCAGAGAAAGGCAGCAGACACGCTGTAAAACCCACTCACACTTGTGCTGGACTTCAGCATTCCTGTATCAGCCTCGTGATAAATGTGCTAGGATAGAAAGCTAGCCCTGGTGAGTGTTGTCTGCCAGCCTGTCTGTGAGCCAGATACTTTTGTAATGGTCTTAAAATTGTAATAGAAATCAAATTATTCTGAAACTATTTAAAGGACATGTACTTTCTGACTCGCACAACGGGTTTAACATACAACCTGTGGATTTCTAATTGTGGAATATGCTCTGTGCTGCACGTGGAACTCCTAAGGTATTTGTACTTGATTCAGAAACACTTGCCTGCTGTGGAGAAAACAGTGATACAGTAGTCTGAACTCTGAAAGGCCTTTTGAATTCAGGTTTCATGCTACCCTCTTCCATATCTTCAAAACAACGATACAGATCTTATAGAATAGGGAGAGAACACCGTTACCACTGCCACCAGGAAACCACAGACTGTGCCCTTGTTAAGTTCCAAGGATGCTTTGCAGCATAGCCTTTTTATTAGAGTGGTCACTGGGAACTTCACTGCTCCTTGGACTTCTCCTTTCCTCTTTCGGAGGAGGAGAATTATTTAGTTTGTTGCCAGGAGATGGCAGTAACAGATAAACTTTTAAGATATTATTTTGTGCATGAACATCACTTGAACATCTTCTGTTTGTCTGCACTGTCTCCTTTGGGAATTGCTCATCTCCCATCTGACGTGGTCATGATCTTTATACTTCAAAAACTGCTCACAACACTAAGGTGTTAACAGTATATTCACATGCCAGCAAGGCTGCTTCGAACCTTCCTCTGAGTACGTGCAAGGTTATGGTTTGCTTAGTGGTGTTTGTCTGATGGCTCAGCTACAGAGCTTGCAGTTTACGCTGGTTCATTCTGCACTGTTTGCTTTGGGAAGTGCAATGCTTTGTGCAGATAATTCTTCTTCTTTCTCTTTGAAATGTAAAGTGTTACGTAGGCACGTAGAGGACTGTGTTTGTATGATTGCAGCCATCCAGATGTACTGGACAGTCACTTGCTCTGTATAGGTTGGTCTGTTGAACATGACTGTTTTATACTGAAGTCTATAATAACCATTAGATCTGTTTCTGCTGAAACACAATGTGTGCCCTGTTGATCACACCTGTAACCTTCAAAATCTGAGACATGCTTACTCAGCAGACCTGTTTGTTTTCTTTATTTTTATCTGGCTGTGTCCTCCACTTCACTGCATTAGCTTGTCTTCCTGATAGCCAAGGAGTCACAATGTGAAATGAACTCTTGAAAATAACCTTGCAATGATTATGTTTTCCAGGAAAAGCTTGAGCACTGTTGAAGATTTTCTTTGTGCTTGGCTAACTGGCATCCGTTATTCACAAAAATTAAGTTATTCTGGGTCTCTGATTTAGTGGAGTTTTTGGGAAAGCAAAATTGCAAGGCCTTGGAAATAATTAACAGAATCAGCAGTGAGATTTTATGGGACCAGTGACACTGTAGTTGGAATATGAAGAAGAAGAGTTTGATTGCTATTTTAGTGCAAGTCTATTTTGTAAGGGGATTGCTTGTGCATACCCCTATGCAACTGCAGTCACATTTTTAAATCTAGCACCCACGGCAGGAGACAGGATCTTGGCAAAGGACATAAGAAAACACATGCAGCATTCTACCTGGTTTGTCTTGATGGCTCTGTGGTGCAGCTTACTGTATTCATCATCTTTATTGGTGTGCTTATTCTCTCTACCAGCTTCAGTTGAGTTCCTAGTGCTTTTGGATAAGTACTAACTGATATTTATTAAATAATATTTTGCAGCACGTTGCCTTGCATAGTCCAGGATCAATGGGCAGGATCCCGGTTTGGGTATATTTCAACTTCTGGCTCGTTGTGTGCATTTACTATGTAAATCCAACTCATCCAGGATATGAAAGGATCACAGGGGTTAATAAGCTGCTTCTGGTAGCTAAGATTTTCATGATGAAAGGGAGTGCAGGGATAGGACAAAGGAGAACAGTTCTCAGCTGAAAGAGGGGAGATTAAAATGAGATCTTAGGAAGAAATGTTTTCCTGTGAAGATGGGAAGGCCCTGGCCCAGGCTGCCCAGAGCAGTGGTGGCTGCCCCATCCCTGGAGGTGTTCAGGGCCAGGTTGGATGGGGCTCGGAGCCCCTGATCCAGTGGGAGGTGTCCCTGCCCATGGCAGGGGGTTGGAACTGGATAGGCTTTGAGGTCCTTTCCAACCGAAACCATTCCGTGATTCTGTGAAAGTCCGTGTTTCCCCAGTCCACAGGTAACTTCTGCTTGTTGACCAACACACCCTGTACTGCAAGTGAAATTAGAGCATGAGAGTGGCCCGGGTAGATGTTGTTTCTGGGATGTCTAAGTACTGCCAAAGGGCTTTCATTTGGGGTGATGTTTCTTCACTTGGTAGTTTCCGTGTAGTACATAGTTGCGCTCATCCTGTGACGCAGTATAGCTGCGATGTCGGATCAACAGTGCACAAACTCAAACACCACTCTGTTGCATGGAAGGTAGTGTGCCTCGAGGGTGGGAAAGATGCTGTGGGAATACCTGTCCATACAGCTTTTATAAATACATTGGGAAGTCTTTGTGCAGCTAAACTGAATTTACTTTGCACTGGAGTTCGCGGTGCAGAAGCTGAGCTGTCATCTCTCATTATTTAACTTACTTGACTCCTGCTGATCCTGAGGTTCCTTAGCTGATGCTCATACCAGAAACAATTGCATCAATTCCCCCACCAAATGAATGCTGTGTTAAGTGTTCCAGTCTGATTTACTCAGCTTGAAGCTGTTACAAAACACTTGTCCCTCTTGATTTTTTCCATAGCTGAAGAGATGCCTCAAAGCCCCCAGCTTCTGGTGTAAGTCATTCAGTAATCATTCTGTAAGTGTGGAATCTAGTGACGGTAATCTGTGAATCAGGATAACTGCCTTGGAATAACCACCATTTGCCTTTAATGCATTACCATTGAACTCATTCTCGTGGATTTCCCGTCCCTACACGAGGCTGCAGGGCAGTGTGTCTCTGCTGAACAAAATTCAGGAGTGGGCTTGGCACCTGCAGTTTATACCTGAAACTGAAATACAAACAATGTCCTTGCATTTAACGCAAGAGAGGTTTTGCAGAATCTTTCGTTCTCCTTCTACTGGCTATATCTGTGGAGCCCTATCTTCTGCTGTGCTGAATTATTTATTGTTATATGTAAAGGAATAGTAAAATAATCAATATTTTATATTTTTATTACTGCTGCTTAGCAAAGCATCTGCTTGAAGCTTATCATCTGTTTGGATCACATAGCCCAGTGCATTACATGCTCAAAAAGTCCAGGATTCTGTGCCCAGAAGCAGCTAAACGCTTTCTGCTGCTGGTATAGAATCATAGAATGGTTTGGGTTGGAAGGGACCTCAAAGCCCATCCAGTTCCAACCCCCCGTCTTGGGCAGGGACACCTCCCGCTGGACCTGGCTGCTCAAGGCCCATCCAACCTGGCTTTGAACACCTACAAGGAGGGTGCATACAGGGTATATTGTGCTCGATTTTGGTTTGTGCTCATTCTCACTCTGTGGAAGTGGGACAGTGCAGCAGGTGGACTGTACTAGAAAAGGAATCATGTGTTAGGGATATTTTAGTTTATCTATTTGGATTAATTTGTAACTGATGCTTCTACGTATGGTAATTTAATTATCGCATTGCTCCAGCGTCCTAAAGCAGTGTCGGCACTCTCTGAATGTATTGCAAAACTTGTTTAGCAGTTTACTGTGCAGTGATTGACATTTTGATTTCCTTTATTTCTTTGTAGAGCAAGGCTTAGATCACATAGCAGAAAACATCCTTTCCTATCTTGATGCCAGATCACTCTGTGCAGCAGAGCTGGTGTGTAAGGAATGGCAGAGAGTCATCTCTGAGGGAATGCTATGGAAAAAACTGATTGAAAGAATGGTACGCACAGATCCACTATGGAAGGGACTGTCAGAGAGAAGGGGTTGGTAAGTACCTTGGTAATAACCAAATTCACCTTTTACAGTGGTCTCCTTTACAAATGTCCCTAATTATGAGCTCTGTCAAAAATAAGTTTGTAGTAAACTAGGATCTCCGAGATCCTTCCCTCTGCCCTGGACTAGTGGGGCAGCCACTGCGAAAGCTGGCAGCTCTCGTTGCTACTTTAGCTTTGTCCCCTGCCCTTCTGTGCACCAAAGTTTTTCAACACTTGCTTCCTTGGGGTAAGTCTGTCTGCAGGGAGAATGATCGTGTAGAATCGGCTCATGAATAAAGAACAATGTGTTTTGCAGGGCTTTATCCTGAGTGAAGTGTTTCCAATTAAATTGTTCTTTTGCTTAAAATATAAAACAGCAGCTTGGGCTGCAGAAGCCTCTCACAAAGAGAAATCATTTACGTTTGTGGCAATGGCGTTGTTCTATCCTTTCAGAGTATCTGAAGAGCTGAGGTGTTCTGCTTTAGAAACCTGCTTTTCTGTGCTCTCTAGTGGTGTGCCTAAGAAAATGCAAGGCATAAGGTTAAGAGCAAAAGGACAGCAATCTGTTTGCTAAGAGCCTTGTGAAGCAGTGAACCCTAATTTGGAAAACCTTAAGAAAAACACCTTTTTAGTCTTGGGCATCTTAAATACAGCTGTCAAAGTGTATAGTCACAAGGGTTGCAATGGCAATACCAAACACTCTTATGAGTATTCTGTCAGGACATGTCCTAAGGTTTGGTTCTGTGCAGGCTTTGAATTCCTTTAAAGTTTGGATTCTTCGCGATACATTGAAAAATATGTTTTTGGTTCTTTCTAGGGATCAGTACCTGTTTAAAAACAGACCAACAGATGGCCCCCCAAATTCGTTTTACAGGTCCTTATACCCAAAGATAATACAGGATATAGAGGTACGTTTTCTGCTATGTCATATCTACCGGAACAATTATGTTGCATATTGTTAGTGTTTCAGAGGTGGTGCATGCTGGAGTGACAAAACCTGTGTGTCTGTGTCACTGCTGCTTGTGAGCTCTGGCTCTTCAGACAGTGTCAGAAATAGCCTCAGTAACTTGCTGCTGCAGTACATGCGTTAAAGTGCTACTTTAAGAGTTAACGCCACCTTTTTGGCATTTAGAAATTTTTGGAACTCTTCTGGGACTAAGGATTTTAATAAAACAGCTGGTTTAGGAGACTTACTACTCCAAGAGAATTCCACGTATTACTGAGTGTTTTCATGTCTTGGTGGTGCTTCCTTAGAAAAGGATTAAGGTAATGCCTTAATTACCAGTCATTTAAACTGTAGCATGTTTTAGTATCGTATGATTTCTAAAGCAGTCTGTGTTGCAAACACAGCTTTCTCCAGGATATGGGTTTCTTCTTCATGGTTTGCTGAGAACAATCAGTCCTACAATGAGGAACACAGTAGAGGTGTTGGTGTTAAAAAGGCTGTAGAAATGACTGCTTTCTTTGGTATACAATTTTGCTCATCTTCATGAGTTACAAAGTTGGGCTCATTCCCTTATTTTTAAACGTTTCTGATAACTTGGGATCATCTTGGTGTTCTGTCTACCAGCAGAAAATCTGCCTTGCTGAGTTTGCTGTGTACCCACCACAAACTCTTAAGTTAACCACAGACTGTAATAGATTTATTTCAGCTACGTAATGGATGTGAGATTACTGGTCTGAAATTCATCAGTGGGGAAATGTGTAGTTATGTTTAAGACAAATATGAATTAATGGAATCATTTTGCTGTGACAAATGTGAGTTTGTTGCTTTAGCACTCAGTAAACAACCTTTTTCAGAACTCTTAACCTATCTGTAAAATGTATCTGCTGGAAACATAATCCAATTTTCAGATATAACCCTTGCTGCATGATTTATAAACACTTAAAGGTCAAGAACTAAGCATGAGATTGAGCCTAGGCAAAATAAGATCAAACTTACTATTGAATTGTGAGCTGAATGAGACATTTTGTTATCCAAAGGGAGCTGTCTGTCCTCTGTAAGGAATGACAGAGGGATGCTGCATTGATAAGCCTGTGGGACTAAGTAGAGTTTAATGTGGTGTTTTCTTCTGTTCTGCAAAATTCTGGTAATGTTCAGTAACAAAAATGGGTGAGAAGCGGTGTGAAAAGGTGACCTTTGTGATGACGAGTAACACTGAAAGAGTGTTGTTCTAACTTAGATTTTTCAAGTTATTTTTCTGAAACTCATTTGTTTAGGTGTAAGTGGGACATTTGCATAGGAATTCTTATTGTTAGAGAAGGGAGTGTTCCATGGAGCTATTCTGGGGCCTTTGAACTGCCAAAATCGGCTATTTAGTACTTTCCTTCTTTAGTTGCTGTGTATGTGCTAGTACTGTGCAAAGAAACAAAGCTCCTGAATTGGACAGGTTTCGCTAGTATGAAATAAGCAGGAACAAACCAAACCCCGCAGGCTTTGCTTGTTAATATACTAAATGTTCAGTCTCTTAAATGTCTGGGAGTGTGGAAGAAAGTATGGCACTGCAAATAGATCATAGTAATGGACGTGTTTATGAAAAACTGAATTTCATTAAGATAGCTGTAAATATGTTATACCCTCAAATGGGGAGAAAAATGTGCACTCCCTGAAAAGTAAGGGCTCAAGTATTCAGCATGGATGAAAAACACATCGGTGATTGAAGTCAAGAAACCCAGATTTATAACGCTTTTTGAACCCTAACTTTCTTTCATAGTTTTGACTCATAAGCTGTTATTTTTCCCTTATGTAATGCTCAGGTGGATGATGTGATAAATGTAGAATGTGCAGCGTAAGGGGTTATCCTGTGTCAGGCTCTGGGCTGGGGCTGAGGGGAGAACGTGCTGTATGTGAAACACACCGTGCCACTAGGGCTTAAAAATAGGAATGTGAGTAATGAGCGTGGGAAAAAGGGATAGCTTTTCAAAGAGTAAACTGTAAGCTGTTGCCATAGTTTCTGCCTGTTCCAAACGGCCTGGCGCAATCCAGCTACTTTTACATATGAGTTCCGTAGTTTCTATCTAATGCTTTTATCCTTCCCGATGTTAAATATTACTAGGGCATGCGGGAAACCCCTCTGTGTCTCAAACTCAGAGGGAGGCAGAATAGAGAAGCAGAATTAGGGCTGCTCAGGGGAAACCTTGGACTTCCCATTCCATGCTTTTGTCTATGAAAATATGAAATACCTTTGGTTGTGGGTGGCTGTCAGTCACTTGGGGTAGAATTTAAAGTATTGGCAACCATCCCCAGGTCTGTTGATGGCCCCATGGGTGCTTTGGTAGAGCAGGAAAGCTGAAAGGAGCCAGGCCCAGCCAGCGGTGGGCTCTTACCTCTCAGTAGGTGTAAGCCTCTGCCCAGATTCAGGAAACAAATGCATCTTTTTCTGCTCTCTGGAGTGGTGAAGTCTCTCTTGAAAAACCAGTGTCTACTACCAGAATACTCACTGCTCAGTGAGGGCGCATTCCTCACTCCTGGTTCTTTAAGGGTGCTGATCTAGAGAGGGAAGGCAGAGGACAGGGTATTTGTGCCACATGAAATGTTTCCCTCTAAGTATTTCCTTCAAGCTTTCTGAAATATTGCTGGTTTTAGCAGTATTCAGTGGGGTTGGTGTTTCTGCTGATAGTCAAGGGTCCGATAATTCTTCCACTTCCCAAAGTGTATTATATTTTTTTTACTAAATCTCCCTGTAATAAATCACTTTTCACAAATTGCTTCCCTAAAGGACTGTCAAAAAAAGCTTTGAACAGTGTTTAAAAATGGAGATGGCAACAATAACAACAAAACTTAGCTATATGACCAGGAGCACTTCTTAAACTTTATCTCCCCTTATTCTGATTTTAAGCCTAAAGTTATGCTCTCCTTCAGTTTTATACTTTTCCCATTCCTTCATTTTTCAAAGCAATGTGCTGAAACTCTTAAATAAGATTTCCATCCTAGCTATGATGAAGAATCGTGTATCTCTGAATACCAAAATGTTTTTTCTTTAAATATTTGCCTGGAACTTCAATAATATCTTCCTGTTTCTGTCAGAGAGTTGGAGTTCGGGGAGCTAGTGTTGAGCCAAAGGCTACCATATTAGCATTTATATCATTATATAAGTATTTTAATAAGATAAATATCTTGTGTCTGAAGGGCGTGATTTTTTATTTTAGTGTAGTAAATTATATTTGATGTAACACAAATCTTGTCATTCAGTATTTTACTAGTGAAGCACAATGATTAACCAAATTCTGCTAGACTGATAATGATAAGAGAAATTATTAATAACTTCCTGCAGCTGATACTAAATTGGGTTTTGGTTAGAGATAAACTCAAAGCAGAGTGGGCTCTCTCCTTTGGATTGACTGATAGAATTAGAAAAGTAACCCAAAACCTGAATTAACAATTGAAGGAAAACTGAGGAATGATAAACAGCAAATTGGAATCCTTTCCCTTTTTGGCATTTTTGGTCAAAAGTCCATACAACCACAAAGTGTCATTAGCTGCGAGGTATTACAGGCTATGACTTGGCAAAGGGAGGTTCACTCACCTTCCTGAGAATTTATTAGTGCCTGTATCTGTTTAGTTCATACCAAACACATTTTAGGAACACAGTGTCATTTCTGAAATCATTGGATTTGAAAATAATTTAGAGACATTTAGAGATCTGAAACAAAGTTCTTGGAAAGAGGTCATTATCCTCCACCTCCACTGCAAAGCCAAGTATTTAATTAAGATTCATTTCACAAGAGGTGGTCCAGTAATTTTAAATGCCTCCAAGTCAGATGTTGAATTGCCAAGCTTCTTTAGGAGCCTTTTTAAAGGGGGGAAAAAAAACCCTGATTTAAGGCTTATTCTAGAAGACTGAACCTGAGTTTGCAAGAGCTTATTTATGGAGCTGATCCGGTTGGTGTGGGGTATTCTGTGCTCTGGTGCAGTCTCAAAGCGTGGTGAAGATCAGCCTTTTAACGAGATTGTGTCAATTGGCACATTGCCAGGGTGGAAAGTTTATTGCTGCTGGTTCCATAACCCCAAGTCCCTGGATGTTTTCTCTATTGTTTGTGAAGCTTGGCCAACTGTTCTGTTTTCCCCTCAGGATCAGCGTTAGTATCTGTTTCTTTTGATGAGTTGAGAAGACACATGTGCTCCTCATCTTTAGGCACACGGCAGGTGCCTATATCTTGTTTCCACAGAGAGTTAGGTCCACCTAATTGAGATGAGAATTAAAATGAGAATTTGCTGAAGACTTTAGTAAAATGTGATTCCAGGCCATTGGGTAAACAATGTGCCTTCTTCTGAATTTTGAGCAAGTTCAGATTTAAGGACTAGAACTGAAATTTTAAATGTGAAAAGGGGAAAAAGTCAACTCTCGCCCCCCAATCCCTGCCAGTACCGGGAGGGCTTTGTGAAAGTTGCACTGTATCATTTCTGAGGAAATGAGTTTGTTTACTGCTGTTCTAATTTGATGCTGGAGAAATTTTATGTGCGTGTATGGGGAGAATCTGGTCAGCATTATATGCCTAAAAATTCTGTCAGACAGCCTTTGAAGTCCCTGCTCCACAGACACTTCCCAAAAGATATTTCTCAAAAAAAGAAAGCAGCCAAGGAGAGGGGAGGCTGTTGAGCCACAAGGACCAAGCTCTTGTGGTGCAAGGCACAGGTTCCAACTCATGTCTGAACAGAGCTGAAGACTCCTTTTTTGGATACCCCTAGCACGAGATGGATCCTGGACTTCGCATTTTCATTCACTTTACCCACATCACACCTACCTTTTTTTTTTTCCACAAACAGGCATAAAAGGCTGCAGTTTTTCTTCTGCAGATTTGAAAAAGCATTCACTGTGCCTGATTGAGTTCTTTGAATGCCCCATGCTCTGATAGGGCCTGATAAGTACCTGTTCAAATATAACCTTGTATTTTTATGGTGTTACAAATAAACTTAGTGTTTCCAATGGAAACTAAAAGGTGCGATAACTTTGTTGTTCTGCAGCCCTGTTCCTTCTCAGGTGTTGTGTACAGCCCCGATGCAATGTCATTGAAGTGTCTCGGAGGACCGCGCTCTGTTTTCATTGCTCTTGGCTTGTGTTTTTAACATTTCCCCTCCATATCTGGAATTTACAGCAGTACTTCTCTGTGGCTTTGGTGTAAGCTGCAGTCCGGTTAAAGTTGGTATAGTTTGATGTTGCATCTGTAACCTGAAATTCCACTGTCTCTGAAGTCATTCATATACCTAGAATGACTGTAGAATGGTTTGGGTTGGAAAGGCCCTTAAAGATCATCCAGTTCCAACCCCTCTGCTATGGGCAGGGACACCTTCCACTGGATCAGGTTGCTCAAAGCCACATCTAACCTGGCCTTGAACCCCCAGTTGATGGAAGTTGGTGGAAATGGGAGAGAAAACCAGCAAGACCCCTCCATGGGTGTTACCATGATCATTGCTGCTTGCAGCTGCAGAGTTTTGTTCATCAGGTGCTGCCTTGGAATCCCTTTTGAGATCTCGTGCTTTGTGGCTGTGTTTGCAGAGGTGCTTGATAGAGAAGATGGACCTTTCAGGGAAGAGGGACTGCTTTGTTCATCTGCATCCTCCTGTTGCAAATTGTCCTGGACAGGAATTGAGGGGATTCTTTACTCCCTTCCTGGGGAAACAGAACAACTAACTGTATGATCAGATCAAAGAATGTCTAGCAGAGCATCCCACCTCTGGATAGCATCTGGTAGCAGATGCGTGGAGCAGAGTACAGATGCAGCTGCACATCATCTACATGGGAGTTACGAAAGTGTTTCATGTCCTGCCTCATTTTCCATCTCCCTCAACAAATGCATCACTACCAGCATCCTGGGCAGTACCGTAGTCCTGATGTTGAATTCCTGAGGTTCAGAATTTCTGCAGGTCTTCTCCTCTTCCTCTGTAAGCCCTCAGCATATTCCTCTGTCCAGATTTATCTCACTCAGCATCCTAAGGTCAATCTTTTCTTTTAAGTGTGGCTCTAAAAACCGTTCAGCAGAGCAGCAGTGAGGCTCAGGAAAAGCTTTGCTTAGTGGACCTTTGAGCAGCTTCTCACATATTGGATCAATCACATGCAGAAAGAGACAACACTGCATGAGTTTATATTGTCCACATTTGGATCTTATCTAAGCAGCTGTAAACATCATGAACTTAATTTTTATGTTTTGAGTTCTGCCAAGAAATCATGATTTCATTGTAACACTTGCTAGGAAAAGCTTCCCATTCCTTTTTCTCTAGTATTATTTAGATTTTTTTTTCACTGTTCATGGATTTTCTGGTCTTGGATTTCATACTAAAAATGACATCTTACCCTAAACTTTTCAGAAAGCCAATGCAGTGTTCAGACATTGAGTGGCTCTTGGTAGGACACTCCTGTCCTTTTGGCCTCGCTTTAATTTCAGGCTATTCTTCAAAACATAGCCTGAGGGTTTTACAAATCAAGCCAGAAACCCACTTTTCAGTTATTGGAAGTTTTTTACCTTTTTCTTGTTAAAGTGGACCTTTCTACTTGTATTAAACAAATGCACACTGAATGGTTTGGGTTGGCGGGGACCTCCAAGCCCACTCAGTCCCACCCCCTGCCATGGGCAGGGACACCTCCCACTGGATCAGGTTGCTCCAAGACCCATCCAACCTGGTCTTGAACCCCTCCAGGGATGGGGCAGCCACCACTGCTCTGGGCAGCCTGGGCCAGGGCCTCCCCACCCTCACAGCAAAACATTTCTTCCTAAGATATCTCTATCTCCCCTCTTTCAGCTGAAAACCATTCCCCCTCTTCCTGTCCCTGCACTCCCTGATCAAGAGCCCCTCCTCAGCTTTCCTGGAGCCCCTTTCAGCACTGGAAGCTGCTCTAAGGTCTCCCCGTGGCCTTCTCTTCTCTAGACTGAACTTCAAATATATACATACATATATATAAAAATTAGTGTTATGTTATATTTGAGTCTTATATAGTGAATCACTGTTCCCTGTTTGTTAGACTTGCTTCAGTTATTCTCAGTGAAATGTGTTTTTATTTTTAATTGTGAATAATCTAAAGTAAGAGGAATGAAGGTGGTGGAAAGCACAGATTCTTTTGATGAACAGTAGTGCCATCAGTGGTGTAAATTTTAGTTCGAACGCTGAACAGTTCACCTATAAGGGTTGGTGTTGCACAGCTCTCAGTTGTACAGCTGCTGCCTTCTACATTTCAAAGCATTTTGAGAGTAAAACCCAAATCTAATCACTCTTTGTCATGTAGTTTAGCATGAATCGGGCTGGTTCAGCTTTTTCATGGTATAGGGTAAGAGAATTAATATGTAAAGGCTATGCTTGACAGTAGAATTAGGTTGATAAACGGCAAGCGCTTGGTGTTCTTTCTTCTAACAGTAGTGCCAGTTCATGTTCAGAGTGTTGGTGTGGGCACCTGTATCCCCTGCTGCTCCCTTCTGAAGACTATTACTGGCTCAGGGTGACAGTGCACTCCCGTCTTGGTGAAGGTATCGTCGCATATACCATGCTTGCAGCCAAAACTCTTCAGCTCCTCCACTGAGGTGTAAGCTCTGTAGAACTTAATGGCCATGTAATGTTCTTGTTCATCGTTTCCATTATGCAGCTGGTCTGGGTGAGAGGTGTTTGGTGGATGGGTTGTTGGATACAGTGCAAGTGCCTCTTCTGTCCTACTGCCATGGTACAGAGATTTTATTGCTATCTGTGCACAGTTCCTGCCTCAGTGGTGATCCAGTTCCTATATCTCCTGTGGGAGATTTCAGCTCTCTCTGCTGCTGCATGCCTACCGCCAGCCCTTAGCTTCTTAACAGCAGTTTTTAGGAGTGATAATGTTAACAAGAAAGATGGTAATGCTCTTTACTTGCAGGGTTTTTGTCCCTCTGTGGGCTGCTCTGGAAGAAAGCTTTGCTGCTGGCATGTTTTGTCATCTGTGGCTGTGAGGCAGTCATCCATGTGTGGTCAGAAAATTTGCAGCTTAGGCTGTTGTAGTAATTACAGGACAGCTTGCTTTCTGCAGGTTCCTCTTGAGGACCAGCTCAAGCCTTCTAGGTAGTTTGCATCATTTAGCGTTTCCTTTTCAGGCTGATGTACAAGCTACAAAAGCTCTTTGGCCCACACTGACAGCAGCTTGGAGACCCAACAGTGAGTTCTGGGCTCTAGCTATGATTGAGGGAATCGGTGTCCTTCTTCAGGGGCCTGATGCTTTTTTCCCCCTCCCTAACGGTTGCAGGATCTTCAGAGAGTGTCCTAGAGAGAAAAGACCTCAGAGATGTGGGGCATTTGGTGCTGTGGCCAAGTTGTTGCTTTGTCTTTGCTTATCAAACCCTCTGAACTTTTTACTCGAAGATCTTAAACATCGTTTCCAACCTAAATGATTCTGTGAGTTTCATAATGAATGAAGTGTTAAGCCTGATGACATAAGTTCACTTGCTTCTGCCGTTCCTCTGCCACAGTCAGGGGGAATTTTCTTTTTTCCTGTAGAATAAGACAGGTGAAGAATAAGAGTTTCTTATTTTTAACTGCCTCTGGTCTCAGTGCCTAATATTTCAGGAGAAATCGCTCCATATGTAATGAATGTGCAGGTTCCTCTTTCATTTTTTTCTGCCTAATTTGTCCTGCAGGAAAATTGTATGTTCAGAGGGAACAGCAACTCCTTGGTTTATGGGATTAAGATAAACCCACTTACTCTGCAATAACATTCACAGGGATAAAAAAGCAATTTTTAGCCAAGGAGCTGAACATCATGTACATTATCAAAGGGAGAAAAGTGTGTTCCTAGTAGATTATCCTTAACACTTCCAATGTATAATGTTCCAACTATTCATCCAGATGAACTGCATCTTTTTTTTTACTGTGCATCTTTGTACCACTGAACGTATTCTGGCATGGTCAAGGCTTGGCTTTACCTCTGCATCTTGGGCTGATTTCGATGTGTACTTTTCCCTCTAAATGCCTTTTTGATCCATTTGTGCATTCTTGCAGTTGCCAAATGGCTCTCTTGCTGGGGCAGATGCTTTGGCTCCGGTGCTTGTTCTTTATCCCTTGTATGTCCAGGTTTTGTTGGTTGCACAGCATTTGTCAGCTACTTGCTGCTTTTCTCTAGTGAGCATTTAGAAAAGGGTGAGAAGCCTTTTTTCTCTGCATGTGCAGTGAGGACATAGCATTCTGCGACATCTTGCCTTTGGTTATGAAGCCCCAGTTTAGAGGCAGTTGTCTTGGAGACTTGGAGGAGGATCTGTGGAAAACGCAGTAGTAGGTGTTGCACATTATTAGTGTTGGGTTTGGTAGCACAAATATGCAAATAAACCCTGGGTCTCTTCATAATTGACTCGGTAACAGTCCATAAACCAGCAGTCTCTTTCTCACCCCTTGTATGTGCCCGCCTACTTGGCGTAGACACCGTTTATTAAGATATCTCCTGGACGGAGGCTGCAGATGAAGATTTTACTGACTGCGCTATCCAGTAACAACCAGACATTTCCTATAGCCAGAGGCTTTAATGCGGTTGCCAGTATTGTATTAAACGTGTTCCCTTTCAGAGGGTCCTCCAGGTTGCCCACCCACTCAGACATATTTAGTCATCTAAAATAATGTTATTTCTCTATACATACACATCTGTTTTCACTCTATTGCCAATTGAAACGCTGCCGTATATTCTCTGTGTATTGTGGCCACTTTCCCAGCGTATTGAAAATTTACGCAGTGTAAAGGGATTTTACAAGTTCTCGAAAAACATGAAGTATTTTCCCACAGTAGCCACACCGTATGTCGAAATGAAATGACATCTATTCACAGAACTAAAATGTGCACCTGCGTGTGACTTACTGCTTTGTGCCTTTGTATAGAGATAAATAATCTCTCGGTTCTTTTATTTGAAGCCAGCGTTTTCTTATGGGGATCTTATTAAGTCACTTCCTATAGTGAACATGTGAGGATTAAGGCCACCAGTGTCCCCAGTGTCCAGTGACCGTGCCTCTACTTGCTGCTGCTTCACTTGGGAAGCCGTTATAAGCAAAATTTCTCGGGTTTTATGTTCTTAATATATTCTGTAGCTATTGGAAATCACTGTCGCAGGAAGCTGAAGTGTGAAAGTGTTCGAATGGTGTTAGAGCACTCAGCAGCTTGAGTAATTCAGCGCGTGTTGCGTACAGCTGCTTAGTTCAGAGCTTTCCAAGAACGTTGCTTTAGGGAAACTCCCTTCCACTTCTTAGAAATGAATATCTGAATGTATGTGGTTTCTACAAGTATTTAAATTGGCCAACTCAAATCTCTGATGCTTTATCTCCTGTGCCTTCAGTGTTAGTATTGCATTTTTAAATGGTCTTGCCTTCAGATCTTTAATTACAGTGGTTCATGCTATTAATGTCTAAAATCCTCTCCTGTTTCTGAGGGTCACCTCTGTGGCAGCAAAGGGATTAATGAGTTGCAGCTCTGCCCTCTTAGCACAGATGATAAGTCTTCAGAGAAAGCACAGATGAATCTTCAGATAAAACTTGAGAATTGCCTGTCCTTCCTCTTCCAAACCTCCATCCCGTTCCGAGCAAGGAGCCTGATGCGCAGTTTGCTGTCTTGCAGGCAGGAGGCCAGAGCTGACCCAGCAGCGTCAGATCTGGATGTTTTAAGCCCAGTTCCCAGTCTGACAATCACCCCCGCACTGGCTGGCTGGAAAAGCTGATGCCAAACTGACAGATGAGTTGCTGTCTTAATTCCATTAGCTTCCTCAACGAATTGGAAAGGAACGAGAGGGGATGAATGGCTCATCATCGGACTTCTCTAAAGCATCTCTTTGTACTTCTGATTTAGACAAATTCCTGTGCCCCATCAGGTTTATGTTATGGCTGTGGCTGATACTCTCCAAAATGCATAATGGGAGACAACTGAAGGAGCAAATGCATGGAAAATAAAGTGGTAGGTTAGTTTTCCCTTGGAGCAGATGTGTTTTCCTGGAATCGGAATGTCATAGTCATGCTGCGCTTTTGTCTTTAATAAGCATTTTGGTTGTTTTCCCGTCCTGGAGATGCTGCAGTGGTGCCTGCTATTGCATTGAATGCTAGGGTTTGGTTATAAATATGCTTTTCTGAACAACCTGGCAGTCAGTCAGCTTCTCCCCAGGTTTCCATGCAGTGTTTGGGGGGGAATCTCAGGGAAATGGCTAAGCAAATGTGCTGGAAGACAGAAAGCACCCCAGCCTGTCTGGGTACTGCAGGTCTTGCCCTGGAGTTCTGTGCACGGATTCTTTTTTGATTGTTGGTACGAATGTTCTATCCAAAATGCCACATTTCTTTGAAACCGTCATTCGTTGTTTTACAAGTAATAAAGCTGATTAAAACATGGCAATCATCCTGGTTCTACTATGAATTAATATGCAGCTTCTTAAGGTGTGTCAGGTCTCTTTCCTTAAAAATCGCTCTCTGACTGAAAATGTTAAGAATTAGACTTCTGCAGATTTTGGGGGGGGGGGAGGTAAGTTTGGGTTACTTGAAATCTCATAGTCCCTGTTCAGTTTTGGTTTTATCGGGCTTTAAGGTGCTTAGAGGAGGTTTTCATATCTCAAAATCCCTTTCTAAGGTGTGTAACATCAGTTAATAAGTGAAGTGACTGGATAGGGAAGGAAAAGTCCAAGAACTCCCATAGCCTCCCTGTGGGACTTGGTGGTTCTATAATGTTGGTTCCTCGAATGAGGCTGAACATGGCACCATATGAGCCCCTGGTTTAATCTTTGCTTCTTCTGTCAGATGATTGTGTAAATATGGGAGGGAACTGAACCGTTAGAAAAGGTCGCTCACTAATGGCTCCTTTGGAGATTCTTATTAAGGTTAATTGACCATAATTTTCACCACTAAACACTGACGTTGTCATGGCAAATGATGAAAGTTCTAATTCATTGTGTTTTCTGTAATTTTATTAGAGAGGGAGAAAAGATCCATTTAAGTTTTAGGTACTTCCGATTTAAGGATGGTGTATGCTAAAGTGGGAAGATTGCAGTGTGTGTGTTGGAGCAAGCACGCTCGAGGTGCAGCCTCGTGCCTAACTCCTGGGTGTTTCCCCTCTTGTTAGACTATAGAATCTAACTGGCGATGTGGGCGACACAATTTGCAAAGGATTCAGTGCCGCTCTGAAAACAGCAAAGGTGTCTACTGTTTACAGTACGACGATGAAAAGATTATCAGTGGCCTACGAGATAACTCCATTAAGGTAAGCACTTCCTTCTTTTCCATGGAGGTAAATGGGTGATTCTGCCTCGGAAAGGAGGCTGCTTGTGTCACCTTGATGATTTCTCTTGTCTCTTTATGGGACAGTGTTGATCTGTACAGTGCTTGTGAGGAAGCGATGTCTTCTGTAGCCAAGCTAAGGTCTCCCCTGCACTTTGCTCCAGAAGCCTTGGGGACTGCTAAAGCTGGGAGATAGATATCGGCAGACTGCAGAGTTCACAGAACAGGAATGAAGGCTGCATTCACCACTGTCCTCAGCTGTGTCTTGTCATTGCAAGTAGTTTGCTTTCCTGCTAGTAGGTTGCTTTCATACTGATCACCCATGGCATTTTCTTTTGCAAAATAGGCTTTTAGCTTTTTGTGGTCACTGGTTATTTCACTGTTCTGTCAAAAACTTGTGCCGAGATTTCCTCAAGCTAAAAGTGAGGACGACCCCCTCACTGGACAGGCTAATGACCCATGTAGTCTTCCTGCTATCTCCATTTTTTTTCATTCCTTCTCTGTTGCAGCAACATTCCGGTCTTGGATCCACATTTTTTATAAGTCATTTATGCTTCTCATTTTTAACAGATTTGGGACAAAACAAGCTTGGAATGTTTGAAAGTATTAACAGGACATACTGGCTCGGTTCTCTGTCTGCAGTATGATGAGAGAGTGATTGTAACTGGATCTTCAGACTCTACAGTTAGGTGAGTGTGAAGTTTTTGCACAAAAATTAGAGTATGAGAACTGGGGAGACTTAGTGATATCCAAATATCAGTAAACATGCCTAACATGAATGTGATACTCTGTTCCATAAGCAAGGAATTCAGACTGGGCAAAGCATCACGTTTAATAATGTCCGATGTGAAGGCGCTCAGGTACAGTTCAATGGAAGAGCCTTGTCTCCTCTTGGTGTCTGGCATTGCTGAGCCAGTGCCAATCTCTAAAAGCTTTAAGAACTGATCTGAGCACCATTCAGGTGCTGTACGTTTAGAGATTTTCACTTCACATAAGTTAGTAGGTAGCCCTGGAGGGTGCTAAATCTGAACAAACAGTATAAACCAAAAGAAACACATCTTGGATAGCATATGTTTTGGTCTGTTCCATCAATTTATACATCATACAAGTTTTAGTCATCCTGGAAAGAGTTGTAGCAGCAGTTTGTCTTAGCAGTTGTCCCAGTTTAGCTATTTCTTGGCCTAGTTGTTAATTTGTTGCTTGTGAGTCTGAGACTTGAACTAGGATATGTCCCCAGCACGCATCTTCCTGCCTTCTCCGGGCTATAAGAGGTCTTTAGCAACCAGATACTCTCCATTAGAGACAGCAGCAGATGTGTACGTGTTTACCATTTATACCATGTATAGCCATCATCCTTCATTGGGAATAAAACTCTCTTCTTTTGCAGAGTTTGGGACGTGCATACAGGTGAAGTTCTGAACACATTGATCCATCACAATGAGGCAGTGCTTCACTTGAGGTTCAGTAACGGCTTAATGGTGACATGCTCCAAGGACAGATCGATTGCTGTTTGGGACATGGCATCACCTACTGACATCACCCTGCGCCGTGTCTTAGTTGGCCATCGTGCTGCCGTTAACGTGGTAGACTTCGATGACAAGTATATTGTGTCAGCATCAGGGGATAGGACCATTAAAGTAAGTTGGCAGAGCTCTGATGTAGCTCTGCATGCCTACCAAGCCAGAAAAGCTGCCGAGTGTTATTGAACTCCAAACAACCAGGGTGTTCATAGCAATTCTGTGCCTTTTTCCTTACCGTGGAGCTTGCTGCTTCCTCTTGCTAGCTGTTAATGTCTTTATGCGCATAACTAGGCTCGTAACATTTTTGTGGCTTCTGTTGTACAATTACAAAAAAGTGAAGCCCATTTTCTGTTTGAACTCTAGTCCCAGGATCGGTTTGTTTGTTAAATGTGGCACATTCTGCGCTTTTTTCCAAGCGGTACTTTTTATTTCAATTGGCAATCCTGTTCCAGACATGAAATTTATCAGCAGTTGCCTTTCCTCACTATGCCTTCCCAGCAGCTCAACCCGACTTTGCCGTGTTTGAAGAATTAAGAGGCTGTATTTGAAGACTGTTGCATACCAGCAGATTTGAGTTACCCAGAGTGTATTAATACAACAAAGGCGTTTCCACCCTTCCCTCTCTAGAAACAGAGCTGCCTTAGACTGCGCCAAAAAGCTTTTGGCGCTTTAATGTCCAAATATCAGCCAGAGATCCTGCTCTGCTCTTTGTTGGAAAATGAGCCACTGGATACACTGTGTTACAACTTCAATTACAGTTCATTAAAAATGGGCAAAGTTGATTGAATCGCTTAAGAAAGAAGCAGCCATTAAATTTTTATAGGCCACGGTTTTGGCATTCTCTTATCAGTAGGTTGCTAGCAATTTCCTCGGTAAAAAAATGTGGGGTTTTTATGTATGTGATAACTTCAGCTTTTAAAAATGATTACTGACTTACCGAGACTCAAGTGTAATCCAGTTTTTTAAATCATTTGGGGCAGTCTTTACCACTTGAAAATACTTGTATACAACCCCTGGAACTTTTCTCATTGTTCTGACATGCAACAGTGGTGCCCCTGGCTTTTGTCACTGCTACGTCCCCATGAACGCAGTTCTCCATTAATGCCACATCCCACTCTTTGCCCAGAAAAATGCCATGCGAGTCTTCATTCCGCTGTCCAGCAAAGCTCAGTCTCAGACCTTTTCCATTTATGAATTCATAATGGCTTCTGTTGAAATTCAAAAGCCTTGTTTGGGTGGAGTTCTTAGAGGAGCTCTTATCTTGTGTTTCACAGGTCTGGAGCACAAGTACATGCGAGTTTGTCCGTACTCTAAATGGGCACAAGCGTGGCATTGCCTGCCTCCAGTACAGGGATCGACTAGTTGTCAGCGGATCTTCAGACAATACTATTAGGTGGGTGCCCATGAGCTGCTATCAGTATGTAACGGTGTATGTTTGCAGGTGTGAAAGCAGGATTTTCCCTGACCTTTGATGGTGTCCTGCACTGCCACACGTGCAAAAGATTCTTAGTGTGTCTTGCTGTTGGAGCAGATGATTTAAGAGCGAAAGTTAAGTTGGTGTGAAAGTAAACATATCGCATCCCTGTGCGAAAGTGAGACAGTGAGGTTTTATGTCAAATGTAAACAAAACTTTCATATGATGCTGTAGTTTATCACCTTGCCTTCTGCTTGGAGAGGTGAGGAAGATGTCACTGGTTTTTGTAATTACTTTTTACCTCTAATCGTTGCTTTATGCAGAACAGAAGAGTGTATCAAAGTTTCCTAAGGTAATGTAACATGTATCCAACATTTACTTGTATGTCATTTTGAATGACTAAGTTAATTCTGGTACACTGCAGCTGCAACACAAACTTCCCTCCAAACATCTCATGGTTCTCATGACTTTTTAAGCAGTTTTTGGTATCTTCCCCAGAAAACCTTTCAGTAGCTGGCTTTGATCACTGCCTGCGAGGCTATGGGGCAGCACTCAGCCTGAAAGCTGGGGAGGGGGGGGGGGCCTCTTGATCAGGGAGTGCAGGGATGGGACGGGGGTAACTTTTCAGCTGAAAGAGGGGAGATTGAGATGAGATCGTAGGAAGAAATGTTTTGCTGTGAGGGTGGGGAGGCCCTGGCCCAGACTGCCCAGAGCAGTGGTGGCTGCCCCATCCCTGGAGGTGTTCAAGGCCAGGTTGGATGGGGCAGCCCGATCCAGTGGGAGGTGTCCTTATCCGTGGCAGGGGGTGGAACTGGATGGGCTTTAAGGTTTCTTGTAGCCCAAACCATTCCATGATTCTGTGATGATTCCATGAAGTATTCATCCTTTCTCCTCTGTTCTTTTAAGGCTATGGGACATTGAATGCGGTGCCTGTTTAAGAGTATTAGAAGGCCATGAAGAATTGGTTCGATGTATCAGGTTCGACAATAAGAGGATTGTCAGTGGAGCCTACGATGGGTATGTTTTTGAAAGCAATTTCAAAAAGTTTTGCTTTTCTTAGCAGAGCATCTTCTGAAAGCTATTGAGCTTCATGTTCCCTGGTGTAAGGGTTCTCTTCTTGTTTGACTAATGGACCAATATTTAACTGACTGGCTTCAGTGTGATCATTTCAGCACAGCAGGCTGCAGTTTTAAGTAGCAAGGAAGCGCTTTTCTGATGCTCTTTATCACACTCCTAAATTGTGTTAGTACTCTTACTTTGACTTTCTGTAGTAAGTAAACTTTTGTCTGGCTGAAGTGGTGTTCCTTTGTTTCTTCCCTTAGGAATTGCTCCTTGCCAGGGTCTGTGTGCTTAGAGTAGGTTAGGCTTTCTATGTTTATAGGACAGCAGTACTGGAGACGTTTATTGAGAACATAACTATATCTTCTGGGGCTCTCAGAAGTCTTTAACCATTTCTATTGGGTTGAGGACGGGAGCCCCGCTGTTAATGCTTATGGTTTGCTCATTAATTTGAGTGTGTAGTGGGTCCACAACAGCTTATGTCCATGTCCAAATTCTCCATTTCCTTCTCTGCCTGATTTCTGCTTTAATTGAACAATAACTGAGCACAATTCTTGAGCTGTGTTTATCTCTAGCCTTTTATGTGGGTTTAGTGTCTCACTGGGGCTGGTATTTCCAGCTTAATTCCTACTGGAACCTTGCATTTCATCAGTAGTGCTGTGAGCTTTTGAGATCTGTGGTTCTGAAGTGGCTTGTGCATACGCATGACCAACCCGCCTGGGCCATCACAAACATCTCTGTATTTGCTGCTAAAAAGAAATACAAAACTCTATTTTTACGAGATTTAGTGTTACTATCTTAGTGAAGATAGATTTTCACAATTTGCTCGATCCTGATGAACTTACTGTAGGGAAAATCTGGTGTGCTTTACATTTCTTTAGATGTTTCTAATATGCTTATACTTGAAAAGGTGCTTTCATCATAACGTTCTTATTTTCCTCTATAGCAAAATTAAAGTTTGGGACTTGCAAGCTGCTCTTGACCCTCGTGCCCCAGCAAGTACATTATGCTTGCGTACACTAGTGGTATGTAAACTTAATTCATTTGGGGTTATCAGAAATCTTTTATTTGTGAGTGTCATTTTATTATGTTATGGTGGGATAGGTGAGAAACTGGGGATGTTTTATCAAGCCTAGGCTGCTGCTTATTCTGAGAACAAGGAACAAATTATATATTGTTATATCCTGAGTGATTTGGGTCTGAGCTTAAAAGAAAGAACAAGTTTTTCCAGTTTCAGATTCTCAGATAGTCTTAAAAAAAAATCATGACCATGACACTGTATCAAATCATTCCCGTTATTGGTACGTTTCCATAATATAATTGTAGGTCTGGATTGCGATTTCCTCTTGTTAAAAAGGGGGGATTAATCTCGTGAGTCTTTCTCAAACCTTCCCACTAACCCTTCAGTTTGGAAGGTAGAGAGGTGAAGAGGGAAGGGTGGCTGAGTCAAACAGGTTACCACAGGAACTCTGATCACTTCGGAGGACTATCAGGTTTAAAGCTGTTGCTTTAAACATTACGTTATTCTTTGTAATGAGGGTTTTGCTTTATTACAGTAGACTTAATTAAAAATAGATTGAGGGAATTACTTCCTTTCACCAAAGTGTGCATGAAATTTTATTTCAGGAATCAGTTTGCTGAGCTATAATAGCCACGACCCAAAGTTGTTGTCTGTATGTGATGGTAACTGGCTTATTCAGTGTGTGCTTGCCTTTCCAACACCTAAAGAAGTGATTACATGGCCAGAAATGTTTCTCATTTTCCTTTCTACTCAGTAGTCCTTGCACAGAGATGAGATTCAACTGTTCTTTTATCCCACACGAATGCAGTGCATTTAGTTTTACTGAAGAAGTTGATTCTCTCCCTTCTGGGTGCACTGTACCTCACGTTACTGTCTGGGGATCAGTCTGACAGCTCCAGGTAGTTCTCTAATAAAGGTAGCGTATTTCTTTTAAATTTATGACAAATAGATAAGAGGGACAAAGAGGAGAACCCTTTCTGGGCCTCTTAGTGCCATTTTGAGATGTCTTGGAAGAGCTGATGGAGTGTGACGCTATAGTGGCCTTCCAGTACCTGAAGGGGATGTACAAGAAAGCTGCGGGGGAGCTTTTGACAAGGGTGTGTAGTGATAGAACGAAGAGGAATGGCTTTAAATTGGAAGGAGGAAGGTTTAGATTAGACATTAGGAAGAAATTCTTCACACTGAGGGTAGTGAGGCAGCAGCCCAGGTTGCCCAGAGCAGTGGTGGCTGCCCCATCCCTGGAGGTGTTCAAGGCCAGGTTGGATGGGGCTTGGAGCAAGCGGATCCAGTGGGAGATGTCCCTGCCCATGGCAGGGGGTGGAACTGGATGGGCTTTAAGGTACTTTCCAACCCAACCCAATCAATGAGTCTATGTACTGCTCCACCTCCCTGTCCTAAGGCCGTGTTTGAACGCAGTCGTCTTGGCTAGTAGCTGAGCTGCAGGGATCCTTGCAGCAGTGTGTCCTGGCTGGAGCTGCGATGGGGCTCTTCAAAAACAGAGACTGCAGCGATGTTGAATGCAAATATTCTGTAGAAGGAGCCCTGGCAGATTGTTGGTGCCAACCAACCTTCCACATTGCTGCTACATTGATTGATAGGCTGCTTTTCTCATTAATAATCTCAACCTCTGTGGCTGGCCCCTTCAGGGAGGCTCGGGGTGTACAAGCACTGTGTTTGGAAGCCATGTGTACTGCTGAAAAACAGTTTACATACAGAATCAGCTTTTTTAGACTCGATTCTGATTATAACTAAGGTTTTATTAACCAGCACCCAGAGTTTAAACATAACGTTCTGTGTCCAGATACAGGTGTGGTGGGTACACATGCAGTGAAATTTTACCCTCTCCTTGCTTTGCTAACTCATTCCATATTGCTCACAGGAACATTCAGGACGTGTCTTTAGACTCCAGTTTGACGAATTTCAGATCATTAGTAGTTCCCACGACGATACAATTCTGATTTGGGATTTCTTAAATGTGCCACCCAGTGCCCAGAATGAGACCCGCTCTCCGTCTAGAACATACACTTACATCTCCAGATAACAGTCTGCACTTTACTGCCCTCAGAAGGTAAGGAACTACCTGCTTTTTTGGGTATATTATAAATATTTGTAATTATCACTCTGCCTGCAGGTTGGTTTAGTCAAAACAGACTGATGTTTTCCTAATACGTCTTTGTGCCGCTTCTTTCGCCATCTAGTTTTTGTGTGGTCATGCTTCAGCTTATGAAACCTCAAATTATAAAACTTACCTCCTTCTATAATTCCTCCTGTTTCTAACTGGATACTTAGGTGTTTTATGGAAAGTTGTTATGTATTCACAACATCCTTGGAAACTGAGGAGTCTTGGTGTGTGGCACAAGTATTGCAGACATCCTGTGAAATCAGAGCCTTTTAGAACTCCTGATGCGTCTGCTCACCGTGTGAAGCTTTATAACGAGCACTGTAACGCCTCTCCAGTAAGCTGAGCATGGGTGTGATCTTTGGAGAAATGCTCACCAGAAAGGAGCAGTTAAGTGATGACCACAAATAGTGGGGAAAGCTTTCAGAACTGAAAATTACATCGTGCTAGGCAACATGACAACTCTGGAGCTGTCAGAAACTGTACACATGAACTTGACTATTTTGTTTCCATTTTTCTGCAAGTCAGCTTTATTTCAGCCTCAAAGTACGGTGGGTAAAAGCTCCGCTGTAGATCTGTTTGTTAGGACAGTCGATCCTTTTCCTTATGTCATCTTTATTGCTGCCAACAATTGCACTGCAGACTATAAACAGCTGTGAACGCTGGGACTTGGGAACAGAGAAACTACCTTACCGAAGCTGAGTGGAGGCCTGTTCTTCAGTGCCCCGTCTCTGCCAGCGCTGAGACTGGATGCTTCCAAGGAAGTGGAGACACCGCAGCAGGAGGAGTAACGTTGCCTCAACAGGAAGGATTTATTTTAGTTAAAGTAGATAATTAATAGTCTGCTTAAAAATTGTGGGAAAGGCTTTCCTTGTCGTCATATAAGCATGAGTTTTCATTAGTTATCTGTATATGTTTATCCCAGATGCGGCACTGAGTTCCTCAGGTTTTTCCACTCCTCCTTTAGGATCTCTGCTTCTGGCTAGGAAATACCTTCTTTGAGATGCTGGTTCTTAAAAGTCAGCTTTCTCTCACCTGTAAGCACTTCTCAGGCAACTGTTGGCTGCCTTTCATGCTAACTGAACTCAAAGCCAAGATAATGTCCTCTCTGGATCTGGCACTTGGATCTGTCAGCTTGTTACGTTTCTCAGAGGGTCAAAGCAAAAAGCTGGCTGTTGCCAGACCGAGTTGCCTTTCTGAACCTGTAATTACTTAATATAATTAGGCCCAGGATAACGGAAGAAGTCTTATGCTATGAAGATGAGCTCATATGCAGAATCGGCAGTTAACAGAACTTTCCCTTAAAACCACATTTTAAGAACAGTGCTGCAAGGGTAGTTTGGTTGAAGTCATGGACTTCCTCATCCTGCTGCAGTAGGACAACAGGATCAGAGAGGCTAAACTGCTCAACTTAGCGTTTGTGCAGGGTGGGAACTAAAAATTGCTGGGAGATAAATGCTGTAATGACCCCAAGAGCCAGGTCTTCCAGTGCTGCTTATCTCTGACTTCCACTTCAAAACTGTGTCAGGTGACACACTTGCATCCTTGTTGTGGAAAAGTTTGTGCTGTCGTGGATAGTAGAGTCCCTAGGGACTTTGTCCTGCTCCTTTTAAGACAAGTACTGCTATTGGCTTCTGTGCCACCTCTGGATGTACCGGATGAACTGCTGCTGTGGGAGCTCCAAGGCTTGTGGAAGTTGAATGGGTTTCCCTCTCTATGGAAATCTTTTATTACCTCTTTTCTGAGTAATTCTATTTTTCCCCTTGCCTTTTCAGGCAGGTAGAATAGTCTGTGGGAGAAGACAATACTTTTTGGAACAATCTCCATCTATCTTCCAGTTCATCCATGAGACCTCTTTTATTAGTTTTCATTCATGGAAAAGCATTACATAGTGTGTCTTAAGCACAAAAGAAACCAGGAGTTGACTAAAATTTATATCTGTTTATTATCTGGTGTCTTGCTTTCCCCTCTTGCCACACGCAGCCCATGAGACCCAGTGTCAGTGCGATTTGTCAGCGAAATATGAAATGCCTTTGGCAGGGTGTTCTTCCTTTCAAATTCTGCACGCTTGACAGTCTTGCACAGCTCATGCCTGACTTCTCCCATGACGCACAACCGAAACCACGCAGCCCTCCATATCCTGGGAGCTGTAACGACAGTCTTTTAATAATTATTTCCCACGGAGGGAGAGATGCTGTGATGTCACTTTGACAGGTTTGTCTGACTTCAGGATCCAAAACACATAAATCTACATAAAATTATGGTCAAGCAGCTAATATTTCATCGTGACATTTAATGAAACAGTTTTACATGCTTTCAAACATTATAGCTTTCTGAATTTTGAAGCAGCCCCGTATGCTTTTTTACAAGGCTTGCGATGTTATGCCTTTTCAAAGCCGATCGTTTTTGACAGCCCTGGCAGTTGGCTGCGAGAGTTTTATTGCTTTCTGTTGAATTCCTGTTGTTTATTGTAACATGATAAAAATTGTTACCATATGATACTCTAATATTCTTATATGAAGCACCAGCCCTTGGGTTGGGGGAAGGGAAGCCAAGGGGAAGATGTTTAACCTTCCATGGGAATTTCATATCAGAAGAGAGGATGGTTCTCTGTAGCCCATAAAAAAATGACTTTGGGAAATGGCAGGTAAAATCAAAGTTCAGATTTAATTACACTAACGACTTGCACTGGCTCCAAGCTGATCATAGAGTCGTGGCTGAAAAAGGTAATCAGAATATAAACCTACTTGAGTGTGTTTTGTCTGTTTTCTTAAAAACTCATGTATTAAAGCTGCTGAACTTGCATCCTGTGCAGAGTTTGCTCCTCTGCAGCGTGGAGGAGAAAGGAACGTTCTCTCACGGTTGTGTGCAAGTTGCTGTTCCAGTAAATAGTGCTCAGCAGGTAGCAGCCTCGCTGGGGTCACCTCTTCATCCCCAAGAAGAGGTTTGGGTCATAGAAAACCGCCAAGATATCCGCAACCCCCCAAGGAGTGCTGCCAGCGAGTCTTGCTCTTACTCAGCTGAATTCAGAGCATGTTCTACAATGAGGGCAGTGTCTGCAGAGGTGCATCTCTCCTTGAAGGAAGGACTGTTAGCACAGAGGGAAGTATTTAACGGCAACCATGCCCTGAATGCGCTCTGTAACTTGTGTTCCTCATAGGTTTTCTTTTAGTTTCAGACTGCGGTGCAAACAATGGTGTGGGCCTGCCCTCCTCCAGCTGCCTCCAACCGTGGCTTTTGGATTTGTATCTGCTGTCAGTTTACTTTGTCTTTTTGTCTCTTTCAGGGTTCCACAGTCTTGAACTACTGGATTTTTGGCTACTACATGCCTGAAGACGTCGATCGACAGCTAAAGTCAGAATTGGTTCTAGATGCTGTGTAGATGCAAAGCAGCACAAGTCTATATCTAAATTTCTTAATCTTTCCTGCTCTCAGTGGTCATCTTTGAATTTACTACAAAGTCACTGACTCCGAGTAGATGAATTTCAGAAGCCTGTCCTTCCCTGCAATGAGAAATCCAAAGCTTCACATGTAAATTGTCTGTAGAAACTGAACTCTGATGGCTTGTTTTTCAGAAATAAATCAGAAGTCAAGAAAGGACTTGGCCTAATTTATATTGCTTTGCACTTTTGTCTGACTTTAAAGAAAAAAAAAACATTCTCCAGTGAAATTTGGGTGCCAAACACATGCCCAGAATGTACAGAGCTTTGCTTTCCGAGTCACCATTGTCCTTTAGCCTTTACTCTCATGACAGATCCAGAGCCTGTTTTGTTTGATAGGAGTGTACGTTGGACTCTTAGAAATATTTCTGAATGGCTCAGTAATATTTTTGGATTACAGTTTACTTGTTTCTGCACCAATAATTTCTTTTAAATTAAAGATTACCTGTAATTCAGGCTAGGTTATCTATACTAGTTGTATAGCACTGTCTTTTTTCCTTTTAACTGTGCTCTGTATTACAGCCGTCCTACGCTTCCTAATGTTTGGTAGAGTAAAACCTTTCCATGTGCGCTTGCCTCATTTCAAATACTGTATAAGCATGTAGATATAATGTACATAACCGCGTCACCTCCGGGTGCTGAGAGTCAGGATCTCCTGACACTACACACTAATGCGAACCGTGGTAGCACTTGGCAGCAGGATGTTCTAACTACTGGCACTGTAGGAGTTGACAGGAGTTACCGAGACATTTTCTCTGCGAAAGGAAGTTTTCAGTATTCGTTAGGATTTTTTTTTTTAATGGGAACTACATATTTTAAAATGTCATTTCTAAACTTTTGAAAAATTAAAAAAAAGTTTAATTTATGTTCTGTATCTTATATTTTTGTGCCGCAGTATTTACCGGTGTCTTTCTTTTAACACCAGCAGGTTCTCACAAACGCCTGCCGATGTCTTTTCTTAGCATTAGTTTGGCTGCTCAATGGAGAAGGCGCCATGGGCCAAAGTTTAAATTTATTTATGTGTGATTTGTGACACTTCCTTACGGTGCAGTGGAGATCCCTCCGAGTCTGGTTACCGTGCTGATCACCATGCCAGTTTTCTTTTCCATAGCTATCAGCTGTTGCGATGTCCTGCTCATGGTTCCTCTTCGTTAGCGTGCTCGTACTGGGAAGTCTCAGGAGTTTCTTCTTACGTTGTCATAGTCTCCGCTCTAATTTATGTGTTCATGTAAACGCTACTGTGTTTTTCTTATGTCAGAATAAAACATGGATAAATGCAAGCGTGACTGTTTCATCCGCAATAGCCACGTGTGACTACGCCTGTCGATGGCTTTTCTTCCGTGCTTCAGTCAAGCTCTGTGTGAAATCCTCCTGGTTTCCCAGAGATGATGCGTGCTTCACAGAAATGTACTGTCATTCCTTCAGCTGTTTGTACATCCTGTATTGTTTGTCTGCTGGCAGCGCTTTCTTGCGTTTGCATTTTTCCCTTTTCCAGTCAGAAAGGTTAGAGGTTGTCCGATAGGCGAGGGGTCGCTCTGGTGTTACGGCTGTCGTTTAGGAGCTATCACACGTCAAGGTGTTACCAAACTGTTACAGAAGCACGACTTAAGGTTTTGTCCTCCTCGCCCTTCACGCTGAGAGAGGTGTTTGGATCAGCCTTTAAGTTAAGCACCCAGTTACATGTTACTGCAATGATTTTTATTTCATCGAGATGACTGAATGTGACGAAGTAGAGGATTACAAGCACGCTCCTAAGCGTCCCTAAGATCACTTCTTGGTAAGCTTGACAGTAGTTCGTGAAAGTGTCTTAACGTTACCCTTCTCATCTAATGGCTTTAATATTAAAACTCTTTAAAATGAGAAAAATCTCGCAGCCCTGAAGAAGTATTTGTTTCCGAAGATCGGAGTCCTCTTTTTTTGTTTGGTTTTTTTTTGTTTGTTTGTTTGTTTCTTTTTTTAAAATGCATGTGTAAGATTTAAATTCCTGTTTTTATTTGGGAGATAATGATATTTGAACATGCAGTCTGAACTTCTTTGTGCTTTGTGTAACATAGCAGTGGACTTTTGTGATTGGCACCCAAGGAACTCGACTCCTGGGATTCATGGTAGTGATCCTGGCTGCACTCTGGACTTTGTTTTGCTAACCATAATTGAGCAACTGTACATTACTGCTATATTAATGTTTCAAAGCACTGGGATAGTCTAATTCTAACTTGTAATTATGTTTGCCAATTATGTTTGGAAAGTTGGTGTATGAACAGCTTGAAACTGTTAAATTGTACAGATATCGTTCATGATCTAAAGCTTTGTACTGTGGAATGTGCTTAATAAAAAAGAAAAAAGTTTGAACTTAATTAAATGACTTGGATGGGTAACGCTGTCGAACCGAACCTCAGCATCGCGTGTTGGGTAATGCAGCAGCCGTTGTGCTCATGGAGTTGTGTTGGAAGAGTTCCGGTGTGGCGCCGGTGCTGGCAGCGCTGCCCCAGTGGGTCCTTTGGCAATGGAAGGCGCTGGGCCAAAGCGTTTCCAACCCCAAACGCATCCACAGTGGCCAGGCTGCGTGGTTGGGTGCGCGATGTTCTGAGATGGATTTACAGCCATCCTGGGTTTACAGCGCGTCCTTTGGGATGAGAGGAGGCGGTGAGGACAGAGCTGAACTGGTTCCCCCATCTCGGAGGAGATTTGTCTCTGCTTTGCTGCAGCATGTTTGAGTCGTGCATTAGCAGAAACATCACAAGAAAAGGTTTCTCTTTATCGAGAATGCAGATAGAATTTTTACTATATTACCATGTCCCTGGCTGCTGTCTGTGTTCATGCGCTGAGCCCTCTGCAGAGGTGGAGTATTCCAGTCCTCGTTCTGTCTCAAGCAAAACGTTTTATTGGGTTTTCTTTAGTGCCTGGTGAGAACGAGTGATTCGGATTCGGCCTTCTCGGCTTTGCCTGCTTATCCCCTCGTCTGCTGTTAGTAGTTTGATTTGTGAGTTAATTTGGCTTTTAAACAATTGGAGAGGTTGTTGCTGTGTGGTTAATGAGTTGCTCCAGTTCATTTCTGCACACTTGGACCAGGCGTGATTGCTCGTGCGGATCCTCTGCTGCTGTCTCGTGCTGTTGGCACAGCAGGACTGACCGGGATCTTGTCCGTGGCGGGGTATGAGGGCAGTGGGGGCTGGAAATGGCTTGTTAAATCACGTTGTTTTGGCCATCCCTCTGGCAGGTGAGCTGGCTCTGCGTGCTGACCACGGGGCTCACTGCCGATCTGTCTTGAAAGTGTTCGTGTTGGTGAGGTGGATGCTGGAAGCGCTAATCTGAGTGGCTGAGGGCCCTGGGGCTGTTCAGCCTGGAGGAGGCTGAGGGGAGACCTCATCGCTCTCTGCAGCTCCTGGAAAGGAGGTTGTGGTGAGGTGGATGCTGGGCTCTTCAACCAAGTAACAAGGGATGGGATGAGAGGAAATGGCCTCAAGTTGCGCCAGGGGAGGTTTAGACTGAATATTAAGAAAATTTCATTACTGACAGTGTGGTGAAGCCCTGGCAGAGGCTGCCCAGGGCAGGGCTGGAGTCTCCATCCCTGGAAGGGTTCAAAGCGTGTGGCTGTGGCACTTCAGGACATGGTTCAGTTGACACGGTGGGGTTGGGCTGATGGTTGGACTGCATGAACTCAGAGGTCTTTTCCAACCTAACGATTCTATGAAACGCTTTTAAAGGTGCTATAAACTCTGTGCTAAGCATGTGAACAAAGTTCTGGCTAAGTATTGGCAAATTCACTCTTCAAAATGTCTCTCTGGTGTAGATAAGTTTTTATTCTTCTTGGCCCACTCTGACACTGGATAATAGTTTTCGAAGTAACATTGCTGCTGCTCTGCTTGGAGCTCCAGTTCACAGAGAGGAAAGCCAGTAAACTCCCATGTTTTGTGCTAAAAGTGCGTTGTAAAACATGAAGCTTTGCTGAACTAAAGGGGCTGTGAATGTCTTGCTGGATATCATTACCCAAATAAGCCATAAAAGCTCTGCGATAGATGTGGAGTATAAACTTTGAGGTCAAACTTTAAAATTCCATCTTACCTGGGTGGCCTTTGGTTGTGGTTGGTTTGTTGGGTTTGCCCCTTGCAGTTGTAGGCTGTTTAACAGTCATCTGTTGATTCCCACTGGAAAACTTCACAGCGAAGCCGTGGAGGCACCTCTGCCGGGTGCTCCCACCCATCCTGGTGTGGTTTGGGGCCCCTTTTGATTCCTCCCACCCACCGAAGGCTGGGAGCGATGCGCTGCCCTGGCCGCGATGCTGTGAAACACCCCGAGGGCGTGCGGGCAAGGAGGGTGGGTCTGGGGACCATCTGGCCCTGGTTAAGGAGAGGCCATGGAGTGTTCTCAGGTTGCAAGGTAGGAGGTGGACCTGGCTATGAACCGTGCGGTGGGTTGGGATCGACCCCGCTCATTGCCTTACTGTGGTGTGGCAGCTCCCTGTGTGGTGTTACTTCATGCTCTTGGGGGCTGAGGGACCCCGCGCTGCGCGCAGTCCCCCTACCAACAGCATTTGGTAACCGGGTGATGGGAAAGGGTTTGTGCTTAGGAATAGGGCGATGGCGGTGCAACGCAGCTGTGTCCCTGCCCTGACTTGCACTGTGTGTTGGTTTGTTCTGTGGGTTTGTTTGGTGGGTTTGTTGGTTTGTTTGGTGGGTTTCCTGGCCTTGGCACGGTGATGGGCATCCTTTGTACAGAGGAAGGATGTGTCAGCAGTGGCCCAGGTGGCCAAGAAGGCCAACAGCATCCTGGCTTGGATCAGCCATGGCGTGGCCAGCAGGAGCAGGGAAGGGATCCTCCCCCTGGGCTCGCTGCTGGTGAGGCTGTACCTCCAATCCTGCGTTCAGTTTTGAGTCCCTCAGTACAAGAAAGATGCTGAAGTGCTGGAGCATGTCTGGAGAAGGGGAACAGAGCTGGGGAAGGGTCCGGAGCACAAGTCTTAAAGGACAGGCTGAGGGACCTGGAGCTCTTTAACCTGGAGGATGAGGGGAGACCTCATCGCTCTCTGCAGCTCCTGAAAGAAGGTTGTGGTGAGGTGGATGCTGGGCTCTGCTTCCAAGGAACAAGTGATGGGATGAGAGGAAACGGCCTCAAGTTGTGCCAGAGCCGGTTTAGGTGTTAGGGGAAAAGGCTGCACAGGGTGCCCAGGGCTGGGCGGAGGCGGTGCGGTTCCACGGTCTGGCCCAGCATCTGCTGCAAAGCCCTGAGCACCGGTGCCCAGCGCCGGAGTCTCTGCCTCCCTGGAAGCAGATGGGGCTGCAGGGAGGAGGACTCAGGCTGTGGGGCACCATGTAGGGATGCTCTGGCTCTGCACCTCTAAACCCACCCAGCCACGCACTGCAGAGACTGTGCTTTGAGCTGGTTTCCAAGCGTGGGTGCTCCCTGCCAGCTGCTCGGGGCTGTGAATCGTGTCATGGACCTTCTTATCCTGGTCCCTTCCCCCATCTCTATGGCAGGATCTCTTCTGCCTCTTTTCCACAGGATTTCCTTTTTGTCCCTATGGCCGGGGTTTCCCTGTGTCTTTCTGAGCTCCTTCACCCCAGAATCCTCCCTGCCCGCAGGAGGCTGCTGCTGCTCCCCCCTTCCAAGAGCTGCTCAGCCGCAACACGCAGCCACTGCTTGTACAAGTCAAAAGCCTCCAGCAGGATCGGAAACAGCAACTTTCCCTTCTGGAGAAGCACGAGGGGTGGATATTTATGGAGGTTTATTCTTGGTACCTGCTGGAAAGTCTCCATGAACAGCAGTGACTGCGTGTGCCAAAAGGAGGAGAAGATGGATGGAGGTGAGTGCCCGCTCTGGGGAGACATTTCCCCTCTGGAGGTGGAGAACAAGCTGTGAAACGTTCTCGCTACGTGTTTATGGATCTGCTGGGCAGGCGGCCGTTGCTCCGCTCCAGCACACTCGTGCGCGATGTGTTGGTGCGGGATCGGCCTCCCTCGCATCCAGCGGCAGGAACGGCTGGGTGGCCCCTTTGCTATTGGAGATGGGTCTTGGTCTGAAGTAGGAACATCTTTCCTTGTGTGCATGATTCTAAAAATCACAATTTCATCTTTTCCTTGGCACAGGCCAATGCAAATAGAGGGAGATGCATTTGTATCTCCTGACTATTATTTTTTCCAGAGTCAAAAATTTTCTATTTCCTTTTCCTCCTTTTTTCTTCTTTTTTTTTTTTTTTTTTTTTCCTTTGAAGGAGCCCTTTGAAGCGTTTATTTTTAATTTCCCAACACATCACTCTTTGAAGAAAATCGTACCCTTTTTTTTCCTATAGGTCTTCCACCGAGCTGGGTTGGCTCTTCCATGCTGGAGGAGCAGCCGAGCCAGGGACCAGCGGCTTTGACTTTTGAGCCTCTTGTCCGGGAGGGCGATGGGCAAAGAGGTGGTGCCTGCCCTGTCAGCCGGAGGAGACCCTGGGGTGCCCAAGGAGCCACCGCGGTAGCAAAGGCTGCTCTTGGGCTGGTGCATCCCTCCGTTGAAAGCAAAGGTGCCTCCCCCACCGCCAAAGTTTTGATTTCTAGAGAAGAGACTAAAGGTAAACTGAGGCACGGGGCTTCTGCAGCCACAACCAGCAGTGCTTCGGGATGTGCAGAGCAGGGGAATGCTCGGTTTCTTCCTGCCGGGGGTGGCTCACAGCTTCGGCTGCACAGCCCTGATCTGCCCAGTGTCAAGAGCAATGCAGCCTTTGGTGACCCTCGGGTGGTTACTGAGATGTGTCCTCACCGGGGGCAGCCCTGGAGTCTCGCTAGAGCCAAGAGCTGCAAATGAAAAAGAGGAGCACCGTGCTTGGCTGTGGCATGTTTTTCCAGGTTCTCTCTCCTGCTGCCATCAGATTTACCGTCTTTCTCTTCAGCTAAGCACACTCTTTCACCTTGAATCCTTGAGTTTCTCCTTAGAAATGTGAGCTGCTGTAGAGCACCTTTGGAAAGCAGATACGGAGCCGTGGGACGCTCAGCACCCAGCCTGGGTTTTTCGCAGGTGGTGAGCAGTCTCAAGTTTGATGGAGCCTCATTAGACTCCAGGATTTGGGGTGCTCTGAGCAGCGGCTCTTCTAAAGAGTACTGGGAGCTTGGTGGGTCTGGAGGAGGCCGGCTGCCGGCTTCCCCGGGCTCTGGGTGGCGAAGCACGGCTGCCATAATTTGGGAACTGGGGAGCAGTGCATTGTGCTGGTTCATTAAGCCTTGTAAATGGGAATGTTTTAAAAGGATGGATGTGTTCGTGATTTAAAAGGAAAAGAGGAAAGGCTACAATAATACAGTCTCTCAGGGTTTCACAAGCAATTCTGTCCCATTCACTTTCAGGAGCTCGTGCACTTGTTCACATTTTGAGTGAGCCGGCACTCACAGGAGGCGGGAAAAGACGCTGCTGTGAACACTCGCGCTTTGTTTCCTAATGACAGAACGGTCTGTTGAACTGGTCCCACGTGGCTCTTAGTTTTGTGACACCATTTCTTTGCGGAAGGCTGTTGTTCTCTTTTCTAGCTCTCAGCAGAGCACATCCTTGCAGCAGTCCCTTCCCACCAAGCAGCTGCCGGGGCTGCGAGATTTAAAGGCGTTTGCCCTCCCTGGGCTGTTTGTTGCCTTCTCTGGGGAAAGGCTGACGCACACCGTGCCGGCAACCTGGATCTCAGCTGGAGAAGCTGATCTTCTTGGCCTGGGCCCCAGCTTACCTGCGTCCATGGGAAGATGCTCCTCCAGTTGTTGCCTAACCCTCCCCGTGCTGCTCACTTGTTCCCTGTAGCTGAAGAGTAGTAGAGGGAAGAAAGAATCCAATATGAGGTCTTCTGGGGTTTTTTCTTACATTTTTTTAATAGCTTTATTGAGATTAATGTGTTGCTAAGAAAGTTAACTTATGGGAAACGTATTTCCCTAACATGGCTGGTGAAATCCTAATTTATTTGGTAAATAAACCCAAGCAAACAAAAGCTGTAGAGAGATTTCAGGATTGGAATCTTTGAGCTGCAAGGAAATCCTGGGGTTGGTAGAACCAGTGCCTTTGTGCAGCTTCCCGTTTGAGCCTTGTCCTGGGGGAGGTTGAGTTTCCCACGGGATCTGACTGATTAAAGCGAGTTGCAGGATGGAGTTCTCGGAGCTTTTCCAAAACAGTGAGTCCGGATTCATGCCTTTGGCACCTGTATTTTTACAGCACCAACCACAATATCCCACTGGCTGAAAATCAAAGCCTCAGTCCTTATTTTCAAGGTGTGTAACACTCTGGGCTGTGGATTTCTGACAGCCAAAAGCTTCCAGCCTCAATTAAACAACACAGCATCACTGGCAACGCAAGTGAGGAAAGCACATCATCTGTGCAGGACATGGACCTTCCTCTGAGAGCCTGATGGATGCCCAGGAGCAGAGGGGCATCGTAAGTATCTCTCCATCCTTCCTGAGGGCCATGAGGAGCCTCAGAGCCAAATTCTCCTACAGAAAATGCCTAGGAATAATGCAAAAAAAAATAAACTCAGGAAAGAACCTCTTCTTTTCCTTCTCACACTCAACAGTGCTTTTCCTAAAAAATCCTAGGCCAGACCCAATCTACGGGAGCACAACCCTCCCTTGAAGATGCTGCTCCACCTGCAGAGGAGGAGAGAAAAAGCACCATGTGCGGGACCCGAGCTGCATCGCTTACAGCACTGTTGAAACAGGCTGTGGCCATCAGTGTGGTTTAAAGCCCACCCTCGGGGATGCTAAAATTGCATTTTGGTTGCTGTGCTATGGCTTGATGGGTTTTCCTTGAGCTCCAGGCTGCCGAGCGAGCGGCCGTGCTCTGTGTCAGCGGCAGGTTTTATGGCCCCCCTTGCACAGTGTCGGACCCCGTGTCCTGCGACCCTGCTGTGCCACCGCTCTGCAGTGGCGTGCAGGAACACTCAAGGACTTTTCCAAGCTCTAGCTTTTCCCTGGATACTTTAAAAGCATTTGTGCTATGCTCTGTGGTACTGAAACAGGACATGAGCCAGTAGTTAATTGCTTACATACCAGGAAAGAATATCGCTGTGAGAGGCTATGTCTTTTACAGCATTGCTTGTTATTTTCCAGTAAAGGGTTTTATTGACAAGAAGCTGGAATTCAGGACATAAGATGACAAAATTCATCAGTAATTACCCAAATCTATAGATAAGATCCTATAGCTGCGGCTGAGTCCAGGTACTTTAGCAGGATGAAGGACTTATTAATCTAGACGTCTCTTGATTGAGTTGTTGGAGCTCGCTCGGTTTCCCTGGGTGTTTCCACTGTTGATAAATACATGCTATGGGCTCACTAAAAGCTGTTAGCACTGGCTGAAATAGTTAATTTTGATCCTTAGAAGATTTTCCTTCCATTTAGATTTTTTTTTGCTGTTCTAAATGGTAATTTAAGAAGTCAAAATTACAATGGAACCAAAGAAGGATTCCACAGAATTGTCACCATGGTTTATGCATCTCTGCACCACAGAACTGGATGTATCCAATTAGGCATTAAATCGACAACTTTTTGTCTTTGATAATGACCTAACGCTGCACCGCTGCCGTGCCTGAGCACCACCAGCACTGTGGGAACAGTATTTAGTTACGGCTGCATCTGGAAAGGTTTGGAGTCCGACCACCCTCTCTCCTCGTATCGTCTTTCCTACTGTCTGATCGTGGCTGTAAACCCGGAGCAGCCCTCGTGGTCGGGTAATCCAGCACTGTCCAAGGAATGCGAGTTCTTCTTGTCTGTGGGATTTCTGGTATCGGCACAACAAAGCTCCTCGCCAGCAGATGAACCTGATGATCTTGCAGGTCTTTCCTGTCTAAACATGACATCTCTGATGAGTTTTGCATGTGTCTGTACTCTTCACCCTGCAACGTGCTTGTCGACGTTGTGGTGTCTTCTGGGAGGTGCTGGGGTGGAATTGATTGAGAAAAGGCGCTTGGAGTCCTCCACACACTCGTTGTTGACTCCAAATCCCCCGGGCTGGTTTGGCAAGCCATACGTGAAGACATCCTGCCGGCTCCTCCCCAGCGCTCGTAGGCATCCATTTATGTCGGCACATGCTCCTGGCGAGCTCGCAAAGCCTTGTCATAGTTTACAGCAGATGCCACGAGACTCAAGCTGTGAAAGGAAAAGTCCAAACCACCAGCAGTTGGATTGAAGAGCAAACATCTCCCTCTTGCGCTGAGTGAGGAAGAGAGGTGTGGGGAAGCGGCCAGGGTGATGTTGCCCTAAACCTCTGTTTCCCCTTGGATGGGAGAGGAAATGACTTTGCATGCGGACTCCTGCTTTTAGTGAGAGATGCAGCCCCGTGGTCTGCCTGTGATCTGCCAAGGACCCTTCGTACTCCCTGATTCCCATCCTGCTGCTCCTTGACACGGCATCCCACCCCACTTTGCAGCCTCTCTCCATCTGATTCTGGCCTAGACCTGGCTTGTAGACAAAAGGGGGTGTGGGGGGGCACGGGGATAAGAAGAACAGCACTGTGGCAGCGTGAGGAGCAGCCCCGTGCTCACCACAAGTGGTGGTGGCAGGGAAAGTTTGCTTTGCAGAGATGCCTCATCTCTTCTGGTTGCACCAATTTCTTAGTAAAGATGATGGGAGGGCTGGAAAACCTCTCCTGTGAGGACAGGGATGAGAGAGTTGGGGTTGTTCAGCCTGGAGAACAGGAGGCTGTGGGGAGACCTTAGAGCAGCTTCCAGTACTGAAAGGGGCTCCAGGAAAGCTGGGGAGGGGCTCTGGATCAGAGAGGTCAGGGAGAGGATGAGAGGAATGATTTTCAGCTGAAAGAGGGGACATTGAGATGAGATCTTAGGAAGAAATGTTTTGCTGTGAGCGTGGAGAGGCCCTGGCCCAGGTTGCCCCATTGCTGGAGGTGTTCAAGGCCAGGTTGGATGGGGCTTGGAGCATGGATGAATCCCCGTGGCAGGGGGTTGCAACTGGATGAGCTTTAAGGTCCCTTCCAGTCCAAACTGTTCTGTGATTCTGTGAAGCTTCTCTTTGATGGTGGCTCTTGCTCCTGTGCCTGGTGCATGGATGTGCTTCAGAAGGGAAGTTCAGACCAAAAGCCAAGAATTCTGGGAGCCACCTGAGCTCAGCCAGCTTTGTATCACCAGCCCAGAGAGACTCTGTCAAGGACGGACGATGCTTTCCTTGCTAATCGCATTTCAGGACATATAATCCTGACTTCACACTTTTTCCCAGACAATATCTTTCCATATAATCTTAATGATTCCTGCTGCAATAACAAATAGGCAGCCCTGAGAATAACTTCACACTTAATTGCTCGTGCCAAGAATCTCACCACTTGGCCCTTCTTTGGGTGTTTTCCCTCCAATCCATCTGCACAAACAGAAGCGGGCCAGTTCTGTGCCTCAGGAATGAGGAGATAAAAAGGCAATAATTTATTTTTCCACCAAAGCTCGAAGTATTTTATAGAATTTGCTAAAGTTTTTGTTTCAGGAAATTTCATCATGTCTCCAGGAAAAAAAAAAAAAAAAAAGTGCCTAATTGCCCTCAGATTTTCTAACTCCCTTTTCATTTTTGTAATATGAGGAGGTCTAGGTCATCTCAAGGTCATTGCAGTTAGTGTTGCTTTAGTGCACCTCTGTGGATACCTCCTTTCTGCAGCAGTTTTTCCTTTAAAAACAGCCCCAGCCTGCTGCTGTAACAGCCACTTTCCTTGGCAACCGGTTGCATTCCTTTAGCATATGGAAAGATTTTTTTCAAACACATCCCAGCATATGCTGCTGCCTATAGATGAACCTCCCCGGCAGGAGCCGCGTGAGTGGTGCTGTTAGAAAACGGCAAGAACAAATCCCTCAGCTTTTCACAGAAAGCTGCCATTTCCCATTATCCACACTGGAATCTGAATGTCAAATTAAAAAGCTGGTGGTTATCAAATTAATAAAAATGTTTTGCTTGGGAAAAACTTATTTTGACCACCCTCCCAAAGCTTCCTGCTGTCTTGATGTGCTGGTTGACAGAGCTCCGGCGGGTGAGTTTGGTCCAGATTGGATTTAGTTTGGTCTGTCTGATCCAGCTTAGCAAAGCTGGGGACTCCAAATCTGTTACCTTAGGAAAAATTATTTGTCCTCTCGAAAATGGAGCAAATGCTGTGTCTGTGTGTGCTGTAGAAATATAGTCTGAAAAAAAAAACCAAACCAACAAATGAATTGTAGAATGAATCATTGAATGGTTTGAGTTTGAAGGGATCTCAAAGCCCATCCAGTCCCACCCCCTGCCATGGGCAGGGACACCTCCCACTGGATCAGGGGCTCCAAGCCCCATCCAACCTGGCCTGGAACCCCTCCAGGGATGGGGCAGCCACCACTGCTCTGGGCAACCTGGGCCAGGGCCTCACCACCTCCACAGGAACAATAGTCTTCCTAATAGCTCCTGTAAATGCTCCCCTCTTTCAGATTCAAACCTTTCCTCTCATCCCATCCCTGCCCTCCCTGAATCCAGAGCCCCTCCCCAGCTTTCCTGGAGCCCCTTTCAGCACTGGAAGCTGCTCTAAGGTCTCCCCACAGCCTTCTCTTCTCCAGGCTGAACAATCCAACTCTCTCAGCCTGTCCTCGTACGGGAAGAGCTCCAGCTCTTGGATCTTCTCCGTGGCCTCCTCTGGACTCGCTCCAACAGCTCCATGTCCTTCCTGTGCTGAGGACTCCAGAACTGGACACAGGGCTCCAGGTGGGGTCTCACCAGAGCAGAGCAGAGAGGCAGAACCCCCTCCCCCCCTGTGGCTCTTACTATTTTGGGTGTGCGTGTACACGAATGACCAGATTTTTCTGAACAGATAAAGATGGGAGAAAGGAGATATTATCTCTGTTCATTGCTAAGGTGCTGTGGCACAGAGGGAAAAGCAATTTCCATCTTGGATAAAGCCTTTGGGTCATTGCCTCGTGTTAACCTCTTGTGACAACCCCACCTACAGCAAGGCTTTCCTCTGGACACAATCATCTTAAGCTAGAGTTACTGGATGTTTGAACCGTATGTTTAAAGCAAGGCTGATGTGTTCTACACGAGTCCCCGTGTTATCTCCATCTGGTTTTGTCTCTTCGTGCTGCCGGTTTCAGAAAGTGGCAAAAATTTGCAAAGTCACACCTGAAAGGCCCAAATGTGAGCAGCAATAAGAGAGAGGAGCCTGGGCAGGTGAGGGAGGAGATCTGCTTCCTGATCGTGTACGTTCTAGTAATGCTGTGGAGGGACAAACTGCCAGGCTCTGGGAGAGAATAGATAACTGGAGAAGACAAATAGGGCCTATGGGAAAGCTGGGGAGGGACTCTTTATCAGCGAGTGCTGAGACAGGACAAGGGGAAAGGTTTTCAGCTAAAAGATGGGAGATAAAGATGAGAATTTGGGAAGAAATGTTCTACTGTGAGGCTGGGGAGACCCTGGCCCAGGTGGCCCAGAGCAGTGGTGGCTACCCCATCCCTGGAGGGGTTCAGGGCCAGGTTGGATGGGGCTTGGAGCCCCTGATCCAGTGGGAAGTGTCCCTGCCCATGGCAAGGAGGGGAACTGAGTGGGCTTTAAGGTCCCTTTCAACCCAAACCGTTCCATGATTCTATGACTGGGTAGCGTGCTCCTTAGCCATCTGCCACAGCAACAGCCATGGAGCATCTTCTCGAGCATCGGAAAGGCTTAATGGAAATACAGACCAGCTCAAAGAGCAGGGCACAGCAGCAGGCATCTGCCAAGTCGCTGGGTTAGCTTCATCATTGCATACGTTTGCAAAATGCATGCGGGCAGCTGCTGCGCTTAGAGGCTGTGGAAGGACCTTAGATGATGGTGATCCTATGCCAGGGGGTTTAACCATGAGCAGGATTTGGAAAAAGCTTGGTGTGGAAGTTTTTGTGTTTCTATGGGAGGTTTTTTTCAGGCAAGTGTGTGCTAAGCAGAGTGCCAGGCTGTATCCTGGTACTGAGTTATCCATGTCTTTGTTTGTTGAAGGAAGGAGAGCCTGCACTTGCTGGGGATTCACTGGCCCTCACTCCTTCCCACCTCCGATTTAGCATCTCACCCAGCACTCCTTCTGGATATGTGACAGGGCTGGGACATGTGGGAGTGTGTGTTGTTCGTCTTGAAAGAATACCGTCTTTTCACTAGCAGCGTCCTTACCGCTGTGAAAAAGCTGCTCAGTGCCCACTGCCAGTGATGCCTTAAGAGAAAGCTGTACTGGCCCCAAAGGCAAGAGAGATTTTGCTTTGCTAAAGATCACATTTCAGCAAACGGAAAGGCCATAAATGCCTGTACTGGTTGCCTTGACAGGGCTTGGAAAGAAAATCGGAATTTAGGGAGAAAAATCATATATTCAGGGCAAGAAGAGCAGTGAAAGCAACACCAATATTGCCCAGAGGGGCAAACAGTGATGCTGAAGAGTGAATTGACTTTTCTTTCAAAGCCAGACTTAGAGGGTCTGGTTCACTGCAGAGAGCCTGCAGCAGGTGGGGGGTTGGCAGAGGCCAGAGAGCTAATTTGCACATCCTGATGAGCTGATGAACGTGGTAATGCTCTCAATTGGAGCACTTGCCCCTCGGGTGACCCCACAGCACCTCGGACATCGGGAGCTTTCAGTGAGCAGAATGTGGGTCCGGCAGGGCAGAGGGAGTAGGCATCCTGCTTACTTCTGTAAGAGAGGTGCTCTTGGTCCTGTTAACGAGGAAGAAAATAGACAAGATGCCCCCCTGAACGTTGCTCTTGGTGTGTGTTACATCTTGGGGTGTGTGCAGTTCCTAAACATGGGTATTCGCAGTCTTGAGTCTGTATGTTCAAACTGGTTTCTTGCTTGCACTGTGTTTGTCTCTGCTGCACTGCCCCTTCGGAGGATTTACATCCCTGAGGTCTTTTTACTTTGCATAATCCTTGGGGAAAGCAGTAAGCCTGCAGGCATTGCTACTAGAAATGTAGTTAAGGTACGACAGGGCCCTATTTATCACAATCGCAGGGTATAAAGGTGTGGACAAAACGGGCAGGGACACCTCCCACTGGATCAGGGGCTCCAAGCCCCATCCAACCTGGCCTTGAACACCTCCAGGGATGGGGCAGCCACCACTGCTCTGGGCAGCCTGGGCCAGGGCCTCCCCACCCTCACAGGAACAATAGTCTTCCTAACAGCTCCTGTAAATGCCCCCTTCTTTCATATTCAAACCATTCCCCTCATCCTCTCCCTGCCCTTCCTGATCCAGAGCCCCTCCCCAGCTTTCCTGGAGCCCCTTTCAGTACTGGAAGCTGCTCTAAGGTCTCCCCACAGCCTTCTCTTCTCCAGGCTGAACAACCCCAACTCTCAGCCTGTCCCTGTACGGGAGGTTCTCAAACCCTCGGATCATCTTTGTGGCCGTCTCTGGACTCACTCCAACAGATTCATGCCCTTCCTGTGCCGACAGTGACAAACAGCACCATCAAACAGGTACAACAAGGTCTTGGCTGTGCAGGTGGTTTGGGTTTTTTTTTCTCCATGATTCCTTTGGAATGCATAGTTATTTTGCAGGACTGCAAGGAGGCCCCATCCCTGGAGGTGTTCCAGGCCAGGTTGGATGGGCCTTGGGCAGCCTGAGCCAGTGGGAGGTGTCCCCGCCCATGGCAGGGGTTGGAACTGGATGGGCTTTAAGGTCTCTTCCAACCCAAACTATTCTACGATTCTATGATTCTATACTGTATTTAGCTAATTAATCTCAAAGCAGCCTAATTTCTTGGGAACAATGGCTCAGAGCAGACTTAGACCGTAATTGCCTTACACTTTTTTTCTTTTTTATGTCATGTTTTGCTTATTTTCCAGTTGCCATTAATTTGAAATGTACTCCTGTGTCAGGAATAGTGGTTTGGGCTGTCCCATAGGATGCTGTAACTTCCTACAGGTAAAAGCCTTGTATTAAGTCTGCTTTTGTCGGATTATGTCCTTGATCTAAGCTCTGCCATGACACTGTCTCAGATGACAGCCAAAGTGGTGGGATCAATATCCCAGCCTGGAGAAGGTGCTGGAACTGCAGTTGAGTTTCTGAGAAGCGAGGTGAGTGTGAGCAGCCACCCCTTGTTGGGAGATGCGGGCTCTGGCGCAGTCCAAATACTTACCTGCTTGTTCATGACTTCACATGAATCATTTCACTGGGCCACAACAGGACCTTCAACACAGACCTTGAGTACTGTGTTCAGTACTGTGTTCAGTTCTGGGCTCCTCACCACAAGAAGGATGTTGAGGCTCTGGAGTGTGTCCAGAGAAGAGCAACGAAGCTGGTGAGGGGCTGGAGAACGTCTGACGAGGAGCGGCTGAGAGAGCTGGGGTTGTTTAGCCTGGAGAAGAGGAGGCTGAGGGGAGACCTTATTGCTCTCTACAACTACCTGAAAGGAGGTTGTGGAGAGGAGGGAGCTGGGCTCTTCTCCCAAGTGACAGGGGACAGGACAAGGGGGAATGGCCTCAAGCTGTGCCAGGGGAGGGTCAGGCTGGGTATAAGGAAAAAATTCTTCACGGAAAGAGTCATTGGGCAGTGGCAGAGGCTGCCCAGGGAGGGGTGGAGTCGCCTTCCCTGGAGGTGTTTAAGGAACGGGTTGATGAAGTGCTTGGGGACATGGTTGAAGTGAGTGTTAGGAATGGTTGGACTCGATGATCCAGTGGGTCCTTTCCAACCTGGTGATTCTATGATTCTATGATTCATATTACTTAGGGGCCCACAATCATATAGAAAGGAAAATTTTGTAGCTATTATTCCAGGGCTTAAGTTCTCTCTCTCACGACCAGACACATGGCCTAATATCTGTTGGCAAGCTGGGAATACAAAATGAAACACCATTATATATGATCTATTTACAGCTGTACATGTGCTGGTGCTGATCCATCTGTGTTCCAGGCCACGCGCCGCTTGGGGTATTCTGGGAGGGGAGCCCATTTAGAAAACAAGGTTGCAGAGCAATGCGTTTCAACTGATAATATTGGATAAGATCTTTCACCCTCAAGGTTTTATTTTTCTCTGGCATCTGATGACCACTGTGAGACAATAGCAAGGCTGAAGCCAGGTTATTGTAGCTTTGAATCCAACAGAGTCCTCAGTTTGGGACTGGTTGCATGGCGGAGTTGTCAAAAGTACTCTGTACATCTGGTTTAATGGGCTTTTGAAAATCTGAGCCATGTACGGCGCTGAATTTAAGCAATGCTTTCAAAAATGGTAATAGTTACACGCTGAAAGAGGGGAGATTGAGATGAGATCTTAGGAAGACGTTTGTGCCTGTGACGGTGGGGTTGCCCAGAGCAGTGGTGGCTGCCCCATCCCTGGAGGTGTTCAAGGCCAGGTTGGATGGGGCTTGGAGTAACCTGATCCAGTGGGAGGTGTTCCTGCCCATGGCAGGGGGTGGAACTGGCTTTGAGTTCCCTTCCAACTCGAACAATTCTATGATTCTATGAAAATTGTGCCTCACCTGTGGTTGCCAAGAGATCTGAATCCTGCAGGGCAATAAAGTCAAGTGTCCTTCCAGGTGGTATGGGACCCTCCTACCCAGCTGGTTTTCTGGTGAGCATATTATGGATTGTGTGCATCTCTTGCTTCATCCTTACCATGTTTTGTCGTATTTAGGCAAATAATAGAACCAGGAACAAATACCATATTTTCCTGCAAATACCCATTTCTAGGAGTCTGCCAGTCAGAACTGGCTGAACACTCCCTACGAATACATTTCGGCTTGCAGAGTGTTGGTGAATTATTTGCCGTGACTTGCCTTTGGCTATTTACTGTGAGTTATGCAGAGTGAGTGATTAATCATGTACTGTGGGTGCTTTTGTTTTGGTTTGCTTTTTCACTCCACCAGGGGATAACTGAAACAAGAGGAGTGAAATAAGGAAATTCAAGTTGCCACATAAAGACTTCCAACATGAAAGCTAGAGCCAACACACATTCATGTGAGAGCTGGCGAGACTTTTACTTCTTCCACTACCTCTATGACATTTTGGCAATTCCTGAGCCCATTGCTGAGTTTATAACTTGTCCCATGTGACATGATCCAAATATGCTGGGCCATGCTCCTTCTCAGTTACTGCAGTCATAGAACAGGCATCCAGATATTCCTTTTTAAGGAAAATCGATATTTTTTTGTGCAGGAACTTCGTGGACTGGATATGTGTCCTGTTTGCTCAGCCAGTGCTGTGGTGCAGTGGGAGAAGAGCATCAGCGTTCATGTGAACCGCAGGGCCATCAGAATTCAAGGTAAATGGGGACATGACCCTAAGGCAAGTTTTAATTCAACTTCCTCTGAGATAGTTCAAGGTTACCTGTGCCAAACCAGTAGCTTGCTTTCTCCATCTTTGGGGAGAATTCAACACAAGTTCACCTCGATTCCCGGCAATAAAATCCCCAGTGGTAGCAAGATGCTGTTGAGTAGCAAGAGTATGTGGTGTTGTGTGGGTTGACAGGATGAGAGGTTTTCTCAGCTGGGACCCACTGCTTCCTGGCTGGTGCATGCTCTGCTTTGGCTGGGTGTGGAGGAGGCAAAGTGGTTTGTCAAACAGGAACATTTGGGCACTAAGTGGGGACTAGTTTGAACTGAAATGTTACTTGTGCGTACAATACAAACAGAATCATAGATTCATACAATAGTTTGGGTTGGAAAGGACCTTAAAGATCACCCACTGCAAGCCCCCTGCCATGGGCAGGGACACCTCCCACTGGCTCAGGCTGCCCAAGGCCCATCCAATCTGGCCTTGAACACCTCCAGGGATGGGGCAGCCACAACTTCCCTGGGCAACATGTTACAGTGCCTCATCACTCTCATAATGAAGAAATTCTTCCTTGTGTCTTGCCTAAATCTGCCCCTCTCCAGTTTACACCCATTGCCCCTCATCCTATCACTACAAGCCTTTGTAAACAGTCCCTCCCCAGCTTTCTTGTAGCCCCCCTCAGGTACTGGAAGGTTGTTATAAGGTCTCCTCAGAGCCTTCTCTTCTCCAGGCTGAACAAGCCCAACTCTCTCTGCCTGTCCTCATATTGGAGGTGCTTCAGCCCTCTGATCAGCTTCGTATCCTCCTCTGAACCCGTTCCAACAGCTCCATGTCCATCTTATGTTGAGGATTCCAGAACTGGACACAGTATTCCAGATGAGATCTCACAAGAGAGGAATAGAGGGACAGAATCACTTCCCTCAACCCAGTGGCCACACTTTTTTTGATGCTGCCCAGGACATGTTTGGCCTTCTGGGCTGCAAGTGCACATTGCCAGTTCATGTCAAGCTTTTCATCAATCAGCACCTCCAAGTCCTTCTCTGCAGGGCTGCTCTCATTAACAACATCCCCCATCCTGTGTTGAAAACAGGGATTGCCCCAACCCACATGTAGGACCTTGCGCTTGGCCTTGTTGGACCTTGTGAGGTTCTCACAGCTCGACTTCTCCAGCCTGTCCAGGTTCCTCTGGATGACATCCTGTCCTTCCCGTGTGGCAACTGCGCCACTCAGCTTGGTGTCATCTGCAAGCTTGCTGAGGGTGCACTCAATCTCGCTGTCAATACCACAGAATCATAGAATCAGAGAATCATTTGGTGTGAAAAGACCTCTGGGATCATCAAGTCCCACTGTACTTGCCCATTACTCAACTATATCTCTGAGCACCTCATCTAAATGTTTATTAACCCCTCCAGGTATGAAGACTCCACTGCTGTCCTGGGCAGCCTGTGCCAATGCTTCACCACTCTGTCTGTGAAGAATTTTTTTTCCTAATATCCACTCTAAACCTGCCCTGGAGTAACTTGAGGCTGTTTCCTCTTGTTCTATCAGTTGTTACTTGGGAGAAGAGGCCAACATCCACTTCGCTACAACCTCCTTTCAGGCAGTTGTAGACAGTGACGAGGTCTCCCCTCAGCCTCCTTTACTCCAGACTAAACGGCCCCAGCCCCCTCAGCTGCCGCTCATCAGACTTGTTCTTCAGCCCTTCCTCAGCTCCATTCCCCTTCTCTGGACACACTACAGCTCTTCAGCATCTTTCTTGTACTGAGGGGCCCAAAACCGAACATAGGGTTTGTGGTGCTGATTTGAAGTGTGTGGTGCAAACACCTCAAGCCCATGGTTGGGTGAAGCTAGCAGACATGTACAGCTGAAGTTGCTGTTGCTCTCTTTAGGTTTATATTCCCTGTATAATCAGGTTTTATTCATTATACCTACTCGTTATCCTGCTCCTCCTTAGCAGCATCCCAGAACCTATTGCTTGCAAGTATTTTGTGAGCACCTTCAAAAAGGACCTCTTCCAGTTGTATACCCTCCAGTTTTGCCTGAAGGATAGATTCTCTGCTTCCTGGAGTAGATGAGGGTTTTTCTCCCTTCATTGTAGACTCGTAGGCAAAGATTTTTAAAAATGCCACATGATTTTGGAAATAACAGTGGTTGAAGGTGAGTTTAGAGGCACTGCTGAAATACTTTGCAAGGCAGGTATTGAATTTTAAGCAGTTCAAGTCATATCTCAGAATAAAAATGTTTGAAATTATTAGTTGTTTTTGAAATTTTTACTTATGGTATCTTATAATTTCATTCACAGAATACAAACCACGTTTAACTGCAGCTGTGGTCCTGGGCAGCAGGTACAAAGCAGAGGTCAGGAGGAGACGATCAGTGTTTTATCAAGTCTGGAACTCATGAGCAAGGCAAAGAGAGAGACAAAAAAGAAGCAGAGAAGCTGGCGCAGGCAAGTTCATTTAATTGCCCTGATGGTTCTTCAGGTACATTCTAGTTGATTTATACCTTGATTTTTGACCGCTTTTTAAATCTAGGTTAGTTAGTTTGCATGCTTCCATTTCATGGTTCTTAATTGTAAGGGGGTTTGATTTCTGCTTCCTTCTTTCTGTCACTTGTAATGGCCTGTCTTGACTTTTGAGTGATCAGAACGATTTGGACTACTTGTCTGTGTTGTTCCCTTGATAGAGAGGAAGAGTGGAGTCTATTTCCAAAACTTCTTCTCTTGGTAAGTTATTTACACCCTTGGACAGGATTTTGATGGCAAAGCTGACGCTAATAGCAGGTGCAGATCTATTTTCAGAGCTCCAGCAAGATCAGCACTGTCTCTCAGCACCTCCAGCCAACAGCAGTCAATTCTCTGCCCAAAGCATCCCATGACACTGCGATTCTGAGCCCTAACTCTTCCCCAGCACAAAACGGGGCCCCACTGCAGAGAACATGAGCTTGGCACGCAACCTGGAAATGATTTCTCTCCCATATATCCAGCCACCTGGCTCAGCTGTGGATAAAGGAGGTTGTTCTCCTCACTTACTTTTGGTGCCAGTCCAACTGGGGTTGTCCGGCTGACGAAGGGAGTGAAGGGGACCCTGTGTGCTTATCGCACTTGGGAGGAATGGGGAGCGTTTGGGCAGAGCAGGCTCACCTCCGCACTCCCAAGTGAAGCCACTCGCACAATTGTGAAGAGCATTCATGTTACATGGGTGTCCTGTCCCTCAGCACAGCCCTGTGGGAGCTCTCAAATACAGCTGCTTGCAAAACCTTACAGGGAAATGAAAAGTTGTGTAAAATTCTTAAGGCAGCAGAAAATATTACTTTTTCTTCTTCAAAATGAAATAAAACTTCATAGCTTACTGATATCTTTTTGGCTATTACCTCTCCAGTGCTTTATCCTGTTGGCTTACACACATCCATTGCCGTTGTTGCGTCTGATATGATTAAGAATACAAGCCTTTCTTCTGGGAAATGGGCTTTCTTTGTTAACTTGTCTTCTCCCTTTTGGCTTGGCTGAGAAATCGCATAATAAAATCAAACGCACCAAAATAAGATCTTTTAAAATTCCATTTGTTGCCCAGAATAAGGAGCCCCGTGATATTCCTGATGAAATGGCAGGGGCAGAGATCTGCGAAAATATATTGTGATTATTTTAAGCAGCTGCTGAAACGTGAATGTTTACCAGGATGAATCATTTTATAGTGCTTCAGTTTCTCCAGTTTGGCCCCAAAGCCAACCAGAAATAGAGCAAAATATTAAATTATACATGTATTCTAAAGGTAAGAATGAAGAATAAAGCTGGCAAGATGAAATCTGGCACCTCCAGGGAGCGTATCCTATCCCTTGTCTAATTCCAGTGATTTGTGTGCAGCAAAGTTCCTTATGTGGTGTATTGCACAACTTCTGTGGCGTTACATGCAATTACCTTTTACTGCCTAGACAAACTGTCAGAGCATTAACCTGAGGTTTTCCATGTAATGGTCCAGATGCGCGTCCCCCTTGAAAAGGCCCATAATTCAGCTTATTTATAGCCGCATAAAAAACAATGCTTCCAAATAGAAGTCAAAGTTCAGAGGGATTGGCTAGTAGAGCATTTTAAAGCCTAGTTCTCAGCAGGTTATAGGACTGGGGAGAGGCCATAATAGGATATTGAAATATTTTTCTTTTTCAGACTTGGCAGTATATTCCTTGACATCCTGTTATAATTTTATGAGCTGGTTGAAATTGTAGTATCACTTCAGCTCCTGACAAGCCTCCACTCTGGGAGAAGCACGAGCCATTGCCTGCTGTCCACCTATGTGCGATGCTGGAGATAAGTGGGTAAGTTTTTGATTCATAGAATAGAATCATAGAATCATGGAATGATTTAGGTTGGAAGGGACCTCAAGAAGCCCATAGAGTTCCAACTCCTCCCACTGGATCAGGTTGGGGCAGCCAACCCAGGGATGGGGCCTCCAGGGATGGGGCAGCCACCACTGCTCTGGGCAACCTGGGCCAGGGCCTTCGCACCCTCACAGGAAAATATTTCTTCCTAAGATCTCATCTCACTCCTCTTTTTCAGCTGAAAACCGCTCCTCCTCATCCTATCCTTGCACTCCTTGATCAAGAGCCCCTGCCCAGTAGAATAGTATCTGCCTATGTAGCAGAATCATTCTCCTGCCTGTGTGGCAGGAGATCATAGAATCGTAAAATCATTTGGTTGGAAAAGACCTTTGAGATCATAGAGTCCAAATGTACCTGTCCACTACTAAACCGTATCCCTGAGCAAGTCATCTACCCGTCCTTAAAATACCTCCAGGGATGGAGACTCCACCGCTTCCCTGGGCAGCCTCTGCCAGTGCCTGATAATGAAAGCAACCTACAAATTGCCCAACTGTCATGACATTTTAGTGCCAGAAAGGGTTATCCCAGATCCTTTTAAAATCCCACTCTAAATCCTGCATTCCAGTGCTGCTTCATGCGTGGAAACATGGGTGTAGAAGCCAAAACCAAAGGAATGAATATTTGAGAGGAGTTTGCTGTCCAGGCTACTTGGTTGTCCCATGTGTGGGCTCATATGACATGGTACTGCAGCTCATAGTGATCTGTAAACAGATCCATCGCAACATCTCATCCGTATGAACTGATTTTGCATTTCTTTGATTAAAAAAACTTTAGCAATCCACCTTCCATGCCTTCTCTGAGTGTTTTATGTGCTGCTTCCTTTCACGCAAAGTAAACAAGTAAATAGATTGAAGGGAATTTGCTATGTGGTAGTTATATACGTAACAAAAATGCACATAGGACCTGTCATCTGTTTCTTTTTCCCAATGAATTGCAAAGTCAACATGCACAAATATATTTATATGAACAGGCCAGAAAAATGGCTGGTTCATCAAATAAAAAGGGGCATGTTTGGCTCTGCTGGGCCAAGTGTTCGACTGGATCCCGTGTATTTATAAAGTGAGAAAGTAGAGCATATTTGAAAATGCAGGTGTATAAATATTTCTGCCAGACCTGCTGGAGTATTTGAAGTCTCCCTCCAGCCGCTGCTCTGACTCACCACTTTCCAGCATGTGGGGAATGCTGCCTTGTGGGCGGCAGCAGCCCAGATCCTGGAGACATTGATCCCTGCGGCTGGGATTGCATTACTTCAAGGGAATTGCCCAAGGAGCACTAGAAGACATCTCCAGGGTGTCCTCCATCCTTCATCCTGGCTGTGTAACAGCATAATGGAACTGGGGCCAAGCAGCAAGTGAAGGCTGGGGTGGGAGCTTCATCCAGCATAGAAGCAGTAGATTGACTCTGGATGATCTGAGGGCTGGAGAACCTCCCATATGAGGACAGTCTGAGGGAGTTAGAGTTGTTCAACCTAGAAAAGAGAAGGCTCTGCGGAGACACTACAGTAGCCTTCCAGTACTGAAATGGGCTCCAGGAAAGCTGGGGAGGGGCTCTTGATTAGGGAGTGCAGGGATAGGATGAGGGGGAACAGTTTTAAGGTGAAAGAGGGGAGATTGAGATGAGATCTTGGGAAGAAATGGAGGCTGGAGAGGCCCTGGCCCAGGTTGCCCAGAGCTGTGGTGACTGCCTCATTCCTGGAGGTGTTCAAGGCCAGGCTGGATGGGGCTTGGAGCAACCTGATCCAGTGGGAGGTGTCCTTATCCATGGCAGGGGTTGGAACTGGATGATCTTTACATCTCTTCCAACCCAAACCATTCCATGATTCTAGGTGCTTCAGGCAGATGTGGAACTGACCGTTTGTTTCCTTGGCCTGCCATCCGTGGAAGAAGGCTGCAACTTAACTGCCAACATGGAAAAAACATCTCAGTTTTTAAGTCTAAACTTCAAAGATGGTCATTATATTTAATGTTACAACCCCCCTAATAATCCCGAGGAGGGAGAGCGGAGCAACAACGTTTGGCAGGCTGACACAAGCTGCAGACGCAATGCAAATATTATATTAGATACTTCCCAGCCATGACTTCCTCTGGGGTGCTGTCACTGCTGCACATGGAAAAGTAAATCCTTTCATAATAAAACACATGCGTGCACATATATACACACACACATCCAGGCACGCACCTGCAGAGCCACAACCCAACAGTTGCATCACTCAGGCTTTCTCAGCAAAGCTCATATAAGATCTGTGTCTGTTATAGAGCAATCCTAGGGTTTAGCTAAGCTGCAGCCAGCCAACACTGGATAATGTTTGTACAAAACACCGCTCCAAAAAGAGTGTAGACATGGCACTTTGAGACATGGTTTAGTGGGCACCGTGATGTTGCACTTGCAGTTAAACTGCATGAGCGTAGAGGTCTTTTCAAACCCAATGATTCTATGATTCTATTCTGTATTTTATCTCTTTTTTTTTGCATGTAGCTAGGGAGTCCATGGCTAAATAAAACAATTATTAATAGCATTTTCTCACCTATAGGTTTTCTTTCATTACACTGACCTTCTGTGTAGAAAACTTGACAAAGTAATGAAGAACTCTTTGAGACAAAGGGACAGAAAGAAGTATAAGATCTACGGTAAAATTTGAATCACAGTAATGTTTAATAGCCAAAGACAATTAAATTGACTTTGTCTTCCGGGAACATCTGGCAATTTTTGTGCCCAACTAAATTTTGCAGGCAAGTTCACCGACAAAAAGAAAGGGAAACCCACAAGTTGGTTATGATATTAATGCTATTCCATGGTTAACAACAAAATATTTTAAGCTACAAAGCTGCTGATAAACTTTCCTGCCAGCAGGAGAATTGTTACTTTTCTACCAAACTCTGGCATCAGTTTTACTCCAGGAACTCTGTGAGCATTCCCTGCCTCTGCCAGTCTGGTGATTGCTTTGCCTTAATCCTGTTATTAAAGGACCAAATCTTAACCTTTTTTGGTATTCCTGAGTGTAAAATTGAGTCTTCGTGCAAACATGTCCTGGCTGCATGCCTGAGAAGGAGCTTCAGCTTTGAAAAAGGATAATGTTCAAGACATGATCTTGCCTTAAGGAAAACTGAGGCACTACTCCTGCTTCCTTCAAAAGGAGCTGGCTGTGCCCATGACATTTAGGAAACCTGGTGTGTAGCTTGCCTTGGACTAAACATTGATCTAGATATTTGAGAATATTGTTTCTTTAGCTCATGGTGAAGGAGTTCTCTAATGTAAACAATGCGATATTTTGGCCGGGATAAAGTGCATCACCAATTTTACCTTAATTGGTATAAATGTGAGCTGAAGAAATCATAGAATCATAGAGTCATTTGGGTTGGAAGGGACCTCAAAGCCCACCCAGTCCCACCCCTGCCATGGGCAGGGACACCTCCCACTGGATCAGGCTGCCCAAGGCCCATCCAACCTGGCCTTGAACCCCTCCAGGGATGGGGCAGCCACAGCTTCCCTGGGCAACCTGGGTCAGGGCCTCACCATTCTCACAGCAAAATACTTCCTAATAAAATCCCTCTTGGGTGTTACACTGTTAGCATTTCTTATCTTAGAGTTTAGTTTCGTTATAATATCAGAATTTTATAATTTTGATAAGCTTCATAGAAGAGCTCATTGACAACTCTCGACAATAGCATCATAACCCTGAACTGGATCTGTTCCTTCAAGGCCTGCCAGTCGCGCTTCTCCCTCGTTCATCATGACGCTGATGAAAGCCACTAGATGTCACTGCTATATTGCACTAATAAAGTTAAAATAATATTTTTCTGGCAATAAATGTCCTGACTCACAAGGAAGTTGGGTTATAAAAGCCGTGGATAGTTTGGATTCCTTCCAGTTAGAAAACAAGACAAAACTTTTTTTCCTTTTTTTTTTCTCTAACTAAAAATATTGGATCAGAGTTCAAAACAGTCATTTAACAAATAACATTGACTTGTATTTTAAAAGGAAAAATACTTTGAAGTTAATACCAAGTAAAGAAACGTGGTCTGTGGCTCAGTGAACTGAGATGATGGGAAAAAATTATATCTGAAGGTCTACAGTGCTAAAGACGAGGCTTGACTAAGTGCAGGGTTGGGGACGTTCAGGAGTACTCGGATTGTCTTGCTCAACCAGAAAGTGAGGCAAAAGGCCAGTGAAATAATAGTAATGGCTGTAATAATATTGTATGTTTATATGGTGCCTTTCATCTCCCAGGTTTCCACACGGCAGTGTCTAGCTGACTGCAGATACAATAATCACTTCACTCGCCACCGAGAAGGAACCACCCTTGGCACGGCCGTGACAGCTGTCAAACAGCACATAAGGAATAGCTGCTCCAATTCAAAAAGACCATGAGAACATTTTCGAAGCAGGTAAAGAGCATTTTAACAGGTCAGCTCTGCCTTGGTCCCTCTTGCTGGGGCGAGTTCAAGTTCAGACATGTCTTTCTCTCTTCTGGAGGAGGAGGATGTTTTGGCGGTTTTGTTTGTTTTATGGCTTTGTTATTGAAAAATTGGCAGGTGAGCTCAACTTTTTAACGCTTCCTGGAAAGGAACTTAATATATCTCAAGTGGCCACCTGATTATACCTTACTGTTACCCAATTGAACCCTTATGTTTTTCTTTTGATGTCACCTAGGCAAGAACCAGCCAGATCTGAGTTAGACTGCCACGGGTAATGAACATGCTGGACTCCTGATGATGGAAGAAGCACGGATGGTCCTAAATTCTAATAAGAAAATGCTCAGCTGAGGTAGAGCCTTCCTTCTCTATCCAGGGAAGCTCATTCTTGAAGATTAGAATGCAAGGTTTTTTTGAGATGAGATTAGATGAGATGAGATGGGAGTGGTATTTTTGCCCTATGTTAATCCTTTTCCTTTTGCCTACCAGTAAGTGATCTGGTCATCTTCGTGCAATTTGGTAACGAGCATTTTGGCATGGACACGAGAGCGCATATTAGGAGAGCAGACATTATTGCCAGCGTAGGATCCCATCTCAACTCATTCTTGATTTTGCTATCACAGCAGAATTAGCTGAAGTTACTGGTATTTTACAGAGGAGCATTTTATACTGTGAGGAAGACCAGCGCAGCTGCAGCCTGGAGCAGAGCCTCATCCTTGTATCCAGGTAGGTCCTGCTGCTAAGAAAGATGGAGAAAAAGCATTCTGTACTGTTACTGGTGCATGTGATCATCGAGAGAAAGCAATTAGGCTCACTGTCTGGACTCGCGTAGCTTTAGTCTATATCCACTGCATAACATGAATGGGCTACACTATAAAATGTGTGTAAACCCTGTTCTGGCTTTCACCCACATGTGAGGAGTTAGTTAACTGACCTCAACTAACATCAAAGGTAGGTGAGATGGTTTTTGAAGTGTCTGGAGCTGAGCTGGACACAATACCTGGGAAAAAAGGAACACACGTCAGCTTTGAGGGAAAGTGTGTGTGCTCTTCTCTGATGATGCCTCTGTTTTAATGTTAGCTAAGATAACTTAGGTGAATAAATCTATGTTTTGGAAAGCATTTTGGAACTAATGGTGCTGTATCACTGTAGGCTTCTATTAAATCCCTGGTATCTAGCAAAAAACTCATCCAAAGACACTCACAGACACACTGTTACTAAAACTGGGGGTAAAGCTAATCGACCTTTCTCCTGATGGGTAGCACTATGGAGTTTGTATGTTCTAGGTCTGGGTAAACTCCCAGATGGAGAAGGAATGAGATGGAGAAACAAGGCAAAGGCAAGAATAACTCACTTCCTTGGCTTAAGTTACCGACAAAAGCATGAAAGCCTCAGCCTGCAATATAAATTATGACCTATCAACTCAACCAGAGTCATAATAAGAAGGGAGGAATCAGATGAGCAAGGCAATAGGGGAAAAGCAAATACTGTGAGTAATGGCAACAAGAGGTTAGTTCCCTAGAAGTTGTCTAACCACATTAGATAGCACAGCTTAGTGATTGAGTCTGGGCCCAGTGTCTAGAGAATAAATCAAGTGGGGTTTTTTGTTGTTAATAAAACATTTTCTCCACAGCAGATGGATTTAATATTTCCTGGATCCATACTGTTCAAGGCTTGGAGTAGGGATGCTTTTCCAGGATTGCATTATTGATGGCTTCGTTTCCAAGGGACGCAAACTCGGAGAGTTCTCTTAGGGCTTGTTACTATAAACTGTTAAGAGAGGATTTTCGTCTTGCTCTTCTGTTTCTTCCTTTTCCTTCTATTTATTGACTTAAATGTTTGCTGCTGATCCACTTCACTTTTCTGGGACCAATTAATTCCTTCCACTCTTAATTCTACCTGCTTCTCTCCCTTGCTCTGTAACTTCCACACCTCTCAGATGTCTGGGTGGTGGGGACTAGCCTACATGTTGCCAGGCTGAATTTCTTCACCATGCGAATGGTGAGGCACTGGCCCAGATTGCCCAGGGAAGTTGTGGCTGCCCCATCCCTGGAGGTGTTCAAGGCCAGGTTGGATGGGCCTTGGGCAGCCTGAGCCAGTGGGAGGTGTCCCTGCACATGGCAGGGGTGTGGAACTGGATGGGCTTTAAAGTTCCTTCCAACTCAAACTATTCTATGGTTCTGTGATTCTATGATTCTATGATTCTATGATTCTATGATTCTATGGCAGTGGTAGCAGGCAGTGCTGGTGTCAGCGTGCCACTGAGCTCCCCCTCACTTGGTGTTCCAGCTCCCCTCCTTTTCAACCAGCTCCCACGTTACTCTTTGCCCAGCACAGTATAGAATCATGGAATGGTTTGGGTTGGAAGGGACCTCAAAGCCCGTCCAGTTGCACCCCCTGCCATGGACAGGGACACCTCCCACTGGATCAGGGGCTCCAAGCCCCATCCAACCTGGCCTTGGAACCCCTCCAGGGATGGGGCAGCCACCACTGCTCTGGGCAGCCTGGGCCAGGGCCTCCCCACCCTCACAGGAATACATTTCTTCCTACGATCTCATGCCAATCTCCTGTCTTTCAGCTGAAAACCCCAATAATTGCTGTAGGACACATACTGCCTCTCTGCTAAGACAAAAATGGGATTAAATTTTGGATTTGGATTATTTTTTTTATCAAAAGTATATATACATTTAAGGATCAAGATTTTCCTACCATGATTTTTCCTTTCCTTTAAATATATGAAGGGGGGGTCACTGCAAAATTTGTTGAGTAACAGAAAATTTTAGCTGTTATTGATTACTGGTATTTTTAACCTAATTAATTAAGAGTAGCTGAATTTAATTTCTTAGTCAGCCTGTAAATCCTTCCTTTTTGTCTCTCTCCAACCCACTCCCTCTTACATCAGCACTTCCTGCAAGGTATATGTGGTGCACTCAAGACAGCATTATTCCACAATGACTAAGTCATCCTGAAGTGTGTTATGGTTTAATAACAACAGGAATTAGGTTTGCTGCTACCAAAACCATTTTATTATGACACATCCAAAGACATAAAACCCTCTTGTGCAATAATAAAGGGAAAAAACTCTTTCCATCCACTTGTACAAAAGAAGGCTCGAGAGATTAGTACTATAATAAGAAGAAAACAAACATGATTCAGTGTAGAAAAATGTAGCTAATATGTCTAAAGGAAACTGTGAGTACTTAATCAGAGAGAAAGAGATTTGGGAAGCAGCATTATTGGACATGACCTGTAAGTTAGGGAGACAGCAAATCAGATATTAAGTACGCTTTTTCTTAGGTGTCACTGGCATCTTGGGATTTGGGATATCGTGTTCAGTTGTGTGTGTCCCAGTTGGGTGGAAGATATGAGAGAGTGTGTAGAAATGAAAATAATCAGGTGAGTAAGACAAAAACTTTAGGGGAAATAATTAAAAAGAACGGAAGTATTGAGAGTTTAACTAAGTGATGGCACAAGGGAGGAGAATGAGTTCAAATATATGAAAGCCCTTAGTGGGAAGAGGAACCACACAATGAAATGCACGAGATGGGATCTCAAGGGTGAAAGGGAAGAAAATTTTATGTTGACTAGCAAGGGAGGACTGTGGAATCTCCTAAGACTCATAAAGGTTACCCCATTCTTTCATTTTATTTAAAATAAATACATGAAAGTACTAGGAAATATTAGAATAAACAATTTGAGTAACTTTGGGCAGGAACGGGAAGAAGGGCTAAGAAAGGAAAGATGAAGTCTGTCTTTTGCATCTCTAATTTAGGGCTGATTCAGTCTCATCTCACTAATGTGCTTTGGGATGACCTTGTTCAAACTTCAGTGTATCAGAATGTTGGTCAGGTTTAGCCACATTTATCTGAGTTCTCTCACAGAAGTGCCCCATCCAACCTGGCTTTGAACACCTCCAGGGATGGCGCAGCCACCACTGCTCTGGGCAACCTGGGCCAGGACCTCCCCACCCTCACAGAAAAATATTTCTTCCTAAGATCTCATCTCAATCTCCCTCTTTCAGCCGAAAACTGTTCTGCCTCCCTGCACTGCCTGATTAAGAGTCCCTCCACAGCTTCCCCGGAGGCCCTTTCAGCAGTGGAAGCTGCTCTAAGGTCTCCCCACAGCCTTCGCTTCTCCAGGCTGAGCAACCCCTACCCTCTCAGCCTGTCCTCATAGGGGAGGTGCTCCAGCCCTCAGATCATCTATCATCTCCGTGGCCTCCTCTGGACTCGCTCCAACAGATTCGTGTCCTTCTTGTGCTGAGAAATGGACACAGGGCTCCAGGTGGGTTCTCAAAGAGTAGAGCAGAGGGGCAGAATCCCCTTCCCTCACCCTGCTGGTCCCATTGTGCTGGATGCAGCCCAGGATACAGTTGGCTTTCTGTGTCCCAAGCACACAGGTAAGGGGTGGTTGCCCCTGGAAAGTTTCCTATTTGCTTAAGCCTTTGAAACGGAGGGTATAACCTCCTCTCCCTGTCAGTCCTTCCAGTATTAGGCAACTCAGAGCTATACTCTCAGGGCTGCTGCTGCTACTGAGTTAAGGTTATCATATTTAGTTAACCAAGGTAAAACTAATGTATAGTTAAGAATGTGAGTGTAGTGTTTCTTCTGTTTTGGTATTGCACCCACTCTGGCTAGATATCAGAGATGAAAAGGCTACATAATATTGATAATAAACACAATGGAATCTCTTCAGACCTTACAGTGAAAGGTTCACTTTGGTTCACGTCTTATTTTCTCCAGCCTATTTCTGCAGCTTTGCATATTACACAGAGTATCAGATAAAACATAAAAAAGCTAATACTTGAGAGGTTTTCTGGTTGGTTGTGACGTCTATTTCACTTGAGTAGGAGCCGTGCAGATATACAACTGAAAGCTTGCAAGAGCCTACAGTGAATGGGAACCGAGCCACATGACCTGCAAGTCTCCTGTTCGGTGGCTTTCGCGTGGGCCGACGGCGAAGCAGACGGGAAGTGAGAGTTCACTGAGAAACAACACATCCTCGCTGGTGATGCCAGCCTGAATTCCTGACATATTAGCAATTGAGCCATAGGCAACTGCCAATGGGTCTCTGACCAAGCCAGCTCAAACAAAAAGTTCCTCTTGAATGTTAAAATTAGAAATAAGATACTACCCAACTGGACATCACAGTTGGAGCAGTTGCTCACACTTGCTCAGAATCATTCTAACAGGTTTAGGACTGACTCTCTCCCCTCATTTCTAGAGGCTGCAGGTACATAACCCTGTTTCAACCTGTCACAACTCTCTGCTAATACAGTTGCTGTAGCATCACAGAGTGCAGAGTCTGTGACTATGAAACAGCAGCTCCTTGTTTGCTTGGACTTTGTAAAAAACCAGAGGTAGGTTCTTTTGTACGTAACAGCCTTTTAATAGTGCTTCAATGATGCACTGAACCTCTCAGGTTTATTAGACCCCCCGTTAGGGTCTATCACTTGTATCTGTTTGGGGGCAAGGATGTAAAGAATTATCCTCATCCTGGAGCATGGGGGAAACAAAGTAGTGGAGCCTGGTGTCCTGGGGACTTGTCTACCATAACAAACAAATAAATGACTTAGAGAAGAGTAAGTTCTGAAATTTAATATTATTAGTAGCAGAAAAAAGGCTCTCTGTTCCATAACTCATCACCACAATGAAAAAGTTCTCTATGAGAATGAAAGTCACCTCTGTCCTCACCTGCAGGACTTCGAAAAGAGGCAGGCAGATGGGCAGACGCGCTTAGAGAGCACCTGGTGCCTTGCTGTGTTTTCTCCCTCTACCTTGATTTCAGAGTTCTTTGTTTCTGCAGCATCAGTTACCACCCACCTAACACAGCAAGTCTTTCATGTAGAAAGCACAAAGCTCTGCACCGTGAAATAAAAAGCCAGCCTTGAAGCTGCAACTGGAATGACTTTGGGTTACAGATGGACTTGTCCCAGTGGAAGAACCGTGGCATCCACCAAAAGTCAAATTTGTTCTTCCAGAGTTCAACAGTTTAGTTTAGATTAATAAAAAAAAGGGCGGTGCATCACAGCAGAGCTTGAGTTTTCTGTCACTGTGGAACAACTAGCAGTTAACGCTCCACCAGCATCTGAACTGGGCTTGGCAAGGCGCTCTGCAGCTGCAGATTTGAGAGCAACGTTAGAACTGGCTCTACGAGATATGGCTGCAGTGGGAGTTGATGGGGCGGGGAGGGGTGATTGTTAACTTGAATAGCATGATTCTGGGTTATGTTTTATTTTATTATTGGTAAAGAAATGGTTTTTTCTTGCTGAAACTTAGGCCTGCTGCAGTTTGGGTTTGTAGTGGGGACTGTACTGCCTGCTCACCCTGATAATCCCTCTCATGTCATGGTTGGCATTCTTCTGTGCATGCATGATCACCAATTTTTTGCCATTGGGTGAGACTTCTAGATCAAAGAGGTTTATGAGCAGAGCCTCCAATGTGTTTGAGGTTCACCCATCACTGCATGATACTTCCCAAGAGCATATATCCTCATTAAAAAGTAGCCAGACTTGTTCCTGACTGCGTTATGGTTAGTTTTGATTCAAGGCTGCCTCCAGAATCAATGGGAGTGTGCACTTGGAAACTACTATACAGGGATGGGGGAAACCTCAAACATTTTGGAGGTTCAGTTTGGAAACCTCTTTGGTTTGGAAGTCCATCAAAAGCATGTCATGAGATGGTTAGGAGGCTGGGTGGGGTTTCCATCTGAGGCTAGAGTGCAAAAGTGAGAATTGTTTAGCTTGGAAGAAGGAAAGGTTGGAGAGTGTGTGAGTGAGGTGTTTAAGAAAGATACCATGAAAACTAATCCACCCCTCAAATTAACTTTGCGCCCTAATATGAGAGCAAGGGGTCAGTTAGCACAAATATAATGGAAAATATTTTAGTGTGGACCATTTAATTAGATTGTTAAGATGTCTGGATCCCCCAAAGCTCTAGACAAGCAATTGGTACAAACAGCACGATGTAGCAGAAATGGCCCTGATTTTGAGACTTTGCAGTGTGCCCTTGAGCAAGTTTTTCTCTCCACTAAATGCCTCCTTGCCTCCTTGGTATGTCTTTCCTGTGAAGGTTATAAGTAGAGTGGAGAATTAGTCCTAATTGTGCACTTTTGAAGCAGTTCACTCAACAGGGCTTCAGTCCTGGTGGTGCCCTTTGTGCTTTTCCTCAGTATCGGGTCTACCACAGGTTTTGGTTTAGCTTTGACAGAAACCGTTGGGGCAGGTTTGGGCTGTTCAGGCATTTAACCATGACCCTGAGTGTCTGATGGAATTTTGGAAAGTGCCTACATGACAAAATCCTGTTAAGAATCCAGTCTCAGCTTCTTTTGAAATGTCTACTAGATAGGTGTTTTCATCCCAAGCGTTTATACACAAAAAATCCTGATTGTCTTCCACTGTATCTCCCAGTGATACAACAGCTTTACCAGCACCACCTCCTCTTCGGGTGTACCTTGTGGTGGTAGGTATATTAGCCTGTGAGATGCCTAAATAGTAGAAAAGAAATAAAGCTTGGAGAGACTGGATTCTAGATAAACTTGAGATTCTAGATAAACTGAGAGTGGCTCAGAGTAGTGGTGGAGCGATGGTTTGCTCCAAGAGCATTTCTGGATAAAGTACCTTGCTTTCAATTTATCTAAGTTCTCCTTCTGTTCTCTTCAGAAAGCTCATGATGCACTTAAATCAGAGGAAGGGATCAATGAAATGTGATTTTTAGAAATATAAACCATAGATGACAGTGTATAGTACCAATCCAAAAAGGAGTCGAAAATACAAACCAAACTGGATAGAATGGGACTGAGGGATTAGTCCCTGAGGTAGCAGTGTGAGACAAGCTGACATGGGATAAAAGTAACAAACCAAAGTTCATGTGTCTCTGCTGACAGACAAAACAAAACAGAGTGAACAAGTAAGTAGTTTTGTAAAGCCTCCAGCCTGGCACTATCAGTCAGAGTCCAGAATTGTATTGGGCGGTGGGGTGGAGAGGGGAAAAGGAGAGTTTTGTGTGAGTATCAGATTATCCTAAGAGTAAGAAGCAGGGTTTTATGAGAGGCTGTATTCTTAATCACCTTTTCCACCCATCTTCCAGCCTGGAGCTGCTTGTCAGTCTGTGACCCAGGTGAAGCAGAGTGAAGCAGTCACCACTGGCCGGGGAGGAGAGCGCTAGGCTGTAACCTGCTCTGCCGGCTCTGCAAACCCTGGCTGCCTTCAGTTGTGCATCAAGATAACATTGCTGACACCTGGAGATGTTTATCTTACAAACTATTAAGCCTCCATTAGGCTTTGAGGACTTCGAGCAAGCCTTCAGATCTGCAGCTGATGGAAAATGCAGAGGTACTTGGCTTATCAGAAAAGAAAGCAGCAAAGACAATTTTAAAGCCTCCAAGGCCTGAAACAGCGCAGCACGTGGGTAAGGAGTACAGTGACTCATCTCTTCCCTGGAACAGGTAAGAGCTGTGGTTTCTTGAGACAAGGTTAATGTAAAGCCCCTGTGAATAATGTTACTCACCACTGGATGTCATTATTTCTCTATAGGAAGGCATCAGGGACACTTCTTTGGCAGCAAAATTGTTTTTATTGTCTTTTTTTTTTTTTTTTCTTTTCCTCCCCCAAATAAAGAGCCTCACATATGGGATATTCAGGTGTTTGGCACCTTTCCACTTGGCTACGGTAAGCTCAGGAACCAGATTACGCTTCTTGTTTTCCTAGGGTGGAGAAGGTTTACAGCCTTGTGGTGAATATGGTCTATCCTCAAACCTGCAGCTATCAGGCCAGATCGTCAGCTGGTGTATATTGTGCTGCTCTGTTGAGTCAAAGAAGCAATGCCAATTTAAATAGGCTGAGGATCTAGCCCGTTGTGGCTGCTGCTTTCAAGTCCCACTCAGCTATAGCCAATCCTTCCCGCTTCCTCATACGCTTCCTTCATGCCCCGATATCCCACATTTCTGTTGGTGTTTGTCCTCCTTTCTGTCTCAGTCCACTGTCAGAAAATTTTGTCCAAATATTGGTATTGGTCACTTTTCCCCTTTCTTTCTGCTTTTGTTTGTGTTGTCTTCAACATGCCCCTTCCAGAGGTAAATCTGGAAAGACAGCCTGGGAGAAATGGGGTCAGCTGGAAAAGGAAATGAGTCATATAAACTCAGCTCAGAATCTTGCCCATTCAACATAATATCTACCTTCAGCTTTTTGGCTGTTCTGAATTTGCTTCTGATCCTATCTCAGTGTTAATTTTCCACACGAGCCTCTCCATTACTTTTTAAAATCTCAAAATATAAGCTTATGTAGGACATAGAAAATTAAAACTCTCTAATATTTAACAAGTGACATGGGGTTTTACTTTGTTAGTTCCTGATACGGGCACAGAGAAGGTCTCAGAGGAGGTTAATTCTATTGTAACCAGCAGCTAACCTCCTGAAAGGGCAATTGTTCTGCCTGTTAGTGGCTGCTGTCACAGATCATACGGCTACAGGAATGGTTTGGGTTGGAAGTGACGCCAAAGTCCATCCATTTCCAACCCCTCTGAGATGGGCAGGGACCCCTCCCACTGGATCAGGGGCTCCAAGCCCCATCCAACCTGGCCTTGAACCCCTCCAGGGATGGGGCAGCCACCACTGCTCTGGGCAGTCTGGGCCAGGGCCTCCCCACCCTCACAGGACTAAGATCTCATCTCAGTCTCCCTTCTTTCAGCTGCAAACCAAACCCTCTTATCCTGTCCCTGCACTCCCTGATCCAGAGCCCCTCCCCAGCTTTCCCAGAGCCCCTTTCAATGCTGTGGGGGGACCTCTAAGGTCTCCCCACAGCCTTCTCTTCTCCAGGCTGAACAACCCCAACTCTCTCAGCCTGTCCTCATGCGAGAGGTGCTCCAGCCCTCAGATCATCTTCATGGTCTCCTCTGGACTTGCTCTAACAGATACTCTGTGCCATCCTCCAGCACAGAAGGGAGATTTACTTTCTGAAGGGCAAGACTGCGCTGTTGGCAGAGCATTACAGCTGCCTTCCAGTGATTAGTTTCCTTAGCACTCTTACAAAATTTAGGTTTGGAGGGGGCTTTCAGGCACGAAGGCTTACAGTACTCTTACATTTTTCAATAGTGTTTCTTTACCTAGAATGAAAAGTTAATTAAACTAGTTAATTATTCTTACAGCAACAAACAAGGAAAACATCTTCCAGCATCACAGTGATAAAACAGACCAATGTTTTACTTTTTTTTATAATTCTTTATATTTATTAGGTATGTCATCAGCTCAGCTACAATTTTATGTGAAGGATCTTGAAGAGTTTTAATGTTCGCAGGCATGAAAGCCTGGATAACAGCAGCCTGTTTGGTCAAATGAGCTGCCCTTTGTTTTTTAACAAATCTGCCTGCCCTCCTTCCACATATGCTGTGGTGGATACGATGCCTCTTTACATTAAGCATTGTCTTCCTCTGAAAAGGTGTACCCTAAAGTCCAGGGATGTATAGATTGTAGTTGATCTGGCTGTCCCCTTCTTTCTACAGCAAACCGGTTGGCTGCTCTTCTAGCAAAAGCACTGAACCAGGGCTAGGGAAAGTAATTCAAACATCTTGCTTCACTCAAAGTTCTCAATAAGATGAAAAGGAAACCATTGCTGCTTGAAAAGATGGCATAGAATATAGCAAAACAGTTCCATGAGATGGTCTTCATCCAACTTATGAGAGATTTTTGGTGTAAAAGTAATGTGTAACTAAATAAAGGGATGATGGAGCTTTTTGTGAGCTACAAGGATTAGGATCTGTGATGTAATGAAACCATACAGCTTCATATGGTAGGGATAGGTCTTGCTTTGATGAAATAGAATTAAATTCTTAGTTTCGCTGCCAAAGAAGCATGAACTAAAAAAGACTTGGCATCTCCCTTGGAGAGTATTTTAGGATTAGATAAACTGAAATTTTATTGAGTTTTACTGTTGAAGTATGTTATAATCTCAAATGTAGCTGTAACAACATCTTCCTACCAATTCAAGAGGTAGTTGGTGTGGGTTTGGGATCTTCATTGGGTTTAAAATGAATTAAAAAATACTCTTCATTTGTCCTCCTGTTACCTTATCTGGTCATTAGTCTGCAATAGAGAGAGGTGTATTCTGCTCATGTTGTGCAATGGTAATTAATTTTATATCCATTTTATAATTTCCATGTTTTATGTGGACAAATGGCGTCCCTGGCAATGAGATGAGTAGTGAGCAAGGCACTATCAGTGGCTGTTTGGTATGTCTGATGGCTAGTAACCTCTGAATCCTTGATAGCTAATGTAAAGGGCCAAAGTCCCTATCTCAGAGGTCACCTTCTTTAACAAATGAGTGCTATGGACAGGTGATGCTCTTTGTGGGACGTGTTAGAGAGCGAGCCATCAGTATTGGGCGTCTGAAGAACGTTCATGGTCAGAACCTCCAGGGTGTCTGACTTTGAGTGCAGTAGGTTCGCATTTATTGTTTATTTGTCAACACACCACAGGAAATATTTGAAATAGCTTTGTAGATCTGAAACCTCTGGTGGAATGAGTTCTAAGACGGACACAGTAGGGGCTGTGTAAGGTCAGTCACATTGTCAGAAAACAAATCTAAACAGATTCATCAACATGAAGCCATCAAACTGAGGCTGTTCTACAAGGAAATAATTCAACTGAAGATAGGACCAGTATTATAAAGGTGTCTCTCTTGCTCTTTGATGCGTTGTGATTTTCCATTCTGATGCCAACATCAGTTATTTTACACCAAGAGAGTTAATTTCCTCATTTATTTTGCCAGCTGCTTTCTTTCCTCATCTGCATATATTCTTCGGTTATCACATGAGTGTTTAGACTGGAAGTTAGGAAAAATTTCTTTACTGACAAGAGTGGTGAAGCCCAGAGTAGGGGTGGAGTGTCCATCTTTGGAGGGGTTCAGAAAGTATGCAGCCATGGGACTTTGGGGTGTGGTATAGCAGGCACAGTAGGGTTGGGCTGATGGTTGGACTGGATGAGCTTAGACATCTTTTCTAACCTTCTTGATTCTATGATTCTAGTGCTCAACAATCGATATCTTGTAAAACTGAAGTTCCTGCAGCATACAATATACAGCTGCGGCTGTCATAGGTGACAGCCACACTGCTGAGGGTATTTAGCAGTGTAAATGGTTTAGATACTTAACTCCAGTGAAATAAATAAGGTTTAGACTTCTTTGTGAATCTTAGCTATCGTGCCTGTGCTTTCAATTTGATGACTCACTGCTGTAATCCATCTGCCCAGACCGGAATGTGGCAAGGCATTCTGCACTAACAGCTCAACACAGTGGTTTATTTTTCTGAAGAGGAGATGTGAGGAATAATTTGTCCAATTGAAACTGCAAGGTGAGTCACAAAGGTGATGACAAGGATTAACTTCCCGCAGCCTGGTCTTATGACTGCAGAAACATTTTAGTGAGTCTTGCAGGAGACAACGGAGCTGGAACACGGCTGGCTAACTGTCCATCAGGAATGCCCTTGGAGTAGCACTGGCAACGTTGGCTTTTGCTCTCTGACTATAAAGATGAAGCTTTAAAGGCTTTTTTCTGTGGCTGTGAATATTTTAAGATGACTGGCCAGGACAGAGAGCTCTCACTGATAGCCGTGAAAGCATACTGGTGTAAATTTAAAATAGCTTTGTTATTTTCAGCTAAACGCCGTGCTAGGGGAGGTTAGTGTTCCTTTCTGCTCTTCCGAAGTGCAAGGGAGGACCTCATTACATAAGTACTTGTGGCCTTTCAATAGGATTGTGATACCCAGCTCCTTTTGTGTGCCCCGAAAAATATCTCTTTACATTCCCGCTGGGCTTTGCCTCATTTCACATCCTGAACCCTCAGGTAACCCACTTACCTTTGCACTATTAACGAGCTCCAGAAGAACCTGTCCTTTACTGCATGCTTTAAGAGAATGCCTGATGGCAGGCAATAGCATCTCTGGTTGGCTGGGTAACAAATTAAACTTCTGCTTGTTTCCCCAAATTGTAGCTATCATCTGGATATTTTGCAGCTGCTACACCATCAACTAGAAGTTCATAGTGTTGCAAATAAAAGATATGAAAGAAATAATTTTCAAGCGATAGATATGACTTATCTTCTTGTTCTAGGGGCTCTAAAGTGGATTTCAATCATGTTCAGTCACAGATGTGTGAAACTCAGTTGCCGAAATTAAGCCTGTTCCCAACTACCTAAGGCTGTTTTTGTGTCAGGAGGTCTATGTAACACTTCTCAGAGCTCTGACCTGGTAAATGTGTCCTCTGGAGCAGCTTTCTTGATTTTTTTTTTTTTTTTTCCCCCCCCTCAACACCTAAAAATCCAGTTCCTTGAACCAAGTATTCAGTAAAAGGTGCTGTGACCAGCTGTACTGCATGACATGTGTAACAGGAGTGCAGAACAAATCAACTACTGCAAGATATTAACTTGGACAAAGTGAAAAGTAGCCCAAAATATGTTAAACAGTAAAAATGACTTGGCCACTCTCAGGGCCTAGATACAAATCTTGATAATGACCTTAAAGAGCAGTGATGCATTTCTCTTAGATGAAAAAGGAACAGACACATAATGTTCTCTCTGGCTTCTTTGGAATAGCGTTTAGGAGCTCTCATGTTATATGAAGAAATAGGAGAAGCAATTAGCACCGAAGCCAAACTGCAGCTCTCAGTCTGAATAGTACTTGATACAAACAGACCTGCTCAACCCCATGGTTTTATTCAAGTAATGAAGTGTTGCTCAGTGTAATTAAGGATTGCCAGAGTTGGACCCTGTAAGTATAATAACAGCTTTCATCATGTAGGATCTTAAAGCATGATGCAGGCTACAAATCAAATTCGCTGCACTCTCTCTCTTCAAACTGAAATTAGACACATTTTCTGCTCTTCGAGGCCCAGTATCCCACTTAGAAAATGTACTTTTGTTTTTTTTTTGAGCCAAGCAGCAACAGCTTTACTGGCAGTAGTTAAAACCATAGCACTAAGGAGGGTAGTTTTAACAGTTTGTATCATTCTCTCGGCTTATTCATAGCTCCAGCGAAGGTTATCCTTGCTCCACTCTTGCTGCAGAGGCTCTGGCAGCCTGGAGCCTCTTCTCCAGAGTTCACTTACAGCCTGAAAAGTACAACTGTGACTACAAATGTTAAGACTGGCGATGAAGTAGGTTGTTTTTTTTCTTATGGACGAGGTTTATTTCTTTCTGATGTGATTCTATGCTATATTGATTTGTCATTTTGGACCTCCTAGGTTATCCTGATGACAAATAAACTGCAGGTGCTTCGAAGGCCACCTGCTACATCACCTGGAATTGATATAAATGTATGAAGTACTCACAGGTTTTATCCTTTTGTTAAACCTAATGTTACATGTACTGTTGCACCGTGTGTGTTGAGAAGCAACAGACCTGAATAGCATACATGAAAAATGATGCACAAAGCCTGTGAGTTTATATACTCCTTTTTGGGCCAAATACTTTACTGAGGGGGATTATTGTGAGTTTTAACTTCTGCAGCTGTTTCTCTGTGTTCCTGAAAATTCAAAGTTCAGTCTCATGTTACACCAGGGCAAGCCAGAAGTACTTCATGTTTCAGGTACTGCCCTGAAAATTACTCTCTGTTCACAGCAGCAAATCATGGTGCAACTGGGATGAATTTGTCTTTCTGTGAGGCTCCTTGTCCTTATCTCTCTGAGGAACTAGTCATCTGGCTATAAGATCATCTATGATACTAATTCCTTCCAGTATTGCCAGTTTTTACAATTTAATCATAAATCTGCTGGAGCTGGGTTTGCATTAAGATGAAACACATCAGTCATCACACCCTCTTGCCTGCCTGCGGAAAACCCTGTTTGGGCTGGATTTGTAGAATCATGGAGTGGTTTGGAAGGGACCTTAAAGCCCATCCCGTTTCCAACCCTCTGCCATGGGCAGGGACACCTCCCACTGGATCAGGGGCTCCAAGCCCCATCCAGCCTGGCCTTGAACACCTCCAGGGATGGGGCAGCCACCATTGCTCTGCTTCCTTCTGATAAAATAGATGGATGCTTGAGAGGTCAGGCAATGCTCTGTCCTTCCTCCAGGGAATGAAAGAGTTGTGAGATAGGAGAGGAGGACAAGAGGAAAAGAAACCAGTGTTATAGGTGATAAAAGATCTTTGTCTTGCTTTGAACACCAGTTGTTCTTTTCTGTTTCTCTCAGCCACAAAGCCGGATGGGTACCTCTTCAGGGAACACTCTCTTAGCTGTAGAGGGACAGTGGCTTGAGGAGAACAGAAGTACAATGGCAAAATATTGGCAAAAGATGGAAGATAATTATGCAATGCGAGTTTTGGGGACAGCTTGTATCATCAGCCAGTGCCTCCAGCCAAACCATAATCTTTCCTTTGTTCCAGAGAGAGTTTCTGTGGATCTGGGAGTGCTGCTAACAGGCTGTCAAGTGAGAGAGAAAAATAGGAGGGAAGTTAAAATGTCAAAGGGTAGGATACAAGCTATTTTTAAGATGTCTGTTGTGTTTTGAACCAGAACATTTGGCCAGGAGAGACTGGCGAGAGGGTGTGTTTGGGCTCTGCCTGTCCTGCCCTGTGTGGGGTCTCTCATGTCAGCAGGTGTCCCCACCACCATCAGCACAGACCAAGGAGTTTCAGGTTGATTTTATCACCCTGATGCACAAGCATATGGTTTATGTGAGGAGCATTGCATGTTTTTTTACTTTCTGGAGCATGCTGGGAGGGCACAGTCCACCCCCTCCCTGGGCAGTCTCTGCCAGGGCCCAATGACCCCTTCGGTGAAAAATTTTTTCCTGATATCCAACCTGACCCTCCCCTGGCGCAGCTCGAGGCCATTCCCCCTTGTCCTGTCCCCTGTCACTTGGGAGAAGAGCCCAGCTCCCTCCTCTCCACAACCTCCTTTCAGGCAGTTGTAGAGAGCAATAAGGTCTCCCCTCAGCCTCCTCTTCTCCAGGCTAAACAACCCCAGCTCTCTCAGCCGCTCCTCATCAGACTTGTTCTCCAGCCCCTCACCAGCTTCGTTGCTCTTCTCTGGACACGCTCCAGAGCCTCAACATCCTTCTTGTGGTGAGGGGCCCAGAGCTGAACACAGTATTTGAGGTGTGGTCTCACCAGTGCTGAGAAGAGGGTATTTGCACAGGTGCCAGTGGGTCTGCATGGAATATGCTGGAGCACCCACTCCCTGCCCAAGCACCATGTTTCTGCAGTGGTGGGAACTGAAGCTGCTGCAGCAGCAATGTAGAATCATTGAGGTTGGAAAAGACCTCCAAGATCATCCAGTCCAACTGTTAACCCAACACCACTGTGCCTTCTAAACTATGTCTCAGAGTGCCATGGCCACACGCTTTTTGAACACCTCGGGCATGGAGACTCCACTGTTGCCCTGGGCAGCCTCTGCCAGGGTTTCATGACTCTGCCAGTGAAGAAATTTTCCCTTAATATCCAATCTAAATCTCCCCTGGCATCACCGGAGGCTGTTTCCTGTTGTCACTTGGGAGAAGAGCTCAACACCCACCTTGGCACAGCCTCCTTTCAGGAGATGCGGAGAGCTTTGAGGTCTCCTCTCAGCCTCCTCTTCTCCAGGCTAACCAACTCTAGTTCCCTCAACTGCTCCTTCTAAGACTTGTGCTACAGATCCTATGTGAGGACAGTGGTGGCTCCAGGGATGTAGGTACAAGCTTGTACTTCACTGCCTGTGCTTGTGAGGCAGGTGCTCAGCAACACTCTCACAGGCTCAAAGTGAGGGTTTTTCTGTGTCTGGTGCTGTGATGCTGTGCGAAGTGGGGCGCCTTCACCTCCAGCATGTGTGACGGTGCCTTTGCTTGAGGCTACTCATTTCTTTGACTTTTCCAACTCACTTGTTGGTCTGGGGCTTCTCCATTATTTCAACCAGGGCGTCAGTGTAAGCAAGCATAATTTCAGGAGATGGATGTTAATTACTAGGTGAAGATACTGCTGTTTGGGTGTAATAGTGTTCACAAGGCAAACTTGCATGGGAGAGAAGAAGCTACACATGAGGTTGGTTGCAGAATGGTTCCCATGTCTGCTTTTCAACAAGCAACTTTGTATTTTGATCTCTTCCTTTCCTTTCTGACTCCTCTTCCTTTTTCTGTTTTTTTTTTTCTACAGTGTGGACTAATCCCAGCAGAATTGCTGAAATCACCCCGAAGTGATGTATTCAAGCACTGAAAAGGTAAGATCTCACATATAAATCAAGGGCTTTGTGTGTATCTGCCACGTGCATACCCAACATCAGCTTACGCGTGCTCTAACAACACTGGGAACACTGTGGGGCAGCAGATTTTGATATTTTATTTGCATTTTCAACTGTCAAGCAGAGAATACAGTTCTCCAAGAAGTTGGTGTGCTGCTGATCTGTTCGTTCCTGTGCTACAGTAGCGTTTTTTGTGGCTTCTGATAGGAAGCTTATTACAGAGCATGAAGAGCTGTGTGTGGTCTGTTGGCTTCTCTGGGTACGTTCTTGCACTGAATAACTGTCTACTGGTTGCCTGGAACAGGAGACTCAAATGATCCCTCTCCTTTGTATGCTGGAGTACCAGGTGAAGTCCAGAGTCAAGAGCATTTGAGTGCAGAGCAAAAATGCTTTACTTAGGCAGGAAGAAATGTTGATGGAATGTTTAAAAAAGATGATGTGAATACTGTTCTTTTGTGATAGCTCGTTACTGAATCAAACCAGACCTTGCAACGACACATGGGCTGAATTTTGTTCTGATGTGGAAGTAAGTGGTCTTTTAGCAGGTGAGGAGGAGTTTCTAAGTGTTTTAGGCTTTGGTTTGGGTTTTTTTTTTTTTGTTTGTTTGGGTTTTTTTGTTTTTTCTCCAGATCGTTGATTCTTTGTGATTTAGCCTGTGGGAGCTTATTTATGGGAAACACAGATGCTTCCTAAGACCCATCTTGGATAGGAAATGTCATTTCCAGGTCCCAGAAGTGTCCTCCAGTTAGTCATCATTGTGAGAGAGGGTGCTGGAGGAGGTGACAGCAGAGTGGTTTCCATGGCTGTTGCCAGGATTTGAAAGTCTCCTGGATGGAAAGATGACCAGGACAGAAGGCAGCTTCCTACAACGTTTATTTTTTTAAAAAAAGAGTGTGTGTAGAAGTGATTGCCTACGTTTGTTTTTGCAGAGAAATACTGTGAAAAAGAAACAAGATTTTGAGTTTTTTCTGCTATTCATTTGCTTGTTGCTTGTGTTTTCCTAACACACCCTCCTCCTCAGTATTTTTTATCTATTGATTTTGGAGAAAAAAATATTCAGGTGCTAATGTGCTCTAATTCTTTTTATTTCATTATACATGGAAATCATTAATTAAGAGTCTGTTTAGTTTTATTTGCCCATGTTTTACTCTTGGGATATCACCATGACGATAGCTCTTCAGGGCGTCTTCTTGTCTAGATCTGCATTTCTGAAAGCAAGTTTATTTATCACTTTGTGCTTTTGAAATAATGGTTCAGGGCGCTGAGGAACTGTCAGATTGGAAGCTGGTGTCACTGCATAACGGTACAGTGATTTGCCTCTCCAGTCTGACTAGAGTGAGAAACCAGGGTTTATAGGGGAGAGGATTTCAATAGTGATGGTTCTAGCTGAAGACCAATAAAGTGCTTGGGTAAGTAATTTAACAATGAAGTAATTTTATGATAGAGTGTTATAGTATGAGATTGGGAAACACCAGGAGCTTGACATACAGTAGTAGAAAAGAACTGATTTGTAATGCTGTTATGTATCACAAGTCTATTGGTATGATAAAGTAGTGTTTTCTGGCAGGAAAGTAACTCAAAGATCTCCTGTAGTTCATGGTGTAAGTGAAAAGATAATGTTCATAGCAGAAAACTGCATGAGGCAATAAAGGGTTTTTATGAGGCATTAAATGGGAAATTAAAATTATGAACTCTATACCTAATGAAAGTGACTCCTGCAGGAGGAGAAGCACAATCTAAACGAGTAAACTCCAATGTCATCAAAATACTTTTCTGTTTTCAAGAGCATCTGGAATTTCAGAGTTGCTGATGCCTTGGATTTTTCATTGAAAATATTGACGGTGGTGTGTTTTTAGGGAAGAAATATTTGAAGGCAAGTAATTGAGAGAGAGGTGATGAAGTGAGTGAAGGGAGGCCGGACGTGATTGAACACAGTTTGGGGTGGGTTCTTTTTTGCTGTCTCACTGGAGCACAGAATTTGCAATTCAGGTCTCTGCTTTTCTTAAAAAAACATTAAAATAATTTTGTACGCTGTGTGTAGTCCTAATAAATTTAGAGACGTAAGTTTTTACGTGCATACAATTTTCTAGATTAAAAATTCTTTCTGATTACATCTGCTTTAAGTGTGTATATCACACTAGAAATTACCCTTCTTTATATGCAGTGAAGGTTGTAAGACTGTTGCCTTATACTTATTGATAGCAAGTTACTACTGTTGTGTGCAAATTTAGCATCATTGCCCAATTTATGGGTAATAACACCTGCCTGGATAGGCCTCATGCAGATCCCATGTTATAGAAGTGGTGGCACACACCTTTCCGTCTTATTTCTGTTTCCTCTCAGGCAGAAGTGCTTTCCTGCCTTATTTTATACCAGATGCGATTTCCTTGTCCTGATAGAATTGTTGAATGGTTTGGGTTGGAAGGGACCTCAAAGCTCATCCAGTTCCAACCCCCTTGTGTGTTCACTAAAGTCTTTATTGCTGGCTGTGTTTGGCTCCTTTTCAAGAAGGAAGCTCATAATGCTGAAGGAATAAGCAGACGAAAGGCCTGCCTTGGTGGTTCTTTTGCCTCTTGCCTTTACTGACATGCTTTACCTATAAAATAATGCCCTGTCTAGATTTAAGGTGTTTTAGCCACTTTCAGCTCCCACTACCTCATTTTTTATCCATTTTTTTTTCATTTTTATTCAGTCCAAGTGGCTTCTGGGGCATCAACCTGCTATTTTTAAACTCTTTTCTGATGTAATGTTTCTTTTCCCCATCCTGCCAACTATTTCTGCTTTGTTGCCTTTGTCCCTTCTATGAATTTGACACCTTCGTAATTTAATCGGCCAGTCAATGTCTTGCTTTACTCACGTCTCGAGCGTGCCAGTTACATTACACTTTTCTCCCTCAGCACATGTGCTTCTAATTCACTGTTTTGTCACATACCGACTCTCTGAGCGTTGCTGCAGATCATGTTTATGGTTCAATCCTCTCTCTTCTGCTGCAAAGAGAGGGAAGTAGGAAGATGCAGTGCATTCACCTTCCCTCTGTTACCAGTGTGGGATGCTCCCCGGGGACCTGAAAGAGGTCATATGGCAGTGACCTTCACTGGGGAGATTGGTCTTCCACCTAGGAGCCTTTAATAACAGGATCATATGAGCTAACTTGTTTGAGTGCAGAAATGCACTGCTAAGTTGAAGATTGTGTTCTTTGAATGCTGTCGTCTACCATTACTTAGAATCATAGAATAGTTTGGATTGGAAGAGACCTTAAAGATCATCCAGTTCGAATCCCCCTGCCATGGGCAGGGACACCTTCCGCTGGATCAAGCTGCCCAAGGCCCATCCAACCTGGCCTTGAACACCCACAGAGATGGGACATCCACAATTTTGCTGGGCAACCTAACTTCTCTGGGCAACCTGAATAATACTTACAGTACTATAATAGTTACTATGTTCTACTGTCTGCGTTGGTCGGCTGCTGCAAAACAGCTGGCCATGCCGTTGGTCTGTTCTCCAAGTAACAAGTGATAGGATGAGAGGAAATAGTCCCAAGTTGTGCCCAGGGGAGGTTTAGTTGGGATATTGGGAAATATTACTTCCCTGAAGGGGCTGTCAAGCATTGGCAGAGGCTGCCCAGGCGAGTGGTTAAGTCGCCATCCCTGGAAGGATTTAAAAGCCATGTAGATGTGGTGCTTAGGGACACAGTCTGGTGGTGGACATGGCAATGTGAAGCTTACAGTCGGACTTGATGATCTTAAAGGTCTTTTCTGTCCTAAACAGTGCTGTGGTTTTGTGTGATTCTGTGCTGTATGGCTGCTGTAATAAACTGCTATTCAATAAGGGAGAAGAGGGTGCAAAAGATGAGGATGCCTCGTTAGTGCAAATTATTCAATGTGTCACAGAGTTAGTGAAGCTATCTTCATGAGGATTTGTTTCTGAGCGCTGGAATCTCTGGTGCGAAAAAGTGAATTGTAAGCACAATATAAAATATGCTGCAGTGCAGTTTCATTCCTCTTAGTCAAGAAATAAACTCTCTCTTCTATCTGGCCATGTGTTTCCATAACTTTTGCAGGACAACCAGTTTCAAATAAATTTGATAGAGATGTAGTAATGAATGACACAGGTTGCTGGGTGGAGCAAGCAGACTTTGTGGTTGCTTAAGCCTTGTTTCCCTAAGAAAATAAGCCTAAAATCAAATGCCTCCTGGTAGGAGAGGACAGATGAAAAATAATAGCATAAAGGATCTCCAGTCCCCTAATTGTGGTATTTTCCATGTCTCTTGAAAGCATTTAAAACCTTCTGTAACCACCAGCTCTGTGACTGTGACACGCAGGCCGGTATTTCTGCCAGCGCTGCTGCTCTAGCTGACGTGAAGGTTAGGTTTCATTCACACAGCAGCATTACCCATGCTTGGCAGTCTCTGAAATAAGCCTGGCACGGGAAGTCTCTCTTGACTTCTGAGCATTAGATGATACTGCCCGAGAGCAGAGACCAAATGCATATCGCAGTTCAATCGGTGTGACTGCTTATGTCTTCAATAACAGCTTTCTTGATGTCAATCAAGTTTCCAGGAGCTTGAAACTGAGGAGCTTAATTCAGGGAGTACTGGACCTGACCATGAAGGCTACAAAGCCTATTGGGTAAATAGTAGATAGCTGATCAGTGTGTTCTTCAAGAGTAATAGCACATTAATAAACACATTTCCGTAGCTTACCATCTTAGAGTAATGGAATGGTTTGGGTTGGGAGGGATCTCCCATGCCATCCAGTTCCAGATTCCTGCTGAGGGGACAGGGAAGGGACACCACCAACTGCATCAGGGTGCTCAAAGCCTCATCCAGCCTGGCTTTGAACACCTTCAGGGATGGGGCATCCATGTCATCTCTGGGCAACCTGGACCAGGGCCTCCCAACCCTCACAGGAGAACATTTCTTCCTAATATTTGATCTTCACCTTCCCTTTTTCAGCTTAAAACAGTTCCCCCTCATCCTATCCCTGTACTTCCTGATAGAGAGCCCCTCCCCAACTTTCTTATAGGCAAGAAATATATATGTGTGTATATATGTATGTGAACATGGCAGCAACCCCAGCTTTCTTCACTTAGGAGGTATTAAAAGTCTTCTGTGAAATGCTGTCCCATGAAAGCTGATGGCAGGAGTTTGGATGTACCCAATAGGATGTATTTATTTTCTTATATAATGAGCTTTCTCTCTCTTTGTCCTTTAGCCATTGTTGGCTTTGAACTGGGGACTCTGCTTCTGAGCCCTGGGAGAATTCCCAGATGTTCTATGTGTAAGAATATAGTTGTGAGAAGGCATATGAAGTTTTGAGAGTGGATCTTTACTACTGTGCTAATAAATCTTAAGAGAGAGCAAACAATGCTGATTTATATGCAACCAGGTTAAAGTTTGGTGACAAGAATATAATTGCAGACAAGCCTTTTCTGAGCATGCACGGTGTTCAGCTTGGGTAATGACAGACTTATCTCTGTATTTGCAAGCCAATGCCATGTTGCATTTACAGCTTAATACAAATAAGTGGAATTCTTTTGTGCTTCAGTGAGTGAGCATAATTGCTGGCAGATGTGAGTTTTAGGTTGGCCTTCCCACGTTGCTCACCACTTACGGGAGTTCCCCAGAAACCACACTGCAGCACAAGCCTCTGGTTCAATGGCAGAAGGATGAAGGCTGCATTGTTGTGATGTGAACGGACACTGGAGGCGAGACTTCTCCTCCTTAGAAAGGCCAATGCTGTGGTGCCCCTAATGCTTTACAATATTGGCAGGTATCCTAGATGTTTCTTATGGAAAAATGCTGCTTTGACATTTTTTCTGTGACCTGATTTTTGGGATGTTAGTCTGGTTTCTGGTAGATGCTATGCTAGTGTTTTTTCAGTAGTTTGGGGTTACAGTAAGGTTTACAGCCTCTCGTTCTGTTGTTCCACAAACCCTCTCCTGTTCAGTGATGTTGCATCAAATACAGTGGGGGAACAACGTCTTTACTCAAGTTGATAAATCAGCTCTCTTTCCGTGCAGAGTTTTAATGAAAATGACAACGTTTTCTTACAGCCACATGTTGAGCTGTATACCAGAGTATCAGACTGGCTTTGAAAGTGCAGATTTTCTGTGAGGAACCGCTTGGGTTTCTGTGATATTGTCCCATGGTGGTGCAAGCAGCCCAAAGAAATACAGATGTATTCTGTAATTTTTCATATGAAATGGAGGATTTTCCATACTGTGAAGAGCAGCATGCCTTCTTTCAGCTGCTGAAGCAGAGTTCCTCAATATCCAGGAGAAGTCTGAAACTAATTTTTCTGGTTGATTTGCAAACTCCAGGAGATGCTTCTAATCACAGCGGCACTCTCTGGTTCAGGCAAACACCATGTGAAATTTGCTGCTATAAATAAAGTTCTTCCACACTTGTTTTTATAAGGATGATGATGCACTCGAAGCTTAAAACCTCAGCATCTGTTTTGAAAAATATAACTGCGGTGCTTTGCTGCCGAGGGCTTTTTTTACAGTTGATAGTTGTTTCCCAGCTTTCTTGCATCACCTCCACTGGTGCTGTAAGACAGATGTAGGAAACTTTGTGTAAATACACTGAGTCAAGAAACCATTGTGTCACTGCGAGCTCTTCAAGATGTTCGTTGCAATGTAGCATAATTGGCAAGGTTGCCATGGAACAAACCTCTGTGATTTTTAAGTCACAAATATGAAGTCTTTAGGAAAATTGGAGAAGTGCTTTACAGGTCACCTTTATTTTTCCTACCATAGATGCTGTGCTTCACAGGCTTCCTTTAGATATTATTGAAGTGAATAAAGAAGTCTCTGTATGTTTAGCTGAGTAGAATGTTAGATGTAGTTTGGAGGCTTTGCCTCAAAAGAGGCAAATCGAAGAAGCACCAGATAAAATAGTAGGAATGGTGTTGTTGGGCTGACAGTCGGACTTGATAATCTTGGATATCTTTTCTAACCTTAATGATTCTGTGATTCTATAATTCTATGGAAATACATTTCATCAACATAAACGGGAGCATAAAGTTTGCTGCAAAGGATGCATTGAATCAACTGACAGCGTAGAGAGCTGTGGCGTCTATTTCTATTGTAGTAGTGCTTTGAGATTCCCCCAGGATGTGTTGTCATTGCACAGGTGGTAGTGTACAATGTGTAGGATGAAAGAGTGCTCCCCTGGGAGAGCCTGCCGTCTAACTAGAAAAGACCAGGGGAATGGAGGTGGTGGTATTTACACTTTAAAAATCACAAGCGGAGACCTGGAAGAGGTAAACAAACAGAAAAGCTTGTAGTCAGCAAGAGAATTGGGTTCTGAGTTCCTGCAAATCATTCTTTGAATTGGGGGTCAGCAGAAATTGGGTGGGAAGCCCACCACCATCATCTTCAGGTTAAAGTCCCTACTGAGTTTCTACGTTCACAAAGAAAAACATAAGACTCTAAATCAATAACTGGTGAGCAGTTTAGCGTTAGGCAGAAAGGTCGTTGTATATAGGAACGCTGCTGCCCCTCCATAAACCAGCCCCAACCCAAAAAGTGTGTTAAGGTCCGGTGCTGTCCCTGATGTTTCTTTGTAATCCTGACTGTGTATTTGGACCTTGAGAATTCCTTCATATGCGTATGTGCTAATTTATAACTCTACACTTTGGGTGTATAGTATACACTTTACATGCTGGTTAGTAGCACGGTGATGTTGGGACTGATGGTTGGACTGGATGAGCTTAGAAGTCTTTTCTTAGAATGATGGAGTCATTAAGGTTAGAAATGTGGAAGATTATTATTTATTACCTGATAAACAATTAACTCAGTGTTGCAAAATAGCTGCGGTTTGTGGATTCCATCAAGAATAGATGAACAGAAATACATGCTGCATAAACCCACGGAGAAAGCTGGGACAATAAGAATTGAGCACTACAATGATGCCAGCCAGCTCCAGCATATCTAACCGTCTATCTGGAACTTTATTCCTCTCCTTTTGAAATTCCAGGTACTAATTATCAAGTGAAGCTGCTCATTTCAGCATATCTGCTGAAAATCCTGTATTAATAATTTTTTTTAATCTTGAAACCAACTCCTTACATGAAAAGCATCACAATTTGAGCAGATATAGAGTTGATTGAAATAGGTAAACTAAAAGATGTCCATGTTATAACTTGTGGAAACTTGAAGCTTTTCTGAGTATTGAGATCCTTTGAAAACCTGTGTCTGCTTCTACTTTGTATCATACAAGTGATATACATTTTTAAATGATGACTTCTATGTCTGATGGCTAACGCAAATAGCTGTGTTGTAGTTTTGGCCAAGTTTGTGAAAGACCCCAGAGTTACAAACACAATCTGAAATTTAAACGTATATAAGAATGTTCAAATGCTTCTCTTTTCCTAGAAAAACAGCCCTAGCAAAGCCCGTATGAAATTTTAGTCCTAAATATATTATAAGTGCTGTTGGTAGTGCTGCCTATAATTAAGCTTTCCTCACATTTCCCATTATAAGACCCTGTTTCCAGTGGCATATAACTTTGCCAAATTTTAACTGTTTGGGCTGAGATTTTCCATGCTGAATGTCTGCCTCAGATGAATTGTTTGGAAAGCTTAAAAAAAAATGGTTTCACCATTTCTGGGAATGAAATTAAGACCAAAAAAATATTTTCTTTTGCCCGTGCAAACTTAATTCTGGCATTTCCTAAGGTTTGAGTGCATGGGTCTGTAGTCTGGTGTTTTGTGTATGTATATTTACATTTCCTTCAGAGGGGGAAAGTTTATAAAAGAATGCCTACATGGACATACTTGGATAGGTAGAGAACTTTTAATTAAACAAGAAAACTGTAAATAATTTAATTGGGTTGGCAATAATATAATTACATTGGTCTGTTTTTATCCTTGGGCAAATCGTTGAAGGCCTGATCTCAACAGCCCCATCTTTCATAAGGGAACGGACTATGGATTAGTTTTAATATTGATCTCCTAATCTAACTTTTGCCTCAGCTCTTGGATATGAGGTTCGGCGGATGCTCTCCTCCTCCACAGTTTGCTGCTAGGCTGAACTCAAGTCTACAGGGCATTTTGATTTGAGTTGTCGGAATACACCCTAATATCATAGTGTTGTTTGGTTGGAAAAGACCTTTGAGATCGTATAGTCCTACCATACCTGTCCACTACTAACCCATATCTCTGAGGAGATATTGCCCAAATCTGTTTCAGTAGCGGGCTTGATCTTCAGCTGTTTGAAGCGAGGGTGCCTTCTGCCCTATCCTGTGAGTCTCCAGTTACCAAAACCATCCAGAAACCTAATTTTAGTTGCATTTCTGATGATTCCTAGTAGTGAAAACTTGACTTGCTAGTCTATAAATCTTTTGCTCCTCCAGAGAAAGAAGTTAAAGGAATATCCCAAAGCTTGAACTTACTGAAACAGGAAGGAAATAGAAGCTGTAATAGGCACTCAAAATACTTTGGAAAAAGATTGTTTTTTCTAGATGCACATAAAATGGAGTGGAGAGGGGAGATATCAGCCACCTTAAGTGCAATATTGGATGTGCAGTATCATCCTGCTGGCTGCAGACTCCTTAAACATGAAGGGATGGACTCTCTTGCTTTTGGAAAACCACTTAACTGTTGTTTCTGCTTATCGTGCTGGCTGGATTTATTTCCTCTGCTTGTGCTGCCCCTGCATTGAGTTATTCCCTCTAGCTGTGTGTTTCAGTCCTAGTCCCTTCTCGGGAAGCAGAAAGATGCTGCGGCTTCTGGGTGTTGTTTTGGAAACTGCTCAAAGACTGGCAGTGAACCTCACATCTTTGGTTGTGGTGGGGCAGCTGATATACTTCTATGTGGACACCGTTGTTTTAGTGGTACCCTCAAGGAAACCTCTATTTTTGTTGTGTATTTGACTTTAAGGCATCGATTTTTTAAATGGGAAAAATAAAAAGGTTTCTGGTTTAACTACTTGTGAAATAATTCAGCTGGATTTCTTTTCTTTTTGAAAAGGAGGAATCAGACAGGTGTGTAAATGGTATTATTTGCTCTACTAATATTATTGTTGCCAGGGCTTTTTAGTTACACTGCCCAGGATATTCTTATGGAAAAAAAAAAATGCTGCCACCTTGATATGATTTTCAGCATTATTGGCAAGAGCTGTGACAATAATGAAATATTTTTCTATCTCTGTGCTGCAGGCCCAAGGCAAGACTTCCTTCCTTTCACAGATTTCTTGTGTACTTAACTCTAAGTATAATTAACTCTCAATAAATGTAGTTTGATCAAAAGAACCTGCATCTCCACAAATCCATAGAATCATAGAATAGCTTGGGTTGGAAGCCCATCCAGTTCCACCCCCTGCCATGGGCAGGGACACCTCCCACGGGCTCAGGCTGCCCAAGGCCCATCCAACCTGGCCTTGAACACCTCCAGGGATGGGACAGCCACAGCTTCCCTGGGCAACCTGGGCCAGGGCCTCACCATTCTCATCATGAAGAAATTCCTCCTTGTGTCCAGTCTAAATCTGCCTCTCTCCAGTTTATACCCATTGCCCCCTCGTACTATCACTCCAAGCCTTTGTAAACAGTCCCTCCCCAGCTTTCCTGTAGCCTCTTCAGGTACTGGAAGGTTGCTCTAAGGTCTTCTTGGAGCCTTCTCTTCTCCAGGCTGAACAACCCCAACTCAAATTACTGAAGTCCCTCCTAAGGCTAACACTGACTGCCCTCAGACAGTATTGGTGCAGTCCTCCTTCTTCTAATGGTGGACATTTTCCATTAAAAGAAGGAAAAAAACCTCCTTTGCTCCAGCCTATCAAGGAAGGAATTACCAGAGGTCTATAAACTGCATTCCCACTTCAAAGGCTTGTGAGCTGACTTGGGTTAGACTTCCGTCTTGAATGCTCTCCTGTGGAAGGGCTGCATCCAGCAGCTAACAAGCTTGGCCCCGTTCTGTCTCTGGACTCGATCGCTCAGAGATGGGAGTGGTGGTATATACTGAAGGGGAAGTTGTTTGCATAGCATTTCTCTTGAAATATTGTCTCTGTCTCACTCTGTTCCTAAACCACGTGTGCATTCTTTCAAGTTAAATTTCAGTGGATGTGGTATTTTCCTTCACTTCCTCTCCTGAAGGGGTGTTGATGTGCGATTAAACAGCTGCTTTGTCCTGCTGGAGAGATGGGTGCCCTTTCCGAGTGGCTAAAATAACTCCAGCCGGCCTACAACTTGCATGAGACTGCTTGGATTGCTCAGGACTAAGTTTATTGAGAAGCAGTGTATGTGGCAGGTGATCTGGAAAGGTACTTCATTGTGCATGTGGGGTTATACCTCCAACATATATCTGTTACCACCGTTGGAACCCGTCATTCAGCTTTTGCTCTTGATTCAACAAAATACCACAGCGATTTTATACCTTTCTCTTTTTTTTAATACCTTGAAACTCAAACATTTAAATAAAAACCTATTGTACTGAATAAAAGACTTGATGGGCTTCCAATTAACATCGTGCTCTTGCAGTTGAATATTTCTAGAGCTGTTGATCATACGACATCCTTTTGGGAAACTGGCTACCAAGATTTTATTAAAAGGTGTATTCATAATATTCTATCAAGACAATGGTTTAGATTCAGTGAAAAGTGTTCCTTCATTAAAATGTAAAGCAGTGTCATATTTTGAATTTTATACTGCATTTATGTGCTGCTGGGATGTTTTTTTTTTTTTTAATGAACAACATATCAAAAATCATAGGGTCATAGAATGGTTTGGGATGAAAGTGACCTCAAGCTATATCCAGTTCCACCCCCTGCCATGGGCAGGGACACCTCCCACTGGATCAGGGGCTCCAAGCCCCATCTAACCTGGCCTGGAACCGCTCCAGGGATGGGGCAGCCACCACTGCTCTGGGCAACCTGGGCCAGGGCCTCCCCACCCTCACAGCAAAACATTTCTTCCTAAAATCTCATCTCTATCTCCTCTCTTTCAGCTGAAAACTGTTCCACTCATCCCATCCCTGCACTCTCTGATCAAGAGCCCCTCCACAGCTCTCTTGGAGCCCCTTTCAGCACTGGAAGCTGCCCTAGGGGCTCCTCAGAATCTTCTTTTCTCCAGGCTGAACACCCCCAACTCTCTCAGCCTGCCCTCGTGTGGGAGGAGCTTCAGCCCTTGGATCATCTCTGTGGCCCTATACAAATATCAAATAGTTTTCAGCTTTTCTATAGTCATGCATTTTTAAGCTAGTAATTTCTTGGTACAAATCATTACTAGTCACCATTCAGTAGCTGTACAGAAGCTCATCACCTCCTCACTGAGCAGAAGCTCTTTGTAGGAAACCACAAATGTCAGAATGCACCTTTGATCCTTAATTCCTTTTGCAAGTGAGAAGTAATTCTTTGGATGTAAAATACATTGCTTGAAGAATAGCACAAGATACTTTGCAATACTTAATAATTTGTCGTTGGAGAAAAAGTGAGAACAGAGATCATTGTGGCAACAGCTCTTGACTGAATTAATTAATTTTTTCTCAGTCTTGGACTTACTGTTCCTGGAACAGTCTAATACTCTAGTTTGTATTGAAAAAAAACCAATCTATTGGTTGTGCCAGGGGCATGAGATGTTTAATTAGGTTCAAGAATGCAGTATCCTTCCTGTCTGTAAAGCTGCTTCTCGTGCCCTGTCCTGCTTTCTTGGATCCCAGTTCAGAGTGTGATACAAGAGCTTGCTCTGACTTACTAATTTACTTTACTCCCAAGACCTGCTTTATGGGCTTTATAAACTATTTTTCTTAACTCTGTAAAATGAGAGCTTGACTTGCAGGGTGCTGCTTTGTCAGTTTTACAGCTTGTGCGACATAAAATACAGACATTTTTACCATGACATCTTCATTATACGCGAGCTGCAATTCCTTACATAGCACAACTGTAAGGTTCCTTCTGGAAGTAACAATCTAAGCTCATAATTGTGAGGGGATTAATGCAAATCTTTAGGTGTTTCTGGGATCTATTAAGTAGTAAGAAAAACTTTTGACCTTGCTGACAGCAGGTTTTTCTCTGGCTATTGAAATGCAAGAAATAGAGGTAAGAACTGATGGAATTGACTTATTCCTCGCTTTCTCACAACTAAATTCAGCAGCTCTGAAATGGCAGCAGCATGTTGCAACCCAGTGGTGCTCTTGCTTTTCATGAGCAAATGAACTATGTTGCCATCTATGCCAGCTGGTAGCTCTGCTCTCTGGGCATAACACTGGAAATTTCACCTGCTGCTTCTGTTTTGCAATTGTGAAAGAGGAAAACAGGTGGTTTAATTTCTTTCTTACATATCAGCAGGTATTTGTTCACTTCTTACCTTCTTCTTACAGGGAAAACAATTGAAAAGTTGTAATGTGAGCTGGAAAGTCCACCTCTGATCTTTAGCTTAAAGCTCATCATGAAAAACACTTATGTACAGAGTTTGCAGTGCTGCATGTCCGCTGTTGGTGGAAATTAGAGGTGAAAAACTCACTTTGGAATGTGTTAAACTAATTTCTAACTCGACAACTTCAGCAGAAATCTGATTGTGTATTCTTGAAACAATGCTGCATGTAAGGTGGCACTGTGTCACAGTTTAACCCTGGCCCAGCTGGATTTGGCAACCAAATGTGAGCAGTGGGAACCCAAATCCCTTCCCCCAGCCCCAGGGAAAGGAAGAAGGAAAATGAGAGGAATAAAGAGTCTTGTAGGTTGGAAATTAAAACCAAACCAGCTTTAATGAAATAATAATAATAATAATAATAATAATAATAATAATAATAATAATAATAATATACAAGTATATGGAAATGTGTCCCTCCCCCCTTGGTGGAGATGTCAGCACAGATGCTGCAGAGTGGACACTGGGGAAAAGGTCAGGCTAAGGGGGGGAGCTGGACTTGGGAACTGGATTCAGGAATGCACGGATGTAGGATAAGGGCTGCAAAGACAGACAATGTCCTCATCGGATGTCAGCTACCAAAGAAAGACTCTGTGATCCTTCAGTTTTATCCTGAGTATGGCGTGCATGGGATGGAATACTCTTTTCTCTCAGTTTGGGTTACTTGTCCTGTCTGCTTGTCCCTTCAGGTGTGACCCTTTTCCTCCTCTTTAACTTATATTACTCCACCAACTGGAGGGTGGCCTCGGTTTCTATAGGAATAAGTATAAGCAGTAGTTTTTCTGCATAGCAATGCCCTGTGTTATCACTTTTGGAGAAAACACAGTATAAAAACACTCAGCTTTCAAAAAATGAAGTTACTTAGACAAAATTTACCTGAAGTTAGAAAAGTGATTCTACTTTAGGTCAAAGCGGAACATCCTGCTGATAGGATGCATAAGACTTAACTTGCATTGTGCCAGATGGGTGCAAAGTGGCAGCTGTGTTCCCCAGAGACCGTTGCATTTTAGCGGCCGGGGAAACTTGGCTTCTAGAAAAGCAAGAGTAATACCTGGACTTGATAGATTGAAGACACAGGCATCTTGACAGACTGCTGGGGCTGCTAACATGAGGAACGAGTTTAACTTTTTTTTAATTGCAGATTTTTAAAGAGCTTCCTGGGAATGTATTACATTGGCTGACATCGTTGACATGAGGAGGTTTTGTCCATTATAAAAAGAAGCTTAAACTGTGAAACTGATGTTGATCTTTAGTTTAGATTTGGAAAAGGATTTTTTTAGGTAATTTAAAGAAGAAAAATAATGTGGGATAATAGGGAGTGCTATTAAAATGCAAAGACTGAAGAAAGAGCAATCTCATGAGAGTAAGAAATCTCTGCTAGGAAATACTCTTCAACTCAACTTAAGATGTCATGTCCTTAACGTAAGGAAGACATTTAGCATGAAATGCTGCTAAAGGTATGATTCAACTCAATGATCTTGGAGGTCTTTTCCAGCCTGGCAATATGATTGTATGATTCTAAAGGTCCTTGCTTTCATGTTCAGTTATAGGTGCTATTTGTTGAAACTGCTTCTCCTGTTATTTCATCCATATCCAAGCAGCAGCTTAATCAGATCATAGAGTTTTTTTAACTTCAATAATTTCCCTTTTTCTCCTCAAACAAAAGAGGACGTCCCACGCTCCAGCTGTCTTCTGTTCTGCTGAGTGCGATGGATGTTGCTGATATTGTCCAGTGATGAGGTATGGGGAAGCTGAACAGGCTTCCAGAGCAAATGGGTGCTTTTCATCTCTTCAAAGTTTGGCTTTGTTTCTGATGGAAATCTCTTGCGTTACAATGCAGTCAAATCCAGTGCAGAACTGCCTTTGCAGCTGAGAAGTGTTTTCTAATGTTTATACCTTCATTATGACTCTCAGTAGCTTTACTTTGCCAATTTGAGCAAACCAGCAATGTAAATGGAACGCTCTTTTAGAAGTTGGTAATTTGTCTTAATGAAACTATCTTTAACACATATCAGATGTATATTCCTGGTTGTACTGATGTGATGCTTCTGAATTCCCACATTCTGCATGCTACTTGAATATCCAAAGTAAAGATAAAGTAGATTATTTTTTTCTCCTCTAATTACTTGGAGACTAATGCAGTGTCCCTTAGTCTTTTTTGCTCTAAACAACTTCATTTTTTTCTGGTGTCTCTTCAGACATTCTGTTTTTGAAAAATCTGGTCATTTGTTTTCTTCTGTAGCCTTGCAGATTTACATTTTTTGAGAGGAGTTTTCAAAAGAGAATATTGTATCTGAGCTGAGATCATCTGATGCTGAATATAATACGTGTTTCTTCACCATGAGAGTGGTGAGGCACTGGCACATGTTGTGGAAGTTGTGGCTGCCCCATCCCTGGGGGTGTTCCAGGCCACGTTGGATGGGCTTTGGGCAGCCTGAGCCAGTGGGAGGTGTCCCTGCCCATCACAGGGGGTTGGAATTGGATGATCTTTAAGGTCCATTCCAACGCAAGCTAATCTATGATTCTATGATTCTTACACTACCTTTTGTTTGTATGTACATTTTTTTCCGTGCTATGGTGTTGCTGCTTGATGTTTGGATTCCTTGATTATAATTCCGCAATTTGTCTGTATGTTTGGTACCAGACCAAAGGTACTCCCAGTTTCTGATTTATGCTGCCAGTTATTCTTGGCTCAGATTCAGGCTTGCATTTTTCCATATTGAGCTGAACTCCATGCCCCCACCCCCTCTCAAATCATGTCTACAATTTGTCTCTCTGCTTTGCATATTAATCCCCTCTGCTCCCTTTACAGCTCTGTCTGGCTCGGTGCTAGCTGTGTGTTTAAGCGGCATGCTACCTATTCCATCACTTGAGTTATTCAAGAAAATACTAAATAGTAGCTAGGACAGAACGAAGCAGAGCTGGCTCAGTGCAGGAAATGGCAATACCAACTTGGTTAGTTTGATTTTGCTTTTTTTCCACCCAGCATTGCCACATTCATTAAGATGAAGAAATGTCTTGAGAGGCAGCATCAAAACATTATTACATCAAGATATTCCTGCTCCTGTCCCTGTTGCCCTGTCTACTGCTTTTGATAATTTAGGATATGAACTACGTGTGCTGCTTTTCCCCGGTCTACGTAACCTGTCTGTGGGCTGCTGAAGGCAATAGAGTGCTTTGACATGATTTGCTATTGAGAAACCCATGTTGGCTATCAGTCATCTCTGTCTCTTGCTTAAAATGTTTGTGTAATGATTTGTTCCAGCACTTTTCCAAGAACTGAAGTCAAGTGAAAAGGCACTTGCAGCAGCCTCTGAAATTTTCAGATGCCAAGTAACCCGTGATGCGATGCGTCTGGGGCAGATCAGCTCTAACAGTGGATCCATTTATGTGCCCTCTAACTCTTCTTCACCAAGTCTGATGTGAAATTGTACATCTTTCTGTGCTGCTGGGTTTTCAGACTATGCCATTACTACTTTTTGAACCTGTCACTTGAGCTTTTTGGGATAATAGATCTAATTAGCTAAGATGGCTTGCAGACAACAAGGTCTCCAGCAAAATCCTGGGACTAATAGGAGGCATTTAGTGTTTAATTTGAAGTGTACAAAACTCACTGCAGTTTTAGGTAGTGCAGCTTTTGACCTCTTGTCGCTGCGTATTATTGTTGGTTTGCTTTTAAAAACAAAAGTAAAAATAGCAAACTAACTGGTTTTATTAATTAAAAATAGTTTTGCAGAATTAAATAGCAAATAGGCTTCCTTTCAAGGCTTGAGCAGTCCCTCGGACCAGTCAGTGCTGTGTTTCTCTGCAGTGGTTGAAATATGTCAGGCAGGTGTTTCAAAAGTCCTTATGCTGCAGGGAAATATACTCTGATGTAATCTGCCTAATTTGACTCTTTGAATTGCTTTCAAGAACACTTGCTGTTTGTAATGGAAATAGCTCACCAACCACTTCAGAGAAGACTTTGTAATGTGAGCTGGTAAAACTCTGCAGGTGTAGTGGGTTTTTTATTTTATTTAACATCTTAGGTTTGTTTACTTTAATGTGTTACTGAAAAAGTGACATAAAAGTGGTTTAACAAGTGATTTTTCATTCGAAAAATGTTTTCTTATTAACAAAGTTAACATCCAGTATTCTGCAATAGAACTACTGACTCCAGGAAACCACATTTTGCCCAGGAGACTCTGTTTCCTGAGACTTAAATTCCCCAAAGACTTTTGTTTGGGATTGTATATACCTGAGGCATTTTGGCATAAGCATCAGTTAAAAAATGGGAAATGGCGTTTTCCTTGCTAATTCTTGGCTACTGGATGGAAGTTACTGAAAGCCCTCTGTTTTACTGAAGCTCTGCTTTAATTTACCTTTCCCACCCCCCCCCGATGGAAGTTTATGAATTAAACTGGGCTTGCCTTAGGAAAAAGATCCTGTGATGCCAGAGATCATCAGCCAAACTATGGATACAAGCAGTTGTACTTGACCAAAGGTTGTATGAATTGCTATTTAGAGAAGCAGAAAGCCAGCTGTGATGCAAACTGAAGATGATGTTGGACACAGTGCCATTGTAGTAGTGACACACAAAGATATTTAAGCTGGAAAAAAACCCAAAAGAAAACTGATGATGACCAGGCAGTGCAGCCATTGGTTTCCAGGTACCACTTAATTGAGTCACTGGAAATTTATTTCCAGTTTGGGTAGTGTGTTAGTGAGCTTTATTGGTGTGTACACTGTAAAGGCTATATTTCAGTAGAGGTAAAAAGATTAACAAAATAACTCTTTATCAGAGAGGGCCTCCCATAGGAGGACAGGCTGAGAGATTTGGGGTTGTTCAGCCTGGAGAAGAGAAGGCTCCAAGGAGAAGTTAGAGCAGCTTCCAGTACCTGAAGGGGCTCCAGGAAATCTGGGGAGAGACTGTTCACGAAGGCTTCTAGTGATAGGACGAGGAGTAATGGGTATAAACTGGAGATGGGAAAATTTAGACTGGACATAAGGAGGAATTTCTTCACAATGAGAGTGCAGGGACCCTGGCCCAGGGTGCCCAGGGCAGTGGTGGCTGCCCCATCCCTGGAGGTGTTCCAGGCCAGGTTGGATGGGCCTTGGGCAGCCTGAGCCAGTGGGAGGTGTCTCTGCCCATGGCAGGGGGTGGAACTGGATGGGCTTCAGCGTTCCTTCCAACCCAAACTATTCAACGATTCTGTGATGAGGGAGTGCAGGGATAGGATGAGGGAGAATGATTTTAAGCTGGAAGAGGGGAGATTGTGATGAGATCTTGGGAAGAAATGTTTTCCTGTAAGGGTGGGGAGGCCCTGGCCCAGGTTGCCAAAGTGGTGGCTGCCCCATCCCTGGAGGCGTTCAAGGCCAGATTGGATGAGGCTTTGAACAACCTGATCCAGTGGGAGGTGTCCCTGCCCATGGCACAGGGGCTGGAACTGGATGAGCTTTGAGGTTCCTTCTAATCCAAACCATTCTATGCGTCTCAGATTCTATGATGGTGTGCTGTTTCAAGGAGACACTGTTTTACGTGATATTTAGTTGTGGGACTTAGCAGGGATAGCAGGCTTCAGTAGTTTTTTGGTTTTGTTTTTTTTTTCAAATGGGCCCTTATTGTATTTCATCGCTCGTGTTGCTTCCAGTTGCTCCAAGTTCAAATATACAAATGGTAACACAATCTTTCGGATGCCTGCCTTTGCACCTGCAAGGTTCCCAGCACTTTATCCTTGGTATTGTGTCAGGCTCAGGAATCAGTTTTAAACATCCATCAGGTGCTTATTTCAGAACTTAAAACACAGCAGTCTTTTTTCTGTCAAGGCAACCAGTTGCCCTTGCCAAGTCTGGAATTTTAAATCAAAGCCATTTCTGAATTATCCAAGCACCAACAAAAAAAAAAAAGATCTGAAAATAAAGTTGACAGCAGTGAGGGTTTTTTTTCCACAATCATCCACCTCAGAAACAGCTGAATGTGTTTTATAAGACTTTCCAAAAATATCCCCCTCTACTCTAAGCGCAGAGTTAGTTGAAGAGCAGAAAAACTTAGCAAATCTACTACAATTCCCTTTCTGCTTTGACAACTCTTTTCTCTTGCTCATTTACCAGCTGAGGTAATTTACACAAGCATGTTTTGTTTGTACTAGCATTTCAGGACTGGTTGCCCCTCGTGTAAGTACATGTGCTTATGAAAAGGTTGGTTTCAATTCTTTATTCTCCAGTGCAAGGAGCGTGGTGTCAGTCAAAGATCAAACCAGTGACTGGAGCGCTCATCATGGGTGAACGTTTTCTAGCTGACGTTAAGACTTGAGGAGCATCCCACAGACTGAAATAAGTCTGATCAAAATATAAATTGAACAATGACAGTTGAAGAAAAGTATTTTAAAAAAAAATATGTTTTCGTTTTGTGAAGAAAAAAAATAACTTGCAAACAGGTTGCCTGTTTGCAGAGCAGTGGTAGCTACCCCATCCTTGGGGGTGTTCAACACCAGATTGGATGAGGGTTGGAGCAACCTCATCCAGTGGGAGGTGTCCCTGCCCATGGCAGGGGAGTGCAACTGGATAGGCTTTGATGTCCGTTCTGAACCAAACCCTTCCATGATTCTATGAAACATGATGCACGAGGAAAAAAGAATCACTATTTCCCCAAAAAATATTTGTTTTCCCAGCTCAGTGTGTGCCCAAATGAAAGACATTTCTGTCTCATTAGTTAATTTAATGGAGAGTTTACAAATGAGTTTTAAGGAGTGTTCACTGCTCCATTGTATTTCAGTGACAGTATGTGTTGTGTAGCAACTATTTCCATTTGACCATTGTCTTTGTAAACTATGTGTTTGTGTCCCAGGATTGCTGTGGTAGTTCTAATTAGGTGGAATAAAAAGTTAACAGCAAACAGTACCACCTTTACATTCCCTTTGAATGAACCGTAATGATTTTGTGCTCTATAGGATGATCACATAAGTGGGAAGTCATAATGAATTAGCTGGTGGTTGTTCCTGCAAGGGTGCGTTTTATTACATAGACACATCTGGGCAGCACCTCATGCTCTGCAGCATCCGTGGAAAAGGACCTGCATTCCAAACCATAGCTGATTTTGACTTGTAAATCTGTTTTTATGAGGTGTATGTGTGTGCCTGCCCCAGGAGAGTGAGCACTGTTTCCAAGCGGGCATTTGGATACCATATGCTTAGAAAATGCTGGCTGTCGGTCAGTAAAAGGGAAGTCCCTCCTCTTGGTAAACGCTGCACACCTTAGTCAAAGGTTTATCTCTATAAAATACTTTGAGAAATGATGAGCGATAGATGAAAAGCTTGAGTTGCTGTCTGTGGTCTGCTCTGAAATTTAAGCTCTTCAATAGGTCTTGAAGCCGAGGTTCACAGCCATCTGAAGTGTTGTCTTTCCATCCATTCCATCAAACTCACCCTAGTGTCAACAAAAATATTCCTGTGTTCTTCAAGTGATGTGAGTTTGGCCTCACATGGGTTTGGTGATTGCATGGCAGCTTTAGTATTTAATTTCTATATTTAATCTAATAACTTCATTTGTAAACCAGAAATAAAGCCTGTTTATAGTTTAGATTCAGCTCAATTAGGGCCTGTGATATCTCAAAGCAAAAGTCAAAGCATGGCTTTTGGGAATACACAAATCTGAGCAGTATGAACTGCTGGGCGGTACTCTTTGTCTTGGCAAAATCTGTAGTAGATCATTTAATAGCTCCTGCCAACTGCTCCTAGAAAGATTCAGCTGTTTTAAAGGCATAATGATGATATCACAAAATTAATGGCTGGAAAGAACCAGATTGTGGATATAAAATTGGCATTATTGGGACTTGCAGTCTAAGCTGGGTGCTATTTTTCCCCATGGCTGCCATAACTTGTAAGGCTGAGCATCAACCAGGTGTGTGATGGGAGGCGGAGATGCCTACTCTAACGCTCAAAGCAGGAAGCGTTTCTATGGGAGTTAATACTGCTGTGTTGGATTTGGGGAGGGAAAAGAGCTAAAAAATCCTCTAGTCTTGTTTTTCCCTCCCTTCTCTGTGTTCACATTCATCCTCTAAATCATAGAGGGTGAATTCTAATCATAAGATTCCAGTCACAGAAGGGTTTTGGTTGGAAGGGACTTATAACCCATCCAGTTCCAACCTCCCTGCCATGGGCAGGGACACCTTCCACTGCATCAGGTTCCTCAAAGCCTCATACAACTTGGCCTTGAATATCTCCAGGGCAATAATTCTGTACGGGCAACTCCGACCTCCAGTCTTTTCAAGATGTGTGGTACACAAAAGGCTGCCTTTTCTTACCCACAGTCACAAAGCACTGTGGTGGGGGGGACAGATGTCCCCTGAGGATGGACTGGTGTGAAAGCACCAGTCTCAGACAGGTCCCTTGGGCTGGGGACAAGGAGGCAGTGAAGTAGCAGTAGCTCATGAGAGTGAGTGTGAGTAGTGTGTTGACCCTGGTCCTGCACCTCTGCAGGGCAGCACTGGCCAGTGTAGGTGCTTTTTATCAAGTAAGAACCTTAGGAATGTTTTATCTTTTAGACATGATCAGTCTGTCTTGTTACAACTTACTACATTAAAGTATTTGCCACCCCTCTTACCTGCAAGTCTTCAACTCCTTAATGTCACTGCTGATAAAGCAAGAAATCCAGTCAAAATCTGCACTTCTAATAAAACAAAGTATCTCCTTCTTCCATTTTCTGGGGAAACGTGACATAAGAGTAGTGGTAGTGTCTAGAATGTAAAGAGCAAGTGCAAAACATCCACTGTATACTCTGAACACTTGGGGCTGGCAGTAGCATGGCTGGTGAATAACTTGTGGCGGTTGCCAGAGCTGGTGTGCGAGTGTGAGGAAGCTCCAGTGGATTTTGTGTAACAGCTCTAATGTTTTTGTGGGTGTTTTCCTAATGATGGAAACCAATGTTGTATAAAGAAACAATAAACCACATGATCAAATGCAAACAACTGTTTACATGTGTAAACACAAGCTTTCATAGAATACTTTGGGTTGGAGGAGACGTTCAAGATCATCTAGTTCCAACCTACCTGCAACAGGCAGGGACACCTCCCACTAGATCAAGCTGCCCAAGGAGCAGATCTGTCAGCCCAGAGGCAAGGAAAAATCCCTAGAGCAGTCCCACCACCTGACATGAGGAAATACGCAGCCCTAGGGCTTGCTTGTTCCATCCAGAGTGAGGATCTCCTCTCCAAGTCCACCTTGGTGGCAACTTCAAGTTTTGGAGGAATAAATTCTTGAGACACTTGCAGCCCATGTCTGTAGCATGGTACAGAGTCTTGGGAAGTCTTCTGGGTGTTGAGATAAACACTGAGAGATTCCAAACAGTCTGGGAACAAGGGCGAAAACCAGGATTTATCCTTACAAAGAAAGAAATTCAGAACTTCAAACTTTATTATGTTTTGTTTCTGGGCGATGACAAAGAATTCAATGGGTTAGTGTCTTTCAGGTATTTCTGGCCAAATCACTAGTCAGAACAACTTGGACTCAAAATCATCCCTGTGAAATTACTATAAGGATTTGACTTTATGTTGATTTTTCACTGTTTTGTGACTTGAAGGCATGTTGCCATGTTGACTGATTCTTTATTCTGTTTTTCAAAATACTGTTTTCTGAGCAGTGAGATGATTTCCAGCAACACCAGGGGTCGTGTTGCTGTTGGCATAAGGTTGAACATTTGTCAAGTTATTTCAGATAATTTTGCAAGATTCCATGAAAGGCGGCTCTCTGGTTCTCCTGGCCTGAGAGGTGACCTTCTTGGACATGTCTTCATGCTAGGTTTATCCAGGATGCTGCTGCATTTATATATTGGAGATCTTGTACTTTGGAGTGTGTGTTGACCATCTTGCCCAATTCAGAGCCTTCCACATATCTCTCATGCAACAGATGGGTCCACTCTTAGCGTGCTAAAAAGTTTGCGTACAATGGCACACTCGACTTGATTTGTTGTTGATGCCTGGACTGTGTACAGCTGGGTAATGCCAGCTAGTGGTTGCGTGGCTTCTGGCCAGCGCTCTGGCTCTCGTGCTCTAGCTGCGTCCGTAATCCTGTTTTTGAAGCATTTTTCATTTTCACAGTCTGTTTGATCTGGAAGGGGCGCTCTGTGCGGGCAGGGATTTTGTGTAATGGTTTTATGAGACTGAAGTAAGTATAAAGATTAAATGGCTTCTCTCATCAAGTTGGCTTTCCTCAGATTGGACTCGAGGGCAGAACGGAGTTTTCTGCCCTGAGAATGAGAGGCTGGGACACAAACTAGCATTTCATAGAATCATAGAATTGTTTGGGTTGGAAGAGGCCTTAAAGCCCATCCAGTTCCAACCCCCCTACCATAGGTATGGACACCTCCCACTGGATCAGGGGCTCCGAGCCCCATCCAACCTGGCCTTGAGCCCCTCCAGGGATGGGGCAGCCACCACTGCTCTGGGCAATCTCTGTCAGTGCCTAAACACTCACTGGGATTGTGATTGCAGAAAGGGGAGATTCAGGCTTGCTGTACCCACCACCCTCAGCATGACAGGATGTTTCTAGGATTTTACTAGTGATGGGGTCTGAGCCACATCTTCTCCATCAAGCTGTAGCTGTTCGTAAGCCCAATGCAGCTCCTCCCGTACTGCCAAAGCAGTAACCAGTCTGGTGTTCCAGGGCTCTGGTGTAAAGGAGACAGGTCCATGTCAGGGCTGAGCAAGTGTTGCTGACTTTCATGCGTTTCACGGTTTTCTTCTCTTCTTTGAAGACCTTATATTCAGAACTCACAGGCCTGTGTGCACCTTTTTTTGCTTAAAATGTTTTTTATCCCTCATCGATGCTTGAGAACAAAAGCCAAGAAACATCTTTGGGTTCAGCAAAACCAGGACAAGTATTGTTTTTCTGAAACTCCTGACTGTAAAGGCAATTTTTTTATTTTTAGAAACCTGATGTTAAGTAAGTACTTCTGGTTGCCATCGCTGAGCGGGTTGCTCTTGTAGTTCCCAAGCTGCAAAATGGGGATAAATATTTTCCTACCACATAGAAAAATCGTGCTTAAAATGCACAAAGTCCAGATACTGAGGTAGTGGAGGCCATATAAATACCATATAAATATTTTAAGATAAACACACTTACACCAGGATTAGAAAATACATTTTAATTCTAGCAGTACTCTTTCTATCCTTTTTAACAGACTCGATGATTTGGAATATTTCTGTGTTGAGAAAGCCATCAAGGCAGATTAATAACGCTGTGGATGTTTTATTTTTGTATGTGGGCAAGATAATATCATTAATATCTGTCTTCCTCTGCCTGGCTTCATGTGGATTTTGCACAGAGCACTACATTAAAAACAGATTACCCTGCTATGACCCACTGAGTTTCCCTTTCCACCCAAAAAATACAGGAGAGAGCCAGTTTGCTGTAGTTCAAATATAAACGGATGTGCTTCACCAGTGCTCTGGTATGCTTTGTAGTTTTTAAAATAGAATTAGAATGCAGTGCAAAATGTCAGCTTTGCCACCGCCTCGGGGTTGTGATAATCCTGATGGAAGAAGGTGCCGCTTGTTCTGTGTTCTGCTGAGCAGGTGTATGCACGCGCGTGGGCTTCCCAGCCCTTTCGGAATGGGGTTCACCTCCTACATCACGTTCTTAGAAAATAAGTCTGGTCCAAAGCCAGGAGCAGGGTGTGGCAGTCTTCCCGCGGATTTCTAGGGGTTCTGGATTAGGTCCTTCCTGTAAAGAGGTCAGGGTGGCTTTTTTTAAGGTTTCTGTGGCAACTTAAAAAAACACAGCAACGTAAATGTTGTTGTTATAGCCTTAAACCCAGGGAGAGATGTCAGAACTGGAGGTATGCATTTGAGTGGGTATATTAATACTAGAAGGTATGTGTTTGAAAGCTGGGGAGGGGCTCTTGATCAGGGGGTACAGGGATAGGACAAGGAGGGGACAGTTTTAAGCTGAAAGAGGACAGATTGAAATGAGATCTTAGGGAGAAATGTTTTCCAATAGAGTGGGGAGGCCCTGGCCCAGGTTGCCCAGAGCAGTGGTGGTGCCCCATCCCTGGAGGGGTTCAAGGCCAGGTTGGATGGAGCCCCTGATCCAATGGGAGGCGTGATCCATGGAAGAGGGGTGGAACTGGATGATCTCTAAGGTTCCTTCAGACCCAAACATTTCTATGATCCTGTGTTTCTCCCCAGTAAGTAAGTAGCCAGCTACTAATGCTCACTGTAAAATATAAAAGCCCAAATATTAGTAAATCTAAATGACAGAGATTTAAAACAAGGCCATTCTTTTAGTGTTATTCTTTTCTTTGATCTTGGAGGGAACAGTTATTTTTTTCTTACTGTTTCTGTAGTGGAAAAAACACCCCCTCCTCTGCTTTTTCCTGTACTGAGCTCCTGCATGTGCCTTCGTAGTTTGTGAATGAAATATGTTCTGTTCCCACTTAGGGTGTGTTGTCTGTGTTTTATGGCTCAGTTAAGCATTCATATATCTGAGCATTGCATCTCTGGCCTGGCAGGTAGTGAAAATAATGAAGTTGAAAAAAATGTGGATTTAGGGCCTTTCCTCCAAGGAAAGGTCTGTATTGACAGAGCTTTATAGTGTGCAGAGTGGAGCCCGTGACATGGAAGCAAAGAGAGCTGGGAGTGTGTCCTCATTCATAGCACAAGGAAAAGGAGGTGAGTATCTCCAAATTAGAGGTACTTAGGAAGAAAAGTCCCAGAATCATCTGGGTTGGGAAGGATCTTGAAGGGTAGTCAGCTTTCTGAATTGTGAGTGACTTCCTTCTGTTGAAGGATTTGAAGGGGCTGGTGCAGTGGTTTTGGTTTAAGAAACAGTCTGGGACTTGGAGAAAATGCTTCATATGTTTTGAGGTATTTGTGGAAGGCAATCACAGAAGGAAATCCTGTCAAAACCTTGACGGTGAGGTTTGCTTGCCTCTGAGGGGCAATGCAGTAGCAGTTTGAACACTTGGTGTTACAACAGGATGGATTATGTAGCGTAGAGCTCCCAGTGTAACATATACTCAGCATGTGGACTCTTGTGTGCTGAGCTCAGAGTAGTCATGGCCCATCAACAGGAGATGGCTGAAGCCCAAGCCTGGGATCCAAGTGCTTCGAGTTATGGGATGTGCAATATTCGGATCCAGACATGACTTTAGATGTGAGCTGATATCTAGAAAAATTAACTGTTGAGAGTATGGCCATGAAGTCTTTTGGGATTTTTCCAGCTGTAAATTGTAACCATGAATGGTTTCAAACATTGAGCTCAGGTTTGAATTCGTTTTTTCTTAATACCTTGCAATACCAAACAATGAGGGGTGGCTTTTTGCAATACAAAAAACGTTGCTGTATTTCTGAGGGAAGAGAAGAAAACCAGTATTTTTCAATCAACACACTTGAAAGCGGATACTTTGCTACGCTGTGAATCTTGTAACCTTGATCGGGTTTCTCTGATCGAGGACCGGTGAGATTCTTAAATGACTCGGTGTGGTCTGACGTTGTGTTGACATGTTGTGTCACTCGCACTTTTTGTCATTTCTCCCTCTCTGTATCACGTTTCAGAAGAGGATGCTAAAAAAAGCAAACCCAGATTTCTTTGCACATGGATGATGAGTTGCCCAGTTTTCACAGGAAATGTGTTTATCCTTGTTACTGTTACATTTGTTTGGAGACCTGTCAGGAACATCGCTCAGTGTTCAACTGACTTCCTTGCAGTTGAAAGAAAACAAACACAAATACAAAAAAAATCCTTCAATTATTCTCTTTGCTGCCAATTTAATGAAGACCTTGTTAGTTACTACTTCAGATGGAAAGAGAAGGCTCCGGGAAGACCTTAAAGCAGCTTTCAGTACTGGAAGGGGCTCTAGGAAAGTTGGGGAGGGACTCGTGATCGGGGAGGGGGACAGGGATAGGATGAGGGGAACGGTGTTCAGCCGAAAGAGGGGAGACTGAGATGAGATCTTAGGAAGAAATGTTTTGCCGTGGGGAGGCTCTGGCCCAGGGTGCCCAGAGAAGCTGTGGCTGCCCCATCCCTGGAGATGTTCAAGGCCAGGTTGGATGGGGCTATGTGCACCTGCAGGAGAGTTGGAACCGGATGGGCTTTAAGGTTCCTTCCAACACAAATTATTCTATGATAATTCTATGAAAGCTGATGGAAGGCTTGTCACAAATGTAGACCATTATTTATAGAAATATATATATTATATTGTATTTCACTTGTAGCTCGCTGGTTTGCCCTGATTTCAAGCGGATTTCAAATGAACTTCTAGAGCCCATGCTCAGAGTTGTTCAACTGTATTGCAAATCAGGACTGGAAACACACCTGGGATGCTTTCTTTCATGCATTACCTGACGTGTTCAGAGGTAACATTTGCCATGTTTGAGGCATGGCATAGATTGCTTGTTCTCAATGAAACATTTAAATACTGTGAAATAGTTACAATAGCTTAGGAAACTAGAAACTGTCAACTGAAACAACATAGTTACAGAAATAACCTGCCTCTCTTTTTCTTAGAAAGTAAGTGCGTTTATCCAGGAAATAAAATGCATGGAAGGCACAGGTTGCAAGAGTAATTTTCATTGCTGTAGTTTCTGGTCAAGTGGAATTATTTGCTAGAAAACATTAAGGTAGTGAAAGTGGAGAGATCAGACTGCTACCAAACTTGGCCCCGGCTGGTACAGGCAGTGCAGGAGATGTTTCAAACTGGGGATATACGTTTTGCACCCATGACACTTGTTTTCCCTTGTGTTACTATGAGTATTCCAATGTGTTTTGGTGATAATTATAGATGTGTTCCCTTATGGGGAGAGTACCTTAAGGACGCTTTCAAATTCATTGCCATGTGTGTTTTTTTAAAGTTTCCTGAAATATTTTAGGGGATTGTGAAAAATAGCAATGTGGGTAGCACTGATGTAAGGCTGGGGATGATGATAAATTGGCTGATGCAGATCAGAATAACATCGTGGGGAGAAGAGGCAGAGGGCTGAGGAGCTGCTATGAAGTGTTTAAGAGACTTACTAAACCGAAGAGGATTTGGATTTAAAATATCAGGATGCGGCAAAAAAGGATGGGTCAAAATCTGGAAAATCATTCCCCAAAACTCTTACTTTGTGTCTATTTGATGCAGATTCATTTGCACGTGTCATTGTGCTACATTTCTGTCTTTTCCTTTATGGAGAATAACCACAAAGTCTGCACCTTTCTCGGAAGCTGGATTAGACTTCAGACATGCAGTAATGATGCATGTCTTTCCAGTTTGGAAAGAATCCACTTCATAGTTCTCAAGAATCAATATATACAAAAAACCCCAAAGATTCAACAAATCTTACATTTAGGAAGAACACACCAGATCTCTGCTCCACTGCTCCGGTTCCGTTGACGTTAACTGATTTGTCTTGGCAAGTAAGTGGGGAGAATATGAGAAGGTAGCAAATTGCAAGATTACATTAAAAGCCTATGATTTCACTTCACCGAATAGATGGTAATTGTTTCATTTTTTCTGTTGTATTACAATAATTAGTCAATAGTCTGCTGTATTCAGGGATTAGTGTCACAGACAATTCATCACAAGTCAAACATATGTTCTCTTGGATGTACCCTATTTCCTTGCTTATGATCACACTTCCATTGTGCACACTAGTCTGAGGAAAACCTCTTCTTCATTAATATTTGTCTGAACATACTTGTACCAGATGTAGATTACTGTGGGGTTATTTTCCATATGGGATAAATCAATACAGACACCGGCTTAGATTTTAAAGACAATGAACAGATTGTCTGAGGGTATTTTGTACCTTTTAAGATTGTGTATGTCCCTGGTGTTGTTAATTCATTGAATCTCATTGGTTTTCTCTAAATGAATGGCTTTTATGTCAGTGTTAATATTTTTGCAGTGGGTGTGGAATAACTGACGTTTAATGCTCTACAGGGCAAGGGAAAGGCAAAAGCCAGAAACCATGCATGGAAATTGCAATTCTCATCTGAAGGGTACAGCCTTAGAGATCCACCCCCTCTATTTTGTTAGTATTGTGCACTCTGGTGTTGCTTAAGGCTCTTACAGTGAAGTATTTGCCAGTGGGTTCTCAAAAGGCCTCAGTATACAGAGCACTGAAATTATTTGAGTACCTGTACGTAAACTCTAAGCCTGCAGTACTTAATTGGGGCTCTCAGTGCTTCAAAAGATCTTGTAGCCTGATGTTCAGCTCTTTTTCTGGGTTTTGTTAATTTTGAGGCAGTTGGTATGGCATTATTTCCACGCCTTTGATGTAATAGGTGTTAGAAGTCAAGCTATGCAGCAGCTTCACCTTTGCAAGAAGCATCACCAATGTGCTTAATGATGAGGTTTTTGTAATCGACATACCCTTAATTTGAAATAGTCTCCTGGATCAAGTTCTCCAGCCACATGGATCCACTTCAGGCAGTTAAATCCAGTGTAACCACAAGGTATGGGTTGTGAGATAAGTTTTTCTTTATAAAATCAGTTTATATATAATAATGCATGGTGCCCACTGGAATGAGAGAAAGAAGCCCAGTAGTAACCCATATAGTACCTATAGAATGATTCTACTCTTATATATATACTGTCAGTTCAAACGAAACAGCCAAGTCTTATCCTCACCGAGGCATTTGCAGGTTGAGAAGCTGTACGTTAGTGTTAAGCTAAGGGTTCAATGGAGAAATGAAAGATGCCCTCTCCAGCTACAAGATTTCTCTAAACTAGGTTAAAAGACTCATAAGGCACTGAGTGGCTGAGTTTACCTCCCGTTCCTGATCAATTCCTGGATAACCTCCTGTACAAGGACAGGTTGAGAGAGTTGAGGTTGCTCAGCCTGGAGAAGAAAAGGCTGTGGGGAGACCTTAGAGCAGCTTCCAGTACTGAAAGGGGCTCCAGGAGAGCAGGGAGGGGCTCTTTATCATGGAGGGCAGGGATAGGATGCGGGGGAATGGTTTGAATCTGAAAGAAGGAGATTGAGATGAGATTTTAGGAAGAAATGTTATGCTGTGAGGGTGGGGAGGCCCTGGCCCAGGTTGCCCAGAGCAGTGGTGGCTGCCCCATCCCTGGAGGTGTTCCAAGGCCAGGTTGGATGGGGCTTTCGGCCACCTTATCCAGTGGGAGGTGTCTCTGCCCATGGCAGGGAGTGGGACTGGGTGAGATTGAAGGTCCCTTCCAACACAAGCCATTCAGGAACTGGCTGATTCCTGCCTTCCTCCATGAGACTGGGGACGTGCGGGCAGAGCTGGCTCCAGGCAGATGCCCTGGATGAGCCTCCGCTCTGCCTGTTGGTGTGGCAAGGCTTTTCCCCAGAGCCAATGGGATGGGGCTGGTTCCAACCCACGAGTCTTGCAGCCTGTTTGCCTGCAAGGGAGGTGCTGATATTTGTCACCATTCATGGCAGAAACTCTCTCATTCATGAGGCTGATAGTTCTGAATAGTGAGCTGTGGAAAAAGAAAGATAGCGTGTGATTCAGCAGGCAGTTCTGGTGGGGCTGCCACCGAACGCGCAAATCTTGTCTTTTTAAGAAGGCCAAATGCTCTTCCAGTTATTGTTCTGGGAAGCTCATGTCACTGGGTGTTTAATTCATTTTATTTGGAATTCCAGCATCAGACACAAGTGTCATTATCCACTTCAGAGGAAAAGTTTTAGAAAAAGGAAGGGAGAAACTGAATTGATATTTGGAAAAATGAAAAATATTTAAAATACTTCTGCTAAAAAAAAAAATAAAAAACCCTCAGCAAATAGTCATTTCACTTGGCTTCTGGCCAGTCTCCGATGCTTCTCATCCAGAATGTCTGAATATGAATGAATCATGAAAAGATCCTGGGAACACTGCAGCCACGCTCGTTATTCTGTGCGTGGCATCAGGCACCTGCAGATGGAGAGACTGGAAAACTTTCCAGGTTCTAAACCTCACCTCATTACACCACAGTGGAGAATTAGACCTGTCCAAGCAGTTCATATCTCCCAGGAGAGGGAATAACCCAGCAGTGGTGTAGAATTCATGACATGACTTGATGCTGACACTGAAGTGGTCTTGGAAAACTAATGTATTGACTAGGCTTTGTAAAAGGTCATCGTCAAGAGAAAAGGGCTTATAAGAGAGAACGGGTGAAAAGATTAGTGGACAGCAGCAATAAGAAATTAGAGTCAGTTTTGCCATTTTCAGCATCTGTTTAGTTTCCTGTTGACAAAACATCTGAATCTGCCCAAGGATCACCTTTTCCTAGCATTGAATGTTAAATTCTGAGGGTAAAGGTCCCAAAATATAACCAAAAACCTTTCAGAGATTGAGTCTTTTTCCCAGGATAGCTTGAATAAATCGCTTCGATAAACAGAATTTGGCTGTGAGAGGGAATGAACTGTGCTGTATAGGTGACAGCATGAGCATAATGATTGGGATTCCAGCCTTCTGTTCTTCTAATTTACATATTTTCCTGACAAAAAAGAAGGTTCATGTATCCATTGCACCAGTTCTGTTTACTCTGAATTTGGGTGTATTTAAGTGAATTCAGGAATAGTCTTATTTATCATCTGTTTAAGTGGATTTGAGATGTTTGGCTATCTTATGATCAAATATATGGCTTTTCCCTGAACTATATTGGAGCAAGACTTGCAGTTCTTTGTCTTGCTGGTCTGATAGGTCGGGCAACTTACTGTTGGGTATTGTTAATAAATAAACATTTAGAAGAATGTGAATGCCTCGAGAAAAACATGTTCATTTCAGCCCCTTCTCTTTCCTAGTCCAGCTAGAAATTCTAAATAAAGCCTTGGAGACAAAATGGTGAATCCAGGTCATAAAAGGTCTTAGTGCTTTAATGAGCAACTAGAAATGTTGCTAATACTCATAAAAATACTCTGCTCCCATTTCAGAAGTCAGCCTTGGGACTGCCTGCTGGATTAAGTTCTGTAGATTAATTGGATGTTGTTTGAGGCATAATGATTCCTTCTTTTAAAAGATCATCAGCCATTCTGCTCACTGAGGAGATGTATTAATATCTCAGTATAAACTCAGTGGGATTTGGAGTAGTTGCGTTGCGTTGTACAAAGTATTTAAGTAAAACCTCATAATGGTTCTGGAATTTGAGCTATGAGTTGTGTCACCTGGTGAGTATGTGCCTGTTGCAAATGAGGTCCTTCCTCATCTTTATTCTCCTGGCTGCCCTCCCCACAAGGTGAAGGCCTCTGTAAAATTTCTATTAAGAACAGCAGTTTAGACCTGAAAACAGACTCTCTTACCTCTTCGTTCCACTGTGGGACTGCCCTACTCTGTCAGTCATCTACTACTGTTAAGGTGTCCTCTACAGTCCTCAGTTTGTCCCAGGATCACAGAGTGCTGGAAAAAAATATTTAAGTTGGTGCTTTCCTGCCTCCCTCTTATTGATGAGGATCATCATACGGAAATAACCTTAGACGTCTCCTTGCAATTGCCCTTCACTTCTCTTTTGTTATCTGTAGAATAATCAATTTCTCCTTTGAAGTTCTTAATTTTCTCTGTTAAAAATCATCATCTCTGCAACATCAGTCCATGTTCTTCATAGAATCATGGAATTGTTTGGGTTTGAAGGGGCCTTAAAGCCCATCCAGTTCCAACCTCCCTGCCATGGGCAGGGACACCTCCCACTGGATCAGGTTGCTCCAAGCCCCATCCAACCTGGCCAGGGATGGGGCAGCCACCACTTCTCTTGGCAACCTGTACCACTGCCTCACCATCCTCACAGGAAAATATTTCTTCCTAAGAGCTCATCTTAATCTCCCCTCCCAGCTTAAATCCGTTCCCCCTTATCCTGTCACTGCACTCTCTCTGCACTTCATCCTGTCTGCTTTGCTGTCACGTATCTTCTTAATAGTGCTTTTCTTCAGTCTACTTTCCTTTCATCATGCTGAGAATCACAAGAAACTCGAATCAACTTCTTCAACTTCACCTTGATCAACCCATATACACCTGTAATTTGCATTGCCATGAATTCAGCCCTGATGGGCAATGATGGAAAAGGAGAGCTGTCATATTGAGAAAAGTGTTGGCATTTGGTACTTTGCGTTTCCTTAGAAAATCTCAGGAACAACCAAAATTTGCAAAAAGAACCTTGCCAGTGGGATTGCATCCAGTAAATCAGGTTTCAGGATGAGATGTGGTGGTTTTTGTAGAATGAAGGGTCTGGTCTCTCAAAACATTGGATGGCGTGAGTTCCAGGTGACGACATGCTTTACAGGCTAAGGTTCCCATGAAGCTGTTATCTAGAAGTTATCTATCAGAGTCTTCCCACTGATGTGTGTGGCCTGCACCACTAGGACTTTCATTCTTCAGTTAGATGCAATAGGTATCTCATGTGTAAATGTGTGTTAAGGCACTAAATGTTTCCTTCAAAGCATAATAAGAGCAGATGAGGAGGGATGATGAATTTTAATGATACCATGGAGCTTAAATTTGGCAAGGCATTGGGCATATATTTTAAGTTTTACTGTTTCAAATGGGACTCAAACATCTGCTTGTTGTTTTGTGGAAGAGCATCCTGAGCTTAGTTTTTGCCTAGCGGAAATGGTGTGCTTTTCTATCTTGTGTACCCTTCAGCAAGGACTTATTAAAGATTGATCCTGGATGTTCAGTGAGGGAGAGGCAAGCCCAGTCAGTGGTGGGAGTCCTGAGCCAATCGGTTCCTATGCCTCTGTCTAGACTGAAGAGGTTTGGAAATATTCAGATTAGCTTTGGATAAGCCTCTGAACTTCTGGATGCTTCTCCTCTCCAGATCAGACCTCTAAAGAGCTTGAGGTCTGTCCGTTGCTACTTTTCACATGCATTGTATTAAAAACTCTTAAGTTGAAATATTTCTTATTTTAAAAATAGAATAATAAAACAATAAATCAGAAGGAAAAGCTTGATGAAAAAAATGTAAAAAACAGATGAAAAGCAAAAAGGAAAAGTGACCTTCGTAAAAATACCATACATGCCAGACCCCTCAAATATGATTTCCTGCATATTGCACTTTAAAAGCGTGATATTACAACATGCCTACACATACAGAGGCCAAAAATGAGAAAGAATAAAGCCTTGTTTGATCTCAAGAGTTGAATGGATGTCATTTGACCCATCCGTGATCTGATCCTAGACCTAGGACATGTCATATGATTTTCCACTCGAGTGTCTGCACCACTCCCTTGTCTCTTCTCCACCCTCTTTCTGAGCAGATAGTGCTGACACGCTTCCTGTTATGGGCTGTTGGGTACTGGTCCGGAGCATCCTGGCACCCGAGTGCCTGTGGGTTGGGCAGAGGACTTCAAAAGCAGTTCCTGGCACAGGGAGGAAATATTTTGAAGTGAGTTTGGGTGCTTACCAAAATGACCTGCGCCAAGCAAGCAGAAAGAAAGCTTACATTATCTCGTGTAAAAGACCCTGATCCTTTACGGATCTTGCCAGGGCTTTATGAAATACCTTGTTGCTGCTGAGAAACCTCGACAAATGCAGTGACTGCTGATGAAAATAAAAAGAGTAAACATGATGTAGAAGTAACAGCTAAAAAGTGTGTGTCTGCTTTTAATTGCTCAGCATCTAGAATATACTCGATCTCTATTTTGCAAATAGTAAAACGTACTTGTTAAGTTATTATTCAGAGCCAGCTGAGTGTGGAGGGGAAGCTACAGAAGTAAAAGAGAAGGAGACTTTAAAAATACCATCTGCTTAATATTGATGAAGTTCTATCCATTATTAACAGTCCTTCTGGAATTAATGTTTCATAAAATGTCTCTCTACTTAGTGAAAGTTTGTATAATTAGAAGGATGTGGGAGCTTTGGAAAAAAGACAGAAAGTAGGTAGATAATAACATGTAATAATAATTTCAGGACAGAAGTAGCACTTCCCAGAGTCCTCAAACACAGAATCTGGAAATGAAATGGAGTAATGACTACATTATTTTCTCACCAATGACTCTCCAGTTCTTTTCCCATAGTAAGTAAACTGCAGGGGGGCTGCTCATGACTCTGTAGTTCAGTAGTGTCAGAAAACCCCCTTCACTGGAAAGAGTTAGTGCAAAAGCTGGGAAAAAAAGCTGAACTGTTTTTCTCTTCTTCACAAACCTGTTTGGCAGCCTCACTGAAATGTGCATTTTGGTGCCTGTGTTGTGGAACCTGATATCATTTCTGCTTGTGGGAATTGTGACATGGGGAAAGGCTGCCTTGCATCTCACCTCTGCTTCTAAGCAGGAGAATCCAAGCCTGCAGGGCTGTTGGCTCAAGAGGTGGTTTTGGTATGTTTGTTTGGGTTTTTTTTTTCTTTTTAAATCTGTAAGTGTACTTGTTGGTTTATGTGGTTTAAATTAGTCTGGAAAGTTATTTGGTAAAAAATGCAGTCTAAGTAAAATTGTATAAGAAAGGAGTTTGTGGTGAGGTGGGTGCTGGTCTCTTCTCCCAAGTAACAATTGTTGATGGGAGATGGACTCAAGTTGCACCAGGTCAGGTTTAAATTGGATAGCTGAGAAAATTTCTTTACTGACCGAGTGGTGAAGCCCTGGTTCGTGCTGCCCACGGCAGTGACAGAGTCTCCATCCCTGGAGGGCTTCAAAAAGTGTGTAAATGTGGCACTTCGGGACATGGTTAGTAGAAATAGCAACATAGTTAGTAGAAGAGCAACAAAGCTGGTGAGGGGGCTGGAGAACGAGTCTTATGAGGAGCGGCTGAGAGAGCTGGGGTTGTTTAGCCTTGAGAAGAGGAGGCTGAGGGGAGACCTTATTACTCTCTACAACTACCTGAAAGGAGGTTGTGGAGAGGAGGGAGCTGGCCTCTTCTCCCAAGTGACAGAGGACAGGACAAGAGAGAATGGCCTGAAGCTCCGTCAGGGGAGGTTCAGGTTGGATATCAGAAAAAAATTCTTCACAGTAAGAGTCATTGGGTACTGGAACAGGCTGCCCAGGGAGGTGGTCGAGTCGCCTTCCCTGGAGGTGTTTAAGGAACGGGTGGATGAAGTACTTAGGGACATGGTTTAGGGAGTGTTAGGAACGGTTGGACTCGATGATCCAATGGGTCCTTTCCAACCTTGTGATTCTGTGATTCTGTGATTCTGTGAAATGGTGGAGTTGAGCTGATGGTTGGACTGGATGAGCTGAGAGAACTTTTCCAACCTTAATGATTCTATGATTATAAGAGGCAATGTGCTTTAATCTGTCTTCCTATTTTGAGTACAAGATTGGGAGAGCAGGTGCTAAGTGAGAGCACGTGTAGTAGAATAATATGGTTCTCTAATGAAGAGCAGTGAGCAGAAGGCCAGCAGCATCTCCAGCACTTCAGAGCGACAAAGAGTTTTATGGACGTAAAAAACTGTCTGCCAGACCATCGCCCTGTGTACACCTACTAATTAATCTTGCATTTACCCTGTAGTATTTGTAGGTATGGGCCAGCTGAAGGGAAAATGGCTTGTGGTTATTTATGTGCTAAGGAAAAGTATAAAAAGAGAAAAGCTAAGTTGTGTATTCATTGTGGTTCCCCATTCTAGCAGGAGGGATAAGAGTAGAAAGGGCTATTTTAGATGTTTAAAATTAATATATAATCAGAAATGAGTATTGGGGAGGTTCTGAGCAGTGGTGGCTGCCACATCCCTGGAGGTGTTCCAGGCCAGGTTGGATGGGGCTTGGAGCAACCTGATCCAGTGGGAGGTGTCCCTGCCCATGATAGAATGGTTGGGACTGGATGGGCTTTGAGGTCCCTTCTAACCTGAACCATTCTATGATTCTATGATACTTAGCTTTGCCAGGGTTTAAATAGTAACTGCCAGATTGCACTGCTGATCAAGTGGTTACTCTTTGCAAAAACTAGTATTTGTGGAAAAACTAACGCTTTCTTCCCTTTGTAACCAATCACTGAATGATCCAGAAGTCACCTATACCTAGAGAGGCTGAACTGAATGTTTTTTTGCCCATGAACTTCAGCGTATGAAAGACTCCAAGTCTGTGCTCACAGTGGTATCTGCTGTGTGTTACGAGGCTGAGTGATGGCTCTCATGCTGTTCTGTTTCCTTACGTGAATGACCAAAACCACCCAGAAACAGCATCAACAAAAATAACGCTTTCTGAGAATGCTTGCAACACTCAGGGCTGTTTTTGTAAACTGGCTTTCTCAATATTCATGAAAAATTACTAACATCTCTGCACTAATAAGGGCAAACCAGAGTGGCTTGTTTGTTTTTGAAGCCTTAGGTAGTTTCTTGCACAACATTTACCCTTTCCTGACCTTGCTTGTCAGCACTCGTGATTTATGTCTCTGCTAGGAATATTTGCTGTATGAAATCCACCTTCCAAGGCTTATGGTGCTTTTAAATAGTACAGCTTTGTCTCCCTTACTTTAAATTACACTTTTTCTTTGTTACTTCAGCAATTCTGTTGTATTCTACTGCTCCAACCATTGTCTAAAGTACATTATTGAGAGCAGTAACCCATTCTGGAAATGCAGTCACAGGCTATGACTGTATACAGTCACCAGACAGATAATGCAACACTCTTCACTATTGCCCAGTGCAGCTGCTTTCAGTGTGTGTGTATGTGTCCTTCCTACCATACTACCCATTTTTTTCTCATTTGTCAGAAACTCAGAATTTCCTAGAAAATGGAAAAGAGAAAAACCATCCTTCCGTCCCCTCGATCTCGGGCAGATGTTGCTTAGAAAGAAGCCCATGGCTCAGGTTTTCTGGTCTGACCAAGGTGTTTGAACTAAGAGCAGGGAGGTGAAACAAATGTTATGTAGAGCTATTTTTATGATTGCTTAACCTTGGACTAGTTCAGCTTCTGAAGGAAGTTAGAATTGCTTGAATTGGAGGCTTCTTGGTATGCAAATACATATTGCTTCTAATTAGAGACTGTGGACTAGCAGAGCTGGTGTATTCACAGTGTGCCGGAGGATGGGTGGGTAGTACAGCCTTCACACTGTTGTTTGTAATCCCTCAGTATCTGAAAACACAAGTCCACGGTCAACACCATGAGTTCCTGTGGTTCTTCATTGAATGGCTTCCTCAGCTTGGTGTTTTCACATGATTTATCTTCACTTACAGTGGCAGTGGTGAAGGGAGATTCATCTTTGTGCATGGTTTCTGCCTAAAACCAAGTAATGGGACTTGGACATCTTGGTGATGATGTTCTATAGAGGAATGAGGTTTTCTCCATTTCCTAGGCTATTTCCTTCACACAGTGGCCTCATGCGGGGAGGTAATTGGGACAGTAAGTCCTCTGAAATGTTCCTACGAAAAGAGATGGCTGTTTCTGAGGAAACACATTAACACCAGCAGTTAGTGGAGATGTAGTCTTCTCTTCTCCCCTCTGCACTCAGCTTTGGAAACAGGCTGTCTTTTACTCGGTGAGTAAAATGTTTGAGAAGAGCAGGCCTGCTCCTGCTTTTAGAGCTAAGCGAGTGTCCACCTATGCTATCCTGTGTTGCTTTCTAGTAAAAAACTAACCAAGGAAATGAAAAAAAAACCAAACAAAACCCAGCAAACCATACCTACTCTGCCACGGCTTGACCTGTGTTCTTACAGAAGCTCAGTCTGACTTCTTAAAGTGTCTTTTTACTTTTTTTCTTCTGCTCTTAGAGGTCTAAAGAGGTATTCAGAAAACACAGTGATGACCAGGAATACTAAGTTTATTTAGATAGTGGGAATGCCTTTCCTGTGCTAATGGCAGTGGAAAGCCTTTATTTTAATTAGACAGGAATTTCCTTAATTTGTTGGTCCGTTTTAAAATTTGTATATCCAAGAAGCAACAGATGACTGAGGAAAAATGAGAATGGATTAAGACTCACATTCTCTCTGTAACACTAGGTACTAGGGAAAATATTTCTGAACACAAAACTTAAGCACTGCATTTGAGGTATCTGACTATCTACTGCCTGTGCTGTAAAATGCTAGAGCACATATATCAATCCTGTAATTATTCCGTGCTCTGCAAAGCTTTTAAACATCTACTTCAGAAATCAGTGGATTTGAAACACACCCTCAAATTTAAAGGTGCATCTTGAAGTGCTTGTTAAATGCATGTCCCATGCATCCATAGCGTGGTTTGTGTTATTCCTGCTTGCCCTTTCAGCTTTGCATTCAAAGCTAGACAGTAAGGAGAAATACAATGTAAATGTGATGTCAAAATTTTGGTTCTGGCTAACCAGAGATCAATGGATTGTCTCCTAAGATAAGTACTGTTCATTTCCTTCAGCTGATTCAGTAATTCATCCGTTTGTATCTTTTTTATTATCGCTTCATGAATTATGCCTTTGCGGAAACTTAGGGTTCAATTCAGAAGTTGAAAAGACAACTGTTGGGGTCAGTTAGGAAACCTGTGAAGTGTTGAGAACAGCTTCTGGGCTCGCCAGACTTCTCAGTTTTGAAAAATACGGAGAAGGAATTTGAAAAACGTCTTGTTGCTTCTGTAATAGCAGTCCCTAACGATGGCAGTTATTTTTTAACAAGTTCTCATATGCTTCTGAAGCCAGTAAGAGAATAATAATAATAATAATCTGGTTTTTTGTTAGTGGGAAGAATGCCTTTGCTCTAGCACTTAACGAATAAATGTAAATGGAGTGAGGATATATTACAGGTTGTCATCACCAGTGAATAGCAGATGATGATTGCCACTGCCTGAAAAAATAACAATAAGAACACACAAAACGGCTACAAATCCAGTGCTTTATAGTATAAATAGAAGTTTATACACAAATCTTAACACAAGTCTTATGAGGAGTGGCTGAGGGTCCTGGGTCCAGGTCTTGAGCCTGGACAAGAGGAGGATGAGGGTAGACCTCATCACTCTCTGCAGCTCCAGAAAGGAGGTTGTAGCAAGATGGGTGTTGGTCTCTTCTCCCAAGTAACAAGTGATAGGATGAGAGGAAATGGCCTCAAGTTGCATCAGGGGATATTTAGATCAGGTATCAGGGAAAATCTCTTTACTCAAAGAGTGGTGAAGCACTGGCAGAGGCTGCCCAGGGAAATGGTAGTCCCCATCCTTGGAGATGTTAAAAAAATGTGTACATGTGGTGCTTTGGGACAGTTTAGTGGGCATGTTGGTATTCTGTTGATGGTTAGACTTGATGATCTTAGAAGTCTTTTCCAGCCTTAATGATTCTATGATCTAAGTTCTCTAACACATTGATGTTCCATGGTGAGAAGCTTTTGAAACAAATTGTGAAGAAATAAAACAATACTAAGGGGAACACAGGGTAATTTGAGTGGAGAAATATACTGCTCACCCTCTTTTTAGTGAAGTGCTTGACTCAGTGAGTCACTCTGCCTCTGTGTGTTGTTGCACCAGTAGGTTTGCACTGCCTTATGTAGAAAACCCAGGGGCTGGCTGTGCCCTGTGTTTGGTGTGGTCCTCCGTATGATGAAGGGTTGCCACTGATGATTATGGGTGCTCTGCTCTGGTTTACCTTCATAGAAATTAACATTTCTATGAAATCTGTGAGGCATTCAGGCTATTTATTAATTGTAATGACTATTTGATTTAGAATCATAGAACAGTTTAGGTTGGAAGGGACCTTACCTTAAAGATCAGCCAGTTCTAACCTCCTGTAATGGGTAGGGACATCTCCCACTAGATCAGGATGCCCAAGGCTCCATTCAACCTGGCCTTGAACACCTCCAGGGATGGGGCAACCTGTTCCAGTATCTCACCACTCTTACTGAGAGGAAATTCCTTTTTATATCTAGTCTAGTTAAGCTTTAGCCTATAGTGTCCAAGGCCAGGCTGGATCTGGCATTGAGAAACCTGATCCAGTGGGAGGTGTCCCTGTCCATGGCAGGGGGTTGTAACTGGATGAGCTTTAAGGTCCCTTCCAACCCAACCCATTCTATGATTCTACGATAGTTGTTTGGTTTGGTCTGTTTGATATTGGAATACTGCTTGCACTGTTTGGTACAGGGTTTGAAACTTGTGTGTCTGGAGTTGATCCCTAAATCAAGCGCTGTGTGTATGTGCTTGTTAAAGTGAATTCAGTACCTTCACAGATTCGTTAACGACTATGTTAAACTCTGAATGTTTTGGGTGTAAATACTATTGAACTGCAGAACATGCCTGCGTTGTCAATGTTGTAGTGGGACTTCTACTGAAGGGAAGAAAAAGGAGACAATAAGGACGTTTAGGGATAAAAAAACCAAGTAGATAAAAAGACAACGCAGTTCTGTTGTTTGTAATGGGTCTCAGAAAGTTTAATAATAGGAACATTAAAAATATGTAGCTGTAGCATTTAGTTGTTTGAATTAATGGTTACAGAGAGGGAGGGTAGGTGTTCCGTGTAGTGACTGAGTCCTCTAGCCAGTATATACGGTGAGAAAATCCAGACTACTGTGCGATCAAGCAGTGTTTCATATTTTGTCTTTTCCTCATGCTTCGGCACACCCTAGCTTGAGGTGGGACTGGAAGTGAAACTTCTGGAATCTGTGAGGAAGACCATTCTTGTGGGATTGCCACCCCAGCCAAAACCAGGAAGCACTGGAAAACTTGCCAAAGGAAAAAAAAAGATCAGACTGCTAGGGAGAGTTTGCCAGCCTGGTTTCCAAGCCAAGGGGATTTGGAAAATCATCTGAATGTTTCAGAGGTTATCCAAACCAGACCAGTCGACTTTCACTCACTATTTGGTGTATGAGTACAGCCCTCAGAGCTGCGTTGTCGTTGAGGAGGTTCCTATATTTGAATGCTTATTAGCAGCTCCGACCTAGCAAACATAAGAGCTTATTTTCCTGTAACTGAAGGAACCTACTGTCCTGCTGTCCATCCAACCTCAAACTGCGAGTTAAAAAGTCTTATTCTTGAAAAAAATCTACTAAAGGAGAAAAAAAACCCAAAGCCAATCCTGAAGTTGTTCTATAAGTGTCTCTATCCATCATCATCTCCAAATGTCATTTAAAGGCATGCAAGTTCTGTCCTTTCTTCTGAACTCCTTCCACCACCAACTGGTGGAAGAGTAATTCCATCTCCCTTCTTCCATGGCAATCCCTTTGCCTCTTAAGCCTCTTTCTGCTTTCCAGGATACCCATCTCTTTCTGATATGCTATCTTTCCCTGTAGGGAGAAGCCTTTCTGCTTTTCATAGCTCAGCTGTGAGACTTGGTGCTCTGGTTGGTAGCACATTCTGAGCTCTGTTATTGCTGTCTGTATTCAGGTGGGACATCCGTGCCAGCTGGGATACTTCACTGTGCTCCTCAGCAATTCTTTCTCACTGAAGTTCATTTCCAAGACTGGTTGTTCTAATCTCATTGCATCCGAAGAGGAGGTGTGTTGTTATGAGACGCTGATATTTGTGGTGTATTTATTGAGAAGAAATCAGTGAAAACTATGCTGAAGTATGCATTTATAGAGTAGTTTGAATTTTGACTTAAATATTCTTTTGAGACAGTCTTAGCCAAATTGTGTGTGTCAGTTTTACAGAACCAGGGTAGTCATAAAGACAAAAACATTAATGTTTTCTTTCTGTAAAATTAGTTTATGACCAAAGGTTTTCTTAAGAACCAGCAGTAATAACATTAATTTAAACAAAACTATCCAGCCTGGGCTGCTCCTGACAGTGACTCACAGCTGCATGCTGGCAGTGGATCTGTGCATTTTCTTTAGGACATATCCTGTGTCCTCAAGATGAAGAAGTATGCTTAGAAATTACCAAACTGTGCCATTTCTTTGTCTTCTCACACATTGCAAAGGTACAAGATAAATAACTCAAGACAAAAATTATAGCTGGGATGAAGAGTGGAAAGGGCTCCTGATGACCTTCAGAAGTCCATGTTTACTAATAGGTTAAGTCAAAGCATGCATTATGGAGCGTCTCTTACTCCATTCCCCTACCCAAAGAAAAAAAAGTCCATATTGTTTAGGTCTTAGTGGGAACTGAATTGTCTTCTAGCTTAAGTGAGGGTGTGCCAGCAGGAGACATGACCTTCTGCTGTTAGAAGGAATTGTAAGAAACCATGAGCTCTTGAATCCAGGTGAAATTTTTGAAGATCTCAGCAAAGGGAATACACCTATTTACTCCTCCTTTTAGGACCTGTTTTGGCTTATTCTTTGGTAGTCCCAACACAGACTAATAAGATAGTTATTTTTTTTAAGAGTGCATGTTTTGTGGTTATTGCCAGTCGTTACAGAGTCACCGAGTGGTTGTTTGGCTCAGTATCAACGCATAGTTGAGTAAAACTGCTGTGATGCTGTCAGCTGGTGTTACTTAAAACCGGTTGCGGTTTAATAAGATTATCAAATAGCCTATTTTTATCCATCTGTGCTAATATGTAGTCAATTTTTTTCCTCATTACTTGAGCTGTAATCCAGGAGAACTGTACTGTTCTTGGAGAGAAAATATATGGTATACGGATACAGACCACAGCAGGGAACACTGCTCTGTTAGGATGATCACCCTTGCTGCTGCTGAGGGCACATTGATTTTTGTTATTTGTTTACAGATACCCCAAAATACTGGTATATGGGGCTACTGTTATAATAAAAAAGAAGGAAAAATGCATGTGTCTTTGGGATGGGACTCGCTTCTCAGTACAGACCTGACTTTGCACTTGGTAAGACCACCACCTGTATTTCTAGGAATTTCAACTAGAGTATGCTGAAGGATGTTGAGCATGTTGAACAGCTAGAATAATGTTGAGTACATCTGAAAACTTTGCCTGGAATTAGTAGAGTAGACACGAAATCTTAGCTTGGTGGGGTCACAGGAGTATTTAGATTTGCTTCAACAGAAAGGAAACGTTATGAGAACCTAGAAAAATAGCAAAGGTTCCTAAGGCCCCTGTTTTCTAGAGTATGTACTCTCTTTCCTCTTTATTAATAAAAGTTGTATTTTGGCAGCATTGGAAGCTGTTGAGATGTTCTTGTTGGTTTTTAGGGGAATTTGGAACCACCTGTGGTGTTCTGAGAAGCTCAGGAGAGGCTTGGTTGGCTTCAGCGTGAGAAGTGGAGCTAGTCTGCAGGCTCGACTTGAAGTTTTGTGTTTGTGATGGAAAGATGGAGAAAAAACATTATGACTATACTTCCATTTCTTTTTCTGTTGTGGTCAATGCAGCATGCATGGGTTTGAAAGAGAGCATGTAGGGATTCTTCAGAGGAAGACACTGTTATCCAGATAAAAATATGTATTTCAGAAGCAAAACACATCTGCATTACAGCACAGCAAGTTCAAAGACAGTTGGAGAAGTTTACGGGAAGCAGCTGCAGGTTGTCTTCCCATATTAGGAACAGAACATACTTGAGGATTTGACACAACAGGTTTACACAGTGTGATTAGGTAAAGAGAGTTGGTGTCTGCTTTTAATAATAAGAGCAAGTAGCAGAGGTGGCAGAGAATTTTTAATGACATCATTTGCCCAGCTGTTTTACACATCTGTAACATGGAACATCATTCCTATTCTGTAACACTTTGTCCTTGCTCTTCCGTGCTCTTTGGGATAAGGGATAAAGTTACCTGTCTGGAAGGCAGCACCCTGGGAAACATTTGTATTTGTGGTTAGTTATCAGCATTGGTCACGGTGAAGCGTTGGCTAAAGTGTAATGCGTTAGGTACCTATTTTTTTTTCAACGTGTTAATTACTTCCCTGTGAATTTGCCACTTCGGCAGAGATCCCTGTGCTCTCAGCCAAGCTTACATCTAGGAATGAAACATTTGCAGCAGCTGCAAAAATGTTTTTACTTATTTAGAACATTATGTTTTATAGCCATGAAAAATGACGAGTATATAAATCACTCATTAATTTGTAACGTTAGATGCTTCACCTTATGATGTCTTAGACAATGATGGCACAGAAATGATATGTTAGATGGCTGGACTGTATTTATATGCGGGCAGGGGTGTTGACTACATATATAGCGTCTGTTACAGGTCCCGGTAATTCAATGGGATTTCCATTTGAGCGGCTTTGATTCGAGCTCCTTTTCTCTCTTTCTTTAGTAAGGATGGCGTAACTGTACAACTACCATTAATGTGGTTCTTGGTCTTCTGATTTTCAAAAGAAGGCCTTGTCTTCTGAAGATGCTGTGGTCAGGTAAGGATTGGTTTATAATTCTAGCATTACTGGAAATGTTTTAAATGATATATGTTCTAGAAAAGAAGAATAGAATCACAGGAAAGTTAAGGTTAGAAGAGACCTCTAAGATCATCCAGTCTATCCATCAGTCCAACACCACAGTGTCTGCTAAACCATTTCCTGAAGTACCATGGCTACACACTTTTTGAACCTCTTCAGGGATGGGGACTCCACTGCTGTCCTGGGCAGCCTCTGCCAGGGCTTCACCGCTCTTCCAGTAAAGAAGTTTTTCCTAATATCCAATCTAAACCCCTCCTGGTGCAACATGGTGCAACCATTTCCTCTCATCCTTTCACTTGTTAATTGGGAGGAGAAAGCAGGACACACCTCACTACAGCTTCCTTTCCAGCAGCGCAGAGCGCGATGAGGTTTGCTCTTGGTTATCATTTGCATTCGCTCTCAAATAGCTATAAAGTGTTTGAAAATGTTGGTTTTCATATCCAGTGTTTCTTATCACATATGGGCTTATTTCGAGTGTAAGAGCAGTGACAGATTGTGCATGGCATGCTTTGAGAACGTACCCGAGAGGTATGATTTCATTACAGTGTGAATTAATCTTCAGTTTGCAATAAATAGTGAAAACACTAACTTTGATACAAAACTGTAGCGTCCCTAGGGAGAAATAAGATGCTGACTAATATTTAAATACAAAATAAAACAAGGTCATGAGAGATTATGCTGTGGGCTGGAGAAAGAGACACTGTTCATTGTACAATAGTAAAAATGTCTTTGTTTTTCTTTATTACTGGTGTGCGCTTAAGGTAGATGATGTAAAACTTGGGGGCCAAAAAGATGCTTTTTTGGGGAAAGACAGTTTTTCTTTTAAAATGATATTTAATACAGAATTTGCTGAAAGCTTAGGTGATCACTAAGCACGTAGATAAGTCTAACAGTGCTCCTTTCAGCCAACGGCTCCATTTCATCACAACTTCATACATTCTGACAGGCTGAGGGAGTTGGGGTTGTTCAGCCTGGAGAAGAGAAGGGTCAGACGAGAACTTAGAGTGACATTCCAGTACCTGAAGGGGCTTCAAGAAAGCTGGAGAGGGACTGTTTACAAAGGCTTGTGGGGATAGGATGAGGGGGAATGGGTACAAACTGGAGAGGGGCAGATTTAGACTGGACATAAGGAGGAATTTCTTCACTGTGAGAGCGATGAGGCCCTGGCCCAGGCTGCCCAGGGAAGCGGTGGCTGCCCCATCCCTGGAGGTGTTCCAGGCCAGGTTGGATGGGCCTTGGGCAGCCTGAGCCAGTGGGAGGTGTCCCTGCCCATGGCAGGGGGTTGGAACTGGATGATCTTTAGCATCCCTTCCAACCCAAACTATTCTATGATTCTATAGTGTTAGTGGGTTTGTATGTGCATTTTTATTTGTACGTGTAGTAATGGTTGACTTTCCATCAACTTTGTTGCAAAACCCCATGGGTATGTTTCAAAACTGGAGATTTTTCAGAACTATTGAAATGAGCTATACAATTCCTGCAGGGTTGGAAAGTCTGAAAATCTAATTTGCTTCTGAAAAATTAAATTTTATGTTATGCTGTGGGAAAAACTGCAAAGGTTCAGGTGGATAGCACAAGGCTTAAACAAAATACAGTGTTAGAGCAGGCATATAGATTAAAAGAGAAGGAGAAAACTTATTTTTGTAGTGAAAGAAACCACTTTCTATGCTGAGTTTAGTGTTTAGAGTAACATTTACAATTCTTCCTTTCAAGTTTCTTTAGGAGATATATATGCGATACAATTTAGAAAAAGAAAAGAAAAGAAAGCAGTGACAACTGATATCAGTGGGAGAGCTACCAGTGGGAGACTCAAACTGGTAGAAGAGTGCATGTGCTGTATATATTTTACAAGTGGGAAAGTCTGGGCAGGTGATAACAACATCTGAGCACTTGAATTGTTAAGTGTACTCCAGATGAAGATTTTGGGCCGGAAGGCAAACAGTTAGGTAATATTTCAAGAGTATATTCAGCACTGAAATTCTTTGTATTTAGCAGCTCCATGGCACAGGTATGATGGAAGGTTTCAGGTTATCATCTTGTCAGCCCCTAACCTCACCTATGAGCTCAACTGTGTGTAAAAGACTCTTTGCTTCAAAAACCTCTCTCCTTTACTAAAGAAAATTAATCCCAAGGTAAGCGCTGTCCTCTGTTCTTAGAAGAGAGAGGGATTTCTCATTTAATTTATCTGTGTTTGATTAGAATTTCCAATAACTTGCTGAAAAATTACTCAGCCGTTTCTCAATAACTTGGATGGTTCATATAATGACTGAACTTTTTTCTAAAAACATGTCTTATCTGAGAGAATCATATGTGAAACTGTGTGCTGTGCTATGCGAGCAGTTAGCTAGGTGATGGCAAGTTTCATAGAACGGTTTGGGTTGGAAGGGACCTCAAAGCCAATCCAGTTCCACCCCCTGCCATAGGCAGGGACACCTCCCACTGGATCAGGGGCTCCAAGCCCCATCCATCCTGGCCTTGAACACCTCCAGGGATGGAACAGCCACAGCTTCCCTGGGCAACCTCTCCCAGTGCCTCACCACACTCACAGTAACCAATGTCTTCCTAAAATCTCATCTAAATCTCCCCTAAAAAGTTTTCCTTTTTGGCTTTAAAATCCAGAAATGCTCCCTATAGCTTGAAAATATGGCAAAGCATAATGGATCTGGGTAAGGAAAAACAGGTAAAAAAAATCAGCTACATGAATCTAAGGCATGTTTGTGTTGCTGTAGCCCAGCAGAGGAGGAGTTAACACACACGAGTGGGTTTTCTGCAGCGTGGATCTGTCCAGGGATGCAGAGGGATCAGGGCTGCCTGGAATGCAGCACGGTGAAGCGGGGCGGGTTGCCAAGCCATTTAACAGCCGTCTGTTTTTGTTGAAAAGGCAGCTCGAAAAGTTAAAACCTTCTGATTTTTCAAAATGAGCTGGAGAACATTATAGTCACGCAGAACTGAAGGCAGACAACTCGTTAAAATTAGCATTGGCCATAATTAAAAACATGCTGGGGGAAAAAGACCATGAGAAGAAACAGACTCTTGGAAAGATTCTGACATTTCTAGATGTCTAAATGGAAATGTAGCTTGCTAATTGATTTAAATAATTGCTAGGTTACTACATGCTTCACCCACTGCAGTAGATACCAAAGCTGTCCTCCTGTGCCTTGTAAGCCTGGGAATGGACAAAGGTTCTTATAGAGGTGGCAAAGAAACCAGCTGCTGCACCCCCAGGCTCCTCTGCACCGTGCTGGGTGTAGATGTATTCCTTCTTTCCAAAATCTGTTGCTTGTCTGTCATGTTTCTGTGTGACAACTTTGCTTCTCGTGACAGTCATCAGCATCACTTAGGAATTTCCTTCACAGTTTGCATCCTCCTCTATGACTCTCCTAGTGGTTGTGTGCCACCTTGGAGTGTAGGCTTGGTCCGTGCCCGTATGCGGGCTCACACCTGGTCCACATCTAAGACTACAAGCAAATACACAAGAGAGGAAATTTTCAGGGAGATAAAACTCAGAACTGATTTCAGCCTTTGCTGTGAGGGCAGGTGGTGCCCACTGGTGATGCTGACAGGCTTGGGGCTAACTTTGGGAAGTCTGGAGGGTAAAACTACGACATTCTAGGTCTGTAGTGACTTGTATTGTGATGGGATGGGTGTAATATGACCATCCCAGCCTGCTTCCCATTGCTGCGTTTCTGTCTGCAACACTAGAGGTATTATTTATCAACAAACGTCATGAGTTGCCACTCAACCTGCTGCCCTCACCTTTTACCATAAGGGTCAGTAAAGCTACGTGTAAGGGTCAGATGTAGTCTATGACTCTTCGGCAATGCATTTTATTGCAAGGGCCATGGCTTCTGAGGACAGTAAATTGAGGGAATACAAGTTCCTTCTACTACAGATGGCAATGCAGATACACAATGGCAAGTCAAGGGGCACATCTGGCACCTATCTGCTCCCTGCTCCTGGTTCCTGAGGGTGGTGTAGCTGTAAGAACAGGACTACAGTCACATTAGCAATATAATTAGGTGCATTTGGAGTAGTTACTAAAAGACTGGGGCTACCAGCATTTCTACCTGCACAAGGAATTTCTCTGCGAGGTGATGCAGTGTTTCTTTTCCATTTGTTCTGGAAAGTATGCCTAGTTTTTACAAAAATCATCTTCAGCAGCTCTTGTAGTAACTTTCCCTCAAAATAAACATCATTATGGCTTGAACGCTATCTCACAGTGTCTTGCACGCTGGTTTCAGACGAACAAGCAGCCCAAGGGAATCTCCCTCCTTATTGTACTATTAGGGCTAATTTTGTAGTGCTGCTAATTTTACATCCATCCTCTCACATTTAGGAGGAATTTTATTTCATATAGTTAGGAAGTGTCCCTTTCCATACATCATAATTCATTTTTTTTCTGTTGGCCTCTATTGTATAACACATCATAAGCGTGAAAAATCTTGTTTAGTCTCAGGAAGCCCCGTCTGATACTGTCATGCAGAGTCTCGTGGTTTGTGCGTATTGTTATGAAGACAACAAGTCCTGTTGCATGGCCTCATGTAAAACCTACTGGCTTCAATTATGTACTCCTAACTCAATGACTCCCCTATTTAAACCATAACACAATTTATATTGCCTTTTACTACACATTGTAACATGATGATAGGCCTTTTTCATGTGATGCCTTTTGGCTTTTTTAACAAATCGAAACGTTACAGACTACCTTTTTATATTTTAATGTAATGAACTCTTTCCACAGCTTTTTCTGACGCTTATTGACTTCTACGAGAGAGCCTAGTCCTAATTTAATGACTCCCTCTTCACATCATAATGTGATTTGTGCTGGTTCTTACAGCGTATCCTCGCACACCGGTGCCAAATCGTATTTTGTTGTAAAGCTAAGTGGCTTCTAATGGACATCACACCTCTGTAACCCTGTTGCATGCTGTAACGTTAGTCTCTGCTTCTCTAACAGGTTGAAGAAGCCTGGTGGTTCTGTAGAACATCTGCTTCAGACTTGAGCCTTGCCAGGTCATGCCCTGCAGACCATGCTGGGCCGCTGCAGCATGCAAAGCGTGTGTCAGAGGCACGTGTTAAAAGCTATTTTAGAGACACCTTTTCTGCCAAAATTTAAAGGTCCTCCCTTGGTCCTCCTTGGTTATCGCACAAACAGTGGGCTGAGGTCCTTTTCTCTCTCTGTGTATTTTAAGGACATGCGGAATTTATCCTGCATAAACTTGCAATAGGGTATTTATTTGCTTCCTTAGTGAACTATAATTTTAGGGCTAAGATTGTTTTTTTTCCATTCCCAAAGGCATTTTTGACTTTTAAATTGTCTAGGGGAAGGTTTTCCACAGTGGAAAATCAGAAAATTCATTTTTCAGTGTGTGTTACTGGCAATTAAAGCACTCTTGCCTGAAAGCAGAAGAGAAGGTGACCCAATGTGCTTCTGTCCTGGTGCTCAGTGCTGCTGTCTCAGAGTTCACTAGGAGAGTAAATACAGTATTCTACTGACTTATCTTGAAGTCTTTAAGTTTTCTTCAGAAGGAAAGGACACGCAAATACTTGCTATTCCATCTGGAACATCAAATAGCATTGGTTTCAAGGAGTGCAGGTAAGTTTGCTGATTCAGGGCTTAATACTGTTTCCCCTTAAAGTGTCTTTTAATAGGATTCATGTTTTAAGTATTATGAGTACTGTAGAGCATATGCTAGAGATGGGATTTATTTTTCCAAACTTCAAATGTCTACATCTTGTCTAGTCCACTTTGCCTGCATTTGTGTGTGGAAGGGAGAAACAACAAGATCAGTACATGATCATTGGGTTAAATACTGAAAATTTATTGTCACTGAGGCAAATTCCATCCCCCCCATACACCTTTTTTCCCCACCTGACATGCAGCCAAGATGATACTGGTTGTTACTGAATGCTATTTGCCAGTGTTCGGTAGGATCTTCCTTCTCCAGGTCCCCGAGAAGAGCTGGTGGGGCAGAGTTCAGCAGCCTAAACACGTGAACGTCTGCAGTGCTGAGAAAGCAGGTGTGCTGGGAGACCTCTGAAGGATTAGTGATTTCAACACACGCCTGATCATTTTTGAATCCTCATAATGAGCTGTGCGTTCCCTCTCGTGAGTCTCCGTGGTGCTATAAAAGAGTAATCCTTGGCCAGGGTTTCAGGCTGACCCGGAATGTGTTCCTATTAAGTGAGATATCATTATAACTCTTTATAAATCACCCAGTTTGTTTATTGCATTACAGATTATAGATCTGATAACAATAATTTTATAACTGAGCTCTTTTTAACACTGTCGTGGGACTTAATCACCTGTAAAAAGGCAAGTGACAAACCTTGTCCAGGACAACATATTCTAATTGCTCCTCAGACTTTGGTAAAAGAAAAACTGATATGTCAAAGCTTTTTAAGAGAAATATGAGCTTCTAGTAGCACTGTTGCTGCTCTTCTCCAGGTTTGAAGCTGAGATAGCTCATGTCCCACTTCTCTTCTGTGGGCTGGGTTCATCAGCCAGATTATATTGAGATTCACTCATGATGATCTGATCTTCCCATGAGATACATTTTGTTTATGTGGGAGAGAAGATCATGTTATATGGTGGAGTATGAAATGAGATCAAGGAAGGTGGTGGAGTCAGAACACTCAAGATCCTGTATAACCAAGCTTTGCTATTTCACCAATGCATAGAGTCTCAGCGTAGCTGAGGTTGGCAGGAGGGCTGGACTACAGATCCCCAAGAGATCCCCTGGCACAGCCCCTCTGTGTGCGCTGGGTCTTCTAGAGCATGTGGCTCTCAAATGTGTCTAGTTACATCCTGAATTAGTTCTGAGGATGAATATTCCACAGTTGCTCCAGGCAGGCTTTCCAGTGTTTGACCATCTTGCAGTAAAAACATGGTTTTTCTTATCTTTAAGTGGATTTCTGGGGTTTCAGTTTGTGTCCATTTTCTCTTATCTCATTACTTGGCACCACTGAGGAGAGCCTGGCTCTCTCTTCTTTGCTTCTACCCATCAGGTATTTCTACATACTGATAAGACAACCTGAGTTTCCTCTGCTCCAGGCTGGACAGTCCCAGCCCACTCACAGTCTACATGGCATGACGTATCTACCAGTCCCTTTATAATCTTTGTGGCCATTTGGACTTCGGGTTTGCCAACAGCTCTTACATGGTGAACTCTCTCTTTCTCTCTCTGGGCCACTTTGTGATCTCAGGATAAGCCGTGGATGTCATGGGAGAAAACTCCCATTGTTTTTTTGTCTTAGTTACAGGTGTGGTGAGCTGGGATGAGAGCTGGGATGGTTAGACTCTCCTTGGTGGCATCTGGGACTCCTGCTGCATGAAACATAGCCAGATCTGAATGGTACACTCTGGAAAGTACTGTAATTGTACAGTTGGTAGAAAGTACCGTGGTTACTTAACATGAGTTGTGGCCAGAATGGAAAAATTCTGACCAAAGTAAATTATCTCATAAGCCTATAGATAGTGATACTAAGTGAGACCCTTCTAGATCTCCTGGATCACAGTGGGCTGTAACCGGCATCTCCCTGAGTTGAGAGCCTTGCTTTAAAGACTGCTAACAAAGCCAACAAAGATGTGGACTTCTCTAGATTTAAAGACTGTTTGCTAACAAAGCCAATAAAGTATAAGGGTGAAGTCAGACCTCATGCAGGCACGCTAAGAGTGAGTAATTCACTAAACTCGAGGAAAGTGGATTCTTGCTCATAAGTTAACCTCTGTGTGTCTCTGTATCTCTGTGTGTCTGTCTGTGCATGATTTGATTCAGGAGATCTTACAGTAAGTCTTGTGTGACCCTTATCATTCTTGTAACTTTAGGTAAGCTGCTGTTTTGATAGTAATAAATTCCATTGAATCAATTTGTTAAACTGGCTGATGATTAGGTGTTGTAAAGAATTATGCTACCCAATTTTGTGATCTACCTGAAAACTATTAATAACTCTTAAATCACTGCTAAATCAAAGCTGTGTAGAAAATCCATTAACGACACTACCAAACGTCAGTGTTGGAAAGACTGTTGTGTTCCCTTGAGCTTAGCTTTGAATGAAGGCTTCTGTGATTGCTGAATGGAAAGCAGTGTGGCAGTGCTCATTTTTCAGTGGAATGTATCATTCTTGGTGATAATGTGTATGGCTGGGGTTGGTGCAGTCAGTAGCATTGTGCAAAACATGTTGGTGTAGGTGATTGGTGAAGTGTTGTGTGGGCAGAGCTATAGTATGAAAAGGAATGTCACTGCTAAATGACAAAATTCCTGCCAAGTATGCTGGTGACATGATGATAAAGTGGAAAGCGTTATCATTTTGACACTTAAGGATTTCACCAGAAGGACGGGATGTCATCCAGAGGGACCTGGATAACCTAGACAAGTTGGCCTGTGTGAACCTCATGAGGTTCAACAAGGCCAAGTGCAAGGTCCTTCACCTGGGTTAGGGTAAACGCTGGTTTCAAAACAGGATGGGGGATGATGTGATTGAGAGCAGCTCTGCAGAGAAGGACTTGATAGGATGAGGGGCAATGGCTATAAACTGGAGAGGGGCAGATTTAGACATGACATAAGGAGGAATTTCTTCACCATGAGAGTGGTGAGGCACTGGCCCAGGTTGCCCAGGGAAGCTGTGGCTGCCCCATCCCTGGAGGTGTTCAAGGCCAGGTCCTGTCCACCATCTAAGGAGGCTTGAGTGTGACAGTGTCATTGTCCATCCTTAGAACAGATGGCATAGATGGGGCTGGGAAATGTAAGATACTTCTTTACAGGTCTTCTGCTTTTATAGACAAGTCAGTATTATGGCTTTTAGACTGAACTAGTTAGCCTGAAGCAATTAAGAATAATGCTCACTTGACACGGGTGATTATTTAATACTTTCTAACTATTTTTGAGTCATCTGTTAGATGGTCCTCAAGATTTTTGGGTGAGTAGGCAAAGAAGATGATTCAAATCTTCAGCTGGGTTAAACTGCTCAGCTTGTTGGTTTGTGAGGCTTCGGCACTTCTGAAGCACAAACTCAATTTATGTTGTGTGGGCAGGGAACAAGTCAGCTCGCTCTTGCAGCCAACCTTTCTCCCTGCAGCCCCCTGCAGTGACTCATGCTCCCAGCTGCCATCCCTCCTTTCAAGTCCTGTATTATATGTTGCAGGCACGGGCAGGGAATCGAGCGACTCTGGTTGCACCTGCACTGGTGCCACTGTGGTCAAGATAGCTGGATCCCCCCCCATCCTCATGAGGAGCAGAGGCAGGTCCAAAATCTTTTCCCCTTATTCTGGATAAATCCAGAATGTGCTGGTGTTAAAAGCAGGCACTACAGGATTTGATGGGTCCCAATCTTACCAGTTACTTCATTTTACAAGTTGGAGTACGCTGAGCTTGGTTGGTAAGGCTCGACAATTTATTTACTAAGCTCTTCTGGCTGCTTAGATACTGAGCTGGTTTGTGTATTCAGTCCTGTTATGAAACTGTTTTGGTGGTGAGTGGATCCCTTAGGTACAATAAGCAGGATGAACAAATACCAGCCTGTCTAGCAGTGTGGGCGCTGCCGTTGGAAAGCCATCCGCTGGTCCCTTGGGGCAGCAGTATCACCCTTTGGAGTAGATGGAAGGCAGTCCCTGCGGAGGAAGAGCTCATACAGTAGTGGTGACATTGGAGAGCAAAGATCTTAACGCTCTGGTGCAGTCATGTGTAAGTGATGAAGAGAATGAGATATTCTGTGAGAAACATGTGCATTAAGCTTTGCCCATGCCAGGGGATGTTGCTATTTGTGTATTTACATGTATTATCTAAGGCAAGGCCAGTGCTGGAGTCTCACCTGAGGCTGATACCCATTTGCTCCCTCCACTCTGCCAGCCTGTCTCCATTGCGGACTCTTACACCAAGAACCAGTGTTTTGCACAAGCAGAATGGTCTTTCCTGCTGACAGCAGAGTGTGTGAGCTCATGCACCTCACAGAAGTGAAGCTCAACTGAAGCAAGAACACAACAAATAACACCATGTTTCTTGTCATCTGTAGCTGACAATGCAGAGAGTGTCCCATTCCCGCTGCTCATCTTGCAAAGTAGGTTTTATCTCCCACTACTGCCCAGAGTAAGGAAAAAATCTTTGGAACTCCCTTTATGGAGACAATCTCTTTTCCCTGCTGAAGGAATCAGGCTTCAGTGTAACTTGCTGGGTGTGCAAAAAAAGCCACCTGCTTGTGTGCAGCCCCGTAACTCCCTTGCATAAACATCTGACATTCTCCGCTGAGATGTGCTGTGCTGATGGGGCTGAGGTCCTCACGCCTTCTGCTGCTCTGTCCCCAGGGGGTTCTCTGGCCTCCTGTCCCCCACCAACCAGCACAGTGGGAGGGAGGAAAGGGCACCCCAGGGGCTGCCGTAAGGGAGAGGAGTGGTGCTCAACAAGGTTTGCCTGAACCTTGTAGAAAAGAGAGTGGCGGAAATAAAATAGAATTAACTGCTGGTGATATGGTAGTAATTGGAATTAAATGCTGGGGTATGTAGGGATTACGTTTCAATCATTGTTTGTTATGCCTAGAGCTGGTAGATTATAAAAATACAGATTATAAAAATACAAGGTGACTTGATGAGGTCGTCATCTTTATACGGTTCATATTGCATTTGCACATAACTTCTTACCATGTTGTACTTATTACCTTTATTTAATATGTCAGGATTTGCTAGGACTGTGCTCTTGGAAGCAAAGGGTAATGATATAGAGGACAGTGTTGGAAGGACATTGTGTAAACTCTTCAAGGTAGTGAGAGAAAGATTGCTGCCTCAGGTTTCAGCTATGGTAGGAGGTTTGATATAAAACCAGGTGAATTAAACTTCAAAAGCCTCCAATCAGATAAAATAAAGAACATATTAAGTGGAGTAGACTGGCACTGTTTATTAGAAAATGGCCTATGAAGGAAAATTGGCTAAACTTTAAAGAGGTGCTGGAGTTGGCTCGCTAGGAGTGAATATATCTTTACATAAAACTAAACATAAAACTTTAAAACCAATGTGGATGAGTGATAAGTTGTTAAAGTTAATTGTGAGTGAAAATAGAGCTCTGAAATGTATAGGGGGAAGTAGAGTATGGGGTTGTCGGAGGGATTTATAAGAACAAAGCTGCTATACAAATGGAGGGTGTGAAAGGCAAAATGGAGAGTAAGTAGTTAAGGCCATAAAGCTAAAGGGTACTCTGGTGAATAAAGATGTGAACTGAACCAGAGGGACTGCTCTTGGGGTACTTGTTCTTTGCTCAAACAAACAATAAACCCCAAAGGCCCCCCAGGGATTTAATCTCATACCGCTAAATGGTGCAACTCTTACAAGGAATTGTAAATGTAACGCACCTGTATTTAATTACCTGTTATGATTATTGTTACTACTAGTAATTAATATTAATTACTATAGCATAATATTTATAAACATTACTAAGGTAATGTTTATGATTATATATAGGGTGCTATAATTATATAGTAATGCACAGGGATACAGGTTAATATAGTATGTAAAGTACATACCATATAATTTCCTATTTGCATGACATATGCATATAGTTTATCCATATGCTTATATACGTTGTGTATGGATTCATCTTATGTGTTATATATAGATTCACCACAGTATGTAATGTATGTCATGTAATAGACTGTTGTGATGTTATCTAAAAATAATGATAACAGCAACAGCTTCTGGCCAGTGGATAAACATGGCTTGGGAGACAATTTTAGTCATGCAGGCATTGTGCTTTTACAACTGGCTTTGCTATGATCTTAACTTCTGCTTGCTCCGGTGTGTATGCAGTGAGGAAGATGCAGTTAGATAACAAGAGCATTATTTGCATCATGACCCTCGCTGGCCATTCAGGCGGCAGAGGTCAGTGTCTGGATCTGCCTGTTGGAGCACCTCTGGAAAAGGGATGCCTGCTGGTGCTCCCCAGATCTCATAGAGTGTGAAGGCTGTGCCATGTCCACGGACCTTTCCATCTCCCACCTGCTTCTAGAGCTGTGAAGATCTCTCCAGAAAGGCCTTAGTCCTGTTTGTTTCTGAGAAAGAGGAGGCAGATAGGTAGGAGAGTTTCAAACATGAATATAATCCAGGTATCGGAGCACTGGAAGCAGCCACTGAGGCTTTTTCACCCAAAAGGGTTAAGCCAGGAGGCCTTTCTTGAAGTATACTTGTACTCTAGGTACAGCCTCCTGCATTTTTAATGGCATTAATATTTCTGTCTCTATAGAAAAATAGTTCTGCTGTTGCCTCATTTTGCCCTCCTTCATATGCATTATTTTGGCAGCTCACAGTCATCACCAGTTATAGTATCTTAATTCTTTTTTTCCTAAGTCTTGTCTTTAGCAGAGGTAAGGTTATTTGTCTGCTCAAGTTTAGCTTGCCTTTCAGTCACATTTGCAGCAAGATTGCTCTGGAGAGGAAGAAGCTGTTTTTCTGATTTGTTTGACTACTTTTCCTCAGTCAGATTTATTATTAAAATAACAAAAGTGATATTTAAGATAAGCAAAGATATAAAGACTGGAGATACTAAAAGCTTTGGTAGTGATGTTGGTCCATGTCTGTGTATTGCCTTGGTCCCTCCTCCTCCTTCTCCGTGTTCTGGTCTCCTGGATGTGCCACCCATATAACTCAGCAGAGACACTGTTAAAGTCCTTGTATTTAATTGTATCAGCAGTAAATCCATTTATGAGAGATCTAAATCAGACCAATGTGATGCTTAGAAACATTTATTCAGTGTCTAATAAAAAATAAGTTGGAGGACACCATGCCAGGAAAGGAATATTTGCTAACTGGATTTATAGAATGTATCTGAAGTTTGTGGTGTTTGTTCTTTTTTGCTGTTGACGTGTGCAGATGATTTTGGCAGTTGGAAGAATGTGTAAATAAAACAACATTAAAAGCCCCGGTATGGATGGTAAGGAATTGGCAGTCATCTCCCTCTGGAAGAAATTTGTTTAAAACGTTTATTTGTAGCAATAGCTGCTGGCATTATTGGTCTACTCTGTTATATCAAGTCAGAGAGCCTTGTGCATTTATTTTGTAGGGATTTTTCTCATCACTCAGTGGTTTTCCCTCTGATGCTAGAAATACATCCCTTGACTAATGAATTGAAATAATTTTATCAATATTTGCTTATCCTCATAACTGTTCCATTTAAAACTCAGTTTGTTGGACTCATTTTCTACTTAGAGCAGTATGGGTTTTTTGATGTTGAGAGATAATAAAGCTGCTGACCAGAGTACGTATTGAGCTTATAGCTCATCTTCCCATACCTGCTGATGCAGGTACCCAAACTGCACTGTAATATTAGTAGGAACTGATCACTCCTTGTGCCGTGGAGGGATGTAATACCAGTCTTCCTGCTAAGTCAAATCCAAATGCTTTTACGTGTTCTGTAATGCACTTGGCATGATATTTTGTCATGATTGCTGCTGCTTTTGCCATCTTCCACCTTGACCATCACCTACATGCAGTTGCACTGTCCATGTCATCTTTAACAAGATGACAATAAACACCTATATATGCTTTGAAGATCTGGACCTCATTACTTTCTCCCTTTTTTCATCCAGAAACACTTTTTTTCTGCTTACTAATGCTTTACTCGCGTGCTTCCTTTTGACTGATGTTTGTTGTGCTTTGCCAGCTGAGGTTTTTGGAAGCCAGCGTGACAGAGCGAGCTGATAGGGTCTTCCCATCTAACTCATTGCCTTGGCCCTGAAAGAGAACAGGATTGGCAAATCTTGGGCAGTGAGCATAACCCTAATGGCTGAGCATCTTCATTTTGTGTCCAGACATCCCCTTCACATGGAGGAGGCTGTATGGACACCTTCCTGTACCTGAAGAGGACCTATGAGAAAGCTGGAGAGGGCTTTATATAAGGGCATGTAGTGATAGGATGAGGGGGAATGGCTTTAAATTGGAAGGGGGAAGACTTAGTTTAGTCATTAGGAAGACATTCTTCTCAATGAGTATGGTGAGGCCTTGGAACAGGTTGCTCAGGGCAGTTGTGTATGCCCCATCCCTGGAGGTATTTAAGGCCAGGTTGGATGGGGATTGGAGCAACCTGATCCAATGGGAGGTGTCCAAGCCCATGGCAGGGATGGGAACTAGATGGGCTTTGAGGTCCCTTCCAACCTAAACCATTATGATTCTATGACGCGGACAGGAGTAGGTGTTCTCTAGACCTGTGTGTGGCTGGGCTGTTCTGCTGTGTCCTTGTGGCATGGCAGTGCTACTTGGAAAGCAGGACTAGAACCAGGGTCTGCAGCTTGTGGCTGTAGAGGATGGGCTGTCCTAATACAGTACCCTTAAATGTCTTTTTCTCCGTGTCAAATACCTTTTCAATAGATGTCTCTTGCCAGGTTTGTTTTTTTTTAAGGAACACATAGCTTTTTAATCATAGGAAGGAATATATATCTTGTTAAAGTAAGGCGCGACATGTAAAATCAGAGTCATTTGTTTTGAGGATAAGCACAGAATAAATAATTGATTCAATCATTAACCTTTTGCTTTATGAAATGTCCCTTCCATGAAAAAATCCAACACACAAAGTCTGGCATTGTGAGCTGAACAACAGCCCCATGTTATGAACATCGCTGCCAATAATCCAAGAAAGGATCAGAGTCTCTAATATTCTTCATAAATCTTGAACTGTCTTGCCAGTTTCTGACCTTTGAGGTGTGAGTTGTGTGAATGGGTTTGGACTGGCTAACAGATCTTGTGGTAGTGGTAGCCCTTGGGCTACTGGAGGTGCCTTCACTGGAGGGCACTGCTGTAGGCCAGGTGTACCTGGAGATGTGTTAAAAAGGAACAGGTCTATAAGATCCAAAAGTGGTAGGATAATTTTATGGGACACTGGTGGGATGAAGGTCATAAAACGAACCATCTTCTGTTCTCGACTCATAGCTTCTTTCTTCTTAGAGTAATTAGAAGATGGAATCATTATCTTTGCATAGCAGTTAATGATTGTTTAGCTGTTGCCATGGGATACCACACTTCATCTCAATGCTGCAGATACCCAGACTTGCAAAACATGGATCCGTCTGAGATTAAAAGGTGCTTTGGCTAAGTTTCTGTGAGATTGCAAAGATGAAGCAAATCAAGCAGATGTCTTAAGTGAGGTTCCAGGAGGAGGAGGATGCCAAATCAACAGGAAGAAAATACTTTAATAGCACTTTTTTTTCAATAAATGTTAGAATGTCATGATTTCATTGCATTTATTTTACAATTAAATGATATTTTCTTAGCCTTTACTACTTCTGCTACATATCTTGTAGTTATTCTAGTATCACAAATCCTTTCTGATGTGATTCAATCACAGTAAATATTGTACACATAAAAAGTGAGAGACACTCAGCAGTGCAGAGTTTCAGTGATAGAGGTTTTGTACTCTAAAAGCCATAGGAGTTCCTAAAAAATCCCATCCGTTCATGAGACAGAAAGAATAAACCAGAGGTGCCAGCATTTATTTGTCACCCACCAACTTTGTGCTTTGAGGAAGCCTGTGTTACTGCTCAGAGAAGTGCCAGCTTGGTGTTCTCAGATGGAGGAGATGGTCCTAAATGACAGAGAAAATCCCCTTTAAAAAAGAGTTAAAATTAGGGAGTGATGGTCATCATCTGTTTGTGCAGATGCTGAAAGCTCTAGTGGTTTATGGGGCAGTACTGGTGCTTGGCACTCTGTCTTTTTTCTTGTAGTTAGACAGTAGAGAGAACTGACATACCTCATTTTACTCAGAAATGTGTTCTTGGGCTTCCAGGCTTTTAAATGGCATCATTTAAACACTGTCATTATGGCTTTTAGTCCAGAAGGGAGCTGAAGAATGTTTCTGAGAACTCAAACCTGCTTTAAATCATCGGAGCAGTAATGCGCAGGCAAATATCATTACAGCTAGCTAAACGGTGATGGAAACAGATCCCGGCTTTTTTTTGCACCTTTTGGAACATGGTGGTAAATCTGGAATAAATTCACCATCAGTTACTTTGATTTACCGCAGCTTAGCAGAGAAGAATCTGCTGTGTTTGATTCCTGTGTTTTAAGAATCATAGAACCATGGAATTGTTAAGGTTGGAAAATACCTCAAAGCTCATCCGGTCCGGTTGTCAGCCCAGCACCCCTGGGCTGACTAAACCCAAAGTGTTGGGTTGTCCCAAAGTGCCATGGCCACATGCTTTTTGAACCCCTCCAGGGATGGAGGCTCCACCACTGCCCTGGGCAGCCTCTGCTGATGCTTCACCACTCTTCCAGAAAAGAAATTTTTCCCACTATCCAGCCCATACTTCCCCTGGCACAACTTGAGGCCATTTCCTCTCATCCTATAGTTTGCTACTTTGGAGAAGAGCCCAGCTCCCTCCTCTCCACAACCTCCTTTCAGGTAGTTGTAGAGAGCAATAAGGTCTTCCCTCATCCTCCTCTTCTCCAGGCTGAACAATCGAACAGCAGTTGACTCAGGGGCTGGTCTCATTTTCTATAGAAATGAAGCCACGGTCTTTTAGATGTTAAAACACCATTCCCAGAAAGATACAGTGAAATACTTTGCAATCTCACTTTGTATTTTACTGTGCAGTATCTACATTGTGGGTTCTTGTAACTCACTATAAAGGGCCTCCAGGACACTCGGTATTTGTCAGTGGCCTCTGGCATAGCAAATACTACCTGTTCTGTTGAAAGAATATGTGCTGGACTTTGGAGGGTGTTTACTGTAAAGTTAGCTAGGCAAAAGGCTCGTGAGTCGGGACAGCATTTGTGGGAGGTGTGGGAGGCGTGGGAGGTATTACTCAGATCCGTGTGAACCCTCAATAAAGTTCAATACGGTTTTTAAGCTCTGGGTTTGGCCAGATCTCACTTTTTCTCTGTCAGTCAGTTCCTTTGTTTGGGCCACGGTTGATTTAAACATTATTTTTGTGTGTGGATCCATTGACTATTTTTTTTTTTTTAATCCTTTGCTTAGAAGTAATTTTGAGGGAGATGATTTAAATAAGGACTGATGTGTCCTGGCTGGGCTTATTGCGGCTGAGAAACACATTCTTCGCCACTGAACTACAGGCTTTCTGTCTGCTCACTCTTTGCGGCTGACCAGGATATTGAACAACTTGGAACAAGGAAAGCATTTGCTCCCTCCTTAGGGCCATCTAGTATGTTTTATGACAAAGGCTTTCTACCAGCTCTGGCTGCTGGAGTTTACAGACCCTGTTTCTTCAAAGTATTTCTGGAATTTGACTAGGAAAAGAGCGAGAACACCAGTGTCTCCTTAAGATTAAGCAAATGAATGAATTTAATTGTAGGAACTCACAGTCTTATTCTTTTCATACCTGGAGTTCTGGAGGCTTCAGCATAGGAAGGACGTAAAACTCTTACGGCGAGTCCAGAGGAGGCCATGAAGGTGGTCCTGGGGCTGGAGCACCTCTCATACAAGGACAGGCTGAGAGAGTTGGGGTTTTCCAGCCTGGAGAACAGAAGGCTCTGGGGAGAATTTATGGTGGCCTTCCAGTACTGAAAGGGGCTCCAGGAAAGCTGGGGAGGGACTCTTAGTCAGGGAGTGCAGGAATAGGATGAAGGGAATTGTTTTCAGCTGAAAGAGGGGAGATTGAGATGAGATGTTAGGAAGAAATGTTTTCCTGTGAGGCTGGGGAGGCCCTGGCCCAGGTTGCCCAGAGACGTGGTGGCTGCCCCATCCCTGGAGGGGTTCATGGCCAGGTTGGATGGGGCTTGGAGCAACTGGATCCAGTGGGAGGTGTCCCTGCCTATCTCAGAGGGGTTGGAACTGGATGTTTTCTAAGGTCCTTTCCAACCCATACTATTCTATGATTCTATGATCCTGATGAGATGAAAAATCTTGGTGAGAACAGGATGTAAATGTGAAAGGAGCCAAGAAGCAACCCCCTGTATTAATAATCCTTTTAACCATTAACAAAAAGATAAAGAGACACTGAAATGGAAAAGGCAGTTATCTTTCTCTCTCCAAAGCATGTGTTGCTCCTTAAACCTTATTTCAAAGCTTTTAGCAGTGTGAAATGTGAGTAAACCATTCTCTTGACACATGCAATGCGGTGTTGGGGCCGCTGCTGGTTGCTCTGATGTATGAGAGAGTTCATACATGCATTTGAGGGAGCAAAGCTACTGGAAAGGAATGAGCTGTTCATTAACAAGAAGCTCGTGCTGAACAAATGTAATAGCTGTCTTCAGTGTAATTAATGACTCATTTAGCACATAAAGGGAATCAACAGATACTGTATTCTTGGCTCTTAGCAAACAGTTGATTTCCTGCCATATGAAAATCTATTAAAAATGCTGCATGAATAGCAGGCAGATACAAATTCCATGGCATGGATTTTCTCTTGGCTGACATGCAGGGAAAAGAGGAGTCATTAATACGAAGACCTCCAAGCGTGAAATCCTGTAAAGCGGTTTACTGCAGACGTTTGTGCGGGGGTCCAATTTGTTGCATCTTTTATACATGAACATTTTTGCAGTTTTTGTTCAGTTTTTGATGATAGACTAGGCTTTGTAAAATCAGCCTTGCAGAGTGTGTGATGGAAGGGTTGCTGTGTTTAAAAAACCCTATGAAAGACACTGAACAACCCCATCATAGATGTCTCCTACAGGGTTTGCAGACCAACCATTTAATTAGTATAACAGTTGTAAAAAATCAATCGAGTCATGCGAGTTGTTCTCTAGATCAAAAAGCTTCAAAACTCTACATAAGCTGTGATTTCCATTTCATTGAGCAGTTCAGGGTGTCAAGAGAACCCATTGTCAGAGTCTGGAGCAGAGGGGACTGTGTTGGAAGGGAAGAAGAAACAAAGTCGTTAGAACCTGTGAAAAAGAGACAGGAGTAAATTGGTGTTTAGATTGGTTGTATCATCTCATTCCCATTCTTAACATAGAATCATTAAGGTTGGAAAAGACCTCTAAGGTCATCAGGTACAACTGTCAGCCCTATCCCACCATGCCCAGTAAACCATGTCCCAAAGTGCAACATCTACACACTTTCTGAACCCCTCCAGGGATGGGGACTCCACCACTGCCCTGGGCAGCCTCTGCCAGGGTTTCATCACTTTGTCAGTGAGGACATTTTTCCTAATATCCAATCTAAACCTCCCCTGGTGCAACTTGAGGCCATTTTCCCTTGTCCTATAAGTTGTTCGTTGGGAGAAGTAACAAGTGTTACTTGTCTCACTAGAGCCCAGCTGACTCTCCGGGGCAGCTGCCTCCTGCTTGTCACATCAAAAAAGAAGTAGTATAAAAATTGGTGGGAATTGAGTGGAATTAGTACTTACCATGAGTGTCCAAATACATATGAAGAGTGTTACAGTCATGTTATTTCTACATCAGAGACCCTACCAAAATAATTTAAACAGAAAGGTGAAATGAAACACAACTTTGGAGGGTTTTTCAGTGCATGGCTTTCTCCATGTAGGTATTCAGGTGGTCTTCTGATAGCGAGTGTGTGATACAACCCAACCCCAGGAGCATATCTGGCTTGGAAAGGCACATGGCCTTCACTTGGCAAACTGGGTTGGCTCATTCAAACTGAATTGTCTGGACTTAACCTCTTCACTCCTTCATTTGGTCAGATGGGACGTTCTGAATTACAGACACTGGGATGATGAAGGGGGTCTTTGTTTTTGTGGTAGATTTTGCTTTGGCTGTTGTGTGGTGCTGCCGTGCCTGAATTAAAACTGGTTTGGTGTGGGTGGTGGGGCAGCACGTACACCATCCATCCGTGGAGCATTAACCCGAGCTCTGGCAGCGGGTACAGTGAGCCAGGGAGAGGGGAAAGCTTTCACTGGATGGTGGTATAACATCAAAGGGTACAGGATAATAGCATTTTTTTTAAAATCAATTTTTTTAACTGCTGTAGAAGCCATTTCATTCATACAGCCCACTCCATAGAAAGTGGAGTTACCTTTACAACCCACTGCTGAAGGTAGGGATTTGCCTAGATATCACTTTATTATTGCTATCCAAAGCATTTGTTGGACAGCTTCAACAATAGCTAAAATATTGTATTAAACCCCCGTTAAGGTGAAGCAGGGAAAGGTTACTGCACACAAAACAGCACCCTGAACTCCAGTGCAACCAGACTCTCCCAGCTGCTGAGGAGGTGGGCTTAGAAAAACAGAAAAGAAATCCCACCTGCAGTAAATCATCATTTAGCTTGAGAGAGGCTGGCCCCTGAGGGTTTAGGGATGCAGCTTTAGCCCAGCTGCTGCTGCTTAGCTAAGACAGCACCTTGTTAAATTCAGAAGGAAAGGACTTCAAGGCAAGGAACTGACTGCACTCTAGGTAAAGTGTCCTGAACTTTGTGCAAGTTGTGAGGATAGGTAAAAATGCAATATTTATGTAGTCTCTAGAATGGATAAGGAAACCATTCCCTTGAGTGCAGAAGACTTCACTGAAAAATAGGCACCGGAGAACTGGAAATACTATGGAATGGACAGTAATAATAAAAATCAAATGGGTTGACACAATATGTGTCTTTATAACTTGTCTTTGTCTTCTAGTTTTCTGCTCTGTAGTACTTGTCAAGACAACCCGTGAGTAGTGGTTGCGGTGCTCTAATGTGGAGAAGCGCTGGAGCCTGGCTTTGAGGGCTACAGAAGTTATTTGGTTTGGACTTTTCTTTTGAGATTTGCTTAGTTATCAATCACCTCTAACTTATGCTTTTCTGGAAGTTACCCAAGGAAGATCTGTGTAAGCCAGAGCTGTGGATCTCTTGTCCTCCTGTGGTGTCCAGCGCACGGTACCCAGCTGGGAATGAGAGCAATGGCAAAAGTGAACAAGCACAGCTACAGTTGCTTTATTTGTACGGGCTATGTGTCTTCACTCTAAGATCAGTTCAGATCTCAGTGCAATGTTGTTGTAAATAAAGTCTGAATAATTCAGCTGATATATTTTTTTTCTCATTGCCTTTTTACCTCTTTCTGTGACTCGGAGGAGTGGAGAGGTTCGTAGCAGCTTTTATTACATCATGGACAGATAAATGCAGAGGGTAATTCCTGATGGGTAGGCAGCTGGTTAGCAGCAATTTGTGCTTATAGTTGTGAACAGTGTGAATGCAAAGAGTAGCATTTTGCTAGAAACAAAATGACATAGAAGTCTTGAATGTGGTTTCCTTTCTAAGTGATGTTTCTCCTGTTTTTTTTTTTTTTTTAACTTCAAGCAATAGTAATCTGTGGAGTATTTTTCTTTTTTTTTTTTTAATGCTACATACTCAGTTTAATTTTAAAAATTAACACATTAAACCTAGATTTGATCGCATTCTCGTTATTGATGAGACTTCAACTGACAAGGGTTTTTGGTGGTGTCTGAACTTGACTGGATTTGTCTTGATTCTCTTAATATATCACTTTCTTTTCCGGATCTTTGAATCAACCTGGTATTCATTTTTTCTGGTTGCTGGAGACGAGGGGTACTGCATCAGACCCTGATTTGTTAGATCAAGCCTGGTGACTTTCAATAATACAGGATTTTCTTGCCCTAATAAAATAAGAAGGGATAACCTATTATTCTGTGGTATTTGTCTTCCTTTTCCTTTGCATAAAGCTGAGGATAAGAAGTGCCTGCTGGTTGCCGTGGCATCCCAGAGCTTCCCACACAGCTTAAATTTCTTGTTATGTAACAGGAAATTCTAAAATATGATAAAAATTCACTTTCTAACATTTTGGCATATGACTAAAAATCGTCTTGCTTCCAATCCAGGCAGTATGGTCTCACATATGTTTTTTGTCTCATATTGAAAGAATTTGCGCTAATGTGGCTACATACTTACTCCACCCATAGTTTGCACATTGTCTTTATGGTAGGGTTTGCCTGTACAGTAGGAAGACAAAATGAATTTAGGTTACAGCAGCAAAGACAGCATAAAGGCGCAGTGCAGTGCAGGCCAGCTGGGGTTTTATTTCATGGAATCATAGAATAGTTTGGGTTGGGAGGGACCTTAATGATCATCCAGTTCCAACCCCTGCCATGGGCAGGGACACCTCCCACTGGCTCAGGCTGCCCAAAGCCCATCCAACCTGGCCTGGAACACCTCCAGGGATGGGGCAGCCACCACTGCTCTGGGCAACCTGGGCCAGTGTCTCACCACTCTCATGGTGAAGAAATTCCTCCTTATGTCCAGTCCTCTTCTCCTCTCCAGTTCATACCCATTGCCCCTCATCATGTCACTAGAAGCCTTTGTTGGAAGTCCCTCCCCAGCCTTCTTGTAGCCCCTTCAGGGGGATTATAGTCTTCTTAGTCTCATGTTGAGTGAAGAATGGGTGGGTGAGTTACAGACAAGGCTTATTCTAGGTTCATTGTTCACCTGCTGCTGGGCAAGTTGCCTTCTCTTTTCTCTGCCTTTTTTTTCACTCGTCATGTACATCTGTATCACAAAATCACTGTAAACGTTTTGTTATTGTACAGCTAGAATGGAGGGGTCTGTCTTTGGTCTGAGCGCAGGAGTGCAGCAAAAAGTGTGGATTTGAGGGCATGAGTCAAGATTTTTGGGTTTGAGCTTTTTTCAGGTGTGTGTTGATTTGCTGTTGGAGGCAAGCACACAACAGCGTTCTCTTCCTAATTTCATCAGACTTTGCCTTAAAAATCAGTATTTTAATACCTGTTGTTTCCATTGCAGCACCTTTAACAAAACAGCTTTGAAGTGCAGTGCATAAGCTTGATTTTAACCTAGCCTGTATTTGGTTTAGCCAATTATCTGTAATTCCATGCTGCTTTGCTACTCGTGGTGAGAAACAGTGGGACGATGATGATGGTATTCATGATGGCTGGTTCAAGAGTTTTAGCATCCACAATATGACTGCTATGGGTGGTAAAATTTAGTTGGCTTTTACTACAAAATACTAAGTCATCTCCGTGTGTTCTTTTTTTCCCCATTACTGACCTCTGGTTGTCCCTGTTCAAGCTCTGGCTCTTGTCACATGAAGGTATGATTTGTTGCTAGGCTATAAAACTGGGATATCCACCAGAGAGATTTCTCAAGGATGAGTATATCTGCCTGCCAGAGAGCCGCAATGCCTTGGTCTCCATGCTGTTTTCCACATCTCCCTCCTGCGATAGAAGGCAGTAGTGGGAGGGTGCTCAGTCCCAGAATCTGTGTGTGCAGTGACGATGTTCCCCTGCCTTTCACCAAGGCCATGCAGAGATTGACTGTGATATATTTCTGCTGCGTACCCTACTGCCTTCTTTCCTTAGTAAATCCTGCCCTATTTCTCCTGCCCTCCCTTCCCATCTTTGCCATCCCAGTTTCCTCCCTAGCGAGGATGGAGGTCCTCTGGGGTCCTTTTTCCTGCCCAGCTGTTCTTAGCCTGGGTTCCCACCTTGCTCTGTAACATCATCCTGTGCGAAACCCTTCCAGCGTCACCTTTCCACTTTCTCCCACGCTGGGTTGTTCTTTGTTGTTCTCAGCTAGTTTTTTCCTCCTGGTTTGGCCTCAGTTCTTGCTGGATGATAGATGGTGGAGCGGGAATGAGCGCATCTGGAAGGGGCCACGTGTGCCCCAAATGCCGCATCCCCTGCAGCACCAGCACCGCCACGGTGTGGTCAGGATTTGTGATGTGTTACGGGGGGTCCAGCTGCATGGACTGAGCTCACGCTTGGCAAGCGGCCAGGGCACAAACCCGAGCAATTGAAGCCAGTGTTGGGGAAAGTTTTGAAGTGCCAGGGGCCTGGTGCACGTGTTGTGTTCCTGCACAAGGGTTGCATGTGGCTAAAATTAGTTTGGGTTGTGTGCTCGGGTTCTGAGCAATATGAAGTTTTTATCAGTGGCTACTTCTGTAAGAGCGGGGAGAAGAAAAGTCTCTCGCCAATGAACCAGATGTTTCTTCTATGCCGTGCTTTTTTTTATGAAGAAAGAAGGGCTTATCTCAACCTTAGTTGGTGAATAAGTCATCATCTGATGAAGATAATGATTCATTGTATAGTTTACTTAAATTACCACCGTCTCACCAAAACCGAACAGTGAAATTATTTCAGCAAAGCCAGCAGAAAATGCCAGTGTTCACTCATGGAATTGTTCTCTTGTCCCACTGCATTTGCAGTTGATTTGGTGGGGTTAGTGTTCTTGGTGCTGCTGAAAGTACTCTGCTCGCTACCTGTCAAGATGGTGTTATGGTCTCCATTACCACAGGATGAATGTACTGCTCCTTCTGAGACATTTTCTTCTTTCCCTATGTGTTATCTGAGCAGTGTTAGCCCTGACAAGCTATTGTGACTGCTTGTTTTTATGAGGCACTGTGCAAGCGCAGCAGAAGGATGTGAAGGACCTTGTAAATGTAATCATAGAATAGTTTGTGTTCAAAGGGACCTTAACGATCATCTAGTTCCAATTCTCCTGCCATGGGCAGGGACATCTCCCACCAGGGATGGGGCAGCCGCAGCTTCCCTGAGCAACCTGTGCCAGTGCCTCACCACTCATCATGAAGAAATTCTTCCTTATGTCTAGTTTAACTCTGCCCCTCTCCAGTTTACACCCATTGCCCCTCATCCTATCCCCACAAGCCTTTGTAAACAGCCCCTCTCCAGCTTTCTTGTAGCCCCTTCAGGTACTGGGAGGTCGCTATAATATCTCCTTGGAGCCTTTTCTTCTCCAGGCTTAACAAGAGCAACTCTGTTGAGGATGTTCACTCAAAGAAGTCCTTATTTTGGCTTGCTAGAAGGAAGTATTTTCTTCTCAAGATCCTCACTACATTGTCAAGGTGTAAAGAGGTTTGTGCTTGTTTTAAGAGTATCTTTCTGTTGCAGGAGGTGCGGTGAGGTTATCTTGGGTGTAAGAACTACTGCTGGCTTTTCCTCCACTGACATTAGTTCATCCCGTTTCTTTAGCAGGATCCTGTGTCAATCCATGATTTTACATTGCCAATGAAATTCTTAGCTTCCCCCCACCAGTGCCAAGCTATCTGTCCTCTGAAAGGCCCCCTTCCCTCATGCTGGGTGTGATGAGCTTATTTGCTTTCTGAAAGAGGCACAGCCTCTGAGTGCTCCATCACTGTGCTGCCCAGAGTCCGAGTGAGGCTTTCCTGAAGCTGAATTTATCCATGCGAAACATGAGACTTTTTACTTGCTAGAATCATGTTTGAGTCAAAAAAACCCTAATAATTAAAAATTAAAATATTAAAAAAGGAAATTCCCATTTAACCTAGTTTTGCTCAGCGCAGTCTATACATGTATTAAAGAATTGGTGCTTTGGCATTGCAAATAATACAGAAAAGTTTAGATAGCGGAGAAAAGTAGCTTTCACTTTTAATACTTTGTCATTCCTTTCTTATGTAACTTTGTGGGAAGAAAGTTTAAGTGGGAGTCTGTGTTGTCAAACAAGATTTCTTCATTGTCGCTCAAAAGTCTGAATTATTAATTAATCTCAAATATTACATATAGGAATATGTATTTGTATGTATATGGGTTTTGAGTTTTTTGTAAATGTGAGTGATTTGCAAAGCTCCTTTGGAGAAATGCATTTTAGGAGTACGGTGAGAGAGCCTGGATCACTGGGTTAGCGCTGCACTGCTCTGAAGAGCTAGCTGCTAAATCTTATAAATACCGAAGGAAATTGTGTGTCTTCTGGGGAGAAAAGAGCTCCTCACTATGTTGTGAACTGTTGAGTCCTGCTCACAGGGTAATAATACATAAAATGAAATTTCACTGCAGTCTGTGCAAAACGTTTCTTTTGAGAACTCTTTCTGCCCCTCGTACAAAATCCTTCCCGCTTTCGAAAAGGATTTTGATCCTCTTCCATATCCTACAACGATTTCTTATCTCTGTATACTTATGTCTGCGATGATGTTGGTTTATCAGCCTCTTTGCCATATGAGTGTTCATGTCTGTACCTGTTCAGTTCGACAAAGGTGCGTACCTCAGCCCAGAGGGAGAAAGGCTCAGACCTCTGGATCAGCAGCTGCCTGTCAGGTGACTTAGCTACCTGATTCCAGCTTGGTAGCTTGCTTCAGTTGATGGGCAGTGCTCCCTGTAAGGAGGTGTGTATTGCAGCCCTAGTTAGATGAAGGTATCTTCTCTACATGATAGACTTGTTTCCCAATTCAGGAGGTTAGGAAGATGCTCGCTCTAACCTCAGCCCATCTGTAAGGCTTGTCAAGTAAGTGAAGCTATTCTAGAATGGCCACGCGTGTAATTGAGGCCTCCTCATCCCTGGCACAAACCCTTATCTTGGCTAAGGTCCACAGAAATCTCTTATATGTAGAATCTGTCCTGTTGGCACAGAACTGAGTTCTCGAGTGCACAGAAGCAGTGCTGACTTCATGGCATGAGGGTATCTTCTTTGTCAAAAGAGATCACCCCTTCTCGTTCTCTGTGTCTTGAAATGGAAAGAGTTTTAACCTTCTGGTAAGCACGATATTGCCCGTTTCTTCAGGCAACTTGGCTTGAGTTAGTGGGTGACAAATTAGATAGCAATTAACAGCTGGGATGAATTTGGGGAAACAACTTTATAGTCCACAGAGATGAATAAAGTCCCAAAGAAATCACTTCCTTACTACTGCTGGGAGGGATTTTGCCATTCTCTCCAATGCTTTCTGAAAGAAGTCTTTTTTTTTTTCTTTTAAAATTATTTCCAAACAACTATTTAAGCATTTTGTTGTATTTGCCAATTGCTCAGTGTGTGTAACTGTTGTCTTAATCAGCTTAGAAGCTGATATTTTTTTTTTTTTTTTGTGGAGAGGTTCTCTTTTCCAGTTTCCAGTAATAGAACCATTAAGGTTGTAAAAGACCTCAAGGATCACCTGGTCCAACCATCAGCCCAACCCCACTATACCTACTGAACCATGTCCCGAAGTGCCACAGCCACATGCTTTTTTAACCTCTCCAGGGATGGAGACTCCACCACTACCCTGGGCAGCCTCTGCCAATACTTGACCATCGTTTGGGTAGAGAAATTTTTCCTCGTATCCAATCTAAACCTCCCCTGGTGCAACTTGAGGCCATTTGCAAGCAGGAGCCTGCTAGAAGAGTCATGGACCATACTGCTGCAGCTCCTTGCCACTGATTTTTTTGCTGTCTGATTGCACCATCTTGCTATAGGTTCGATTTCCCACCCCCCCACCACGTTGATTGACGTCAAGCTCTCGGCTGTGCTTAGTTTGATGGTATTGGCAGTTCTCCCCAGGGTCCCTCTGCCAAGGCAGCAGTTGTGCTGCACAGACATATCTCAGGGACCCCGATAGACCCGGGGTCATCTTCAGCACTGGTGCCTTGGAACCGATCCTCGCCATGGCTGCACGGCTCTCTAAGCCGAAGAATAGCCTAGAAGTAGTGAATTGATCTTTGATGTATCTGGACAAAACCCAGGTTCAGTTGCCAGAGTGGTTTTCTGGCAAAGTCTCGTTTTCCATCCATATCTATTCTTGCAAAGTGAGCTTTTCCCATTCACATGTTTGATCTCACTGGAATGTTTTGGTTCAATAATTCTTCTGTAATGCCATTTTCTGAAAATCAGTATGTTCCTGTGGAAAATTTGAATCAGGTCTAAAATACATTCTCAACTGGAAAACATGATGAGATCCCATTCATTGACCAAGGACTGCAAATCCCCTTTCTTTTCAGGTAAATTTACTTCTTTTTCTGTCTTGACACATCAGGAGAACTCCCAGGGGGATGTGGATGCCTCTGTACTGGGCAACAGCCTTTTAACTCCTGGCTGGGCAGGTGCATGGAGTATTCTCCATAGAAGATTCTCCGTTCTCAAGACTGTCCTGAGTGTTCCCTAATCATTGTCGCCCTCTTTTTGGGAGGACCATGGACCCAGAACTGTTTCCACTGCCACCTGAGCAGCCCCAAAGGTCTGGAGGTTCCTCTGTCCCTCTGACTACACGAGTAAAAGCTAAGCGATCTGTTAAAATGCGTGAATGCCTTATGACATATGTATGCAGATTATCCATGTGGTACTTGCCGTTTGAAAGCTGAACCTCTGTGCAATTAGTAGGTAACCATACACACTGGGAACACCACGATACTGCTGAAAGGCTTTTCATGTGGGAAAAGTCATAACTTCTTCTTGAAGAGATGTGTGTCAAGATGGAAGTAGGATGGAAAAAAGAAAAGGAAGAAACATTTGTGACTGGACTTAGTGAAAACGGTATGAAGCTGAGAAAAGGAGAAAGACACGGGTCTGGGACAGAAAGCTGGGGAGGAGAGGGGGAGGAGCTGGATCACTTCACATTTGTTGCACTTAGCATTAGAAATTGCTACAGAGCATGCAGGTTGTAGTGATTTTCTAATACTGAGTAATATGTCAGGCTATTCTGGATTTAGACCAATATATACAGTTTCTTGTCTAAGCAGAACCATATGCTCAAATGAGAGATCATTTTATTTTACTAGGATGGACAGTAAGTAGAAACACATTCCAGTTTTCATGAGGTTTCTTTCCCCCCCCCCCCCACCTTGGCAGCCACAGTGCTGCTTGTGCTTAGTCTATGAGTTTTGAACTGTTTGATAACTGTCCATTACTTTACAGGACTCCGAATCCTGCTATATCACGATGTCTATTGAACTGTGACTAATGACTGCATCAGAAAGCTCGTTCACCAGGTCGTCCCAGCTGTAGCTGGTAATTTTTAGTAATAAAACAAATTGGACTGATATGCACTATATGCCAGCGTGCTGTACTGTTGAAGACGTAGCTTTCTTGTCCTTCCTTCAGTTAAGACTTAATGTTCTGTGTTTAGAGACTGACCTCATCCAAATCCTTTCTGACAGCCTGGAAGCAAGGAAAAAAAACTCCCAAAGCCTTTGTGGAATGTGCAAGCTGGTGTTTAATACATGAGCCCTCTCACAGCAGGTTGAGCAATCAAAAGTACATAGATATTTATGCAATCTGACATTGGTAAATAGTTCAGTTCTCTTCTTTTACAGCCACTGATCGTTCTCGTTCCAGTTTTGTATATTGTTCTGTCTCGGTAGTTTAGTGTCGACCACTACTCCTGTTTTAGTGCCGAACCATCCCTAGGCATAAGAAGATGTTTTTGGCCTGATCCAGGCATGTAGTAGACCCCCTGGCTGTTCAGTTGGGGTCTCTCCAAGTAAACCGAGGACTTGGTTCTTGTTGAGATTGTTCAGGTCTCAGGTTCTGTGCCCGAGGCCGAGCCCCAGATCTGCCCGCTCTCCTTCCTGCATGCCTCTATCTAGCAGTAACTGAAGTGGTGATACGCAGAGACTCTGTTTATCTTGTTCAAGGAGTCTGTTGATGTTGCTTTATGATGGGATGGTCTACTAGAGTTGAGTAGCAACGAAGCAACTCTGGTATAACTGAAAAAGATCTGTGGAGTCTTGGAAGCAAAGGCTTTATCTATTACATGTGTTATAAAGCCCTGAATTACTCACACATATAGTGGTCTCTTGTTGGCAACTTTGAACATATCGGAGTGGCTTTAAAGGGGATACTTCAATTAAAAAAAAGAAAACTAAACTAAATTGTGGGCATATTTGCCTCAGTCAGGAGGATGAGCAGAGCCGTCCACAACAATGTTTACTGTAATGGTGGGCTGAGTAAAGCCCAGACGTTGGCTGCTGGATACCAACCGCTTTAGGTGTCCCCAGGAGCCTTCTCATCTCTGAGTGTATTGGGATTATATTCTGGGGAGATGTCTGTCTTCTGCTGATCTTGTGCTGAAGATGGTCCTCTCTGGGTGGTGAAGCAAGTGAGATATAGGAGCTTGGTACTTGCTGACATCTAAAGGGTCTCTTTGCATTCAAGCAGTGAAAGCCAGTATTGTTTTTTCATTTACTTATTGATGGTTGGCTGCTGGTATCTGGCAGTAGGCATCGTCCAGAGGCAACGGCAGGCAGTTTTTTAATTTGGCTCAAAATGAGATGGTGCGAAGAAGACAAAAAAAGCAAAGAGTAAACCCCACTAAAATGAGAGAAAAACCAGACAAAGAAATAAAAAATGCACCTGGTGAAATGACAACACAGGATAATACAAATTGCGGCATGTAAAACATCCATCCTTGGGGTCCAAACTTGTCAGGTGTTCCTGGAGTTACAAATAGAGTACTATCTGCTTCAGCTTCTTTTCTGCTTTTACTATGCAAATCCAGATCACTTGTTAAGAAGAGGGTGGGTTGTCCTGTAGGATTTCTCTTCTCCTCCCCTTTCTGGCCCCTGTATCCCTCCTAGAAGGTCAGTTGATGGTGTCCAGAAGGATGTTTCTTCCTTTTAGCAAATTAAGCCCAGCAGAATCTGGTTTTATCTGCCCCCTACTTTTGCCTCAGACAAGCTGAGATGTGTTCGATCCCAGTTGTACTACACAACTGTGTTCAATTTGAGGGTTTTTTCTTGAACAAAGTGCACCTTCCTGCTGAGGGAATAATAGAGTTAAAATACAGCATATAAGGGTTTGCAGGCTCACTTTTGCTCGGCTGATGTGCAAAGCAGAGAGTAATTTCTCCCCTGGGTAACGGACCTCAGCTGGAGCACACAGTGAGTGAGGAACCCTTGGACAGCCTTGGTTGAAGGAGCAGGAGTTGACCCCCTCTCAAAAATGGCTCCAATACCCAAGCTTGGGTTCTTCCCATACCATGCTTCACATCATGGCTTGTAGCTTGATCTCTAGCTGTGTTATTCTACTTCCTACACAAAGTATAGCAAGTGAACTAGGGTTTTTTTAGTGCCGTTTTCCATTTAGATCCATATGCTTCATTTCCACCCTTTGGCAAGACCTCCTTTAGCTTTGCTGTGAGAAGTCCCTTGGGCCAATGCTTCCTCCCCGTGGGGGCTGATAGTCAAGCTGCCGAGGAAGGGTCCTCCTTGCAGAGCTGTGTTGATGGAAATCCTGGGAAGCCTTCCCAGTCATGAAAAGGGCTTCCACCTTTGCAAAGTCTTGCTGAGTACGGACTCCTGAAGGAGCAGGACTCCCTGCAGGACTTGTTGGGCGGGCGAGGAGATCTTGGATGGACAGATGCTTCAGAGGGAGCTCCAAAAAGGGAGTTCTCTGTGATTTTTATTTTTGTTTGTAGATGGTGGATGCTCTAATAAATTCTAGGAGGTCTGAAAGAAAGTTGTGATACTGACATTTCTTTGGCAACATAATTCTGAATGCGGCTGTTTCCATTTACTGTAATACATTTAGAGAAAACTTTTCTCACTTTCTGCCTTTGTTATCAGAAACATCTTTGCATGGGTAGGTTAAAAGAACTCCTGCAAAGGGATGTGTGTATACCTACACTGTATATATGATACACGCATATATGTAAAAAAACATTTGCCTCCATGCATTGAACTATTTGACATAGTTTGAAGCAACTGTTTTTAAAGGAAGTCTGAATAGAATTTTGAAAATATATACAAAGTAAATGCAATTTCATACCGGAGGGATGTTTGTAGGAGCGTCGTTACAAGTACCTAACACCCACTTGAAAAAAGAAGTGTTTTTTTGGAAAATGTGGTGTGTGCTCTGCGGTGGGGATGAGTAATTGTGGCAAACAGTCATCGTAGCTGCTCATGGGTTTACGACTTTTCATTTACTAAGTTTATACCTCAGTTGTGTAACTCAGTCTGCCACTTTTAGCTTTGTTTGTGTGACGCTCCCATGCGTGAGAGCAAATGCTTTTACTGACCTGCAACAGGAACCCACTCCAAGAAAGATCTGAATCAGTGGAAAAAAAACATTGTGTATGACACATATTCTGTGAGGCCAAAGAATTCTGTGTATTCAAACATGATATTTCTGTCTTTTGTTGTGGTGAGGATCTGCCTTTCGTTGTGCTATTGAAACATCATCAAAGCCTGGAAATCTAAGGGACATTCCAGTGGAAACCTTTGTAAGGCTGCAGTGGAGAAACTGAAATTCAAAGCAGGTCTGTGGACTTGGCATCTTTGGTAATAACTATATGAGATGTGCTGCAAGCCTGTCTTGAAGCAGACAGGAACTGGAGTTGTGCTGCTGCAGAGGAACAGGACAGGGTCTTATGATTTAGTCACCTCTAAACAGAGTCAAACTGTACTGAAAGTTGTAGACTGCTCCAGGAAGCAGCTGTTTAGTATTTCAACAGAGCTCTCCAATTGGTAGAACTACACTGTTTAAAATGGTTTCAAGGAAGATAAATATTTGCGTTGATTACCTCTAAGTACAGAGATAAACACAGTTGTTCTATACAAAAATTGGTTTGACCTCGGATTATTTCCTCAGTAGCAGCACATAAGGCTGTTTACACATCTTTGAAAGCAGCTGCCAGCTCCTGTGAGCATCCAAAGTTTGTCGTGTGGGCTGCTGTTGATAGTATCCATCTTCCCTTTCAGTTTGGGAGGAGTGAGCTCAAATCTTGCTCTTGCTCCTCCAAGAGGAGCAGGGAATAAGCATCTCCTTTGCTCCTGAGAAAATCCTGCTGGGATCAATACAGTCAAGGAAATCAAGAGCATTTTGAAAATGTGGATGTTCTTAGTGTAACAGGGGAAAGCCCTTGAGTGACTGCTGGGAATCTGTGAAGCAGAACCCGGGTACCGGGCAAGAGGCGGGCACAGACCCAGCTAAACACAGCCCTGAAGCTGAAGTCCTTGCCTATAAGCTCAGTCTTAGATTTCTCCTTTGCTGTTGTGATCGGTTAGTGGTGTGTACGCAAGTAAAGGGATACGACTGCTCATAACAGATATCAAATGGTCAGCAGTGCTGATGGCAGGAGCAGGAGCAGGTAGGCACCTGGGAAGTCAGTGCAAAGAAACCAGGATAGTTAATGCTCCAAAGCAGCTTCAGTGGCTTTTCCACGGACTCAGTTGCATCTTTTTTTAGTGAATTGTCTGTGCTCTCTTACATAGAAAATAACAAGATTGCTACTCAGCTTTTCATTTTTAATAAACAGCACCACGTTCTGATCAATTGCTTTAATAAAACTGGAACAACAAGGTTTTTCAATAACAGTAACACAGACTGGGTCGACCACATCTGGCTTCAGATTTATTGCTAAGTGTACGTTGTATTTTACTTAAACATACACCTGCCTCTGCCTTGTGGGGATGGAGAGACCGACTGATGCAACTCCAGCAACGTCGATGTTACACACTTGTCAGGATACATGACATATATATTTTTTTTTGTGTAGTGTCTGCAGCCCTTAAGATCTGGCACAGCGTTGCACAAAGGCAAGGTGTATATAAATGGGTGTATTACCAGCCTTGCGATCGTGTAGCTATTCTTGAGTGCCATCTGTTGGAACCGTGTCTATAAACCACAGCTGTTGTATGCGAAGCAGAGCATCTGTGTAATGTGTAGGACTGTGCTGAACCAGGTTTTCACATCAGCTCCAGCAGTTTGTGCTCCTCTGAAAGCTGAAAAAAAAAATGCTGTTTGCAAAGCCACGTCAAATCAAACATGGTGAGGGAAAAAGTTATTGACCTTCGTTCTGGCTTTGGTTTTGCAGCAGGGTAACTGCAATGATTTTAATGGATGGTATTTCTGATTGACTGCAGCTGCATAACCAGGTGGAAATCAGTGCCTTTAGCACTTGTCATGTCTTGTCCTTGCAGTATTTGCTTTGTTATCTATGTAACACACTTCTGTTTCTGTTAAGTGAGTCTTAAAAGTAGAAGCACATTTGCAGATGTATCTGTATGAAGAGTAAACTTCTACCATGTATATCAACAAGCGCTTTCTGTGTTGCACGTAAGCATGGCCGGGGGGGGCAGGGTGAAGAGTGCTGGGGAAGGCAGCGATCACAACAGCCCGTCTGGAATGGCTTTAAACTGTAAGAGAGGAGTTTGAGATGAGATGTTAGGAAGAAATGTTTTGCTGTGAGGGTGGGGAGGCCCTGGCCCAGGTTGCCCAGAGCAGTGGTGGCTGCCCCATCCCTGGAGGTTCCAGGCCAGGTTGGATGGGGCTTGGAGCCCCTGATCCAGTGGGAGGTGTCCCTGCCCATGGCAGGCGGTGCAATTGGATGGGCTTTGAGGTTCCTTCCAACCCAAACTATTCTATGATTCTATGGTATCAGTCAAGGTTCACATGATTTTATTCTGTTTTTTAGAGTTAACAAAGGGAAATGCTACATGCAGTGCACAGGGATTACACAAGGTGCTCTGCAGAAATCAAAAGAAAATGCTCATTTGTGGGCTGGATTACAAGGCTTGTGGTCTAAGAGATGTACTAATGCCTGCGATAAGAGAGGAAGCGCAGAGGAGATACTGCTGAAGCCTGCAGCATCGGGGGAGGGAATCCAAGCTGCCCTCCTGCACAGTTTTTGTGATCAGGCTGCAGCTGTAATTAACTTCCCCCCGGGTTCAGTGTCTAGGCTGGCACGCTAGGGTCGGTAGGTCATGGCATTGTAGCTTGTACGAAACACATTGCACGCTGGTGTGGGCTTTGCCGACATTCTCATTTCCAAATGGCACCAGTTACTGGGGTCAAAGTTAACTGCCTGTTGTAGAGTTGATTCCACCAGGGTTTTTCCTAAGCTCAGTGAATACCCGGTAGGTTTCAAAACTGGAGAGTTTCAAAAGTGGAGAGATATATTGCCCCCCCAGGAAAAGTACATACTTATATAATACCCTGAAAGAATTGATCACTCCCCATGCTTAAAGATCACTGCCCCATCCCTGGAGGTGTTCCAGGCCAGGTTGGATGGGCTTTGGGCAGCCTGGTCCAGTGGGAGGTGTCCCTGCCCATGGCAGGGGCTGGAACTGGATGGGCTTTAAGGTCCCCTCCAACCCAAACTGTTCTCTGATACTTGACACTGGAGCTGTTAACCCTGTGTCTGCAGACAGAAGGGCCCAAATTTGATCAAGTCAGCACCAGGAGTCAAGTTAACCCTTGGAGAATAGCAATCTACCAGAAATTAATTCAACTTAAGTTTTTTCCCCTGGATTTTTATAGTAACACCAGCAGAACATTGCAGCATTTGGACAGTCATAAAACAGAAATGCTACAGCTTGAAAAATACTTTAGCCTGCTACTGAGATTAAAGCAAGCCCTAGATAGCTATATAGCTGTCAGGCAAATCCAAGTGTGGCGCGGTGTGCTGCAAGGGAAGATGTACTGTGGCTGTTTAACAAAATCCAAATAGTGCCTCACAGTTTCCAGTGTGGTTGTACAGGACCCTTCAGGAGGGAAGATGGATAATGAGCAGATGTCCAATAGCGATGAAGACGTACTGTCCGGTGAGCTCCTTGCTGACACGGATTATGACTCTTTGCAGGGATCCGTAGGCTCGTCTCTTCACTTCAGCAATAAAGACAGGAAAAACACTGATGTGCAAATGAGAAATATAAACTGAGAGTGTTATTGATTGGGAAAATGCAGTCCCCGCGCTGCATGAGTCATGTAATCCACAACGCTTTTCAAGCTTAATTTGAGAGAAGCAGAGGTGCATGGAGGATGGTTTCAATTTCCAAGCAGTGCTTTTTGACCACTCATTCTTTTGAAAAGTAAAAATAATATCTTGGCTCAGGAACGACTGTGAAACAGAGGTATTCTGCTTTTGGCCCATTGCCTGCTCGCCCTCTTGAAGCAGAGCTTATGTATTGTGATGGAAACATAACAGCTTACCCTGCCAAGGAACAGGTCATTCCTACTGGAGCCTGTGAATGAGGAGTTGCTGCTGTGAGCACAAAAGTTGAACGAAATAGAATCAAAAAGGTTGAATTCTGGGTAAATTTGCAATTTGGAGTTACACCTGAATTTCTTTTAATAGGAAAAAAACTTTGACTTGCTTTGGGATTTCTGTCCTGATGAAAGTGTTCTGAACATGCTAATTAAAAAAGAGATTAAGGCTGATTTTGGGGCCTAATTCTCTTCTTCTGAAAGTCTTTGCTAGTGTTTTAACCATGAACCTTTATACTCTGAACGTGTTCTCCCACAAGATTTCTCTTCCACTTTAATAAATTTGCACCCAATTTATTCTCATATAAATAAAGTTACACTGAAATTCAAAAGACAGACTTAATCATAGAAAGGTTTAGATTGGAAGGGACCTCAAAGCCCATCCAGTTCCAACCCCCTGCCATGAGCAGGGAAACCTCCCACTGGGTCAGGTTGCTCAAAGCCTCATTGGGTACAGACCTGAAATATTGTAACAGTAATTTACAAATTACTGCTTTTACTGTAGTTCATTCAGGGTCTTTGTCACATTCAAGGTAAGGGAACTTGCATCCTTATCTGTTGTATCTGCATTTTCATACAAATATGTGGTATTGGAGAGCCACGCGATGTGTGTTCTCTTAGGACTCCTGGGCAGGTGGCGTACCACTTGCTTAAACTTTCTCTAAGATAACAAGTGGAGTGACTAGATTTTGCAGAGTCAAAATGTACTGTAAAAGGCTGCAATTGTCCTTTTGAGAAAGGTGGATCTAACCTGGTGAAAGACATCAAGCGATGGAGCATCTGCTATACCAGGAAAAAAAGTCGCTCCAACAGTTTGTTAGGGGAAAAAACACTTATAATCAATGATTATTTTCTGACTATTCACGTTTATTTGGTCAGATTGGCTGTTGATGGAAGTCAGTTGGGTTTTTTTAGGGCTATAACTGTATGTTGTCTGCCATGGAGTACTCTGATTCACGAGTTCAAGAGGGTACCTTGTCCTGCTGGACGTGTGAATGCTTTATGTTATTTAGTACCATGATATGTGAAACACTGGAAATGAGGACTGTGGTTTCCCTCCTGTGAGACTGCCTAAATATCAACACTCTGTTACAGGTGACAGAAAGTGAAAGAAACCAGTTGGCACTGGATGAGCTTTGCATTTTATAAGCCACTTGTTTTTTATCAGAATTACAATTTTAATGAATTTACATTCATATGCTACTGGGAGCAAGAGAAATTTTGGTTTTAAGGTATATAATGATTAGTTTTGATGATAGTGTATTTGTTGCAAGGAAAAGGGACTACAATGACTGTTTTTAGTCCCAGTACAGATGATTTGCTCAGCCTGAATCTAAAAATAAAACAATATTGGGACTGGAGGTGCAGAGTGAGGGAGGTGAAATGTGTAAATATGTGGAAAGCAGAACTAGTGAGGAAAGAGAGAGACATCAGCTAGTAAACCAATTCAACAGTTAATAAAAATCTAAAGCTTAGCAAATGAATTGGGAAAGCGGCAGGAAAGAAAGGGATTTATACACAGAGAGCTGGAAGTAAAAGAAATGCTAAGAATAACTGCAGAAATGTTCAGTGAGGGGAATTTTATTGGAGAAAATGAGAGCGTTTACATAACGGGATGGTTATTTCTCTTAAGGGAACAAAGATCAAGCATTAAAAACAAGCGGGCTGACTAATGCTCTGTCCTGCATACTGAGGCTTGGTAGGTTGTAATCAGAGCCCCTGTTTTCTCTGTGTCTTCACAGTGGCAGAACAACTGTAAGATCCCCAGTGAGCTGCAGCATCTCATAGAAATGGGAAGAGGAGGCAAGGTTGGAAAGCAAAGACAGTATTTTGGTTTCCTTTTGTCAGAGCCTGACTAGAGCAAGACGGGCTTTTTGTATCTTTGCCGTAAGGTATTTTTCCTTACCTGTGTCCAGCTCTTGCCTTAAAGCCATGATGCTCCTCCAATGGCCTTCATGGGGTCAAGATTTACCTTCAAGAACCCAGGGCATACGCTGAAGGCAAGTGCAGGGAGAGAGGGAGGACAGGCTGGGCACTGCCCAGCTCTGCTGAGACTGCATGGAACAGTTCAGCCTCTTGAGTTCAGATGCCCATACAGGAGGATTTCTGTGTTCCTTTGGTTATACTGGAGTCAATGTAGTATGAAAAGACGCCCGGGATGCCTTGGTGAGTGGCATCTCTGTGCTGTGTAGCCTTAGTGCTAGGCTGACTTACTCCATCCTATAAAGTAGGGAATATTGACACCACCAGGAAAAGATTGTGGACTGTTGGTTTTGTACGATACAGCTCTGTATGATTTTGACTGGATTTTGGTCTGTGTGCAGAAATTGTTGTGCAGACACTGAATTACCAATGTGAGATTCTGGAGACTGCAGAGCCTTTATGACTCACAGTAGCATCCAAAACTTTACATGATTGGTTGTACGTATGTACACAATAGTCTGCTTAACCCTCCAATACACAAACGAGTGCATGTATTTTACATATAAGCAGATAGTGTACATAAGCCTTCTTTATTGTCTACTCTGGGCATGACACTAGAAGGAGGAACTTTCCTACACAGACCCAGGTTTGAACCTCAGCTGTAGCCTGGGTACAGCTCTGGGTGATTCTTGCTGGATGTTTTTCCAATATTACTGAAGTAGTAGCAAAACTGGATGACATCTGAATTACGCACCCTCCCCTCCCGCCCCCCTCCCAAATCCAAGGAGTCATTCTGCAGTTGATGGTGAGATTTAAACCTATTTAAAGCCATTTAGTGACAACCACAGAAATTTGAAGTGCAGGGCTGGGATTGGTAACTATGCAGGAGTACTTTGAAGCATCTCTCCACCCAACAGAGCTGGCAGATGTCCTTTCCAAACACCTTTCCATCATCTTCCAGCCGTCCTGGCTGACTGGGGAAGTTCCACTAGACTGGAGGCAGCTGATGTTGTGCCCATCTACAAGAAGGGTTGCAGGGAGGATCCAGGGAACTACAGGCCTGTCAGTTTGACCTCAGTGCCGGGGAAAGTCATGGAACAGGTGATCTTGAGTGCTCTCATGAAGCACATGCAAGAGAACCGGGTGATCAGGCCCAGTCAACATGGGTTTACAAAGGGCAGATCTTGTCAAACTAACCTGATCACCTTCTATGACAAAATTACTCGACTACTGGATGGGGGAAAGGCTGTGGATGGAGTCTTCCTGGACTTCAGTAAAGCCTTTGACACAGTTTCTCACAGCATTCTGCTTCAGAAACTGTCAGCCTCTGGCCTGGACAGGCGCACACTCTCCTGGGTCGAAAACTGGTTGGATGGCCCAGAGAGTGGTGGTCAATGGAGTTACTCAAATGAGTACTGTATTCAGTTCTGGGCCCCTCACCACGAGAAGGATGTTGAGGCTCTGGAGTGTGTCCAGAGAAGAGCAACGAAGCTGGTGAGGGGCTGGAGAACAAGTCTTACGACTCTGTCAAGTGACAGAGGATAGGACAAGGGGGAATGGCCTGAAGCTCCGCCAGAGGAGGTTCAGGCTGGATATCAGAAAAAAATTCTTCACAGTAAGAGTCATTGGGCCCTGGCAGAGGCTGCCCAGGGAGGGGGTCGAGTCGCCTCCCCTGGAGGTGTATAAGGAATGGGTGGATGAAGTGCTGAGGGACATGGTTTAAGGGAGTGTTAGGAATGGTTGGACTCGATGATCCAGTGGGTCCTTTTCAACCTGGTGATTCTATGATTAAGGGGAAGGGAATGTATTTGTTGGTCTCACATTTTCCATACAGGGCAAGTTCTACCCATGTATCCTCAAGAAATGAGAAACCTTGAGAATGTATCCTTGAACAAGAACCATAGATTTCAGTCCTGTCTAGGTCTGAAACAGCTTAAGGAATGCCATGAACTTCACTGAAGGGCAATAATTTGAGGAATCTACTTTAAAAAAAAAAAGTATCAAGTGCTATAAAACTCGCTTTGTTTCAAGAGAGCACTATGGAAATAGAACAAGAATCACAAGTAATTTATCTCAAGCTGTAGACTGGTCTCTGCAGCAAGAACATTAATATCTGCTAAATTCTCCAAATTAGCTTAAACATTCCAGAGAAAGGATGTAATTCTCTGTTGCATAGGGGAGGAATTCACCCTTCCCCCAGACTTTCTGCTTCCCAGGAACTTGAGAGAAACACTAATATCAAGTCAACTCTGTAAAGTTCTTGGTAATCAGGTCCAGATTGGTTGTGACTAAAATATGGTCCCATCAGAGGAGTTTTGCTTGGTGGTTGCCATCAGGTTGGTGGGTGCTGAACGTCCAACCCAGGCTGGCAGCTCACTCACAGTTGAATTTAAGTTCACATTGTGGTTCTTGGGGTCGTGGAGCATTATTCACCTCTTGCTGAGGCAAAACTTATAAGCTGCTTCTACTTAGAAATAGGTAGAGATGCATTACTATGCTGAGTAATATTGATTAATCTATCACGTGTATTAGCAAGGGTACTGCCAGGATTAATTAATTGTGGGGAAAGTTTTTTACTTGTTTTGACCAGGTGTCTGTTGGAAGATGAAATAGGAAGACCTGCTGTGTCTGCAGTAAAGTGGAGTGAGGAATTGGGAGGTGAAGCACCGGGAGGAGGTTGTTAGAGTCACAAAATTAGTGGAATAAACCGAGTTTGAACCTGTCCAGTGTACCTGGCCTTGCATTCAGCCCCTTAGATGGTCAGCGGTGCCATCTTGTGTTAAGTGAGCGGTATTTTTGGGAAAAGTTGGATACAGATGGTTTAAAATGTCTGGGAAGTGTGTTGGAAGAGCCCTTGAAAACTCCTGCTGTGAGGTGAGAAGAGCAGTGAAGCTGTAGGTCTCATTGACAGAAAGGCAGAGGATGACCAGTTGTCACCACAAAAACAAAATAAAAAATCTTTGCAGTTCAGACACTACTTGTTCACAAGAAAGTTTAGCAGTAGAGTTTTCATTTAGATTGCTAATTTTTCCATCCTATTAGAAACAGAAACAGCGCATGTGATGGCTGCACATGGGACTTATCTGAAAATGGTCACGTGCATATACATATATAGTGACCTTCCAGTACTGAAAGGGGCTACAGGAAAGCTGGGGAGGGACTGTTTACAAAGGCTTGTGGGGATAGGATGAGGGGGAATGGGTATAAACTGGAGAGGGGCAGATTTAGACTTGACATGAGGAGGAATTTCTTCACAATGAGAGTGGTGAGGCACTGGAATAGGTTGCCCAGGGAAGTTGTGGCTGCCCAGTCCCTGGAAAGGCCAGGTTGGATGGGCCTTGGGCAGCCTGATCCAATGGGAGGTGTCCCTGCCCATGGCAGGGCAATTGGATCTAGATGATTTTTAAGGTTCCTACCAACCCAAACTTTTCTGTGATTCCATGTAGTGCTGATTTTGCTGATGTATCTTCTTCCAGTGCTTGGCAGAGAAGCAGAAAAAAAACTGATGAAAGGAGGTGTAATCTTTGCTCTTTCCCCATGATCTCACAGTAAGGAAGTTTTTGCAGTGTGTCCAAAGCAGATTCTAGGGCTGAAGTCAGCTGTGAGGTTACGGCTGTTGGCCCCATTGCATGAGGGCTGGTGTGGTTGCTAGTAGGCATACTCATCACCATGTCAGCCTTGCCAGAGCAGCCTGGGCAGTGGGAAGGATCCTAGTCCTCTGTGTCCTTTATTTCAGATTCCCAAGACCTTTCTACCAAGGTGCTGGTATAGCTGCAACTCACAGATTTCATTGTTAATGAATTTTTGTCCCTGGTGGTGGAATTTCCTGTATCTAGCCCTTCTAGAAGTCAGACTACTAATCTGCATCCATACAGTGCTCAGACCAGCCTATGGCAAGGGAAACCCTGTGTTTCCTCGATAGTTATCAATTCTCCATGCCAGTGTAACCTTTCCCTGCTTTCCACCCATAATGTAGTGCTTCTATAAAATTCTATTTTTGCAGGCACTCTTTATTGCAATATTTGTATGTGTATCTCTCCTCTGCACAAGCTCCCACAGCTGTTTTATGTTCAGAAGTTTATCAGAAGAGCAATGTCCCTTTGTGTAACAGCTCCCCTCTCTGGGCTCACTCGTACCTGGGGTGTCCTGTGCAGGTGGTCTTAGTGTGGATGATTTAGGACCTGACCCTTGGACACCTGGCAAACCCATCAGTGGTTCGATACTGAGCTTGTACAGCACTTTTGATGGGAAGGGGATGTTTGGGGTCCCAGAAGGAGACTGGTAAGAGGTGGTGCACATGCAGCAATGTGCTCACTGCTCGCACCACACCGCAAACAGATGGAGAACAGAAATTAAGTAATCAAATCTACAGCGATTTGCTTTTTTTTCCCTTTCCCCTTTGTCTTTGTGCCCTCCAAAAAGTCATTTCTATGACTGGTGGGGTAGGTTGTTGCTAAACCTCTATCTGCGTTCTGCCGGTACTCAAAGAGAAGAGCCATAATGCAGAAAATAAATGGAGAGCTGTGGTCATAAAGACTTTCTTAGTTGCGCTTCCAGCACAGTGTTCTTCATGCTACGCTCTTAATGGCCCCTTTTGTGTGAGAAATATAGTAGGTATTGTAATTGGGTAGTGTGTTTATTACTGAAAATGTCCTTTCACTAACTTTCTACTTAGTAGCACCACAGTAGCCTCTAGGGGCCCCAGCTGGGTTGAAAGTCCTGTCATGGGATGAAACTGAAAGCCAGTCCTTGCTCCAAGTGTTGAACAGGACAGTTATCGAGAAGGCAGTACTACTCATCCCTGTACATCATCTGAGGTGGTGCTCTGAGATACAAAGTTGGGCTGAGGTCTCTGCAATCAACAAGTGACTTCCTTGCATGGGTCTCTTCAACTTCCAAAGAATCGTAAATGAGTCATCGAAAATGTTTAGATATTTTGTTTTCTAGCACAAAGACTGATCTTCAAGGAAAGCAAAAACGTGGGAGCAAATAAAATTGAAAGAAAATTGGATTTTCTGTTATGGGAAAATCTTTAGTGGAAGAGGTTTGAGCATCAAAATGTGTTCTAAGGCATTTTGGTTTTTGAATAACCAAGGCAATTTTGAGCAGAACCAGAGTGTTGTAGCTGTTGACCAAGTTAAAAATACTCAGCTGGATATTTTTTAACTAGGTGGACCAGCAATTAGTCTTAGGGGTGTTTTGACCTCAAACGGGGTTTTCAAAGCTGACTGCTGGTTCCTGTAATAACGTTCGGCCTGGCAGCTTCCCCAGGGCAAACCAACTCAGCCAGACTTCAGCACGTGAGGTTTCTGCACTGAGGTCTGACTTCAGGCAGTTCAGTTCACGCATAAATGTCTGTGCACTGAAGCCTGACTTCAGCGCATGAAGAACTTCATGAAATAAAACCTTGGGGAACACATCTGACCTTTACAGAGCCAAGTCAGTCCCTGGGAAATCCGGAAAACGCAGGACCTTGCAGATGACTGGGGGTATTTGGTTAAGTGGTGTTCTGGCAATGAAAATTTATAACTGTACGGGGAAGGCAGCTTAGGCCATAGAAGAAGTGGAAAAATCCCTAAAAGATGCTAGAGGAACTATGAGATTAATGTTTCAGAGTGGTGTGGATTGTACTGCTTGCAGAAGTTTCTCTAGATACAAATATTGAGTTGGAAAACAAATACACTGGTAGGACTAGCCTCTTTGAGAGACCAGCAGAATGGGGTGCAGACAATGAGTAAAGAGGTAATTAAACCAATCGTGTTGTAATAATGGAGCAGTGCTGCTTCTACCACATAGATAGTCAGCTTCTGTGAATGACTGGACAAGAGGAGAACTTTATTGTTAGCCAAGCAACTGTATCCATTTGTTCTCCTCAGAAAAGTGAAAAGTTTCTTTTTTTATGACACTTCTAACATAATTCAACCCAAAATGTTGATATTTGGGTACACTAATACAAGTATTTACAGTACAAGGGATCCAGTAAGAGGCACCATCATGTTGTAGACACATAGACTTTTCTTCTGCATAAAATCACCGAGGGTCTTCCTCCAGCCTCCTTGGCAGAAGATGCTAGAGGCACACCCATTGGCAGGGTGGTCTGCAGTTAACTTCTGCCTGTGTACCTGGAGGGACTAAACAAAAGTATTAGTAGAACTAAAACACTAGTTTATGCATAGTTCAGTTTCTACCTCATGCCCCCAATGAGCTCTTCAAGAAAGAGTAATTCCAGTTCAGTGCTATTTATCCCTCCCACTTGGAGCAGCGTGGCAAACCTCCAGCTTCCCTCTGCTGTCTCTGGAGGGATCAGCTCTCCCCGGGCTGGGTGCCAGGCACTGGCAGGGGGCCCGACCGTGATTAGGGTATCGCTGCAGCAGCATCTCTTCCCAAACACAAACACACCTCTGGGGAATGCCCGATTCAGCTGCAATAGCCACAGTGGAGATGGTATTTGAGTAACGTCACTTTGGCTGCTGGCCATTTCAGCAGATGATTTATTATTTTCTGTACGAATCTGCCTTTAAAGCTTCTCCTATGGCATTATGCATGATATCATTCAGTGTTAAGTACTTACAAGATCCGTTTCAACCTTTGAATATATGCAGAGATACGGTCTTGGCAAAAATAATACTTGGGTCCTCTCTGATTCTTGGTAAGGATGTGTGGCTTGTACCTCTCCCTTGTTGGGTTGCAAAAGTAGGACTTGAAGTTGTTATTATGTGTTCTCCTTCTCTTTTTTCTGCGCATATCAGGCGTGGTGATCCAGCCCTTTTAATGTTTTATTGTACCCTGTAGGTGGTTCCAAGTACTGTAGAAGTACAAACGATGAGTATTGGACACATGTGAGTGAATGCCTTGGTGGTACACAGGGAAAGCACCCTTCCCTCTGGTGGGTGGGAACCTAGAAGGACAAGGCTGGTGGGACCAAAGAAGCTCAGTCAGTGAAGTGGGCATAGGAGAGAAATGACTTTCTTCTCCTGGAGATCAGAAGTGAATTACTAAGGTGGAAAGCAAGAATGAGGAATTGTCTGTCAAAAAAGATGCCTTGGAGTGTTTTGGAATTACTGCCAGGTGATGTAGTTTAGATCTCCTCCTCTCTTTAGAGTTGCTGGGCTGTGCCAGGTTATGCATTAAGACATCTTATAGCTCTCACTGATTATTAATGCAGAAAAGATCAAACACACCACCCTGAGAGGGGAAGTAATTCCTATGTAAGCATGTCTCCGTCTCTATTAATAGCTTGAGATCTGAATACAAGTTTTATTTTCACCTGAATGCAGGGGCTTGCAGCAATTGGAGGTGTCAGATTTGAAGAGTTCTGTGTGTGTGCTTACCTCTGCCTTCCTTGAAGGTCTGTGGGTATTGATGGTCGCAGTGGACCTCATCACCTACTGCCACGTGTGCTGAGCCCATGTTCCTCTGGGTGCTGCGAGAGCAAGGTTAGGGAGAACGGGGAGCAAGATGCTGCAAGAGTCCACGTGCTCTGCTGTGTAGCAGGTCTGGTGTGTCTTCATGTCACTGTGCATCTTCCTGTGAACCTATGTGGAGGTAAAAAAAGATTTCTCAGCCTATTGCAGCACGGAAAGAGAAACATTTAAAGCGTGGTACAGAATCTAATCTTGCACGATCATATAAAGTATTACCTGGTCACGATTCTTTACTGGCTTATGCTTGTGGAAGGAGCTCACAGCCTTTTTGATGAGAACGAAGAGTAGGTCATCAGTGATTGAAACGGAAGGGAAATGTTTTCATTGAATTTCTGGGCTTGCTGTGAGCTTATACAAAGACACAGTGGTCAAGGCAGTAACAAAACCAGATGTACAGTCTGGGCTGTGTGGAGTGGAGTTAACTTGCTTTTTGACAGGAGAACAAGGAGTTAAAGAGTAAGTGGTTTGCACATAGGCGTCTGGAGAAAATCTGGAGGCTGGTATTCTCTTGGAGAATAATGCAGTTATGCATTCCTGCTGCAGCAAACAAAAGCTGAGGAACTGAGAATTCAGGCTGAGCCTGCCCATGGAGCTTACTTAGTTTGCACAGTACGGGTTTGCTAATGAAGGGAAGTTCCAATGGTCGTTACTTATGCAAGGTCCCAGGAAAGATTAATGGCTGTATATTCAGCTTCTCTCATAGCCCATTAATCTTCCCTGTGGTTAATGAGTCTATTGATTCCTTCAGGTTAGGTGATTACCATTTCTTTCATTAAGGCATCTTAATCGTTTTCTACGTTTTTTTCAGTCATCTCTTCACATTTGTGACCAAATCTGGAATAAGTAAGATGGGCCAGAACTCTCATTGAGGGATTCACTGGTTGGAACCTGGGCTGAATGGTTTTGTCACATTTAGCTGGTAGAAAATAAATCCAACAGAAACATGCATTTTTTCCCCTGTGTTGCCTCCTTGAAATGACCCAGCAGAGGTTCCTCTATATCAGAAGCTCTTTTTCCTTTCAGCTCCTTCTGTGTCACATCTCTCAGCAGGAGGCTGTAACCCATCTCTTTTTGGACCAGACACTGTTATGAGAAGGAGAAGCGTTTAGGGACCTTTAGACTGGAGCAGAGGGAGAAGCAGCTGTTTAAGGTAACACAAGTGTATTGAAAGTTATGAAGCTTAAAGCCACGTGAAGAGCTCACTTGAGAAATCTGTCAGAAACAGTCCTGTATCATTAGAGACATTGGATGGTCTAGGGACTTATTCCCGTTCTGAGCTTAGTTGCTGGAAAACTGCCCTTTGATCTATCAAAATTGGTGCTCTCGTGAGTCAGGAGAAGAGCAGGTGTATTTGTGGCGGAAGTGAAAATGGCTGAAGCTCATGCAATCAATGCTGAGCAAGATCCCTTTCAAGTTCTATATAATCTTGAAACAGTAACTTGAGCATATGCTCTCCCTTTGAAGGACACACGTGGCTCTTTCCAGACAATCTATCGTGCTGGCTAATGCCAGTGCCTTCAGTTTGTCATGGGAACTTGCTGGTAGGGAGACTTTAGGATAAAAAAAGCCCCAGAAACAGAAGCAACTCAGCATCTTGTTCAGATTAAATTAAACCACTCCCCAATGTCTGTGCACTTCATTTCATTGATTGTGGGAGAAGTGGAATGCACCAGAGCCTGCAGTTCAACCCATCCATGAAACTGCACCGGGCAATGGCAGACGGAAGCAGGAACACACAGCACTTATTTCTAAAAAGCAATTATTCACAATAAATCTCAAACACACCTGACTTTACACACAGTTTAAGAGGTGGTTGGATAGATAGAAAGGGCTGTAATTCAGTCATGGTATTTGTGGAGTTACGAGGCAGGGGATGAAGGTGGTGGGGTTTATGGCAGTTCCTGTAGGGTACTTCAGTCCTGGTGTTGTGAGGAACCACGACAGTGATAGCACAGTAGCACAAGCTCCTGCACGTGTTAACAGGAGTCTTGCAAGGCTGGTTTGCTTGTGAATGTTAAGTGTCCATGGTTTTGTGACCATATTATGACTGTTATTCACACTCATCTCTGCCAGTATATAATGTCATATCTTTATTTTGCCATACAGACTTGGCTGCTGCTTCATCTATGGCTTTATAGCCGACAGAAAACCTGGATTGTGTGGTAGGGAAATTAATTTCCTTAATTTAGGCTGGCACTGGACTGAGGAGAGTTGCTAACACTCCTTCCCTCCATCCAGGGAAGTTGTGGCTGCCCCATTGCTGGAGGTGTTCAAGGCCAGGTTGGATGGGCCTTGGGCAGCCTGAGCCAGTGGGAGGTGTCCCTGCCCATGGCAGGGGGTGGAACTGGATGATCTTTAAGGTCCCTTCCAACCCAAACTATTCTGATTCCTCTCAGCACTGTTAAACTGAGGTGTGGACATCTTCATTACCAATTCATGGCTGCTACAGTAGGGAAGCTGAACATGACTTCACCTGGCTGTAAGATAAGGGAAATTATTCTCCCTTCCTCCATTCACCTGTGATTCTCATGCCTGGATCATCAAAAGAAGCACCAGAGTGAACACCCTGAGAACATGGCCATGCTCGGTCCTGATAGGAATGGTGCGTGCTTCACCATGACTGAGAAGTCAAAAGAGATGCTGCTGCTGCAGACCCCTGTGGTTGGCAGAGTGACAGGGATGGGAGGTGAGTGGGAAGCAGAGCAGATGGATAGAAATAGATGCCTAATCCTCGTGCCAGTGGTTCTTATAGACCAAAGTCTGTAGCTGCAGAGAAAAGCATAGAGGGAAGCAGGAATTGATCTGGACTCTGTGAACTGTATGTTATCCAGTCTTGCCATGGGCTGGATTACCCTCCTGTTTGGAGGTAAAGGTGGACATTATTGCACATGAGCCGTCTCTGTCCTTGTCAGAGCTACAGAGCAGGAGTAGCTGTGCCAGAAGCCTGTTTCTTGTTCCAAATAGTAATGGGCTGCAAAAGTTAACTCAAAAAAAATCCGTCTTCATCCTAGAAACATGTACACATCTGGACGAGCAGTTATGAAGATTAATGTAATGCGCAGGGTCAGAATTCCCACCGACATTTACTCAGTTTGTCCAAACAAGTTAGTGGAAACCTCCTGTGAATATGAACTGCGCTCTGCAGAGCTGCACAGGCATTTAACATCTTGGATGCCAGTTTCCTTGCAGCCACATCTGTAAGACTTAGTCTTTAAGTGGTGTAAAATATAATAATAATAAGCAAAAGTGAAGTTATCCATATCTCATGGCCATCTTTGGACCTAAAATCAGTCCTAATATGGCCAGGTTTTCAGGGAAGATGGGAAATGCATGTCAGCCAGACTTCAGCAAAACATTTTTCTGTGTTAACGATTGAAGCCTAAAATAATGCTATGTGAGCTATGTAAGATTTGCGGATAGGATATAGCCTCTTAAAGCACGGGCATTGACTCCGATAACCCAGCATGAAGTATTGGTGTCTGGTGCTGAATGATAACTTTTCTGACCATACTTCAGTCCAGACACTTACTAAGGTGCTTTTGGATCCTTAGGAATGGTGAATGTTATATAAAACCAAGCCATTTTGGGGTCCTCTGTGGAAGTTATGTGTGCATTGATCTCCACATGCAGGTTTGGATTCAGCTGCTATAAGGATGTTATTCAGATTTTGAAACAACATTATTTTTGCTACACTATAAAATAAAGGAAATCACATAATTTAGTGTCCACCTTCCTCCTAGTACTTCCCAGCTTTGAGAATATTATTATTGCAACAATATGAGCTGTGCAACACAGGCTTTAAATCACTATAAAGCTGCTATGGACTAATATGCTTATTTTAATATGGGAAGATATTGTATTGTCAGAGGGCATTGTTACCTCCAGCTGGAGGCCAGTCACAAGTGGGGTTCCTCAGGGCTCAGTACTGGGTCCAGCCCTGTTCAATGTCTTTATCAATGACCTGGATGAAGGCATTGAGTGCACCCTCAGCAAGTTTGCGGATGACACTAAGCTGGGAGGAAGTGTCGATCTGCTGGAGGGTAGGGAGGCTCTGCAAAGGGATCTGAACAGGCTGGACTGCTGGGCCGAGACCAATGGGATGAGGTTTAACAAGGCCAAATGCCGGGTCCTGCACTTGGGGCACAACAACCCTGTGCAGCGCTACAGACTGGGCGAAGAGTGGCTGGAGAGCTGCACGGAGGAGAAGGACCTGGGGGTGTTGGTTGACAGTGACTGAACATGAGCCAGCAGTGTGCCCAGGGGGCCAAGAAGGCCAATGGCATCTTGGCTTGGATCAGAAATGGTGTGACCAGCAGGTCCAGGGAGGTGATTCTCCCTCTGTACTCGGCACTGGTGAGACCGCACCTTAAGTACTGTGTTCAGTTCTGGGCCCCTCACCACAAGAAGGATGTTGAGGCTCTGGAGCGTGTCCAGAGAAGAGCAACGAAGCTGGTGAGGGGCTGGAGAACAAGTCTGACGAGGAGGGGCTGAGAGAGCTGGGGTTGTTTAGCCTGGAGAAGAGGAGGCTGAGGGGAGACCTTATTGCTCTCTGCAACTGCCTGAAAGGAGGTCGTAGAGAGGAGGGAGCTGGGCTCTTCTCCCAAGTGACAGAGGACAGGACAAGAGGGAATGGCCTGAAGCTGCATCAGGGGAGGTTCAGACTGGGTATCAGAAAAAAATTCTTCATGGAAAGAGTCATTGGGCACTGGCAGAGGCTGCCCAGGGAGGGGGTCAAGTCACCTTCCCTGGAGGTGTTCAAGGAACGTGTGGATGAAGTGCTGAGGGACATGATTTAAGGGAGTGTTAGGAATGGTTGGACTCTATGATCCAGTGGGTCCTTTTCAACCTGGTGATTCTATGATTCTATGATTTGCCTACTGGTGTAATTCCAGGCACATTGCTGTTTTCAATAATCAAAGAGTCATAGAATAGTTTGTGTTGGAAGGGACCTTAAAGATCATCTAGTTTCAACCCCCCTGCCATGGGCAGGGACACCTCCCACTGGCTCAGGCTGTGCAAGGGCCATCCAACCTGGTCTTGAACATCTCCAGGGATGGGACAGCCACCACTTCCCTGGACAACAGGTTCCAGGGCCTCACCACTCTCATCATGAAGAAATTCTTCCTTATGTTTAGTCTAAATCTGCCCCTCTCCAGTTTATGCCCATTGCCCCTCATCCTATCCCCACAAGCCTTTGTGAATAGCCCCCCCCAAGCTTTCTTGTAGCCCCTTCAGGTCCTGGCAGCCAACTCAGCAGTATGGAGGATTGACACAAAATAGGGCAAAACCACCATGTCCTGCTTCCAGGTCTGAGAACAGCACAGGTACACTATGGGAAGAGAGCACTGTGGAGTCTACTCCTTTGTTACAACAGCTCTTAATTATGGTCTCTAACGAGGTACGCCATGTAGCAGCGTAAGGAGGGCATCGCCAAAGTGTGAAACTCTCAAAAAGCAGTTTTTGCCATGATGAGTTGATCATGCTATTTGCTACTGCTATTATTCCAACCTTCTTTTATTAGGATACGTGCAGGTTCGCAGCGTGAAGGCAGGGCGGTTGTTCGGTGTGTATTAATGTCTGTAAGAAATACAAGTTTCAGTTTCCCAATTGCTCTGCCGGTGTTGAATGCTGAATCTGTCAGAAATGTTTAGGGAGCTTTTTCTCAGCACAGTGCAGAGCTGAAGGAAGATAACCCACCTTCTTCCATGTTCAGAATTTCCCACCCTATGCGAACCTGGATACGCTGATGTAACTACTGGCTCTGCGACGTTAACAGGAAGATAAGGCAATAACAACTCATTTGTATCCCAAAATGAGATAAACCAGGAGCAGATCTTGCCGTTTGGCTCCCGATCAGAGGTGGACTTGAGGTGAGAATGTCTGCACAGCTCTAACCTGGCAATTAGCAATGATTAATAGTAAATCCTGCAAACCAGGTAAGTGTGGTATTAAGTATAGTCCTGACTAGGAACCCTATGCATTTAATCTATAGTGTTTCTAATACCTTTCTGAAATTACATTATGTTTAGTTCTTTGTCCAGTGTGCATTTATAGAGGTTTTTTTTTTTACACTTTTATTTTCAGGGGTGGAAGTGAGTTTTCTTGTGTAAGTGGAGATTACTTCATCCACAGTGTTTTGCCTAGTAAAAATAGATTTATTCTATTTTTGCATGTTAATTTGATTCAGTGCTGAAATCATTGAAGCAAATGCAGCAGCCCGGGTTGCATTTGGTGTAGGATCATGTTCTGAATGATGATGAAGGATAAAAATGTGCAACACTACACTAAATAAAAGAGAAGGGTGCGTGTGTGTAAGTGTATTGAACACTGAGTTTGCTCATTTGATTTGTAAGCATATGAAATATCCTGCCAGTTTCTTCAGCTAAGTGCATAAATTACTTAAATCTTGGTTGTGTGTTCTTGATGTTTGCTGTTATCATTGGAAGAGGTTTTATCAGACTTTGGTCCCCACGGTGCTTCACAGAGTCGTAGGAATGCAAAGCTATCTGAAGGTCATTTTCGGTCTTAGCTCCAGAAATCACTTGCTGCTGTCAGCTATTATAATAGTGTTGATAAGTCTCATAATGGTTCTACAGTTGAATGGGAGATATATTGGAGGCATTCTGAAACAGAAGCCAAAAGTGTGATTTTTCATGCGTAGGCGGAAAGACATTTCACTGTCAGCTCTCTCTCTATTACGATGAGACAAGATGACTTCTTAATGATGGAAACTGCTGACAGTAAGACAGGCACTTGAAAATTTGTCTTCACCGAGGATTCCATAGGTAACTGGCAGATATACAAAGGTGTTTTGCTAAGGCCATGGAATAGGAACATTGAAATAGCCTTGGGTTTATGCCAATTCACTATGCGGTAGTGGAACAAAATTCCCCAGAGAGGCTGTTTAGCCTCCATCCTTGGGAGATTTTCAAGGTTAAAGCCTGAAAATCTGATCTGATCTCATAGCTGACCGGCTTTGAGCAGGAGTTTGGACTAGAGGATTTCCTGAGGCTCCTTCCAACCTGAATTGTCCTGTGATGATCTCCTGAGTAGGCTCTGCTTTACAATGGAGGGATTGGTTGGAAGATCAGTTGGAAGAGAAGGGCATCAGAAGCCTCCTCTGACATTTGAGTCAACACAAAGTTACTTGTACCGACACCAGAGGAGTTCATCTTGGGTGTGCACCCATGTCATGGGTACTCCAATGTAAACCTTACCCTACCTTCCATTAAAACAAATGTAGACCCAGTTTGGGAGTCTCAGCTTTGTAGGGTCAGTCTGTTAAGATGTTATTGGAATTGTGCTGTCATAGTAGGAGAGGGAATAGCTTAGTTCTGCTTATCTTCAGCTACTCCTTTCAGTGAGCTGCACTCGGCAGTACACTCCTGTGGTTCGCAAGTTCTCCAGTAAAGAGACAAAAATATTTATAGTTGCCCATTTCTTCAAGTCTTTTCTTCCATCACAAACTCTTTGAACATAAAAAGTCGGTACAAGAAAGACACTGAGGTGCTGGAGTGTGTCCAGAGAAGCGCGATGAGGTTGGTGTCAGATCCAGAGCACAGGGGTTCAGGGAGCGGCTGAGGGTCCTGGAGCTGTTTAGCCTGGGGAAGAGGAGGCTGAGAAGGGAGACCTCATCACTCTCTACAACTACCTGAAAGGAGATTGTAGTGAGGTGGGTGTTGGTCTCTTCTCCAAGGAATAAGCGATAGGACAAGAGGAAATGGCCTCGAGTTGCTCCAGGGGAGGTTTAGACTCGATATTAGGAAAAAAGTTCTTTACTGAAAGAGTGGTGAAGCCCTGGCAGAGGCTGCCCAGGGCAGGGGTGAAGTTTCCATCCCTGTAGGGGGGTTCAAAAAGCACATGGCTGTGGCACTTTGGGACATGGTTTAGTAGGCACGGTGGGGTTGGGCTGGCGGTTGGACTGGATGAGCTTAAAAGTCTTTTCCAACCTTAATGATTCTATGGTTCTATAGTATGCATGAACAGTAAGTAGTTGAAAAGCAGAGAGCAGGTACATGTTAATAAAAACTTTCTATCTGTACGACACTTTTAAGTAGAAGTTTATGGCTGCAATGATTTTTGTCGTATAATTGTAATTTGTCACTTGGGATGTGGACAATAAGCTACAAATGCAACTTAGGACAGTTTCTGTGTGAATGGATACATCCAGATTTTTTGAAGCAGCTTGTCAGGGAACACGCTTTGTGGTTCCAGCTGTATTCTGCACTGTAACTGGAGGATTTCCGATCAGTTCCTAAATCATCAAAGAATAGTTACGCTTCTGAATATGGTAATTAAAAGGACAGTCTTACATGCTTGTTTGGTGGTGGTGAGAACAGTGTGTAATGGCCAGGGATTCTCCTTGAGGAATTCTACATTTAGTTTCTGATGGGTCAGGATTTAGCCAGAACTGGGGGGACACTCTTCGATTCAAAGTCTGGATTGCTTTGATGGAGAAGCTTTGGTACGCTTCAAATTAATTCTTCTAATATTTTGTATTGGTTCTTCTGTCAGACCTTAAACAAGGTCTTAGCAATACCTTACTGCAAGAAGCTCAAACGGAAAGCTGGTGCTTGGGTTTGTTAAGGATGTCTCGTGTTCTGAAACACTGAATTGCACACATTGCTCCATACGAGTGCCCCATGTCATCTGCAGGTAGTGGTGAAAGGGGAGATCAGAGCTACAATTAGTGCCATAGGAACAATTGGACGTCACAAGATCTGCAAAGGAAGATTCCTGTTAAATACATCCTTGGAGAGTCGCATGCGCATAGCTGTAAGGATTTTGGAAACGATGCGGTGCAATGATGGGGAGATGACTGGTAAGTATTAATTGGGAAAGCCAACGAGGCCAAGAAACTCCTTGTGATCATGTTACCTTCTCTTCATACAAAACACTGCTCTTTAATTTACTGTAACTATTTGCATTATACAATGAATTCAAGAGAAGATCTTATTGCCCAGCAGCCCTCTGGAAGGCTGTTGTGTTGTTTCAGTGAGCTGGCCACCATGTCCTCTCCCTCTGAGTAACTGCTTTAATTCAGATTTTCACCTTTCGTTCCCCAATGTACTTAGATTTTGAAAATTAAGAAAACCTATGTTGAAAATATCCCTGTTTTTAGTGTTTAAATGTCAAAATTCTGAATTAAATTGAAAATACCGGTATCTGAAAATCTGCTAAACATATCTAATTGAAAAACACTTGACATCACCTATCACTCACATAGACTCTGATATTGATCAGTATCAACATTTTTAGCAACTGTTCTGAATTTTGAATAGATTTTTAAACTTCAAAATCTAAAATACGAGTGCCAAGTGAATAAAAATTGTTAAATAGATGCACATTGCAGTCATTTGAAGATTTAAATCTGAGATATTCGGTGTGCCTAGGAAAATATTTGCCTTTATGAAGTGCCTTCGGATAAACCCAGAAGATTCCTTTATAAACACAAAAAGTTCTAGCTATGTCATTTGTAAAATCCAGGTCTTTTCCAAGATATGAGAGCCAGCATGTGCGTGATGCCCAAGAAATACTGTAAACTGAGGTGCGTGCATAGAGGCTGGCTGTGAAGCATGGTGGCCTCCCATGGGACCTGATGGTAGACACCCAACTGGAAGGAGTGCCACTCTCATGAGGTGATCTAGAGACTTTGTTCTCCTTGATAATAACCTTAGGGGTGGCAGCTGGATCCCTAGAGCATGGTTTATCCAACAGTCCCTGACAGTGTAACAATACTTCTGTGTAAACTTAATTGGAATAAATCATTTTAAAGTTGAAGATGAAACTTGGGATTAGAAGAAATACCAGAGAAAGGAAGACCCTGCAGAAACACCACTCATCTCTTTTGTTAATGCTTTGTGTTCAGAGATTAATGGGGAAAATTTGCTCCCACGCGGAAAGCATGGGCAATGTGTCTATGGAGTAACCACCAAGTTGCACATCAGCATTACTTACCCTCTAGGCAATGTGCGGTCAGTTTTCATTATTGCTCTTCAAATTGTTTCCATTTAACGCCCTTAAGCAGCTCCATGAATTACAGTGCAATAGAAAATGACCCTCAAATTGGCCGGCCTGGATTATTCAATCGAATCGCTCCCAGCTCGGCGTGGCAATGTGTTTTTAATGTGACTGCCCATATGCCCCACACATGACTGCGCTCTGGCTCCCGGCAGGGTATGTTGTGATCCACTGGCCCGTGCCAACTCACATATCTAAACGTTTTCATAAGGGGAACCCCTTTGTGTTAGTCATCTGGTTGTCAAACAAGACCTGGCTGTGATCCTGGACCTGGCACTAGATGAAATATGTGCACTTTAAACATTTCATACTTAAACTGATGGAAATGGGCAATTCTTCAGTACATTTTCTTGAGGTTTTTAAACAATAAATGTCAACCTAAGGGCAAAGTGAGACAGATTTCAGATTAAAGGGATGGGGTTTGCTTAATGTTTATAAATCCCTTAGTCCCAACCTCCTTCATGTTTCTTAAAACAACGAACAAGGAAAGGTTATGTGGGATGCAACAGGCACTTTTGTCAACACAAGTTTTTCCTTTAGTAGTGTGACAGAAGGATTACAGGAATAGATTGTTCTGATGGATTCATGACTTGGCATCCCATCGAGAATCTAGTATCCTTCCAAGCAAAGCTAAAGATTTGTGTTAGAATACTAATAACGCCAGTCAAAAGAACCTTTCATCCCCAAGATAACTAAAATATTCCCTTGTTTATTTTCCAGCCTTAATTACTTTCCCTGTCTTGATCTAATCTGTAGTGCTGAAGCTTGTCAGCACTTATAGCCTTTAGTTTAGGATAGATGTCTTGGGAGCATGAATAAAAACAATTTTCATGTAGTGTCTCCCTGTCATGACTGCTGCCTGAAGCCTGTTGCCTTTTCTTTCAAAATACCTGATCCCACGCCCGCATAAATTGAGCAAAACTTAATTGGAGTCAGTAGTTTTATATCCCTTTAATACTAGGGATGGGGCCTCCTCCTTTAAGCCTGATGTTCTGTCACTTACAATAAAAACTTCTCATTTCTGTTGTGTCTCTCACTTCCCAAAGGAAAAAGATCTTGGAAAGAATGATCATCTCAGAACACTTGTCTTGATTTTGACTTTGGTAAAATTTCAAAACTATTTAAAAAGTAAATTTTAGAGTTTACAGCTGAAGTGAGGAATTATTCTGAGTAAGAAAATGAAACTTCTGTTTGGAAAATTAGTTCTTAAACCTCCAAATTGCCAGCACTTATGAGGACAGACTTAGAGAGTTGGGGTTGTTCAACCTGGAGAAGAGAAGGCTGCGGGGAGACCTTAGAGCAGCTTCCAGTACTGGAAGGGGGCTCCAGGAAAGCTGGAGAGGGGCTCTTGACCAGGGATTGAAGGGATGGGATGAGGGAGAATGGTTTTCAGCTGAAAGAGGGGAGATTGAGATGAGATCTTGAGGAGAAATGTTTTGCTGTAAGGATGGGGAGGCCCTGGCGCAGGATGCGTAGAGAATTTGTGGCTGCCCCATCCCTGGAGGTGTTCAAGGCCAGGTTGGATGGGGCTTGGAGCCCCCTGGTCCAGTGGGAGGTCTCCCTTCCCATGGTAGGGGAAGGGAACTGGATGGGCTTTGAGGTACTATCCAATCCAAACCATTCTATGATTTCTTGAAACATTCAGCATGAGTTTTCCATTAGTGTAAACTGGTACTGTCACGCACCAGAGAGTTTTCTCAGAAGGCTTCCAAGAAGCGTACCATCTCTTGGACAGGGCTGTAGAGCGAACTTTGCTCAGCGAGAGTGTGACTTTTAGGCTTTCATTTTTTCACACTTCGATTTCTTTTCTCGTCCCTCACCTGTTTTGTCAGATCAGATGCAAGCTTGCAGACTCTTTTTTGCCATATAGTTACATCTATATGGCAGCCAGCAGAAGGTGCTCTGACTTCTCCTTTATGCCTTCTAAGGTAACATCCTAATACAAATAATACACTTTAGGGTTTTTATTCTAGTTGAAACAGTGGTTTTGATATTGTGTCGTCTAGGTGGAGGGGGGATGCTCTCCGGCAACTCTTGAAGCTTTTGGCCAAGTTCAGCCAGGTTTGACAGAGAAGGATGATGACTGTGCTCTCTTGAGACCAGGTAGGATGGGGCCCCAGTCAGTGCCACAGCTGTAGGAATGATAGCACTTGCAGTTGGTGTTATTTTCCTGCAGAGAGCAGGGAATCAACACAGAAGTGCCCCAGCTGTGAGAAAAGCTTCGCAGAAGATTCACAGTTACTGTCAAGCTAGAAGTGTGCAGCAAAGCTGGCATCATTTGTTTTGGCACTCATAGGGCCATTTGCCTGTCTCTTTGTGGGTTCCAAAACCACAGAAACCCAGCAGGAAAGCAGGAAAATGACAATGGAAAGCGTGTAGTAATAATTCAATGTCTCTATTCCAGCATAGGGTGGGTGCTGCCTCACCATCGAGGCTGTGTGTCCTTGGTGTGGAAGCCTGGGCATGTAGGTGGAGCACTGGAGACCATCGGCTGCATCTGGGGGAAAATAGGGATACTGATCTGTGTGAGCCCCGAGGAATGGAGCTGTGCACTGGAAGGAGGGTTTAATTGTGCTATCCTTTCTCAGCAGAGGTTGCTTGGTAACTTTCAGTGTGGGCTTTTCACCTTTGTGCCATGTGTATTTACTGAAATGACTGCTGTAGACTTACGGAGAGCTCTGCTCAATAGCACCAAATAATGCTCAAGTCAGGATTTGTCCCCATTGTTTCCTTGTTTGTTTTTATCTTTTCACCAACAGTGAATCAGTCCATTTCATCCATAACTGCGATAAGATTTTTGTCTGTTCTCAGGCAGTTTTGGTCAGTAAGCAGGCCAGTAGAAGCACTTGTACAGCAGCAGTTTTTAGCAACTGCAACATTGCTTGTGTGTATAGGCGGTAAAAGTTAAATGATTTTTTCAAAAGCCCAAATAATACAAGAAGTTATGTTCATCACTCTTAATGTCGGCCTGTCCTGGCTTAGAAGGTGCACCAGTTGCTCAGTGATGACTTTTTGCTTTATCCAGTACCTCCAGTTAATGGCACCTCTAGATGTAAATGGACTTGCATTATCAACATCCAGCCACGAGCAGGTCCAAGCCTGGTTGCTAATTCATGTTCGCTGCTAAGCAGCCTTCCAAAGTGACCATTGCTGGCAGCTGCTGTTCTGTGACTAGAAAAACTGTGGAGAAACGTTCTTCCAATAATTACTTAGATGAACCCGTTCAATCAGTTGAACCTACTCTTCTGTAACTCTAATTTAAAAGTGCTGTTTTGTGTCCACCCGGTAAGCTGGACCAGATGTGCCTTCTGGTGGAACATCTGTCTATCTGGCTCAAAGAAAGTAAAAGGGAATAGAGAATGTAATCACATTTTATTGAATGAGAGAAGAGTTCAAGATAATATGGAGGCTGGAGCAACCTCCCATATCAGGACAGGCTGAGAGAGTTGGGGTTGTTCAGCCTGGAGAAGAGAAAGGTCCAAGGAGACCTTAGAGTGACCTTCCAGTAGCTGAAGGGGCTACAAGAAAGCTGGAGAGGGACTGTTTACAAAGGCTTGTGGGGATAGGACGAGGGGCAATGGGTATAAACTGGAGAGGGGCAGATTTAGACTGGACATAAAGAAGAATTTCTTCTCAATGAGAGTGATGAGGCCCTGGCCCAGGTTGCCCAGGGAAGTTGTTGCTGCCCCATCCCTGGAGACATTCAAGGCCAGGTTGGATGGGCCTTGGGCAGCCTGAGCCAGTGGGAGGTGTCCCTGCCCATGGCAGGAGGTTGGAACTGGATGATCTTTAAGGACCCTTCCAACACAAACTATTCTATGGTTCTGTGATAATATCTTTTACTGAGAGAGGGTATCTTCTTCATACACCAGAATCTTTTGATTTGATTATTTGCCTGTTGTACTGCCTACTAATCAGAATGCTGATAGAGAAGATAACGGGAGATAACAGAGGCTAAAGCTGAATTAAAAGCAAGAGAGTGTTGTGGGAATGTGAATAGTAAACAGAATATGTGTTGAGCATATCAAAAGGGACACATCTGTGACAGTATCCAAGAATAACAAAACTTTCTTTCCATACAGAATCATAGATTCATAGAATAGTTAGCACCTTAAAGATCATCTAGTTCCACTCCCCCTGTCATGAGAAGGGACATCCCACTGGATCAGGCTGCCCAAGGCCCATCTAACCTGGCTTTGAACACCTCCAGGGATGGGGCAGCCTGGGCCAGGGTCTCACCAATATTCATTTGTCTATTCTCCTATTACTTTTCCCAGGCGTTGCCTGCAGCCAGGTTTCTCCCTCAAGGTCAAAGATCACGACAGTGTTTTGAGCAGAAGTGGTACCTAATTTACTTACGGAACAGAGATGTCACATTTTCTAACACATCCAAGACAATTTGTCTCCTGGGTTCTCTTCTGGACTTAAAGTATTGGTACTTTGGCACTGCAGATTACTCTGGGCCAGGAAATTAAAGGATGTGAGTTGGTGAGGACTGTGTACGCAAAAAATGCTTGTGCCTACATATGATTGTGTATTGTCAGGTTAAAACCATATATAGATACCTGTGCTTCTGGTCTGGTTCTCATCTAGAAAGACTTGAGGAATTTATTCCCAGGATCGTGGCTGCTACATGCCCTGCTGACCAGCAGTTCTTTATATCAACACAGTGAGAGACAAAATAGCCGAATATGTATTTAAACCAGGACTTGGAAAAAACAGCATCATAAACCTAGCTCATAAATGATTTGGACTGGAGGATCAGGGGAACGTGTCAGTATGCAGCAGATCAGATGTCACTGTAACTGTGTAGTTCTGGCTATTTAGTGATTTCAGTGCCATGCTTTTACTTGCAAGTATGAGGACCCCAATTTATCCTTACCCCATGCAAATCTGCTGCAGGCAGTTGTCTGTGTTGCTGTAACCTGCCTGCCCCTCCCTTCTTGAGCACAGTCATCAGTGTATCTGCCAAACACAGCTGATGCAGCCACTGAGGTGTTCTGCCCAGGGTGGGTTTGGTGATGGCGAGCGTGGGAAGGTACCTGTCAGGGAAACACTAATAAATACAATACAAGTGTCTTTGTTCCATTAGTTTCTTGCTTTTCCCTCTGCTTTCCACTTTAACATCCCTTTAGTTCATGCTGGCATCAATTGATGCCAACAGAAAGAGAAGGTAACTCCTTGTGCCAGATAACGCGTGTTTTTAGTGCACGTGTAACCTATAACTAGATTTTAACTTTTCTTTGAAGCCCATTTGAGAACAGTGCAGTGAGGATATTTGGCATTTGGGCAGTCAGAAGTTGTTTTAGAAGCCTGCTGCAAGGGAAGGCATCAACAAAGCTGTTGCAAAGCTGTGCTTTCACTTCTCTGGGCTTTTTGGAGATGTATTCTTGGGTCTGGTTCAGGTGGGCTCATTTCTCCAACTTTCACTTTGAATTTGGGAATCAAAGGGATTTTAAAGTTCTAGGTCAAACTCATTAAAAAACACGGCATCTCACCTGGTTTCAGCTCCCTAAACCAGGCCAAACAGTAAATCTCCTGCTCTGGTTTTGATACAAATACATAAATCACGGGGTGGGTGTATTTGAAGCTCGGCCCAGAACCTCTCTGTCCGGAGTCGGCATTGCTCCGAAAGTTCATGAATATTTTCTAAACAGTCTCACGGATGTGTGGGGTGTCAGTGACACATGGAACGTGCCAGATTCCTGGGGAGACTGCAAAGACAGCGCCCAGCTTTTGGACTTGGGACTTTGCTAGCATAAATCTACACCCCTGGAGGTGTTCAAGGCCAGGTTGGATGGGCCTTGGGCAGCCTGAGCCAGTGGGAGGTGTCCCTGCCCATGGCAAGGGGGGTTGGAACTGGATGATCTTTAAGGTCCCTTCCAACCCAAACTATTCTAGGATCTTTGAGACTGAGCCCACCTGCCTGATCAAAGAAAGACACATAATATTAGGGGAAACAAATCCTCAACCACCCCTTCTCTATTCCTCTGGTGTACCAGGGCAGCATAGGGAGCCCACTCCCTACCAGCTCCTCCCCGGAGCACCGTGGCTGCCCCTGGGTTTTCCGGGAATTCCCGCCTGCCTGCGGTTTCTTAACCAGTACTGCAAAAAAATGTATTTTTTTTTATTGAATGTTATTCTAACCATAAAACTTTTAAGCTGTTCAAATACTTTCCTTTGTACTCTAGACATCTGAGACTATTAGATATTAACAAGTAAATGTACTTTTTTTTCTGACTGCTTCAATCTGCTAAGTAGTTTTCTTTGGACTGATTGACCCTAGTCCTGTACCAGAGGAAACATGACTGTGATCTGATATTGTATCTCCTTGGTATCTGTCTCCTCAGATTGTAGATGTAGGTGTGTTTTACTTTGAAGTGAAAAAGGGACTTTATTTCATGGCAATGCGTTTACTTACCCAAGATCCAGAGATGTTTAAAGCCAGGATTCTCTTTGATTCCTGTATTAAGCCTATAAATCTTTGTGGGAATAGAGCATATACTTCAGCAAGAAAGATTTCAGGGCATGAAATTCACGGTTTTCCATAGTTATTTTATTAAAATATGTTCTTAGACTCCTACTACCAGAGCTTCATGTCGAGATAGTTGACTTTATATGCATTTTACATTATATTTGCGTAATGGCCTCAACTGAGACTGGTCTCCTGTTGAACTGTGTCCTGCAATTGCAAATAGCAAGAGGGTGCTCCGGCCTCAGATTGTTTGAGAGACAGAAAAAACACTGGAAGAAGCAAATGGTGTTATTGTGGTGCTTGGAGTATAAGGAGGTGAGAGTCAAAATCCACTTAACTCATCTTGGACCTCATGGAAAGCCTTTGACTGACCTGGTAAATTATACACCTGCATTGGTTTGGAGGCACCTTAAATAAGCGACAAGATTTCCTGATGCATTGAATTTCTCTCAAATGGGTTCTTTGCCTGGGATTTCTGGAAAGCCATTCTTTTATGGGATTATGTTGGGATCAGCTTCACTAACCACTCTCAGCCCAGGCAGTCATGTGTTCCCATGGATTTCCTTCCCTTGCACTTGCAAAACGCTCACTCAACAGTGCATTTTCAGGTTATAGAAGAAAGGCATGTAGCATCTCTTGATCTACGCTGAGTTAATGTTCAAAATGGAACAAAATCCCTAAAAATCTCAAATACTTTCTCTGATGAGTACAAGTGAACTGTTGTGAACATTTCCTATCATGTCAGGAATAAGACAAAGAGGGAAAGGATTGCAGACCAAGGAGGGTGCTTACGTTTTTAGCCTGCAGCAAGGCAGCTAAGTAGTTCTCCTCTGTTCTACTGGACAGGAAGGCTGGAAATGATGCCTTGGGTCTCTAGTTATTACTCATACAATTTTTGTGTCTATAGGTGTGCAGTAGTGTTGCTCGTTACTAAAGAAAGCCCGTGTGTAGCGTAACTCAGGACACATGCTGAGGATTCTTTATGCACGTGAGTGGATTTCTTTAATGTAAGAGGATTCTAGGCTCCAGTGTATATGGATAACAAAATACTTCAGTATATACCCTGATAAAAAGAGAATATGTGTGCGTTTAACACCTAAGAACTTAAATCATGTTATACAAATGAGATAACAGTAACTGACCAAATCAATACACCTCCCATCTGAGGATAGGCTGAGAGAGTTGGGGTTCAACCTGGAGAAGAGAAGGCTCTGAGGAGACCTTAGAGTGACCTTCCAGTACCTGAGGGGGCTACAAGAAAGCTGGGGAGGGGCTGTTCATAAAGGATTGTAGTGACAGGACTGGGGGCAAGGGGTATAAACTGGAGAGGGGAAGATTTAGCCATGACGTAGGGAGGAATTTCTTTACTATGAGAATGGTGAGACCCTGGCCCAGGTTGTCCAGGGAAGTGGTGGCTGTCCCATCCCTGGAGGTGTTCAAGGCCAGGTTTATTTTGCCATATAGACTTGGCTGCTGCTTCATCTATGGCATTATAGCCAATAGAAAACCTGGATTGTGTGGTAGGTGTAACTTCTTTAATTTAGGCTGGCACTGGATTGAGAGGAGAGTTGCTAACACTCCTTCCCTCTATCCAGGGAAGTTGTGGCTGCCCCATCCCTGGAGGTGTTCAAGGAGAGGTTGGATGGGCCTTGGGCAGCCTGATCCAGTGATAGGTGTCCCTGCCCATGGCAGGGTGTAGAACTGGATGATCTTTAAGGTCCCTTCCAACCCAAACTATTCTATGATTCTATGATTTGTGTTACAGTGGCTGCACTGAACTTCAGAGCCAGTTCTCCTTTGAAAATCCATTCTAAAGCATCCATACTCATTCCATCAGTGGATTATTGTGTCCTTTCCCCACAGAGATGCACAGCTCTTTTCAACCAGAAACTGGAACTGGGGATGGTGTTTTCTGTTCTTTACTCTGTTGCTGATTGCATCTTTGCAGAAAAGTGATACCTGGGACAAAGTGGTGCTTGTGAGGAATATCTCTAAATTTTCAATACTGAGACTGAAAGCACAAGTTTTCAGAAGTCACCTTTATGGATTACAGGTGGTCAGGGAGGAAATGGGGAATTTTTTCTTAGTATCTTGGCTTGTTTATAACAGTGTCAAGACAGAAAGTAAAAATTGAGTGTAAACAAAATTGTAAGTGAAAATTTTGGAAAGGAGAACTGCTCATGGCTATCACAGAGATGGCTCAAATTATTTAAACGAGAGGCCTTAAGCTGGTGTAGGGGAAGATTGGTTTTACCCTAGAAGTCGTGAATGACCATGAAGGTGAGATATCGCAGCAGATAATACATGCAGTCTTGTATGGTGGCCATTGCTCTTTTCTCAAAAATAGTAAAAGTTTAAGCACGAAGGCAAATGTTTTCAAGGGAACTTGAAGGAGAACTCTAAAATTAGACCTCTGAGGTCTTTGCATTGGTAGATTTTCATTCTTAACTTCTTATTCAACAGAAGTTTTATATGTTGTGCAGGAAATTCAGTATGTTTGTAGCTTATTACCTGATTTGCATAGGCAAACTCACCAACACCACCTAATAATTTGCATATGACATTTTTGCCACCCCTCCAGTGGGAAGTGTTTGAATTTTAACCAGCCATTTATACTTACTCAGCTGTTACCGTGACTGATAGAAATAACTGTTTCCCCTTCGAACATGGGTGGTGTTTCCTAAAGACTGATTACAGCAAGATCTTTAATCTTAAATCCAACTATTAGCAGTTCATAGCCTGTTACCACATAACCCTGATGCAGATCTTGACACATAATCCTTGCAATTATTTTTCATCCCACAAATGTTAATATTTACTAGGTAGACTCAACCTCCAAACCGCAGAGAGTAATTTGCTTTGTTGGTGGTATGAATTATACATTGGCTAAATAAAAATGTTAACCTTCTATTAATATAATTATATAAACAGAACTCACACTTGAGCGCAGGTCAAATACTACTGGTTAATGTAGAAATGTTTTCTGTCCTCGCTCTTACAAGACCGCAGCTCCCAGGCGTGGCAGGGCAGGCGTCGGGTAAGAGACCAGATTGTGGGACTTCGTCTGCACTGCCTCTCTAGCAGGGTAATTAACACAGAAGTAGGTCTGTAACTGTGTGAAGTCTCTGGGGCTGGAAAGTCACCAAGAGTAATCCTCTGTGCACAAGCTCCCCCTTATGGAAATGAAAAATACTAAACAACACACATTTTCTCCTCCCATATCGGACAAGACTAAGAACTGATTAGTATGAAGCAAATTCTCAAGACTATAGTCATGATTTGGGACTGAAAGTTGGAAATGCAGGTTATTTAAGGAGTTTGCTTATGGTCCCGATGACACCCATGAATGATGATGGCATATGTATGTGTTTATACTCAAAATAATTTGAGCTCCTTTCAAAGTTGGAATTTCTTGTGGCATCCAGGCAATGAGGAAGCGGAGAGAGGCTCTTTGGGTAGTGAGAGGGACTAGAGTGTTGCAGTGAGAGTTGTAGCTCTGGCCTCCTCTGCCGTATGAAGAGTGAAAACAGGTCGTGGGGAGCTAGTAGAGTAGTTTTGGCATAGTTTTTTTATACCTATTTCTGAGCACACCCTTTGAGGTGTTTTAGGTTTTAACATGAAGGAGGGGAAATTGAGATGAGATCTTGGGAAGAAACTTTTTCATGAGAGGTTAGGGAGGAAGTGGCACAGGATGCATAGAGAATTTGTGGCTGCCCCATCCCTGGAGGTGTTCAAGGCCAGGTTGGATGGGGCTTAGAGCCCCTGATCTACTGGGAGGTGTCCCTGCCCATGGAAGGGGGTTGGAACTGGATGGGCTTTTAAAGGTCTCTTCCAACCTAAACCATTCTAGGAGGTATATTTCGATGTGGATCTTGATGGTGGAATTTCACGCTTATCTAATAACAGTAAGAGGTTTTGAATTATTTGGATGATAGCAGCTGCCTGTAGGCTCAAATGTTACATAGGTGTGGTCAGTAATCTTGTGTTCTCATATGGCCATTTTACTTCTTAACAGATCCTGAAGAGGCCTGTGTAAGGGCCATGTCATCTCTGTGCTCATCCTGTCCTTGTACCCACTGTTAGCAGAGGCAAAACCCAGCAGAAGCCTGCATGGACCTTTGTACTCATTCAGTGGGGCTGTTCTTGTGATTCATAGAATCATAGAATCACCAGGTTGGAAAGGACCCACTGGATCATCGAGTCCAACCATTCCGTACACTCCCTTAAACCATGTCCCTCAGCACCTCATCCACCCGTCCCTTAAACACCTCCAGGGAAGGTGACTCCACCCCCTCCCTGGGCAGCCTCTGCCAGGGCCCAATGACCCTTTCCGTGAAGAATTTTTCCTGATGTCCAGCCTGACCCTCCCCTGGCACAGCTTGAGGCCATTCCCCCTTGTCCTGTCCTCTGTCACTTGGGAGAAGAGCCCAGCTCCCTCCTCTCCACAACCTCCTTTCAGGTAGTTGTAGAGAGTAATAAGGTCTCCTCTCAGCCTCCTCTTCTCCAGGCTAAACAACCCCAGCTCTCTCAGCCGCTCCTCGTCAGACTTGTTCTCCAGCCCCTCACCAGCTTCGTTGCTCTTCTCTGGACACGCTCCAGAGCCTCAACATCCTTCTTGTGGTGAGGGGCCCAGAACTGAACACAGTACTCAAGGTGCGGTCTCACCAGTGCCGAGTACAGAGGGAGAATCCCCTCCCTGGACCTGCTGGTCACACCGTTTCTGATCCAAGCCAAGATGCCATTGGCCTTCTTGGCCCCCTGGGCACACTACTGGCTCATGTTCAGTCACTGTCAACCAACACCCCCAGGTCCCTCTCCTCTGTGCAGCTCTCCAACCACTCTTCTCCCAGTCTGTAGCACTGCACAGGGTTGTTGTGCCCCAAGTGCAGGACCCGGCATTTGGCCTTGTTGAACCTCATGCCATTGGTCTCAGCCCAGCAGTCCAGCCTGTTCAGATCCCTTTGCAGAGCCTCCCTACCCTCCAGCAGATCCACACTTCCACCCAGCTTAGTGTCATCTGCAAACTTGCTGAGGGTGCACTCAATGCCTTCATCCAGGTCATTGATAAAGACATTGAACAGAGCTGGACGCAGTACTGAGCCCTGAGGAACCCCACTTGTGACTGACCTCCAGCTGGAGTTAACTCCATTGACCACCACCCTCTGGGCCCGGCCATCCAACCAGTTTTCAACCCAGGAGAGTGTGCGCCCATCCAGGCCAGAGGCTGACAGTTTCTGAAGCAGAATGCTGTGAGGAACTGTGTCAAAGGCTTTGCTGAAGTCCAAGAAGACTACATCCACAGCCTTTCCCCCATCCAGTAATCGAGTGATTTTGTCATAGAAGGTGATCAGGTTAGTTTGGCAAGATCTGCCTTTTGTAAACCCATGTTGACTGGGCCTGATCACCCGGTTCTCTTGCGTGTGCTTCGTGATAGCACTCAAGACCACCTGTTCCATGACTTTCCCCGGCACTGAAGTCAGACTGACAGGCCTGTAGTTCCCCGGATCCTCTCTGCAACCCTTCTTGTAGATGGGCACAACATCAGCCGCCTCCAGTCCAGTGGAACTTCCCCAGTCAGCCAGGACCGCTGGAAGATGATGGAAAGGGGTTTGGAAAGGACATCCGCCAGTTCCTTCAATACTCTTGGGTGGATCCCATCCGGTCCCATAGACTTGTGGGTGTCTAGCTGGGCAAGCAAGTCTCTAACCGCCTCCTCTTGGATCACGAGAGCCTCAATCTGCTCCTCTAACTCCTGGGTTTGTACACAGGGGGAACAACTTCCCTTACTATTAAAGACTGAGGCAAAGAAGACATTAAGTACCTCAGTGTTGACCTCATCACCCGTCACTGTTGTTCCTTCTGCATCCAATAGGGACTGAATATTCCCCCCAGTCCTCCTTTTCTTATTAATGTATTTATTGAAAGATTTTTTATTATCTTTCACAGACTTGGCCAATTTGATTTTTCGTTGAGTTTTATTTGATTCCTAGACCTTTACTGACGTTGAAGAGAAGCAGTTTGAGGTAATGCCAATCAGTGTCAACCTACCGATGTTCAGTGCTTCAGCAAGATGCCCTGATGGCTCATGTGAATTGTTTCTGGTGCAAAAACTTGAAAAGAAACATACTTGCTCCTGTAAAACCTTTTTTTTTTTTTTTTTTTTCAGTTGGTTTAACCTATTTAAATAAGTTTTTTTCAAATAATACCCAAATCATCCACTTGGGCCACCAACATCACTGCAAATCACATAGACTCAGCACCTTGCAGGAGTGGGCACTGGACCCAAGCATTTGGCTTCAGTCAGATCCTGTGGGAGCGGAGAGACTGCTGAAATGAACTTGAAATGGTGTTAAAGATATGTTACTTAGTAATACCAAATTCTATTATTAGGATTAAAGATAATGAAGGGGGACATTGAATAGGAGAAGCAGACAGAAGAGACGATTCTTTGTGGTAGTCTGGGGCAGCTGGAGATAGCTTGTTTCATTCCTCATTACCAACTTTATGGACTTTCTCGACAGATTGAATGTTACAGAAAAGTAGGGCCAGAAATACCAGGGAACACGAGTGACCGGGACAGAGGAGCTGGTTGGCTGGTTGGCTGGTTGGCCCTCTCCTCACAAGCCAGCATATACTGCAGTGGCATGGACGATGCTCAGTAGTTTTGATTGATTGGGATAGACTGACCAGTTGCTTTTAAGGGAATATGTAAAATGCATCATCACCACTTGAAAATGAAGAACATCACGAGAAGCACAACTAGTGTAGGAGGGACATGGCTGAGACAGCAACATTTGAGAACGGCAGCTATAGCTGAACTTCTCTTTAGAGTGACCAGAAGGTATTCTACAGAATATAGAGTAGCTGAGCCTGAAAATTAGCTTAAAAATTCATTTTGCGCCTTTCCTATGGCTACAGCAGTTTGTGCAGTGAAAGCAGATGGAATGGTTTTCAGTAAAACAACAAAAAAATCCACACTGACGTGGTTGAGTGCATTGTTTTACAGCTTTGTTACTCATTGCCTGAGCTCTCTTTTTGATTTCCAAGTATCAAAAGATATACTAATACCAGCCATAAAAAATACCTTAATACGTGCTTCCCATTCCTTTGTAGTCATGGTGATTTTGTTTGTAATGAGCACCAGCTCCCTGCTCGGGTCTGATCCCACTGCTGTGTCTTCCACTGCAGAGTTGTCCCTCCTGGAAAAAGAGCATTCCCACTGTATATATCTTCACTTTGGTAAGGAATTAACCCATGTACACCACAGAATGCGCCTTGGATGAGGGAGTGAGAACTACATCATCATTTACTGTTGAAGCTCAGCCTGTTGAGGGGCCACAGAATCAAGAACTGTGACAGTCCATGGTGCTCACCTGAGCCTGGTTGGAGCCATTTAAACCCTCATGGCTTGGACTGGTAACCATTAAAATTAGGCAAGTACATTCCTGATCACTTCAGAAATCCTAAGGCAAATAGCAGGAGCTGGATTATTTGCCTGGAGGTGATGCACAGATTGATGTAATCCCTGGTTATCCCAAGGTCCAGCAAAAGGCTAATCAAGCTATTAGTGTCTGTCATTAAAGTGGGAAGGGAGCTGGAAGAGGGCAAAACATTTGTATGTGACTTCTAATCTGTCTGAATTCAGTTACGTTTATGAGCTTGCTCAAGACGTCCCACCTGTTTTCTGCACTGTGGAGATGGGAAGACTTCTGATGTTCAGAGCACTTTGCTGCAGTTTTCCCATTTTTATTAACTTAGTTGCCATAATTGAAAGACACATACAAAGATTTTTGGTTTGCTGTCGATGCGATCACATTTTACATTTTGTTCACTGACATTTTGAAATATATTTATTTAGTTTGGATCAAAGAAAGTAAAACTTATTTTGTAGACCTTATTCTCACCAGCCTGTGGAAAACACTGAGAGCTCTACAGTTGCACCAGGTGATGCAATACAATGTGATCTCTTGTGGAGACGAGGAACATGGCTTAATACAGCTAGAGCCAAAATATGTCTATTACATATCTGGGATTTGGTTCAAGTTTTAGTGGATAATTGCTCTCCTCAATAGTTTAGATGACTTTCAGCATTACAGTCCAGTGTGTGATAAAAGGAGAGAGGCTCCTACATCAGTGTAACCATTCAGTTCTCCAAGAAGAGGTTGAAAAGCACCCTAACGCTGTAAATATGACCAAGGGAGGGTTATCTGGACAGACAGAGGGCTATAGGTCTCAGGACCTCCACACCCGGGAGGGTTTGTAAGGCAGGACATACAATGCTGGGTTGCCCAGCAGTGCCCAGCCGTGCTCGGTACTCAACTCCAGCAGCATTCAAGTCAAGCTCATTACGCCTGACATCCTTCCCTCAGTGAAAATCATTTTTCCATTTCAACAACGGCTGTTTACAGCAGCTGCCGCCTTATGTTTGGTTTGATCCCCATCCAGACTTTGCAAGTGATTAAAATGCTGCTAATAAAGCTATTTTAACTAAGATTTACATGTCGACTTGCCTTTTCCAGCTACAAAAGACCTTTCTGCTGCTGCTTTTCCTCGTCTGCCCAGCATGGTTGGCTGACTTGCTGTTTCAGGGGTGACCTGGTAGTCATCCAGCCCCACCAGCAGAGCTTCAGCCAGCTTTTGCTGTTCCTCCCTTGGGAGCAGCCGGGAGGTGTGGGCAATGGCTGGATTCTGGAAGAAATCCTCGTGCCCTTGTGTGTGCACAACAGGGAGATTGTCTTACATTCCCTCCTGTGTTCCCTTGGTTTACCACATTCTCACCTGATTTCTGTTGGAATGGTATAATTGCATTCGTATGGTCTAATAGCAGCGGCAGTTACAAAGACTTCCAGATAAAGCCCATGCTATCACCAAGGGTTTTGATGCAGCCTCTATCCCCAGTTACACCTCAACACTAGAATTATAGAACAAGGAAAGTTTCCTGTCTTTTGTTTTTTTTTATCCTTTGGCTTTGACACCAGTAGGTTTGCAGAATTAGTGATGGAGGCATGAATGATTCCCATCCTGTGCTCCCTCACAGCCCGTAAAGGTGGACCACGTACCTGCAGAGCCTGGTGCGCAGGGTGGAAATGAGCCTAAGTGCTAAGGAGCATCCCATCGCGTGGATTTGGGTAGGGTTTGAAAGATGCCAAGGGCTTGTTGGCAGGAGGGAGAAGAGCAGCAGAGGGTGCTCTCACTGCACCAGCCACAGCGCCCGGGTGCTTGGGGAGAGGATGTTGTGCAAAGCTAAGGAGGAGCGGGAGCTCCTTTGCATCATTCCGAACCGCCTTCCCTTTCTCACCAGTTTTCCTCAACCCCTCCCTCTGCAAATGTAAACTCTCCCTTCTGGACTGGTAAAATGCAAAACAAAAAATAGAGTTTGGGCTGGTGCCAGCACGCAGGGATGGGATCGGGGATTGGCATCTGGCTGCGACGCTGGAGCAAACCAGTTACCTTGGAGGAGGCTGCGTAGGAGTGCCGAAAGGGCACAATGTGACTCAGGCATTTTTAATTACTGATACAGAATAAAGCAAAGCTCATGGTGGGTTTTGTTCAGCTTTTCATTCATGCTCGTAACCACAGGGTCATTCCATTGACTTGGCTTGAATGACCCTGAATATATAGCCACTTCTACAGAAATAAGAAGCATGCTTATATTTGCTAAAGGCAAGGAAACATTGTTGAAACTGTAAGGAGAAGTAGAATTATTTACAAATAAAGGTTCAAAATACTGTTTAATGGGTGCATTTTTATATTTATCACAAATCCCCACTGAAGGCTGCTTGGTTTGACAGACAAAGCACAGGATTAAGGTTGAGTTTCTCTGGCAGATTATCTGCTTTTTTTAATATCACTTCACATCTTTTTTCTCTTTCTTTTTGTTTGTGACACCCATTTAGATTGTAAACCTTTTAATTGTGCTCTGCACATATCAACGGCCTGGCTTGATGGAGACCTGACTTGAATTATGTCTTGAACTGCATATACGGTACTAATTACATTAATAATAATTGACTTCACTGGGCTTTGGATCAACCTCTGAAGGAATACATTTGCATCTCATTACTTAGCCTAATAGAGTTCTGCATGTGCTCTTTCTGCAGATGATAAGGAGGTTGGACAAGGCTCATTCAGGGACTGGTAGAGGACCTTGGTGTGGTGGTGAGTGATGCAGTTTCCAGCCTGTGGTAGAGTTGGAATGACGAGATCCCAGTTTCCAGTGGTTTTGTGCTGTCATACCGGTGGATGTTGTTGTCTGGAAGGTAGGCTTCCAGCTGAAGCTGTTGTGGCCAATATGAAACTTGTGAGAGATCTGTCTGCCAAGGGATCTAGGCAGGTTTAATAGATTCTTTTCTGCTTTCTCACAGTAGAGGTTTCTTCTCTTGTACAATTTGAATCACAAAAGTACAGACTAACTCAAACAGATATTTTAGGTTTGCTACTGCAGGACTTGGTAAGCTGCTGTCAGCTTACCTTGTTTGAGAGGTTAGTTAATCGAAATGTCTCCTTTTCTTTAAAAAGCAATGACTCTACCAACCTAGGTAAGGGATTAGTTGATTCAGTGAGTATTTTGTAGACGTGGAATCGTTGCATCATATACTTATGCCTGCATTTCTTCTGTCTCACTGAGATACCTCAGTCTCTGTATTGCCTTGTGGTATTGCATGAACCCACTCAGTTACCAGTGGAGGAAAAAACACCCTTCCTCTGTCTCAAGGAAGACTTTTAGTCTTAGGGGACATGGACTATTTGGGAATCGAGGTACTGTAGAGTATATACAGAACAGAGAGTCTTTCTTGCAGTCAGTAATATAATTTATTAGTGTCAAAAAAAGGCTGGAGATCATTTGCGTTTGGTTTGTAGCATGCATACAAACACTGCTCTTTGATATCCACATTGGTCCAGGGGGAAAACATGCTGGAAAAAAACCTTTGATTTCAACACTATGAAGGAAAATATGCATGTCTCTAGTTCCCAGGACAGAGAGATTGCAGGGAAGTTGGGGGATGTTACGAATGAGAGATAAGCAGAAATAAGAGAAGGAAGAAAGAAAAGTGAAAACAGAAATATATAACTATTTGCAATTTTTCTTTCCCTCAGTTATACCTAGGAACTACCACAAAAGTCGAAGGGATGGCCTGAGAGAACATAAGAGATGTCTAACCTGTAGCAGAAGGGAACAATGAGTGACGGTGTTTGGGGGAAACCCCTGGGCAAGGTTAGGCTACCCAGGTGCAAGTGTGAGGAACAGGTACACAGATATGTAGGTAACAGCAGGACCACTTAAACTTTCCAAATGAGATAATTTTTTCTCTAATGAGGCATGACTAAGAGAACATTATTCCCTTTTAGCATTAAAGATATGAATTTTTACAAAGTTTCACTCTGCATTCAAATGAGGACACAACATCAGATAGGATCTATTCTTGAAACATGGATCAAAACCCCTATTGTAGGCCCTCTCTTGGCTTTCCTGGCTTCTTTCTGAAGCAGTAGTCTAATCAGTGCTTCATGGAGCCAGGGGAGTGGAAAATTTGTGCGCTGTGATGCCTGTTGTGTGTTGAATATGATGAGATATTTAGCTATATTAAACCTTTGTAGCTATTACTAATTAAAGGAAGGGTGACAAAGCCTGTGAAAGGTGTCCCAGCACTGGTTATATTGATGTCTGGAACTGAGAGCTTAAATGCACAGATTATCCCTCTTAAGTCAGTTAAAAAACATTGTTTGGTCTATCACCTCTCTTATCTTGATTTTCAAATTAACATTGTTCTGTTGAAATACACTGAGGTTCTGCCTGTTCCATGTCCAACAGAAGACATTAACTCTATTTCTTTAGCTAACAAGATATTGACCTTGTCATATGACAGTTGCTGGGTAATAATGTTTTGCCCCTTTTACCTCCAGTATGTTCTAAGGATCTTGATGTACTTTCAATTACAGTGAATTTAATCTTGTTGTCCTTTTCTGTGCTAAAACTCTATTAACATCCTTGTTACACACATCAAAGAAGTGTAAATCAGGTAACATTCCCATAAGCCACAGAATTTGCTGCAAAGCACGTTACAAACTGCAGATTTTAATATTGTTGTGGCAAAATTTTCAAGCTTGGCGCAAAAGCAGAGTAAATGATGTGGATTAGCACCTTTAAAGGTGGTTTAGGTGACTACTGCAGAAAATCTGTAGTACTGTGCTTAGTATAGCAAAGTTGAGGTGTTCTGATGCAGGGAACAAACTAGATTGTATTACCAGATTCCTTCTGTCTTCCAATTTTGAGTGCTGCTTCCTCCATCCTTTTTTATCTCATTTGTGTAGACCAGAAATCTTCTTGGTTGGTGGTCTCTCTTGTAGGTTTCGTTAGGACTCATCTGTGGAAACTTCTTGTGTTTGAGCTAAGTAAGGGATTTGCTTTCTTCCCATTAGAATTTTCAAGTTTTTCAGTGAGAACACTCACTTAAATATAATTTACTGAAAACTATATCTAAAAGTTGTTCCTTAAGCAAACATTATTCAGACGAGTTGAAATACATTACTGGCAATTATAAACTCCTGCAAACTATTTATTGATAATATTAAGCAAAAATAATGTCAACAGACTTTTATACTTGAGATGGTAGAAAGAGAGAAAAGTAGTTTAACCACATAAAGGTTTTTAAAGGTAAAGTTTTAGTTTCAGCATTCTGGGGCTCTCAGATGGCTGTAATTAATGCTCCAGCTACTGCCTTGGACCACATGGGGATTGTACTTCTACATCTTGCATGGAATATTCCAGATTCTAAAGTGGGCATCTTTATAAACCAGAACTTCAGTGGACTGTTCCCAGGGTGAGACATGTAGTATACGCTGTCTGTCTGAGTCTAAATAATAATTTGTCTACATTAATCAAGAGTCAGCTTCCAGACAGCAATCCTGGTGCTAAATATCATAGAATCATAGAATAGTTAGGGTTGGAAGGTCCTTAAAGGTCATCTAGTTCCACCCCCCCGCCAATATGACAAGAGGTGGAAGCCACTGACTTAAGGCTACTTTATTATTGATGATCGCACGGCTTATGCTGTCCTCCTCCTGTTGTTGAATGTATTTGTAGTTTGCTCCTTATCCCAAACTGCCTGTGGGCCAGGAAGGTGGTGATTATACTCCAGCCCTTGCTTGGGCTGTAGTTCATGACCTCTTGTTTTCAAATTTCATAAAGTATAGCTCAGTGACAGCAAAATACAAGCGGTGTATGTAGCAAGGCGATCTCCTGAGCTTGCATTGCGAGCCTGTTTCAGCTGAGCGTGTTGCCAGTAGAGCGCCTGTAATCTATTGTGTACGTCTGGGGTTTGATGAGAAAACGTAATTCTATAGCCTCTGTGTGCTGATACGAATTCTCCTGCTTGTGTGGTACGATGTGAGACCACAGCCAATATTTTATGATGTAGTCCTCTGACAGCAAGCTAGTAAGTGAGTCATTTCCTACTGTCCTTTAGAATTATACTCTGTGCATTGTGGGCAACTCCTTGCATACGGTCACTGAGGCATAAGGACATGGTTCAGTGGTAGGGGCAGAAAGACTTTAATCCCCTCTCCAAGTAGATTTGGAAGATAATATTTTGACGTTGCATTTTATCTCCCTTTTATGAATCGTGATTTATGTCCACGTTCACCTTGTCTGTGGGCATGCCTTTGAGGCCAAATTTGTCAATTGTTTGCACTGCCTCACTGCAGGAGTGCCCTAGAGAGCACCTCTATAGCACTCCATCTGTTACATCCTCGGGGGAATCTGAGAGCATCCTGCCCTTAAAGTGACCTCTGGACACCTCTGCGTGTGATGTGCAAGACCCGCTCTTGGGGGCACTCCAGGCAAGGAGATCAGTACCTGGCGCAAGAGGCCATCCAGCAGCACCTGAGCCTGGGAGGCTGCTTCTGCAGCAGCACAGTCTCACACAGGGTGGCTTTTCAAGATGTTCCCAACAGATTTAGCATCTGCTGTGCTGTCTCTCTTGCATGATTTTGAGTGCTGCCACAAGGGCCGTGAGAAAATTATACCTGTCTTCAACTGGTGGACAAATGGGCAATTGTGATGTGATCATTATGAGAAGGCAGCTGCAGAGATGAGTGGCCAGAGATGGGACGGGGTTGGGAACAAAGCTGCGTAACAGGGAAGGAGGCTGAGGATAAACATGTCTTATTTTAGGATAGAAACACTTCTATCTAGCATTGACAAGGAAGCCACTTCAAGCCAGCCTGTTGTGATGCAGAAGCATGCTTTTTTTTTTGCAGAGTAGGGTTGTGCCTCTTGCCATCTGTTTGGTGGAAAACATGGATCGTCAGTCCCAAGAGCACAAGCTAGGTAAAGCAGCAGGCTGCCTGGTTGCGACTGCTACCTAGCAGTGCGACACTTCCTTTGGAGGGCCTAACACCAAACTCTTCTTGGCCCCAGATCATCATGTGTCCTCCAGCCAGCTGTGGAGCTCCAACTAGAAAACATGGCTGTTTTCCAGGTGAGCAGATATCTTCCACCTGGCAGCAAGCCACTAAATGCCTACCTGTGCCTGCTGTTCATCCTGGCACAGGACCACCAGTTGCAAATTATCCTTGATTCCTCCAAGGAAGTGTCCTACTGGCAGAGTTAAGAGAGAACACCACTGAATCCATTTAGGGGTTGGTGATCTTGAACCTCTGTGGGGACAGGCTGGGGTCTTGCGTCCTGTGGAGTGTGGAGTATGCAGTGGGACAGCAGTGTGGTGAGGCTGGTGGGGTAGGAGCATCCTTGTTCTTGTGGTGTTTGGGCAGTCGTAGTGCCCTGTCAGTGTGGTTGGGTCATACTGAAGGAGCAGATGGGGCTGCTCCGTCGGGGCTCAGTTGCCACAATAGCCTGCGGTTTGCTTGAGCAGCCCCCCCAGGCAAAACACAAATGATTATTCAGCGTGATTTACCCTTGCTGGCAATCTTTCTAATAGCTCATTGGTCATCATGGAAACGTGTGAGTTTAAGGTACAGAACAATGCAAAATTTGTTCTTACAGTGTAAGTCGATTTCCATGTACAAAACCTTTGCTACTAGTGTGACAATATATGAGCCTGTAGCTAGTGGAAATCATATGCTGTTACGAGACTGTGATAGATTTATGCCGTTTGAACAATGGAAGTCTGTTGTTTCGATGATATGATATACGCTGAAAGTTTTCAGACTATATATTTAAATAGAAAATGTTTCAAAGCTCTGATATATGCAATAGAAGACTCATTATGCTGTATAGATTTGTACTCTCAATAGTCTGATATGATTGCACCTCTACATCATCTACTGCCATCTGTCAGTGCCTACTAGAGTACACGGAGCTTGTAACTAACACAACACGTGAAGGATAACATCTAGGAGGGGAGCATGGGATTTTATGCTGATTGAGTGGAATGCAGCGTGAGGCTGTGTGTGCTAAATTGAGAGGACAAACTTGTAAAAGGCCTTTCACCCAGCCTGTAAGTTGGGACAGATTTTTACGCCCCAGCTTTTGTGTATATATAGTTGTTCATTCCTATTCGGGCTCGCAACGTTTCGAAGTGTTGTTTCATATAACTGTCTTTGTGCCCTGCAAAATATGATAACTCTTTAACCTAAACAACAAATGTGCTTAGCATAGTGCCTAAACTCTTGCTCCCCAATCCCACTCAAACTGTGATCTCACTAATGTAGATCAGGAGGTGAGGACCTAGCAAAAAGGCTGAATCTCACTTTTAAGTTGTTACTGGAAGATCAAGAAGCTCAGTCCTTGCATGACTGAAATGAACAAACCACAGAGCTGAAAACTCAGCAACGGGAGGATTGCGTTGCTCCAGTAGGTTCAAGTATCTGGTGTCTGCCGTCACCATCTCAATTGTTAGGTGAAAACATGGAGTTGAGGCTGCTGAAAACGTTGGGAGTTTGTAGAGCAAGCAATATTTTCTGCCATATCCAAAATTACCGTAATGCAGTATCTCAAAATGTGGATTTATGTGTCCGAGTGCAGATAAAGGAGGTTGTGCACGTACCCATTGTGTGCAGGCACAGCCGCCCTCCTGTGCACACCACCAGGTTCCTGTCTAGGCTGAGGCACTGCACAGGAAAAGCACAAAACAGAAAGAGTGGAGAAACTGCATGAGAGCAGGGGATTATCTTCATGATGGAGGTGGTTTTGATGTAGGAAAACTTCCGCAATTAGAATAATAAAATCACAGAGTGGTTTGGTTTAGAAGGAACCTTAAAGCCCGTCCAGTTCCAACCCCCCTGCCATGGGCAGGGACACCTCCCACTGGATCAAGTTGCTCAAAGCCTCATCCAACCTGGTATCGAATTCTTGATCCTCTTTTTAATACTCTTACATATCAAAAATTTTTCAAAATGATGACAAAATGCTGTAGTTTTTTTTAATTACTTCTGAACACATTTTTTCTGAACGCATATTTTCTAACCTTGCCTCAGTTCAGAAAATTTCCATAGTTTAAAATTTGTTTCAAATGCTACATTTTTTTGTGTATTTCTTTTACTTTGTAGCTTGCTGTCAGAATTTGAAAACTTTCAAGCTACGTAGTCTAGCTGCAGATAGTCAGATAGCATTTTTTCTGTTCTGAGTCTGTAGTATAGTAGCTTTAATAATTTACTTTTCACTATGTGTTTGCTTCCCTTAATGCTTCATTATATGAGTTTATTCATCTTGTTGCTTGTACTGCTTATGCCTTAGAGAAAGGGAAAAAAAAATCCCACCGTACAGCATATTTGATTGAAAAATCACATTTTCCTCTAAAGTCAATTGCCTAAGTTGGTCACACTTCAGGCATTCTGCGTCTCTGTTTTGCCTACCTGTGAAAGAAGTATACCAGCTATTAACTACCCGCTCCCGACATTTGGCAAACTGATGGGCATAAAGCATGTCAGGATCTTTGGAAAGAAGCCTCTCCTATTTTTTTTATATAAAAATAGTTCTAGAAAGACTTGATGGTCTCTCAGATGAAGAAGAAAATCTTGGTAAGTACCTCCCTATGGCAGCTCCAAGCAGAATTGATTTCCTTCAACTGGTCAGTCTTAATGAGAGTCTAGAACAGGACTCCCGGTCGTTCCCAGGCTGATCTATGGCCGTGTTGTCATGCTCCAGCTGAGACATATTTTCAGAGGATTGTACATGTCACTTCCTTTGTGTTTCCAGGGTTCCTGTAATTATGCACGAGACCAGTAATGACCACGTTGAAGAAGCAGTCAGCTAAGCTTAGCGCATCAGGGCAGCCGCTCTCGTACACCTGCTGGCACACAGGGCTGCGCAGTTGACGTGAATGGGCCATGTTTTGCAGCCTATGCTGTGTCTTTTTCTTGGCCTCTAAAGCTAACTGAAAAGCCGGCCTGCTGTGACTCTGGTTTGGTGATACAAACAAATTTCTTCTTCGCAAGTAGCTAGACAGGGTCTGCCACCATAGATAGCTACACGTCTGGGGAACTTCAGGATGTGGGAATAGGTGGTTGAGAGACTACCGAGCATTACTTGGGTGCTCTAAAAAGGACCATTATTAATAGGCTGCACTGGAACTTATCAGATCTTAAACATCATTCTTCCAAAAAGGCATTTGCAGATTTGGTGGAGTTTTCAGTTACCTATTTTCTCATTTGATTGAGAAAAAAACCTGAAGTCTAAAAATTACCTACTTCTTTGGCAAAAGGACTCAAACATTTATATTGACCAAAATTACTGACCTGAAAGTTCTTGAGCTTCAGAACAGTGTTCTAGCCTCCCCAAAATTCATGTAAGAAAAAAAGCAAGAAAATAGCTGGCTGGTATATAAATATGAGTCTGTTTTTCTAGAGCAGTGGTCGAGACTAACGCCAGGGTCCCTCACAAGATCAGTGAAGACCATAAGCACTCTGGCTTTGTTTCTTCTCTTTATTGGGTTAGTGCTAAGGTGTGCAGTAGGGATGGATACAGACCGGTGAGCCAAATCATCCATCGTGAGGGTAGGAGACAGACCAGGCCTTTGTCCAACAAGAACTGTCTCAAAGCAGCTAAAACAAGTGCACAAACCACAATTTTTTAATGTCCCTACTCTGAGCAGGGTAGAAGAGTGCCCTAAGCTGTTGTGTTGCGTGTTGTGGATGAGTAGCTTTCCACCATTCTGCAGCCGGATGGCTCCTGTAGCGCTTGTGATGCTTCCAAAAGCAATTCAGTGACGCTACTGGTTTCAAGAACCAATGCTCCTCATACTAATAGTGGGTTTGAAGTCTGGGATTCTTAGTGCAGTCTTTACTTGCTCTAATAGAAGAGAGGAGGGAATCAAACCGGAAATGAACATTTGGATCTGGATCAGAAGTGTGGAGCTTGGGTGATGGCTCAGGTCCCTGTCTAGGTCTCATTGAGTGAAAACAGCAGACAGGCACATATGTGATGAGTTTTATTTTCATCATTGAAATAATATGTGCTCTATCTAATGAGCTTGGGTACAATCTGACCGGGACAGCTGCCAGCATGGATTGCTTATTTCATTGCATGACACTGTCTAATTTCTTTTTATTTATTACCCATATAGCACCTATAACAACAACGTCTGGGCGATGACAGAACAATCATTCTAACAAAACACACCATATATTTTTTTACAGCCCTTGAGACTTGTACTGGCAACTTCATGAGATGCAATGTTGAACAAGGGAGACCACTGCTCTGACCCAGCCTGGTGATCTCCATGATGGATGGGCTGTGTTCCTGGAGCAAGAGCTCTGCTTTGCCCATCTTTGTCCCATCTGCCTGAGCATCACTTGGTGACTGCTTGGGCACCAGGTGATCCCTCTGATGCAGAGGATGAGGAATGAAGGCAGCTCAAAGCTTTCACCAGATTTCCCTCCTTTGCAGGCTTTAGCAAAATTCCCAGAGGGCACACAGGAACTGTTTGGAGGGATTTCCCTGTGTGTTCACCTACAACAAGAGTATCCCACCCTAAACAAAGTTCCTGCTATTGCACATATGTGCAGACCTGCAGAAGCACCCAGCCTTTGCTCTGCTCTTTCTTTGGGATGATATCTAAGATATCTCTTCTTTTACTGCACATCTGGTGGCTGCACTGATAGACTCACCCTTTAGACCATCCACATCTGTCAAAATCCACCTGTTCTCCCTTCTTAAATTTGCTTTCGGTGTGTCATATCATAGAATCATTACGGTTAGAAAAGACGTCTAAGATCACCCAGTCCAACTATCAGCCGCCCCCCAACTGTGCCACAATATGTGACAAACTTCAAGAATAAGGGCTGTAAAATTTTTCAGAACCAAGAATATAATTATTAATTTAAATTAATTCTCAATACTTCTTTTTCTTTCTCAAAAGCCTGCTGGAAACTAACAGCAGCAGGAAATTTTAGGCTGTAAGAATTCAGTTTAAATACATCTGTCATTCCCCATACCGTTCAAAACTGGGAATAAAGATCATAGAATCACCAGGTTGAAAAGGACCCACTGGATCATCAAGTCCAACCATTCTGTACACTCCCTTAAACCATGTCCCTCAGCACTTCATCCATCCGTCCCTTAAACACCTCCAGGGAAGGCGACTCCAACCCCTCCTTGTGCACCTCTGCCAGTGCCCAATGACTCTTTCCATGAAGAATTTTTTCCTGATATCCAGCCTGACCCTCCCCTGGCACAGCTTGAGGCCATTCCCCCTTGTCCTGTCCTCCGTCACTTGGGAGAAGAGCCCAGCTCCCTGCTCTCCACAACCTCCTTTCAGGTAGTTGTAGAGAGCAATGAGGTCTCCCCTCAGCCTCCTCTTCTCCAGGCTAAGCACCCCCAGCTCTCTCAGCCGCTCCTCGTCAGACTTGTTCTCCAGCCCCTCACCAGCTTCGTTGCTCTTCTCTGGACACACTCCAGAGCCTCAACATCCTTCTTGTGGTGAGGGGCCCAGAACTGAACACAGTACTCAAGGTGCGGTCTCACCAGTGCTGAGTGAGATGAGGCTCTTTTTATCTGCTATTTTCACAACAACCTGAAATAGTTTACCATGGAGTTACAAAAAATAACCTTTGGGATTGCTCTCAGCCTGTCACTAGATGTGTAGCACGTTTTCTTCCTTAGTAATTTTAAATATCTTGAATTAAATTGCCTGGTCTTAAAAAGCAACAGGTGAAAACTTAGTAAAGACTGTGCCTTAGTGAAATAGGGAGTATAAAAGGTGACATGGTGGAATAAGAAGTGTAGCTTCTTGCTGTCTCAAGCCTGTGTGAATCAGCAGCGCTTTGCAACCCGTATTTTACAGAAATGTAAGCTACATTTTTCAAGCAGCTCATCTTTCACTTGGGAACATGAGAAAGGGGTGAGATTCCCCAAAATGCTTGCGGCCTTCTTAGAGCTGTGTGTCATGGTGAGCCCTGTACTCTCCGTACTGACTTTTATATGCACGGATCCTGCTGAAGAGGGGAAATTTCAGCTGAGCTGTGCTGAAAATTTAGCTCAAGCATTTTAAAGGTATGTCCAGCCTGGAGAAGAGAAGGCTCTGAGAAGATCTTACAGTGACCTTCCAGTGCCTGAAGGGGCTACAAGAAAGCTGGGGAGGAACTGTTCACGAAGGCTTGTGGGGATAGGATGAGGGGCAATGGGTATAAACTGCAGAGGGGCAGATTTAGACTGGACTTAAGGAGGAATTTCTTCACCATGAGAGTAGTGAGGCCCTGGCCCAGGTTGCCCAGAGCAGTGGTGGCTGCCCCATCCCTGGAGATATTCAAGGCCAGGTTGGATGGGCCTTGGAGCCCCTGATCCAGTGGGAGGTGTCCCTGCCCATGGCAGGGGGGTTGGAACTGGATGATTTTCAAGGTCCCTTCCAACCCAAACTATTCTATGATTCTGTTTAGGCGTTGTTTCACTCACTATTGCAACACCTAATTGTGATTGGTTATGGTGTTTAAATTCCCTTAAAACCAGCGGCATGGAGACATGGAGGCATGTTCATTGCGTAGCTTCTGAAATCAGGCTGGAGATTATTGGACTGCAATGACACAGACCCAAGTTTGTATTTTTAACGGCAAGACTGTTCCATTTCCCCACGGATAGCCACAAAACCAAGCAACGAGATGAAAAGAAAAAATAATGAGACGATTCTTTTTACAAGTTCCTTCAAAGCTATGAATACGGCAGTGCTTTTGTGTGAGGCTGGGATATGACCTGTTCTGCTGTGTTTCTGTTAGATAAGCTCTTCTAACAACTTCTCTTGAATTTGGGTTTCTCACTGAAAGCGTAGCCTTTTTGGTTAGAAAAGATAATATCCTAAACATGTGTCTAATGATTGATTCCTCTGTAAGCATATTCAGTGTGTGCAGGGCTCTCTTAAGGGAACAAACACTGCTGTGGTTGAGTCAGCGGGATGGGAACACTCATTTAATCAGTGCTTTTTAGTCAATATTTACTAGTACGACAAAACAACTTCTTTGCTCTATGGGGAATATAACATTGTGTTTCCTAATGCAATAGCATATGGATAAAATGCTTAGTTAACCCATTAGAGGTTCTCTTAACGCATCACTAGAGCAAACACTAATTTCTTTAAAGCATCATTTATGTTTGATCTGCTATTAATATTTCTCTAGAAGTTTTCCAATGAATGATTTTTAACCATTGTCAATCTTTTTCACATCATTGTAATTATCTGGCCGCTTCATTAGCGTGTGGTAGAGTGCTGCTTATGTGGCCAGACAAATTCTAGTTAGAGCATGGGCAACTTGTGAAACCGTAGCTTGTGTTTTCCAAAGTATTTAGTCTTGCAGAGATTGTACACCCACCCTCTGTTCCTGAATGGGAAGACAACCTCTAGTGCCCTTTAGACTTGGTTGGTAATTTAATCTACTGTTGTTACAAAGAAAAGCAATGGTTGGAAAATATTCTAAGTACAGTTTTCAAGCCTGGGAATCATGTTGGTTTTGCAAGACTCACAGATTTTAAGGATCTCTGTATGTAACAATCTGAACTGTGGTTCAGCTGTAGTGTGGGAGCTGGGGAGAGACATGTATTGCCTAGAGGCATTGGCCATTTATTCCAACCGTTTCTCTTTTTTGGGTGTACATACATGTGCCCCATGCGCGCCGTATTGGTGCGAGAAGGATCTTTCCCGTTCTCTCGCCTTCATTCTGATGTGAAAGCTGTCCTGGTGGAACCTGAAAACTGTCCGTGGGAAAGTGGATCAGCTTGTCCCTTCTGTAGAAAAATCTAAATTGTGAAATCAGGATTATGCCTGGGAATTAATATTAAATATGAAAACATACTGGGGAAGCCAACTGTTTTTTTGGATCCCTCAGTCTAATCTTGGAATTTTTACAGCCAGTTACATTCTGTAAAGCTTCTTCATGATGTGTTGTGTGCAACTGCAGTACAAGAAGATAGAAGTTGTCAGTCTAGTTGTAAAGCTACTGAAATGAATCTGTGTGCGAAAACACAAGTACCCTGTAAGAGTTGGTGCTTGTGTCTGTGAACCTGTGTATGTCATCCGGGTTTGCTATTGTCTTCTGGATCTGGAGAAACCTCACTGGAGTGCTGCAGAGGAGTGGGTAATTGGGCAAAACAATGGCAAGGCCACAGAAACAAGCAACTCGTGCTCTTGGGGAGCACAAGTCAAGTCATTCTTGTCATCAGACATCCCAGTCACCTGCCAGGATACCTGGGGGAAAAATTAGGGTAGCAAAACACATATTGTTTCTTTTGTTAGAAGTGCCAAGTTCGGTGGAGATGAATTGGCCATCTGTTCCACTCCCAGCAACGTTCTGGCAAGCCGTAAAGCTCATTTTTATATGTTGCCACTTTCCATCAGCACTAACAAAAGTCAGAGAATTGTTTGGTTTTTCCTTAGAACATTCTTCCTTTTCACAGTGTGCAACCAAGAGCTTTTTCCACAATTGTTCTCCCTCCGGCCTCTCCGTGTTTGCACAAGGCATTCAGGTACCTTATCTGCAAGTGAGAGAGTAATCAGACACCTATTTAGGCTTGAAACTAAACCCTCTCCATGGACTGCCCAACAAAGAGCTCTTGTCAAAGCAAACACTGTCCATCCTGGTGTCAGTCCTTTAGCTGATACAGTCCCTGGATCTGTGCATGCTTCGTCTTGTAGGACAGCCCATGCCTCTCCATTACGGTTGGGGTCACGGCCTTCTCCCACTGTTTTCCTTTCATGGCACAGATGACACAATACAGTCATTAGTTACATCCTAATTGACTGTCGTGGGCTGCAGAGATATCCTCTAACACACATCTGAAGCTGCTGAGTCCCCCGATGTCTGGATGCTCGGGTGGTTCTTGCATCTGATAAAGTGCGTCTGATTCCCTGCACTAGTCATCGTCGCCCGGAGTGGTTTTATCAATGTGGAGGTGTGGAATTTAGCCTGTGTGCTGTGTGTCATATACGGTATTATATATCATATAAGATACATAAATAATCTGTATTAAGTAACACCTTACTCTGCTGAGCTGGTGTTTATGGTTTTCAAGGCAGTCAATAACACGTAGCTCTGGCATGCGGAGAAGTCTTGCTGAGGTCCCACCTTTCTCCTGGCTGCTCAAGGGTAGTGATGAGGCTTATGGGGAGGCAGCAGGGAGAGAAGTGACTCTAGTCGCTGAAGCTCCTGTGTGGCGAAATGGATTTATATGTATTCAGGTTTTCTAAATTCCCATAAATACTTTTAATAATAATTCTTTCACAGTAACTTTCCCTTCCTGAATGACTGCTTCTGAATGCAGGCCAGCCAGTTCAGTTCTTGTGTGTTAGGTTTCTGTACATATGTACTTTGAAATTCCGTGTTACTAAGCAAAATTACACTTTTAAAAGGCATTTCTGAGCTTTGTAAACTTGTTAATGAAGTTGTTTGTTCAGTTCGATATTCTTCTAAAACCACAGACAGCAAATATAATCAAACATCCCTTTGGTTCCAAAGTCATTTCTTGCTGTTATGAAAAATATATGTGAAATTGCACTTAAATTTTCCCTCCAGCTATTTTTCCTAGGTAGACATAAAGAAGGTCCTAGGAATAACTCTTAGTTAGCAGGTTTGTGTTTTGTCAAAATTTTCTGGGAGTTCCTATTCCAGTTTCCTTTCCTCAGCACAGCTTCTCCGTGTCCTGGCTGCAGCCCCCTGAGGATGGGGACAGTCAGGTGAGCTCTGCAAACTCAGCTTCTCAAAGAGAAAACCCTCTGTGGGTCCTTTGCAGAGACAGAAACTCCTCAAAAGCCCACCCTGCTCCATCATGCTAACCGTGACAGCAGCAGCAGAGCACGGGTTGCTGTCAAAAGACTGTACAATGGAGTAAATAGCATCAGACAAATGTCCTGTGGCAACTGTCAGGAAAATTAAATTATAGAATAAATAATCCTAGTCTATTTAGATACCTAATCAGCTTCTGTATGATTGCTAGAGTATGAAATAATACTCGGGTGCTGGAAAGGAGCCATAGAATATTTACTTACCCCTCCTACCCCTTCCTGGATTGCTGCTGGCAGGTAACTAAATCCAATAATTACTAGCAAGGGAAAGAGAAAAAGGCATGGCTGCTGTTCTCTTGCCAAATTGATGACAGTTCAACAGAGGAAGGGAGGTGAAAGAGGCTTGGAAGCCAGAGGAATTTAAAACCATTGGTTTACGGCAAGGTCCCTTCTTCCCGCAGCACGCAGGGGAAGAGGGGACCTTGCCGCACAGGGCAGGATGCGGTGCAGAGGCAGTAGTGCTGTGTACACTTTGGGGTCATTTTATTTAAAGACAACCTGTGTATTTCAAAATGAGTTGTGAACCCCTGTGGCTTAGCTTCTCCCCTCACAAACGTGTGGCTCCATGTCATCTTTGATGTTATTTACGATTTATACCGGTGAAGGAAAGCTGATGGAGCCCCTTACGCTTAGTTTTGTGATCTGGGTTTTGTGTGCGTGTAAGAAAAAAAGGAGACCAACTGTGATTCTTGCTTTGCATCTGTCCACTAGAAAAAACCACAGCACTGGGACACTAGAAACTTGCCTGGCATTAATGAACATTAAGAAGTCATGCCAGCGCATCATTGGTAAGGCACCAAAACTACCCAGTTTTGTATTTTACTCTGAATGGTTCCTCGAGCTGATCACAAGGAGCTGAACTCAGCCAGCAGCTGCATCTCAATTCTCGGAGCTGAAATCCAACACTGACAGCAAAGTAAAGCCTGATGGGTGGTAGAGAAAATCACTGTAGAGGAGGACTCCTCTACAAAGCGTGCCGGTATGTAATATGGTCTGTCTTCTTGGATTATTTACACCGGGGTCTTCGGCTGAGGCTCTTGTTAAAGGCAGGACTATGGAGAGCTGCTGGTGCTGTGGTCACTGCTGCCCTTTGTGAGCCTTATGGGAGGGAATTTCTTTCTGTTTAGTCGTACTAAACTGCTGTAGCCAGGAGAGAAGTTGCACTTCCCTTGCCTTTGACGAGGGTGGTCTCATGCACAGTATGGTACGTGCTGCTTCCCATCCCTGCTCCAAGCGCACATGTTGGCATCCCAGGTATTGCATCTTCCCAAGTCCTGTCGTTACTGCATGTTTTTTTGAGAACCTGGAGCCGTGTGATGGCACCTGAGGCTGTTTGCAGAGGCTGGGGAAGGGCTCAGATGGGAATATTGGGCTCTGATCCAGCAGTGTTGCTGTCTACTGGCAGCTGAGGGCAGGGACACAGGAGTTCAGCTGCTCCCTCAGGAAGGCACATCCCTTTAGTAGCTTTAGTGCCCCTTTCTGCCCTTAGCAATTAACTGTCTCACAAGGCTTCACCCCATATATTTTGATCACTGCCTCCTGATAAGCAAACACAATGCTTGGAGTGACAGAGTGGAGACAGCTCCTACCCATGATGAGGGAATGGGGAGTGCAAAAAATTTACTGTTCTGCTCATCACTCTTCAGTGTGGTTACAGACATACGCACACACCCATACTTCATAAGGAAACAAGCCCCACACATTAATTCTCTCCCCCGAATCTATTTAAGGCATACTCCAACCGTGGCAGTAAACTACACACAGACACATGACACAGATATATTGTCAAGCTCAGATTTTTCCACTCTGTGCATTTAATTTGACTTAACAGTGTCACCCCAGTTTCTGCAGATTACGGAGTCCACACTCTCAATCATTTCTATTGCTCCCATAAGGAGAGAATTTTGCTTTATTTTCTTTCTCGTGCACTTGCACCTGCTGTGTTGTATTGTCTTCTTTAACCCTTTCGCAGCATGAGTATATTCTGTTTCAAATCAGTGTATAGATACCAGCAAACTTGCTGAGCTGCAATAGGTAAAGGGTGTTTGATGCCTTGCGTGGGAAGGTGCAGCGGCATGGAGGATAGACTCAGGAGAAAGAGGAGGGGAGGCAAAGTGTTCATTGTGTACACCAGTACCCTTCTGGTAATCCAACTCTGCAGTCTAGAAATGTGGTTTCAATTATTCCTTTGAAATATGTAATGAGAAGTATTGCCAGTGCATACTGTATTCTTTTGTCAAGCACTTGAGTTGTTCTCCTGTAGCCCAACAGCTGTAAGAATTACGTCTTTTGATAATGGTATTTGACACTGATTTTGCAAACTGGATTCATATTTCAAAAACAAGAAGGTAGTGGGCTGGAGGTTGGTCACCACATCAGCTTTTCATATTTTTTTTTGTTGTTTTGTCTGCTTTGCCATCCCGTTGGAAAATCATTTCAATGGTCTGAGTTTGACATTGTCTTTACTGATGAGCCTATAAAGTTGTGCAAATTGCTTTCTCAGATTCCCTTTGGGTGCTCACCTAAGGGCTCCAGCAAGAAGAGGTTGTTCTTTTTGTGGGTCTCTACTTCTTCTAAAAGGAGTTTTTTGGTGTGCGATCTTGGGTAGGTTTGATGGCCATCGGAGCTGTAACTCCCCATGTTCCTGCTACTCTGCTGAAAGCAATCATCCTGCACTGGCTTTGAATTTTTTGCAGATCACAGTCTCCAGATGCCCTTGTTTGAAAATTAGTATTACCATCTCTTGTGCATTTCCTCAAAAGACTTCAATGCATTTTGCAAATTTAATTAATGCTCATCCATCTCAAGATGTGACAAATTGAGGCACAAAAAGTTGAGCTTAGCTGGTTTTCTTCAAGATGAGAAGAAGTGTAACCTAGAACAGAATTCAGCACACAGAAGGCTCAGTGCTCATATTGTTTCCATTTTACTAACAGATCGTGCTTCTTCCCACTTCTTATCAACATCTGTGGTTGGTCCTCCCCCTCCACTTATCTGGCTTTCCAGTGAAACTGAAGGGTTTCCAAGAGTAAAGTAAATTCTTAAGCTTTTCAGCTCAGTGTGAATGCTCAATCTTCTTGAGAACAGGAAGAAATAATGAAATGGAAATATTTTTTCAGGAATTGGTGTGCACCCTCAGTCACCCTTCCCAACTTTCAGTGGGGTTTTGTGTGCTTTTTAAGCCTTTCTAAAAAACAGTCCATGAAAGTCCAGATTTCAGAGCATTATTTTCAGCATCCTGTTACTACTACAGATCTGAGCTTAATATGTTAATGTGTCCAGTGTATAGCTGAGTATGGTTTGAGATCTTTGGACGTGTTTGCATTCTGGTTCCTTGGGACTGACAGGCATGAGGGACCTGGAGTAACTTCCCCTGGACAAGCAGAGCTTTGTAGGTTGAACATAGAGCTCCGAAGCTGTTGTGAGGTGGAGGCATTCAGGAGGGTGAATAGAGGTAGAGGATGGCGAGTGCTTCTTTGTCAGTCACGCAGAGAGAAAGGAAATTAGTGATAAACAGAGGAAACATGTAATGGGGCAGGTTGGAGAGGAAGAGGAGGTCCCAGTCCAGATCTGAGATCTACTGGTTGAACCAGCAGTACCCACGGGAGACGCTGCTCTGGTCGTGTGGAAACTGAAAACATGATTGTGTGGGCTCCCATGCTTCTAGGACATTGCTCGGATCTTCCTGGGATCCAGAATTGAACAGCCTGAGAGTTTCCTTGGGCTCCACTTCCCATATCTCTGTGTCTCATTAGGATTCATTATTTCTCCCTCTTCTTGCCAGCAGTTTTTGGTGGCAAGTGGCTTATTTAACACTGTGAATGTCCATCTTGTTGCCTGTAGGTCTACTGCCTTGGCTTCCCTCATTGCAGCTGCTGCAGCTCACACATCAGAGCTTCTGTTTTCTGTGCTGTAAAGCTATCACGGCATGACTTAAACCAGCCTGTGGTTTTCTTGAAAATAGCTCAGCTACTGTCATGGCTATAAAAAAGTCAGATTGTGGGAAGACGGCACGAAAGCAGGAGCTTAACCCTGCTTCAGAACAATGAAAACTGTGTGATAGTGTCCATAGTGGTGTGAACTTGGCTCCTCTCTGCAAACACAGCTCCCTCCTGGTGTGGTTGCAGTGATGCAAAGAGAAGGAAATACAGCTTTGCTGGGGTGTGTATATAACCCTTCACTAAATCCCTCTGCAGCATCTTACCTCTAGCTTCTCCCCAGTATATATTTTGATGAAAATCTCTCAGTCTCATGCAACCTTTAGTGCTGCTGCTGACTTCAGTGTTGTTCCTGTAGCTCATCCCAAAACTAGTCAAATATTTCCAGAGAAGGGTTTAATTATAGAGCATTCTTCCCATATTTTATGACATTAGCTAAGAGTGAGTTCCCATCCAAGAACTGAAGAGCCCACATTTGTTTGATTATCCACTGTAATGTTTATTTTTCTGCCCATCAGACAGAAATGGGCTTGTCACGGCACTTGTCGCTCTGCAGGCAGGGAGGTGTGGGTGAGAGGAGTGTGTTAGCACATCACTCCGTCAATGAGTTGAAGCAGTGTTAATAATCCCATGTATAATCCTGAAGATCTTCCTGGAACCTCTCTCCAAGGCACAGTTTCCTTCTGGGTGTCCAATATTCCATCAGTGGGGAAGGAAAATGATGTCTGCAAAGGTGCTAATTGCTCATGTTTATCGAAAGTCCAAGAGGCTGCAAAGAGGTGGGGGGCCATTTACAGCTAGGAAACTTCTCTTTGCTCAGTGGCTTTTGAGAACTCATCCAAGGTGATTTATGGCTCTGTTCACCAGTGAGTGCTTCACACGGGGCTGAGTTTTTCTTTCAAGCAGTTGAATGTTCAGTATAGAAATGATTAGAAGTGACTAGTCTAGTATATGACTCAGAGACTGCAATAATGAACAAAACATGCAAATAGCCGTTGATAAATGACAAAAGCTGCAATAAATTGATGCTCCACAGCTTGGCTCTTAGAAAACTAGAAAGCCAAGAGCAGGCCATTTAGGTAAAGGAGGTTAGCAGGGAAGGCTAATCTGGCAGAAGTTTGTATCTCCATACTGGTAAGCATTGTAAGATGTGAGAGAAGGAAAATTCGTAGTCTGGCTTCATCGAATCATGGAATGGTTTGAGTTGGAGGAGACCTTAAAGCCCATCCAGTTCCACCCCCTGCCGTGGGCAGGGACACCTCCCACTGGATCAGGGTGCTCCAAGCCCCATCCAGCCCGGCCTTGAAAGCTTCTCTCTTTATTAAGAAAAGTCAGCAGCAGAAAGCTGATAGTTGTGGCAGTTCTGACATGATCAAAGTGCTTTTCCTGCCACATTAATGTCTGACTAATTGTGTTTAAAGGTGAAAACACGTTTGAATTTAATTACAAAGGGATAAGGAAAAGAAAAAAGCAGAATCTACAGAATTTTAATCTTTGGATTCTAAGGCATTTGGCTGAAGGAACTCCTGTAGGACTAACCTCTTGGTTGAGGATACAGTCCTGGACACAACTACTAAACTCTCCTTTGACTGCTGCTGGCTTAAAAGCATTCCCTATGCAAATACACAGCAGGAGAAAGTCAGTGACTTCTTGCTGCAGGAAAGGTCAGGAAAACTTTCCATTTTATGAAAAGCTTGGCCATCCAACGTCGCTGCAAAAGGCACAAAGCAGACATACATTTGCAAGTCACTCGGACAAGAAAGGTATTAATATGGCTTTTGAATACATAGAAGTTTATTCAAGTCATATAACATTTCGGTTGTTACAATCTAGGTGAAATGCTGAAGGCCTTTCTGTTTGTTAGTTTATCGTTTCTGCAAAAAAGCATGAAGGATCTTTGGCTAAAAGGAAGATGTTCTTACTTGGTATTGTTGAACCAGCCTGGAGGCTAATGCACAGGTGGATGCAGTGTCCAGGGTTGCTTAAGGGCTGTCCTTTATTATGAGGTTGGAATTGCCCCGTGCTGGACTCATGGCTCTGGCTTCTTCCAGCTGGCTCCGCGTGGCACAGCTGAGCCCAGTGGCGATGCTGGTGGCACCTCTGGAAAAGCATATTTAGGAAAGGGGAAAACCACTGGACGGGCAGAGGATGAGGGAAAAAGAGCATCTGTTTTAACAGGCAATAAATTAAATTATTTTTACCTGATTGAAGTTTGTTTTGCCCATGACAGTAATTGATAAGGGATCTCTGTGTCTTCATCTCTACCCACGGTTCAGGTGGTAGAAGCCATGGAGCTATTGAAGGTAGCGTTTGGTGTGCAGTGGTGCAAACCTCCCTTTGCTTTCTGCTCGGTGAATGTTATAAAATGATCAAGTGCCTAATGGGTTGTTAAGACCCCCCCTAATTTCCCTTATTTGAGTCACAACATGGGTCATTCCAGGACTTATGCTAAACGCAGAAGAAAAAGCTCATCGTGCTCGACTATGTTGCTGGAGAGCACAGGCAAATTCAGAGCTTTATAGCTTCCTTGAGTAGCTTGGAAAAACTCAAGTACTGGAAGACTGCTATAAAGTCTCTTCTCTAGGCTAATGTCTTCTCCATCTGGTGGGGCTGTTGGTGTCTGGAAGATCTGCTTTAAGTAGCTGCAAAACAGTCGTCTGTGTTCAGGGTTAGTTAAGTTATATACAGTCAGTTGGATGGCCACCTGGGGCTGGCTCCACAGCAGGACTTGGGCATCTGAGTCCACAAACGCCAGGCAGCCCAGGTATCTGCATCATCTCAGCCTCTGGCTTGGGGTTATGGGTTGCGCTGAGGCTGGAATGCCCAGGAGCGAGGGGCTGTGATGCAGAGATGTGGGGTTCATTGCTACTTCTCACCTGAAATCCCAGGACTTCCAACACTGTTTTCTGCGTGGGTGCATCCTGCCATGTACATGAGTGTTTTCTCTCATATTGAGGTGAGCCTTGGACTTAACTGGACACAGATAATGGCCGATAACAAAGCCAAACAATCACAGAATCATAGAATGGTTTGGGTTGGAAGGGACCTTAAAGGTCATCTAGTTCCAATCACCCTGCCATGCGCAGGTATACCTCCCATTAGACCAGGCAGTAGTATATCAAGAGCAGTTTCATTTAAGGAAGTTAATAATAGCCCTTTAAAAATCCTGTGTCCCAGCCAAAACACTCACAACATCTGAAAATTGAATTTAAGAGTTTATGCTGCGCAAGGGTGAGCGATGAGGAAGCCTACATGTTGGCCAAAGCTAAGGCATAACCTTGTCTTTGCATAGGGAGTCCTGTGACATGATTTTGCCATTGTCTTGCGATCACAGTGTAGTGTTTGTTGTTGTCCATTGCATTTATTATAGCCACACATAATTGAAGTGATGATGTAAGGGACTGCAAAGCATCACAGTCCTACCACGCCGAACATGCATCTCATAAAAGCTGTGCTACCCAGAGAGAGTGCATCCTCTTTCACTCTTCCAGAAAAGCTGGTGCTGGTTGTATTTAATTTCATGCTGAAAACTCGGTCCCGGGTTTTGAAGCTCACGTACTTCTCTAAAAGGAAAAAAAGTGGGAGATGCAGTGTGGCTGGTATTAGCAAATTCTAGCATAACTCCCCTTGGGTGCTTTAAGGTCATCCCTGAAGAGTTTCTGATTCTTTCAGGCCTGGGCAGGAGTTGTGCCTCACCTGTGCCTTTCTTGGGGACATCTGTGTTTCAGCCTGGCCTTCGTTTCTTTTGTGTATAAAGATCTAGAGAGCTGTTTTATGTGCTTGCTTGAGTAAATCCTCCATTTAACCTTGTGCAGCATCCTTCTCATTCTCCTAACTCTCTGGGCTGTTGTGTGGTTTGTGTCAAGAGGTAAAAGCTAACTGAACTGGTGCAGGTCGAAGCACCAGACAGACCTGTGAGGTTTGGTAGGTGCTATGCAAAGTGTGGTTCATCTGAGACCAACTGGGGCCAGATTTGAGTCACTGCTCCCTCATCCTTTGGTACTTTATTCCTCATGGGCTCCTTGCAATTGCTGTTGAGAATCAACTCCTCCTTTGAGGATGGGTATGTTAATGCGGCCAAGGGAAAGCAGTGACCATCTACGTTCAGAGAAACATCAATACTACTCATGCTCAGAACTGGCTTCCAAACTTCTTGCATTAAGAAAGGTTTCACTGGGGGCCTGTTGTGCTAAGCGTTCATCTGATATTTCTTCAGGGAGGAAAAGGACAATGCTAAACTTCGTTTTCTTTGACACAAAGCTAAGCATTTGTTTGATGTAAATGGAGAAGACTCACAGGATTGAGAGATGGAAGATGCCTGTTGGGTCATCTTGCCCATCCTTCTGCCGGTGAACGACTTTTCTTAAAGTATCTTCCTAAGATTATTGTTGAGTTTAGTTATAAACGGAATCAAGTAACAGGGCTGTGCTGCTTTTCTAGGAAGGCTGTTCCTAAGTCTAATGAGTTTTGCTCTTGCACTTTCCTTGTGTCAGAGCTTTTTCTGTCACTTTTTTTAATGAGATTTTTCTTTAGTGCTACGATACATTTCTGATATTCACTGATTCACACATCTGAGGGCCACTAGGGACCACTGGCCTTACAACTTGGCCCCTTCCTGACATAGATGAATCCATTTCTGCACATTTCTTAGATTTTGTGTGAGAAAAATCTACTGTGTTTGCAGCTAAGGCAAAACATCTTGTGAATTCCCTGAATAACGACTGGGAAAAGGCTTTAGTGCATGACCTCAGAACAGCTCTGACTCATCCTAGTAACCAGCCTTTAGCTCCTATGGGGACTGGCAGGTCCTGCCAGCAAGGCATTCCTGCACTGGTGGGCAGTCTGCATCGCGCTGCCTGGAAATGTTGCTCTCACCCTCTTTTCTTTTTAATCTGGCATTCAAGCACAAGATTAAATGGCTACCTGATCTCCAGCAAAATGATCAGTGTTTTTGAGGGATCTTGTGCTGAGGTCTGCAGCATCTGAGAAGCGGGGCTTGAAGGGCATCAGGGACTTCTTCCATTCCCACTAAAATGCCTGACTAATCTGTGTGGAAGTAAGATCTGCATCAGGGTAGGTTCAGACCCATGTGCTCAAGCATCCACTTCCCAGCCAACCATACATGTCAGCATTAGAGATGACGTGAGGCACGGAGCGGAGCCCAAGTGTAGGAATAGGGTGAGGTCCAACTACAAAGTCTAAACTGCTGTGCCAATGGACCGCAGAGGCCCCAGCCGCAAGTACATATTGCTGGCAGGACAACAGCAGTGAGAAAAACAATCCCCAAGCAGTAAATATGGGCAAAGCTCTCGATATAATGGAAAAAATACAGATGCATCTGTCTTCGCTCTTGTATAGAGGTCTTAGACTCTATTTCTAACCCCCACATTTCCTGTTAGCGTCGCTTTCCTAGAAATGGATACCATGTCCTCAGTAAAGGACTCAACTGGGGCCTCTGGCTGTACTGCCTTTCCCTCACCTGCTTGGATGCCCGTTTATTCCTGGAACTACAGCATCCGGAAAAGAGCACTGTACAGTGCTCTCCATAAAGTTTGTGGTTGAAAAGCCATGCAAAATGAGCTATGGAAGTAAGCGTATGGAAACACTCCCTGCTCTCAGTGCACCTCTAATAAATGGGGTCATTTGGGATCCAGCTTTGCAGAATGATCTATGTGTTATTTATCTACTATCTGGCTTTTGGTATAACATGGTTTCTTCGTGTAGAGTGGAGCTGCTGTTTCTAAAATTGCCCTTCTGAAAAATGTTGGTTTATAAATCCTTCTAAAATCTCCTATTCTAGCAAAACATTTGTTGGTTTTGTTTTTTTTTTTTTTTAATGTCAATGGTGTTAAAATAATTCCAATCTCACAAGAGTTGCTTTTGAACATTTTTTCTTTCTTTCTTTCAACTGGATCTTTCTGTAAATGAAACTGCAGACTTGCTAGAGCACTCTGGTTTTGAAAATTATCAATCATTTCAAAGCATCTTCAGCTATTTTATCCTTTTCTAATTGACCTTTGAAACATCTGGCTGATTCCAGCCCAGTAGGGAGGAAGAGTAATAGTCATAGAGATAACTCCCAGGTTCATCAAAACAGGTCACGGCTGGAGGTTAGACGTCAAAGAGCCTCGAATCATAGAATCGTAGAACAGAATTGTAGAATGGTTTGGGCTGGAAGGGACCATAAAGATCAGCCAGTTCTAACCCATCGGGACTGTTAGAGTAAGTAACAGTCATAGGGACTACTGGCCTAATCTCTTCTCTTATGGCAGGGATTGTCCTGGTTTGTCTTCTATTTTCCTGTTTACTACTAGTAATTAAAAAAGCACCCCACAAGAATTGCTATAATCACTGCAAATGTCAGATCTGTCCTTGTCAGTGTTTTGTTCCCGGCTCCTTTCTGAACACTTCTCTCTGTTGTACTGGTGACGCTAGTCTGTATGAAACTTTCCTTACATTTTGGCAGACATTGGGAATTTCAGCAGCAATAAATTTAAATGGATAGAATTAAGAAGGAAGACAGCTTTTTGGAACGGAGAGCAAGGCTTTTTTGGTGAGTTTTTTGTTGTTTTTTTTTTAGCTATATCGTCTGCGAACACTCACCTGGGACTGTTTTTATATAGAAAAAAAAATGTAATGTGCCTAAATGTCTATAGACTGCACCTGGAATTGAAAGTTGATTTCTGCTCCAGTCATATTTCTTAGTTATCTGTCCCTGGAAGGAGCTCTCCAGGTCAAACTTTAACTTGTCATATTTTCATTTCCCTGGGCTTTTGTTTGCCACAAACAAAATGTTTAGCATTTTGTTTAATGTAAACATTTGGAGTGCACGCAAAACAGCCATTTCTTACTTCTGTCTAACAAGCAGAAAGGCGTTGTTTGTGGGCACAGCTACCGCAGATCCACTTTCTTGGGTTTACACCAATTTGTGCCAGCTGAACGCGTGACCTGGTTCATCCCTCCTGCGCCCCAATCCAGGGTCTGTGCAGCATGACTCCTTTTGTTTCCTGACCTTCTTTCAGATGATCCTTCTTAACAGGGAAACTGTACACGTCCTTGTGCACTAGGCAAGAAAAATGCCGTGGGCAGCTTTCTAATCCCCCAGCAAAGCTGGAGACAGCACCTACTATATCAAATAGCTCTTGCTCCTGCCACAGCTCCCTCTGGGCTCTGGCCTCGTCCAGTTTACGATGACGCCAACCGTTGGTCGCCTCTCACTCCCTGGGGAGCCCCTTCCTTGCTCCAGCAGATCTAACCGGTAGGAATATCTTCCAGATGTGCAGCCTGAGCTGCCCCCCCTTTTGCTCCTAGCTGTGCCCAGTTGCTTGGAGTATGGTTTTCATGTAAGATACGTTTAAGCAGAAGTATTGCATCCTGGTAGAACCTAAGGAAATATTTTCACTGGTTCTGAGAAGAATTAAAGGCTGAATGAAATTTAAAAACAACAACAACTTGAGAGGAATTGCTATCCATAAGGACTTGGAAACAATCAGAGACTGCTTTTCTTCCCATACAGAAACTCCACTTGTCTGGCTCCTAAATCTAATGAGAAAGCAGAAACCTCTTGTCTGTGCTGCAGTTATTCACCACATTTCCTGGGTTTTGCCCTTGTTTTTCATTCTCTACACGACTGGATCTTCATGACATGAACTGGTACAAATGCACTGACATCATCTATGTCTGTGCATTTGTACCGTATGCATGTATCATCTATAAACTGACTATGCCAGTTTACACCAGGGTCCTTTCATCGATATCAAGAGTCTGTTCTTATATGCGCATAGTAGGTAAATGCTGTCTGGAGCAGCATCCTGAGACCAATGAATCAACTGTATTTTTGAATTTGATGTAGTTCTCCTATCTTCCTGTCACGCTTGTCATAATAGTTCTTGAGTATGGTCCAGAGTGCAGCACAATGACTGTTGTCATCTCTGTGTGAGGTTTTCATGATGCCTTATTTCTGTAGTGTATTAGGTGCTGTCCCTGTGGTGGACTGCTCTGATGGTTGAGGACATGGACTAGGATGAGATGTAGGTTACTGCCCCGGTGTCTCTGTCTATTGGTTTCCCTTCTGATTACCTTAAAAAGAAAACAAGGACGTCACTCACGGTGTTACCAGGTGTGTTTCAATCCTAAGCCTATTAGGACTGGATGTCCCTGTCCCTTTGTGTATAGGGGCCAAATGCAAAACATGATGATCTTCTGGTTTTGACTGGGAAATCTTCTGACCGCTATGACCCTTCCAGCAAAGGACTGCAGTGTGCCAGTGGTGACGATGGGAGTTTGTAGGCAAAAGATCTGCTAGGATGATGATAAGAACCCTGCACTGAGTGTGGGATAGCAAACAGGGGACCAGTTTTACAACACTGTCATATTTGTCTTGAGTGCCAAAGGGTGGGCTGAGCTTTTTGCCTCTCAAAGAAGCGTTTTGCTTTGTTTGATCTTATTTTCATCCTGAGTGATCTTTAATCCCGTCAGCATATTTAATTAAGCATTATCCTTAAAAATATGTATTAATCTATTTCTTCTTCTGACGATACTGAATCTGTGACTTTATGAGAAGAAAATGATTGTTTGGGTTTTTTTGGTATTAATCTTTATAAAAATTACTCTCTGAAGAAGAGCAAAATGTGTGCTGGAATGTGAGGAAAGAGTGAGCGAGGCTGTGATGCAATACCCAGGAGCTCCGCTTCGGGTCTGCGGGCTGCATCTGCAAACAGCAGCAGTGAAAACAACAGCCCAGCTCTTTTTGTGATATGTGAAGTGCAATTATGAGGTGAAATATGAAGCTGGTATCTTAATATCTTAACGATACTGAATTTATTTTCAAAGTTAAGCTGTGCAGAATGAATCATTTATCAGTGGGCCATATGGAAAGGCACTTATCTAAACCCCCTTCTTAGTCCCAGGTGTGCTTCTCTGGCAAGAACAAATCACACACAGCATTTGGAAGAGAACTTAAATTCCAGATGCGCAATTTTAAAAGATGCATTTGCAAAAATAAAACAAGGCCAAATTCTGCAATATGTTATTTTTCTGCAGCTTCAGTGAAGTTAATGAGGTTCCATGGGGGTAACTGACACAAAATACAGCTCGAGGGATCCCCTTTTTTACTGTGTTACTCCAGTTTCACGCCAGCATTAATTTCTGAGGAGCTAGGCTGTCATGGGGAAGAGAACTCAACTGAAAGCGTCTACTGTCTAAGTTCTTTATGTCCTATTTAGAAGTACATACAGTGAGACAGTAGTGAGAAGGAAGTGTTCATATTGATATCATTGCTGATTGATGCAAGGGTGAAAGTGTGCAACTCTCAGCTGACTTCAGGCGTGCAGCTTCTGGAGGTCTCTGACATGAGAAAGATGATGTTACTTCCAACTAGCTGTGGTACGCAGTGTTTGCAGCAAAGCAAGCCCTACCGAAGAGAATTGCTCTCCTAGGGAAAGTCAGGAGCACCAAGCAAAGAGGTCAAATCTGTCTTCTGATCTTCCTTGTCTTGTTATTCAGGAAATTAGAAATCACAGAGATGCATTAAGTCAAGTCTGATGAAAAAAATCTTGAAAACCACTTAAAAACATGATGAAATTATTTAGTAATAATTCCTCTCCACCAGGAACTGCAATTTTGGTAGAGATTGAAGTTGTTCCTATGCCCAGATCCATTGCAATACTGTCTTCCACTGAACATTTTGTTTTATAGCAACAAACTGATGTGGTTTTATCAGACTTGGGTGAAGATGTTGAGCATTTCCAAAGTGCAATCCCTGAGCAGCATTTGGAAGGACCAGAGAAAAGCTGAGATGCTGGTGGACTCCAGCTATGAAGGGAATATTTACTTGCAGATACCGAGCAGAGCTCCCGAACTGATTGCGCAGTGACTGCTGTCAGTCAGAGCTGAGGTTAAAGCTCGGATCTTGACAGCAAAAGAAATCAAAGCCAGTAAATGGAGAGGAAGCAGTGGCTGCATTGGCAGGTGATTTGTTGCAATAGAAGCACATTGATAGAGAAAATTCAGTTTATATTCAAGCCTCCAAACCTCCACTAAATGTATCTGGAGGTTAATCAAGCACGTGGCTTGAAGCTGCCTGCAAGGATCAAGTGCTGATTTGGTGTCTTATTGCCTGCTCCAGGCTGGAGCGCATGTGGTGCACACCTGCAATGGGGCTTCCAGCTTCATAGCCCATGAAAGTCTTGTGATAGCACTCACAACTGATCTCGTGGGCAGTAAGCGGGAACCATTGAAAGATTTGCTTCAAAGCCGTACTGTTGCCCTGAACTGAAACGCTGTGGTTGCTTTCACTACTGTAGGGCCAGGCTGTGTGGTCTTGTGGAGGAATTTCTAGAGAGGAAATCAACAGATGCAGGTTTTTCCTCTTGTTCGGATGCTGAATTGCTGTCTGACTTCAGGGCGGTTAAATAACTTAGAGCTTGTTAACTCCTCTCTCACAAAGCGTTTTGTTTTCACTGTCGCACTAGGAGAACGGGGGTTTCATGGAGACAGGTACAGAGAGTTGGAAATCTTTTGGTTTATTCAGCTCCATTTTCAAGAACAGATTTTCCAAGAAACTCATGTGGTAATTCTTACTGATGTTGGATGAGTTTTAATGAAAAATATCTAAAGCAGCACATATTAAGGTAAAATAATTTCTAATCAAGGCTTGTGACAGTGTTCAGAAGTGGCATTGTGAGGAGGTATTTTTTTATGTAAGTTGCTGACTTGCTGGCTCGTTACTGGCTTTCTTCTGGTACTTCATGGAGTGGCATAAACCGAAGTGAGAGGACACCAGAGCAGGAGGAGGAAGTTATCACTAATTGCCAGAGTGGTTGCAAGCTGGTGGCTGCAGCTGAAAATGGGATATATTCTTTGCTTCCTACCCTGGGGACTCAAACCTGCTTTGGTCACTATTAGAAACCACACACAGCCAGACTGCACTTTGCTGCTTAATTTGTCTTCATCCTTGTGTTAGTTTGATTACCACCGAACAGTGCATGTGAATGTCATTCAAGAGGTACGAGCAAATTCCTACTTGTGGAAAAGGCTGAGAAGCAACTTATGTCTTGAGACGATCTGAAACATCTGCCAGTTGTTCAGATGATGGGGTGGCCTCCAGGAGCCAAATACTAAGCTAAGTCATGGGCTAATAACACCAAAATATAGTGGAAAATGAATGCCTGACTGCTTTTAAGTAATTTGAAAATCACAGTCCTGTTCTATTTATGAGACTGTCTGCACCACACTTACAGAGGCACCGAGCAGGTTCTCCTCAAGTTCCCTCCCATCCAGGGCTGTCTAGCAATATGCAAAAGACCAAGCTTTGCTGTTGGCAGGCTTATTAGCTTTGGCACTACGCAAAAGTAATTGGACTTAAACTCCAGCTGTTTTATCCGTGTAAATATGCATGGTGATATGGACTCAGAGGGCAGGTGTGCACTGGCTCAGAGGCCTCTGCTCTGTGCTGCAAGAAGTGATCATGGCCAATGCGTAGTAGAGGTAATACTATCAGGCATGATAGCGATCTCCTTCATAGCGATAGCATGACATGGCTGTAATAGGGTGATAATGGCTCTAAACTAGAGAGAGGCAGATTTAGACCAGATATAAGGAGGAATTTCTTCATGATGAGAGTGGTGAGGCACTGGCCGAGGTTGCCCAGAGAAGAGGTGGCTGCCCAATCCCTGGAGGTGTTCAAGGCCAGGTTGGATGGGCCTTGGGCAGCCTGAGCCAGTGGGAGGTGTCCCTGCCCATGGCAGGGGTTGGAACTGGATGATCCTTAAGGTCCCTTCCAACTCAAACTGTTCTATGATTCTGTGACATCAGTATCAGTAGACTTATCGTTTAAGGAGAAGAGTTAGGTGGGTTATAGTTAGATAACCTTTACCAAAGCAGTAGAAGCGGAATGGAGAGTCTGCTGTGTCGCCCTTGGGTGAAGAGCTGCTTGCTTTCACAGCCGGGTATCAATGACGAGATGATCCTGGTTGCTGTTGGTCTTTCACTTGCATTTCAAGCTTCCTTTCCCCAATTCTGTAATAAAATTCCTTTCCTGAGCCAACTTAAAAATCCTCCACATTTTCTCTTTGTTTGGTTTTTTTGTTTCTTACACATAGTGTAGCCTGGAGACGGCAAGTGACTGATTCCCAAAGAAAAATATCTCTCTTGCCCAGGTCCATAATTTATAGAATGGCTTTTCTGACCAGTTGTGTTTTCCATTTAATATATTTTCTGTTTTTCAAATCTCCCCCTTCAAAGCGGAAATGCAGCGTTCCTCGGAGCTGTGATGGGAGAACGCTGCTGAGAGCTCAATTTAAAGGTCAGGGGCCTGGGGGACCGGGCGTTCCTTTGCTTTCTGCTCTAAAATAGGCTGAAGACAAAGGTGAGGAAAGAAGGGCGAGGTAAATGCCGTAAGATCATAAACAGCACTGCGTGTGCAATCGCGGGTCTGTGTCTCACGCTGTACATCACCACGGTGGGCTCATTAATGTTCGCTTGAAACATTTCTGAACCGCCATTTCCCAAAAATCATCTGTTCTCATGTACAAAAACAAATGAAGTCAGCCTTGCCGTTTCCCTGCAGTGCTTTCCCCTGGAAGAAGCCAGCAGAAGGGCAGGTGGCCAGCTGACATCCCATGGCAAGGGTTCTTCGGGCACACTCGGCTATATATTATATGAATCATGCGTGGCTGTGGGTTGGGTACTGCTCCGTGTTGTGCTGCTCAACGCCAGCTCAGGCTGATGTGGAAGGAATGGTCGTAGGAGGGTTGTGAAGTCGTGTGCAATAGCCTGTAACCCCCGCTCCCACTCGCAGCTATGGTTCATCTCTTCTCTGTGCCTGAGGCGTGGTGCATAAGGCTGAAAATCAGAACAAACCTCCTGCTGCTCCAAAACTTAACAGTCTTGGGTGTCATGGATGACCAAGTCAAGATACTGGAGATTTGATTTTATGATAAATTCGGTTGCACCTAACAGAGGGTGTAAAAGGCAGGAAACGCTCTTTCTTTGGTGGCTTGTTTTCTATTTATACCTTTTTTCATGTGTTCCTGTAATATGGCATTGCATAATTTTATGCTAATTAAGTCTAAGGCCATTTGTTTCTGTCAGGATGTCTGTGTGGGCTTGGATCTGTGTGGCAGGAGAGGGCACTTACCACCAGACTTGGCTGTACTCTCTAGCAAAGCATATTCCTTCTTGGAAAGCTTTACACGTGCTCAGAAACACAAGAGTCACCGAGCCCAGAGGACAAGAAGCCACTGCAGACCTGACTGCAGATGCACAGCCAAGGCATGCGTTGAGATGAGGTTCTGCACACACTGGTTCTTGCTTCTCAGTCTCTTCCTGCTTCTTTATCCAGTGAAGGTGTAATGACCAAGCTGGTGTTTCAGTTGGGAGCTATAGCCAGAACCCCGTTTCAGTGTTCCCCAAAAGCCTAAACAAGGCTGAGGTCTGAGAATGAGACTTAGGGGGTGGCAGGGAGATGGAAGTTGGGCTGGGAAACCATCTTTCCAGTAAATGCAGGGAGGTTTCCTGAAGCATCCCACTTCCCTGCCAGAATTCCCAATTAGTACAGGAGCTGTTAGTTCAGTTTTGCACTGAATACTTACAATTAATAAACCTCATATGTAGCTAGTGAATAGAAATGATAGAGACTTTTTGCTTCCTGTGTGGAAAATGTAGATGATTAAGATTTTGGGTTTGGTTTTTTTTAAAGGAAAATGTTTCTTTGTAGTTAAATTAACATTTTTTTGATAAAATTTACATTTAAATATTTAAGATACATGCCACCTGGAAGGTATTCCTCAGGATGATGCTGGTTTTCTTTCAAGAGCTTCTGCTGCCTCTTGAATATCTGAGCTAATGGCATATAGCACTGGAACAGAGTCCTCTAGTTTCTTTATGAAATGTTTGTGTATGGATATACAGTCTGCCCTGCTGATTTTCAGCTGTGGCTTAATTCAATCCCATCATATTCAATTACAGCTGCAGATGATCTGTTCACATTTGTGACACCAAAAAGCCAAAAACGTGCTGTCACACAGCAATTCAGGGAAGTCTGGGGCCTGAACCCTAACCCACAAGTTTGAAGATGCAGGCTGTGTTCATACAATTAAGTTTTAAATATACAAAATATGCATACTGCATATTGCAGAATTTATTTTCATAGAATCACAGAATAGTTTGGGCTGGATGGGACCTTAAAGATCATTCAGTTCCAACCCCTGCCATGGGCAGGGACACCTCCCACTGGCTCAGGCTGCCCAAGGCCCATCCAACCTGGCCTGGAACACCTCCAGGGATGGGGCAGCCACAGCTTCCCTGGGCAACCTGGGCCAGGGCCTCACCACTCTCATGGTGGAGAAATTCCTCCTTATGTCCAGCCTAAATCTGCCCCTCTCCAGTTTATACCCATTGCCCCCAGTCCTGTCCCCACAAGCCTTTGTAAACAGTCCCTCTCCAGCTTTCTTGTAGCCCCTTCAGGTACTGGAATGTCACTATGAGTTCTTCTCGGAGCCTTTTCTTCTCCAGGCTGAACAACCCCAACTCTCTCAGCCTGTCCTCGTATGGGAGGTGCTCCAGCACTCGGATCATCTTTGTAGTCTATTTTCCTGTAACTACATATATATTAATTCATATTCTTGGAAAAAAAAAAGGCCCAAGCAAGAAGGAAGAAAAACCTAACAAAGATTGCTGGACAAATCAACCTATAGACTATGCATACAGTTGCAAATGGACTAATTCTACCAAAATGTCCTTCATATTGGAAGATTTTATTCGTATTATTTAATCTTTTATCAGTAGAAAAATGCCCAAAAGAAATGGTTTAGTTAGTCACAGAGGTTTTTTTCTGACTTCAGACCTTTTTAGATCATGTCCATAGTGTAGGGACAAATATAAAGATGAATAAGTGCAGGAAAAAAGGCTTTTGCACAGAATATAAACTGGAGGGCTTGAGCGAGGTCTGTAAGGAATGGAGCATTCAGTTACATCCAGGCTGGAACCTTTATAATTACACTTCTATAATAAATGTACTGCAACACAATGTGTTTGAAGAGTCCTCCCAATGGATAATGGTGATTTGTTCTATTGAAGCCTTGTGCTGCATGTCTTCCATTACACTGGAATGAGGAACAAGTCTCCTGGTTAGAATGCCGTGTCCTAATGAGTCTTTGGTCCTGACTCAGCCTCGCAGGTCTCAGCTGTTGGCAGCCATCAGCCACCCTGCTGCTTGCTAACCACTGTAGGGTCTCTGCAGTAAAATCACCTCGGGTTGATATAGAATCCAGACCCCAAGCCCTGAAACTATGAGAAAATTGCTGTTAGCAGTTTTAGGACCATATATTTGTTATGGGTTGTCTCTGAATCTGGTGGGTGACGGGCACATCAAATTGTGTCCTAGTGGTTGGGATCACTTCTCCCTGCTCAAACAGTAAAAAACAGTTCTGTTGAGCTCCCTGCTTTTCCAAAGTGTCTATATAATCAGGATTTTCTCTGTCATGTTGAGCCATTTGGTACATGTTTCTCAGTGTGTGTGGCTGTCTTCCAGTCCATCAAGTTGGTACCTGGCAGGAAGGGATATTTGCACGAGGGTGTCACATCGCACCATCAACAGAAAGGCATTTTCTGCATAAACATGGAGAAGCTACTTAATTTTCCATACTTCTTTTATTCTAACTGTTCAGAATGTAATTTTATCTTGACAGATAACAATCTCTTCCTTTTCTTTTTCTGATTTATGCTGTCATTCCCCATGTCCTGCAGGAGCGTCACTTCTCTGTGGTTTCCTCACCCTAAAGTTTCCTCTGGAAAGGCACTCGCACACTATTATAGGATCATAGAATAGTTAGAGTTGGAAAGGACATTAAAGATCATCCAGTTCTAACCCCCCTGCCATGGGCAGGGACACCTCCCACTGGCTCAGGCTGCCCAAGGCCCATCCAACCTGGCCTTGAACACCTCCAGGGATGGGGCAGCCACAGCTTCTCTGAGCAACCTGGGCCAGGGCCTCACCACTCTCATAGTGAAGAAATTCCTCCTTATGTCCAGTCTAAATCTGCCCCTCTCCAGTTTATACCCATTACTCCTCGTCCTATCCCCACAAGCCTTTGTATACAGCCCCTCCCCAGCTTTGCTGTAGCCCCTTCAGGTACTGGAAGGTCACTATAAGGTCTCCTTGGAGCTTTTCCTTCTCTAAGCTGCACAACCCCAACTCTCTCAGCCTGTCCTCATACAGAAGGTGCTTCAGCCCTCAGATCATCCTTGTAGCCTCCTCTGGACCCATTCCAACAGCTCCATATCCTTCTTATGTTGAGGATTCCAGAACTGGACACAATACTCCAGATGAGGTCTCACAAGAGAAGACGAGAGGGGCAGAATCGCCTCCCTTGACCTGCTGGCCACACTGCTTTGGATGCAGCCCAGGATTAAAATGCTCTCGGTATCCATTTATTCTTAGAAAAGCATCAGCAGCTGAACAGGATGTATGGGGTTTTTTTCCCACTCTCTCTTTCATTTTCTCTTTCTCTTTTCAGTTCTTTCTTAAAGAAAGGAAAAATAATTCTGATATTGACTTAATTGTAAAAGGAAGCTACAACCTTTTGATTTAGTAGGAGTCAGGAGCCCAAATGAGACTAACTCCCTGCCCCTCCTTTTCTGCCATGAAATAGTCACTAATACTGTGCTATATTCTTTTTAAATTTAATTTGTGAAATATAATTGAAATTTGGAAGGGCTGGCAGTGACTGGAACTCAGTGAGAAGTAGAACTTTATGGTCCCTAACAAGAACAAACAGGACCAGAAAATCCTTCATGTTCTCCCAGCTAACCACAGAAACAGCCATTTTTTTTGCTTTTAAATAATCACAAGGAAAAGTTAGCGAAACATAAATTAGAATGACTGCCGCTGATTTATTTTTCTGAATAAAAAGGACATTCAGTAGCAGGTCATTTGTTTTTGTTTTCCTTCAGAGGGTAAATGGAAACATATTCTTACCTCACTTTTCTCACAAGTACAGTAGATTTCCTAAGCTTGTGTCAAGGTTTTATTGCCAGGAAAAAGTGGTTGAATATTCAGCATTTGTAATGAGGGCATCATCAGACATGGAATACAGCTGTCAAGGCTGGTACATTCATTTTCTAGGCGTAGGGCTGATGTGGTTAATGATCTCTGAGTGTCACTTCACTGGACTGTTAATTATGAACCATTTTCCACCTATAACCTTCCTCTGCAGGTAATTTTGGAGAAGGTGTATTTCTGAATAAGACAGTGCCGAGGCTTGATGAACACGCTAAGAAACAATGTCAGTTTAGGAGAGAAGAGGGAGTTTTATTTAAATAAAAGTATTGGATGAGATCAACTGTACCAGGTGGGACCATGGGTCTGCTGAGCCTGGTTTCTGGTCTGTGGTAGGGTCGGCTTTTTCAAAGGAAATACATGTCAGAAGGTTTTTCTGAGTAGTAACAGAAGCACTGAACATTCACTCGTCTGACAAATTACAAAGTCAATATGATCAAGTGGATTACAAATAGGACTGGAAACTCCTGAGTTCTCAGTCTAGCCCTGTCCTTGGCTTTCTTCTGTGACCTTAAGCAAATGATTTGAACTTCTCTGAGCCAGATTCATTGCTCCTCTAATTCCATTTGATAAAGCAAATGAGGAAGTGTAGAACCCTATATATCTTAATTTTCCTATCTGTAAATGTGGGTGAATGCTTTTGGTGTGTAATTATTACCCACGGGTTCTGAGATGTTTCAAATCTTTACAGCGCTTTGATGTTAGCAAGCTCATTTGTTGATACATGGAGTATCTACAGGGTAAGAAGTTTTACAGAAGTTTTAAGCTTTAATCCAAGAGTGGGTGGAAAAACATTGTATGTATATTTTATATATGTTTAATCTTGTTTTCAGCTCCCTTTTAAGTGTAAGAATTTGCCTATCGTTTTTTGTCCAACAATAACCTGTGTTCTTCTGAAAGACCTAACAACTTCTAGAACTTTGTCTGCCATGTTAAAAAAATCCCAAAAGGTTGGCCTCAATATTGAAAAGCCCTTAAGAAAGTTGTTTTGTTGCAGTACTCTGGCTATCTACACGAATATGGTTGACAAGTGGCAAGGGTGTTAAGGCTAATGTCCATGATACACTCTGAATGCACTAAGCACTTTGCAGACCTGTTGCAAGCTCATTTTAATTATTTTCAGCTCTCTTTTCCAGTGGGGAGATAGATGGCGTTGATGTGGAACCAGAAACTTCTTGCTATCACCTGTATGCTGTTTTGGATGTATGCATTTAGCTGGGCGTACCTGCACCAATAGGTCATCTCTCGATGGCAGTTGGGTGGTGAGTGCTGTGGGGGTGCCCAGTGGAGACCACCTGGGCCCTTCAGGGCTGTTGGTGCTCCCACAGCACTGGGAAACTGGAACTAGGGGTTGTCAGAGCACGTACTGTCAGTTGTGCTAACATATGGAACCTGTCTTGCTGGGGCTATGTGTATCCTATGCAGGAAATTTCCTTATGGGAACGTGTAACGCACATGGTGCGTTGAGTTATCATAACTTACATTCATGTATGTGGAAAAAAGAGCCATTGGAAAGCTGTTGAGAAATGTCCTGAAGCCCACCGTTGAGAAAAAAAATCCCCACTTTGGAGAAGATTTAGTTACTAAAGAAAGGCCGCTATTTACACTAAATGTACTTGGCAACTCTCTGTAGATGTGACTACTTAAAGCTTGTTGCTAGAGATCTGGAGAGCGTGGCCCAGATGCTCTTCTGGTGGTAGTGGCTTGTGCAGTGACAGAAGACTTGGTAGGGTGATTAAGAAGGTAGACACAGTCTCATGAGGCTTTGGTTCTCTCTCCGGCTTCCCAATTAATACGTTGCATGAGAAGTCATTTTTTTCTTTCTTTTATCTCTACTGTTTGCCCGGGGCAGTGAGTATTGCCTGGTGCTTGCTACAATGCTGCTTTGATCTCGATTAAACAATCTAGACAAAGAAATAATAACCCACAAATATGCAGTTGACTTTAGTATTGCCACACTGATGGATGCTGTTCCTAAACAATGCTTGTATTGTAAAACGGGCCTATGGGGTCTTTTGGGGGTCTTGGAACAAATGGTTACATTGCTATGAGATGCAAAAACCATAGTACTGTGTTTCCTGTGCTGAAAATCAGAAGTGGAAAAGAGACTTATTAGGTCATTCATTTTGTTGGCTCTTAACAGAATTATTCCTGGTGCCATGCTCTCACCGGAGCCTGATCCTGTCTAGTTTGGAATAATTCAAAGCCCTGGTGCTTCTGCTACCTTTTACTTGGAAAAACTATTTCAGTGTCTAATAGACCTCCAGGAAAGGAAACTCAGACTCAGTAGAGCCCAGTAACTGCTGCCTGTAATTCCCTGAACATTTCCACCTCGATCTTGGGTGGCTGTGCAACTGAAATCACTCCAGCTTGCTCAACCCAGCTCTTTAGTTACTGTTTCAGCCCAGCTTCTTTTTCTTTCAGTCTTTGCTTGTGAAACAGCCCACAGGTCCAGAGATTCCTCCTTAGCTGTCAGGAGTGATCAGGCAAAAAAATACAGAGGGGGACTGGTCTTCGTTCAAACTAAGCCCTTTCCTATACTTGACTGACTGTATAGAGGGCCTTTAAAAATGAGTGTATTGTGCTGGTTTTCTAATGACAGTTTATAAAGGGAGTATTTCCACAAAATACAGAAAGCACCATATTATTAAAATTGCAGCTTAAATCCCTGCTTCCTGAATTCATGTGTTTATCAACAAATCTTCCCTCACTTCTTGTTTTCCTTCTTTTTCCCTAACGTGCACATTGCCACTCTTCATTGCTGTAAAGGAAGTTTTAAAGAGAAGAAAAAAAATCAGATCTTGAAAGCTCAGAGACCATTAGAATGAATCATAACAAAAATGTTGGGGTTTACTCTTTTTCCTTTCCTATATTTCATCAGTCACAAGGTCGTTGCAGTCTGGCTCGTGAGGTCTTGAAGCTGTTACTAGATTTGCCAAGGTGGGTTGTTCAATCCTTGAGTACGTGATGCTGCAGCTCTGTCCTCTGTAGCTGGAGCCACTTTGGGGGTTTCCTGTGAACATTTGGAGATGAGACATAGCCAATGCATTTCTCAATATATGGTACATAGGGGATCACATGAGAAAAATGTCACTGAACTCAAGCAGTAACCCAAAAAATTAATAAGGAGCATGTTACCAGTAAACATGGGGTATAATAAATGACCTACATTGGGCTCTGGTCAAAAGTTCATCTCTGTGTAGGGCCTTGGAAAGAGTGTTAAACTCCCGTCCCAGGCACCACTTTAATCGAGGGAACACCTTTTCCAGTTTCTGTTTGATGTGTTCTTACGTAATCATCTCTGGACTTTGCCTGTGGAGCTGTGGTACAGAAAACCCTTCAGAAGTTCCGCAGTGGAGTTGGGCTGGGCTGGATGAGTATCTTGGCCTGGATGTATCTCCCAAGTAAAAAGTGATAGGACGAGAGGAAATGGCCTCAAGTTGTGCCAGGGGAGGTTTAGATTGGATAGTAGGAAAAAATTTCTTCACTGACAGAGTGGTGAAGCCCTGGCAGAGGCTGCCCAGGGCAGTGGTGGAATATCCATCCCTGGAGGTGCTCAAAAAGTGTGTAGATGTGGTGCTTTAGGACATGGTTTAATAGTCATGTTAGTATTTTGTTGATGGTTGGACTGGATGATCTTAGAGGTCTTTCTGAACCTTAATGAGTCTATGTGTTTTTTTCTCTCTGGTAAATCCATACACGCACTGAAGGAGGCACACACACCCAGCAGATCGTAACCACAGAAAACCCTCCCAGATGTTCCTTCAGTACAAGGCCTAAGTGCTTGTTACTGGTGTGTCTTCCTTGGAACAGAGAGCAAAATGATACCTGATATTTTGTAAGTAGGAGTTTCCTAATAAGGACAGCTTTTATAAAGATTTTACAATACCTTTTGTGAGTTTAGCTGTAATACAGTGAGGTATAATTAGGCAGAAAGCAAGGCATGGGTTTTAAATGCCGTATTGGACCAGAGTTTGCAAAGGTTGAGTCCTTTGCCTTTGCAAACGCTCTCTAGGAACACTTGAAAATTACTAAGTCTCTCTATTTATTTTCTTTCTCGGCCTGGATTTATACTAGATCTATTGACTGACATTCCAAGCTGTATATTGTGCTGTGCTGGTCCAGCACGCCGCCTGCTAGGGAGTCAAGGCATCCCTGTGACATTCCCTTCATGCCCTATGGAGCGTTGCTCACACCCTTCCAGCACAAAGGTTTGTGAAGAACATTGACTGCAAAAAATATTGACCTTTAGGATGGTCGCTTGAAGCTAAATTATATGAGAAACCCCATCCCATCAGAGCCCAAAAGTGAAACAGCAAGGCTTGTATAGGCAACTAAAGCCTTTGTGATATCGTTAGAGGCAATGGGTATAAACTGGAGAGGGGCAGATTTAGATTAGACATAAGGAAAAATTTCTTCACCATGAGAGTGGTGAGGCCCTAGTAAGGAGTGGTTGCCCAAGGAAGTGGTGGCTGCTCCATCCCTGGAGGTGTTCCAGGCCAGGTTGGATGGGCCTTGGGCAGCCTGATCCAGTGGGAGGTGTCCCTGACCATGGCAGGGGGGTTGGAACTGGATGATCTTTAAGGTTTCTTCCAAGCCAAATGATTCTATGATTCCGTGATTCTAAATCACTGGGGTCATGTTATGTTTCTGTCTTGAATATTCTGAATAACTTTCTCATGAGTAATATCTATAGCAAGCATCAAAATTATACAAAATTAATTGTTTCTGCTATCAAATTATTTTTAAAAAGTAACCTAATTGTAGATTGCCCAGTAGAACCTGAAGAAAACCATCTCTGTGGAAAAGGGCTTTGCAAAGACCTTTGCAGCAACTAATCCCCAATTAAAGTTTCTAGAGCCAAGGTCTATTTTCCAACAAGGGAAGGAAAGCTGCAGCTGCGATTTCAGCAGGATGTGGATGTTGCCTGCATGAGGTCTCAAGTTAGCACTTTGCCTTCTGACCCTTAAAAAAAAAAGTCATTTGCTTGCTTGCAAGAGCTCCAATGCGGAGGTCTGCGGGCTGGTGAGCGTGCTGTAGCCTCAGAGCACCGTACGGCTCCGGGGAGCAGAGGGGAAGGCAGGCGTGAGTGTGCTCTGAGTGTGCTGGTGGAGGTAGGCAGGCAGATGGCTGAACCCTGCACCCCGATGTGCACACGAGTACATGGAAAATGACGACTTGGTGATTTTAGTTCAAAACTATGTGGACTTGGAAGCACTGTAATTTTCTTTCATGCGTCTTTTATCTGAGAGTTGGCACGTTGTGTTGTGCATAGAAATTAAGAAGATGACTTGGGGCTCTCTTCTGTCGTCACTTACATGGTGTGTAACTCAATATTTTGTTTATTTATGGGAAAATTCTTTTCTGCAGCCCCACAAAGATTGTGTGAGAGCAAAGGAAGTATGAGGAAGGAGAGGGCCAGCCCTTTCCACCCCAAAGTGAGAGCACTAAAAAAATAAAACCTGGCACCCAGGCTGCGGCTGACTGAAAGCATCTTTCATTTGTGCATTAAAGCCAACGAATCCCTGGCCTCACCTCTCCCAGCCTACCCTCAGCATCAGCCAGCTTGCCAGAAGAGTATGGGCCATAGGAAAATAAACTATGCTTGTATGAATAACTCTGATCTATCAGAAGCCAATAGCAATTAAAATATTTCACTCATATCTGCTGATCACGTGTCTCTCCCCATTGGCTTTAAGTAAAAAATAAGAGAAGTCTGAGCGTTTGAGTGGATGCAAGAGATAAACCCCATCATTTTTCCACTCAATTTATACACTTGAAATGCAGAAAGTAACAGTCTTAAGCTCCGTGGGTGCATTATTTTAGTGACGCTTGGATTATCTTGCTATAACGTGTCCTCTACCTTCTGCAGCTGAGGGCGTCCCTCTCTGTTGGGTACATTCCTTTCACGAGGACGAGTTCTGCACTGAATGTTTTAGGGCAGAGAAGTGTAGTTAAGGATGCCAAATTATTCCAGGTGGTTAGATTATATTTCTAGACACAAAGATGAGCTGGTCAATGGTCTTTAAGCGTGACTTTGCCAGACTAAGAATGAGGGAGGCGCTCTGCAAATTCCTGCCTTCTTTGTGTCATTGCTAATAATGTTGTTTGAGGTTTCAGATATAACCCTAGGGGGATAAAATGCTTTGGTTTGGTGAAAAGGCTAATACAGACAAGTTACAAAATCTCAAGCTGAGAAAGGAACATTGACTGTACAAAGAAAGGAAAATACTTACTTAAGAAAGATGGTGCCTAGAATTTGCTTGTCTGAAAGAAGCTTAGGGAATTTGATGTCATGGGCTCAAAACTGTCAAGAAAATCATGCCAGAACAAGGACAAAGAAGTCCCTGATGTAAGTCCCAGCCCACTTGCCCAAGCTGCTGCCTTCACTCGTGGGAGGGTTGTTGTAGCCGTCAAAAAAACCCCCTGTCAGACCCAATACAATATTTTGTGAGGAACAAGATTTCATGTTTAATAAGCCCCATCCTATAAACTTTGAGGGGAGCAGTTCTCTTTTAAATAAATAACTAGGTTTACCAAGTATCACGAGTCGCTTGACAGCCTGAGTGAAAACATCAGCCATCTCTAATTTCAGGCCAATTGGATTATTCAGACTACCTACACATTTTCATTCGTGGATCTGTGTGTTGCTGGCTTGTCCCATTGCAGTGACCATTTCTCCATTAGGATAGTATTTGGATCTTCTCACGTGTTTAGATCGTGAGCATGTGTTACTTCAATTCTGGCAGCATATCTGTTGTGATGGAACCCTGGATTCTGAAGTATGTAATTCCTTGAGTAATTTTGGCTTATATTCTGTGCATCAGTTATATGTTGTTTTAGATCTTAATACTAGGTAGGCTCAAAAACCCTAAAAGACAAATCCTAGTGAATACTTTTTCCCCAGTCTTAGTCTAAACAACGTTCAGCCATTGAGTTTTCTTAAGTATATTACTATCACCACCTCCAATTCAGAGATGAATGTTAAAAATCAAATCTGTGTAATAAATGAAGATAGACACCATCCTGTATTTCCTTGTAGTTTTGCCCTGAGATTCACCCATCCTCCTTATTGTTCTCATTATTCCTTCTCATATTTGAAAGAGATGAGTCAAACCCTCCGGGATGTTTGAGGAGTCAGTAGCATTGACATTGAGGTCATGCCTGCTTATATGTGTCTGTATTTTGCTTTTTTATTGGAGTAATATTCTTACTGCTGTCTCTGGCAGCAAAGGCAAGATGGTAAATCCTGGATGTTGGGTTAATCCTTGTTGAGGTGCAGAAAAATCTTAACACCCTCTCTCTGGAAAAGCAGTGGAAACAAATATTGATATTGGCTGATATGGACACAATGCTTCAATTAAAGGCAAGAAAAAAAATCAATTCTATTACAATAAAAGATGTGTGATTTAGGGGTTTCTTGTTGAACATCACGCTAAGGGGACACAGTGCTGACTTCAAGTCTTTGATTGCAGCTGAGGCACAGAAAAAGTTATTTACAGTGTCTTTGCTTGACTTTTCCCAACTGTACATTGAGATTGCAGCTTATCAAGCCCTATTAATAATAAGGCATCAGTAGAAGACTTCATACACGTAATAAAAAGACAGAGAGAATCTAGGCAAGAATCTTGAAAAAAAAATGTTACCAAGTGCAGGGAAAAGATGTTTTTCCATAATTTAGTCTTCTAAAATATTTTGTCAGTGTTTTTTCTTACAGTTTTTCTGCTGAATGTACCCAGTCGAAAATGTTATTGTATAGAAAGTTCATCAGCGTAGCTATTTTTAAGGATGGAGTGACTGTGGGACAGCTATTCCTTGACTTGGAAAATTGGCAGTGAGTAAGTAGACAGCCTCTAATTTGGGGACAGTGCAGTAGGGCACGTCTGGGAATCCTGTATGGGCTACTAGGAAGTTCTTGTTGTCTCAAGGGTGGCACCAGGCCATGCATAGAGCTTTAAGGCTCGTAAGGGTATCAGGAGCCATTTTTCATAAGGGGTTTCAAAGGACAGGGAAAAAAGTTGGTGGCAGCAGGTCAGGAGAAGTGATTCTGCCCCTCTGCCCTGGTCTTGTGAGACATAATCTGGAGCCCTGCCTTCAGTTCTGGAGTCCTCAGCACAGGAAGGACATGGAGCTGTTGGGGCAAGTCCAGAGGAGGCCAAAGAGATGATCCAAGGGCGGGAGAACCTCCCCTACGAGGACAGGCTGAGAGGATTGGGGTTGTTCAGCCTGGAGAAGAGAAGGCTGTGGGGAGACCTTAGAGCAGCTTCCAGTGCTGAAAGGGGCTCCAGGAAAACTGGGGAGGGGCTCTGGATCAGGTAGGGCAGGGAGAGGATGAGGGAAAATGGTTTTCAGCTGAAAGAGGGGAGATTGAGATGAGATTTTAGGAAGAAATGTTTTGCTGTTCAGGTGGGGAGGCCCTGGCCCAGGGTGCCCAGAGCAGTGGTGGCTGCCCCATCCCTGGAGGTGTTCCAGGCCAGGTTGGATGAGGCTTGGAGCAAACTGATCCATAGTAGAAACTAGATTTTCAGCTTATGTGTGCCTTCTTCAAGCAGTGATGCAGAATATGCTGATACCACAGGAGTATATGGCTGAAGCATGGCTGTCCTTCAGGACACCACACTGAGGCCCCCAGGCCGACCTCGCTGTGCTGATCACGAGGCAGAGAGTGTGAAATGGGACACCTGATCTGTAGAGTAGGCTGTAGGGTGGGCTTAAATGGGTCATTTGACGTGGGGGTCTGGGAATCCCTTCTAACATCCAGAGACAGACGGCACCCTCTCATGCTATTTCTATGCTATTACTGTGACTTGATTTACAAGAAAGAAACAAAAATGGTCGTTATTTTTAGAGGCCAATATGTGTCAGTATTTTCAAATGTGAACACTGTGTTAGGGAGCATCAGTCTTGGAATATCAGCAGAGCTATTTCATCCTGGTTATTGAATGCACAGCAGTGAGTGAATTTGCTATTGGTTCTCCTGTCTTCCAGGTGACAACTGCAAACACCGTGCAGCTGGTTATTCTAGAAACTGTCTTTACTTTCTCAATAATGATGAATCTCACAGTGACTCTTTAAAAAAACCCCAAACCAAATACATTAAATGTTTTATTAGAACTGGTTGTTATCTCTTTCTCTTTTAATTAATTCCTGTTTTCCAGCGACAAACCGATTAGAGCATCACTTGCGCTTGCACAACACTACAAGTAAATTAGCTTCGTAGGTTATCAGTGACTTCAGTTCATGGCAGATATTTTAAAAGCTCAGTCCCACCCTTCACCAGGAAATGAAAATGAAGAGCTGCAATTTCCAAAGTCAACGAGGCACCAGTCCTGTGTCAGGGCTTAACCGTGTGAGACCCATAAGGTTGGGGCAGGGAATAAACTCTGCCCCTGTGCTGTGTAGAGGTAACACTGCATCCTAAAGTGATTTTATTCCTTATGAATCCAAAATACAAGCAGTTCATTGAGGAAATTGCCAGGCCAGATTCTGCACAACCTGCTCATGCAATTAATTCTGCTGTCTGCAAAGGAGCGAGGAGCAGAGCCGTACGCAGCAATCCTTTCTGCTGAAGTAGCATCTGCACGTGTAGCAGTTGTGTGCTGGGCAGGCAGCCAGCGTGTCCTGCCCGTGGTGAGGCTGTGTGCCTGATGGCGTCAGGACTCACGTCTAGATTCAGATAATTATGGCTCACCTAAAGGCAGTGCCCTCTTGGATAATAACAAAATCAAGCAGGGGGTTAAAGCTAGAAGCATGCACCAGCGCTTCCCTGCTTCATAAATAAAATCTACCGAATAAGATGTTAAAAGGTTTTCTTAATACAGATGAGATGGTAACTCCCAGAAGGAACACGAAAAATAGGCAAAATAAAAATAAATCTCAAAAACTCGGAGCAGACTCTAGCAAGGTGTTGAAACAATTCCCAAAGGAGCACTGGATGAAATAACGCCTCCCAGAGCTGGCACGCAGAGAGGCCAAGTGATGCCGAGTGCAAGGTACCGCAGTGTCGGGGGTGTACGTACAGTGCCCCATGTAAGCAGCTCATGCCCCAGGGGAATGAGTGTTGGGTATCCTGGTTTGCCTGGCTTCAGTTCACAGATCTAATCACAGAGAAGAGCTCCTGAGCTTAACCCGTACACTTTGAATATCTCATAAAGGCTTCCCAAGAAGCAGAAGACCTTTCATTAGTAAATAGGTTTAATAATACTGAAGAACAAGGGGAAGATTTTACTTAGCCTGCCTGCCCTTCACAGTTTCTTTTTTTGTTACACAAACCCATCAAAGCCTAAACTTTTCCTTTTTTCAACTGCAAAACAGAATATTTGAGTGCAAATCCCAAAGCCTCTGATTTGCAAGTGTTGCTAATACACACATGGGAGCTCTGGAAGACCCTCGTGCTTGCTTTTATATCTGTATTGGCAGGACTTGTGAGAGTAAGGTCCTTATCCCACGAAACCCCCGTAACCAAGACTGAGCACTGGGGTGACCGTGGGAGGTGGAGTGGTCTGAACCCTAAAAAGGTGTGAATATTCAAGGTTTGAAGGCACTGGGCTGGCACATCCCCAAGTGCTCAGGTTGTCTTTCTTGCCAGCTGTAGGGATAAATAAAAACCATTTGAGATCCCTCCCTTAGTCTGCATTTCTTGTTTTACCCCTAGTCCTGGCTTGTTCGCGCTGCCTAGTCTGCACGGGGCAAGACCATGCAGGCTAAGCATCCTAATTACAGTGGAGAGCAAGTTCTTCAAACGCACTGAATTACAGTATTGAGATTATTTCTCTTTCAGAAAAAGCTCCTTCATAGAGAGCTAAACAAGGAGCTTTAGTGGCAGGGATACAAGGTCTCTGTTGGTGGGAAAGGCAGTGAGACCTCTCAGAGCAAGAAGTCTTGCTGCCTTTCCCCAGAGGAAATGTCAGCCAGCTCTTCCAGTGCCAAATCACATTTTGGTACAAGCTGATGGCTGCATCCTTTTCCACCCTCTCCCTGATTTTCACAGCAAAGCAATTAATTCCTTTTCTTATTTATTTATTTGAAGATTTTTGCAGCTTAGAATGTGTTGGGAATAGTTGCCAAAATCCTCTCTGGCCTCTGCGCATGCAAAACATTTGTACGTCTGAAGGGCACAGGCACAGTGGTAGGAAGCAGAGGGATTGTCTATTATCAGTCATAATACTCATCAAAACTTGTGCAGTTAGGAACTCTACTTGGGTTTTTCAACTAATTTGTCTGCTGTTCACTGTTTACTCAGGAATCTGGTTTAAAACCCTATGTGGTAATATAATTGACTGAAGAACCATAATGTAACCAGAAAATGAATCAGAAGGAATTATTTTACAAACCCACTACTTAACTGGGAGCTGGTGGCAATCCGCAGTGGCCCTTTTCATCTGCTTATCTTCATTACGGCTCTGCCAGGCTAACCGACAAGCACAAACATCCGCTCTTTTTCCATTTGCTTTTCCTTGAGCAAAACGTAGCTTTCTGCCAATATCTTAACCTCTTGATTAGAGAAAGTAGATAATAAATGGGTGCCAATGAATAAATAAGAGTCTCAATAATCTTTATGCTGTTCGCGTACCATAGAATCATTATAGAATCATGGAGTGGTTTGGGTCAGAAGGGTCTTTAAAGCCCATCCAATTCCAACCCAAAGAGACACTTTCCACTGGATCAGGTCACTCAAAGCCGCATCCAACCTGGCCAGGAACACCTCCAGAGATGGGGCAGCCACAGCTTCCCTGGGCAACCTGAGCCAGTGCCTCCCCACCCTCACAGCAAAACATTTTTTCCTAAGATCTCATCTCAATCTCCCCTCTTTCAGCTCAAAGCCGTTCCCCCTTGTCCTGTCCCTGTACTCCCTGACAATGGAGCCCTTCCCCAGCTTTCCTGAAATCCCTTTAAGTACTGGAACCTCAGGAGAGGAAGGAGCCAGGGAGGAGAAGGGTGCAACCTTGGTTGGTCCTATGCTCCACTTAACATCACTTGTATAAATGAAATTACGCTGATGTCTTCTATCTGAAAATCTCTCTCTTGGCTCTGCTGTCCCACAGTGCTGAGCACCTTCTCTGGGGTGAAAACTGCTGGGAGCTGCCCATGCCAGACAGTCACTGGTAAAAGATTGCGTTTGGGAAATCTGGACTTTACTGGAAAAGAGCGGAATGTTCATGCTCCAGGAGTAATTTTTCCAGTTCTTGATGTCATTTTTGATAGAGTATGAGAATACTGGGAAAGGATCTTCAGTATAGGCAAGTGTATCCCGTGTGGATGCTATGTTTTTCTTTTCTCTTAAATGGGAATTGTGTGCAGAATGTACATTGTAAATCACAAACGATTGTGAAAATTGACTTAGTTTGTGGCAGGCAAGTTCAATCCATCTCTTTATCTAAGTTGAGAGCCTTAAATTACCTTCACGTGCTTCCTATCATTGATGCTGTCTTGAGTGTATTATTCTGGGTGATTCACCAACACCACGAGCAGTATTGGGGCCAAATATACATTCTTTTTAAATCACTGGTCCAGTATATTTACCATTAATTGTGCCAGTATTTTTATATCTGTGTGTTGGTTACCAGCTATCTTCACTCTTATGCAGCCATCCTTACAATAAACCACATTGGAATTTGTTCCCTGTTCACACCACCCCTTGAATTCTGCTGTCAGTTCATTCCAAAAAGTTATAGCTAAATCCATGCAAATTGTTAAAAAGTCAGATATCAGGAATCCAGGATTAATGCTAAATATCCAGCTGCAGCGTTAATGTAAGATTCAGAACAACCGTAAGTATGTGATGGGACAACAAACAGTTTATTGAGGCTCAATTAGTGATTCGATTTCTATAAGCTGATGGTCTGAGTTTCTGATCAAAATTCACAGTAAGCATCACATGACGAATGCACCCCCCCCCAACAACACCGTATTTTTGTCAGCAAAGGGAATGAGAGAAGAAAAATTATGTGAAACTAAAGGATTGCTGGGTTTTCTTGAGCTGATCAGAGGAGTACACACCATTTGCTAAGTAGTAAAAACCGTTTGCTAATGCGTTGCCATCTGCCTTTATATTACTTCAGCCTACGCAGCCCCACACTGCAACAGCCACTTTATTGAGTGCGTTATATCAACTTTGAATCAAGCACCGAACAACTGAGTACTGTATTTGGTCTTTATTTTTAATAAAGACTGAGAATATCCTGGAAATGTTATAGGTCCTGTGGATTTAGTAGTTTTTTTCTGTAGATCTTGCTGTATTTTCCAGAATATAAACTATTTTGAAGTTCCATAGCTCTTTTGGTTGCCAACATTACTGTAGGCTTCTTAATGGGAATCAACCCACTGATGTCTTCCTGAGACTGGAGACCAACTACAACAATAGCACCACAGTAGAGGTGTGAATTTTCCCCCTTCATCTTAATGGCCTCTTAACTTCAAAGTCTGTTTGTGGCCACTTAAAGGCTTAGTGTTAACTTCTCCTGCTACAGTATGTCCAACAAATGCACTTGTTGTCCAGCTCCATTCGGATGTACCAGATGTTCCTTCTAGTGGAGTGGACATAACAGAGGAAATCGCTGCTGGTGGCACAGTCCAGTGACAGGACAGAGGTAAGAGGCTGGGCTAGTCCAGCCGAGACCAGTAGGTGTGTATTCTTTTGGAATTACAGATGCTGGTTTTATAAGCTGTCTCCAACAATCCCTCTTGTGAACTATCACATACAACCATTTATCCAGAGTCCATAGGGATGTTGCTAAAATTGCTGAGCAATTTTTGCTTATCTGCATCCAGTATTGAGAACTTCAACAAACCGTGGAATATTTCTCCCCTCCCCTAGGCAGTGAGAGGAGAGGATTTCAGACGTGTTTTCCTCTCTTTTCTGTAGAAATACAGACATTGACTTAGATTTGTGCAAGGCTATCTATTTAAATCAGATCCAATAGGACTTTGAAATATATAATTAAGAATAAATTTTTGTAGATGATAGCAAAAGTACAAATCATATGGTATTCTCCCTGTTATGCTCCCATTTGGGCTTGTCTTACCGTGTAGAGCACGCTTGTTTTGCGAGCTCATCAGATGCCCAACGAGAGCAAGTTTTACTTTACCATCTAGATATGTTTTAGAACTAAGTTTTATTTATCAAAGAAAATTCCAGTTATCACTGTAGGTTTCCCCCCAAAGCACATCATTCCACATCTTCCATCTGCATCATCCCACACACTTCTTAAGTACTTCTGACTTGCTGGTTTTCCCTTCCCCTTCTCATCTATGATCCTGCTGATAAATCCAAAGATGGCTGAAAAAGTACAGTCTGATCTCTCCTTCTCTTTGGGGTATCTTTCCTTCTCCCACTTTAAATCTCCTCTGCTTCTTTTCTGTCTCAGAAATAGAAGCTCCAATCCATTGCCCCCTTCTAAGACTTCCTTTTACCTCCACAATAGTTTTATTTCTCAGTCTCCTTTGAGCAAACTGAGATATTACCTTGTCCTGTGCTTTTCCCCCTCAACTTCTCAGTTTTCTCTGGGTATTTATATTCTAAGCTCCTTATATATTTTGAGTTCCTTTCTGTGCTGGGTATTGTCTATACAGTTCTGTACAGTGTCAAATCTTTATGGGTCATTTTCTAGCTGAAATTCAGAATCAGAGGTGCACCATCACCCGTCACGATCTACCATTGGACTCAGTCCTTGATCTCTCTATATTATCACTCAAGGATTCCATACTTACATTTGTCAAAAAACATGCAGATTCTTTCTGCAGAATGTCTCCATGGTAGAGATACTGCCCACATTTACTCAACTCTATCAGAGATCCATTTGTACAGTGATTGCTGTAGGAATCTTCTCATCTTGTCTCTAAAGAACTCTGCAGCTTCTCACACTTACTCTGACTGCAGAAAATAGCTTTTCTTTGGTGCTTACAAAAGTTCTAAAACTGTTTATCAGTGCACTGTGTGTCAGTCTGAAACAGTGAGTAGCATCATTCATGTTGTTTATTCTAGTTTCTGGTCTGTCCTTGCTTTTTGTCTGTGGTCTTACGTGTAGTTCTTCCTAAAATAAGTCATACCAAGACTTGGAAGCTCTCCTTTAATTTTTTTTGGCAAAGTACAATGCAGTTGTTGCCCGTGGTGAAGTTGGCCGTGGGGTACAGGATTACAGGTGGTACAGACGCTTTTCTACTCAATGCTTGCCCCAATACCACACAAGAGAGAGAGGAGGTGATCTTGCAGGAGAGGGACGCGATGGGTGCAGCTGCAGTGACTGTGCTGTTGCCTCTGGCTGCCCAGAGCTTTCTCTTGCAGCAGTGCCATCGTGGGGGTTAGGAGAGCACATCAGCATCAAAAATGCACAGTTTGAGCCTTTATAAATTTGAGGGAGCTCACTGGAATCCCAGACTGAAATCTCATTCTGCATGAAGCATCAGGCTTTCTTAGTTATTTGTGTAGGCAAGAGTTTCTGGACCCCTGTGCAGATAGATCCTATAGAAGCACTGTCTTATTTTAATTCTCCTAATGTGTCCTGTTATTATTTGTGGTAGTTAAAAGGCAGAGAGATCTTAGCCTGATTCTTGTAAAGATGATTGTATCTGCAATTAAGAAATTGTCTCTTGATCTGGAGTAATTTTCAGAGAACGCAGAATCCACCAAATCCTTTCCACAGCTTCATTTCTAGCTTCACAAATAACATCAAAATTCAGAGAAGGAGGGTAGACAGCATCAGGTGCAGGGTACCACAGTCGCGTTTCCAGCTAGAACTGCCTTGTATTCTTGAAATTATTTTCTTAGAAGTCGGTTTGTTGTGTAATTTCTTCCTTCTTTTTTCTTGATGGTTATTATGATCTCTGTTCTGTGTTTACTATAACGTGTGTTTACTAATAGTGTGGTGGCATGCCACTGCCAAGCTGCTTCTGCTAGCAATAAAAAGAAGGGAAAATTGATATTTATGGAAACTCGGGGGCTGGCTGGGCTGTAGCTCTTGATTTTTATTGTAGCTGACTGCAAACTTCTCAGACACGAGAATCTGTATCTCATTGTGGAGAGCTGGTTTCCATTTCAGTCTGGGTCCCATTATTAGGGTTTGGTTTACATTCTGTAAGGTTAGCCATGTGCGGATTCACACAAACAAATATGCAATTTATGTCTGTAACTTTCACTTGTGGTATTTGAAACTCCACCTATTTGAAATGTCTCTGGAAGGGGATGAGAGAAACTACAATGTTCCTCTTCCTAATGGGTGGATATGTTGTATAGCAACAAACAGTCTAATAAAAATAGTTTGAATTAATTTCCACGCTCTGCTGAGCCCACCAGGGCAAGAGTAAGCTGTGCTGGGAAAGAGTATTGCAGAAGAGCTGAACCACCACTGCTCACACTGTGTATCTCTTGTAGTTACATGGAGGACCCTGCGTTCAAGATTGTCATTAGCTCAGCACGCTTTCCCAGCATCAGCTACTACTTGGAGATTACTTCATGATGTTCAGTAAGGCTTTCAGGTTCAAGGTATTTCAGGTTTGGAGAGCCTTTGCAGTGGTTCCTAGTCAATATAAGAGAAAAGATTAATTCCTGTAAAAGCTGTTGGTCTCTGGGCGCAAACCGGTTCCGTTTAAGCAAAGATTTTACCTTGGATGACCCAATCAACATTGATAGAGATAGAATATTGGAATCCTAATCATGCGTGAGAATACCGGAATCTTAACCATGCATGAGAATATTGGGTGTTGGGGTGGGGCTTCTTTTAAAAAGTGTCTCTAAGCAGAGCTATGTGTCCATGAAGAGTTGATTTCCTTTGGAGGAATGTGTTATGCCAAGGAGGTGATTTGGCAGAGCTTAAGCATTTCTAGGCAAAATGCCTGGAGAAAGGCAGTTGGCACCATCTGCCTCTGAGCTAGGGCTGTTCTTGAGCTAGGGCTTTTTCTGCAGTCAAGGACAACGGGAGTCGTGCTAAACCCAAAGGACATCATTCTATCTTTCCCTTGTATGAGCAGGGTACACTTGTTCTCGAGAGCCTCCAAGCCTGTTTCTTCAGCTCCAAAGGAGAGCTTTATTCTTTGCCAAGCTGAGTCCTGCAGCTTCCATTCACGTCTTGGGAATTACTAATCATGTCTCCTTCCTTCTTTTTTTCAAATTTCACACAAGCTGAAGCTGTGTGGCTCTTGTCTTTACCTCTTTGGTTTTCCCCTGTGACTGCTAACCCAAAATACTCATAGATGAAATCATGACTTGACCTTTTTACTGACCAAACTGGGTTGTGACGGTGTAAAGTAAAGGACACCACCTAGAAAAGCACTTTTTTCTCTGAAGCAAAAAGTAATTTCTTTAGACTTTGTGGTATTAGGAGGGTTGATTCTCCTCCCCTGAATCGCATACCAGTACCAGCCCAGTATTACAACCATTAACACTGCTGACTAAGAAACAACCTCGGTGAGGATAGAAGCTTTCACAAGTAAACTCTCCTACTTCAATATATGTTGTTCCGTGTCAGACACGATGTACATTTAAATCTTCTACCAGTCAATCTGCAAAATTCAAATGACAGAAACTGAATCTTTTAATGCTAAAAGTTACGCCTATTACATATTATTCAATTATGAGTTTGTTACTCTCGGCCTTTCATTGTTACAGGGAAGAGGAGAATGGTATTTTAGAAGTAGTTGGTTGCCTGCAATACAGCTGTGTTATAGTGTGTCTCAAAGTTTTAATGAGCTTAATGAATTTAAGCTGGCTTCTTGAGAACTTAATCGTGCAACTCTATAGTCTCTAGACAAAGTTACGTTACAAGAACATGTAAACATCATAGGTCTGATTTGTCCTTTTCCAGTCCTACATATTCTCAATTACTTGGGTGCAGAATATGTGCTCCCCTTTCAGTTCCCGTTTCCATTGAATCATACTTCATACATGCATTGAATAAATGAAATATGAGGTATGGAAAATACTGGATTTGGAAAATTTTGTGCTTTTCTTACCTATATTCCTTGTTTTATATACACATAGGATACTAACAATATTAAAATTATAAAAAAATTAACATGAAAACTGTATATATTACTATTTAGTGATCCCTTTTTACTTAGGGAAGAAAATAATGACTGAGCCTCAGAACAGATGAAACTTACGGTTTACTAAAAGCAGAAAAATGAGTGTCAAAATGAGTTCAGAGGTGGCAGTAGACCTTAATTTTGAGCATTCAATGTGGTGAATCGTTCTTCACCTTGTCACACCAAACCAAACCATATTAGATTTGGTTGTCATCTTCAGCTAGGAACTCAGGGAGACCTTTGCTTGCAAATTATGGATGCTTTTGCAACATTAAATACATTACTATTTATGACCCTGAAATTGTTTTACTTCTCAAGCAAGAGCTTTTTATTTGTATTGAAAGTGGAATGTTTTTAATATTAACATTAGATTTAAAATGATATCCAGATTCTTGATGAATATAAGCTGGCATAACTCCTTTGGTGACATGAAGTGTTGGCACATATGGATCCTGGCACTTTGCTTGTTCCTGTTGTATAAACTGATCATAGTATGAACTGCTTTCAAGAAACCAAGCTTCTTTGGCAGCTAGACTGGCCGTGGCCACCAAAATCTGTTCCATAGCTATGTTTCTTACCTCTGGATTTTGCCTATATGTTGGATTCAAAGATGTATTGAGCCATCATATGAGAAACTTTTTCCGAGTAGGGGTGGTATCTCCCCTCCTTCCTGCTGCCTGCTCCCTCGACTGCTTTATGACCCCTCTCACCATCAAGTCGTTTTCATAATATTCTTACAAGAGGTGGTCCCCTGAGGCTGTGACTCATCTCTTTGTGGCTGTTGGCATCTTCTGCTGGCAGCCAGGGAAGGCTGATGGAGAGAAACGTTCCTGCAGACAGCCCTCTCTGACAAAGCCAGGGAAGAGAGAGTTAATCAGAAGGAGTGGATTCTGTGTTTGGAAAAAGAATCAAGACATTAGCTTGTTGCTGGTAATTTATTATACCCAGACTGTGTTTTTACTGCAGAACCTCATAAATACTGCTTCATTTAAGATTTCCAAGGATGGAGTGAGGTATTTTAAGGACCAGACTGTTTGTATCATCACCGCCTTTAATTTACTGCTCTTTGTGAACTGGTAGAAGATTGTGGGTTCAGGGACTACTAATAAATATAGCGTATTGAACTGGTATATACTTAAAAACCTAGGTATTTTATTACTTTAACTCTAAGCTTATCTCTTAACACCCTGGGACACCCTTAAGGACTCAATTTTCAGTAACATAGGTAACACTTATGCATGAGAGATATAAATTAAAGGCAAATGGATTTCTGCTGATATAATTATTGTAATGGAAGCGTGGTTTACATCAGCTGACTGTCTGGCTTTGGGAGAGTAAATGACACCACCTTGGACTCCTGAGCTTTCCTGAAGTGATGGGGTAGATCTTCAGCAGGAAGAGTGTAGGCAATTCAGGTGGAGTCAAGAGAGCCACGGGCACTCACACAGGCTGAGGGTTTATCTCAAGCTCGTCTTCCATGTTCAATGTAAACCACATTGCATAGTGTCTTTTAACTTAGGGCACTACCACCACACGTACCTTGACATAGAAACCCTAAGGTAGTGGCTTTAGGTGAACAAAACCATGGGACAGGAGGGCTTTCATGGAACTGCAACTCTGTTGCAGAGAGGCAACTGGGTGTTTAGGAGCATCTGATGCTGTGAGTCTATTTGTTACATGAGGTTTAACCTGCTCAAGCTGGAAGGGAGGGATTTAAGAGGGAAATAATCCACTTTCATAGAATTATAGAATCACAACATCTTCCTCTTGAAAAAAAAAAAAAGGAGATCTTCATGAGATCCAGAGGTAATGAGATCCTGGGCTCCTGTTAAATAATTCCATTAGCTCAGACAAAACTTGTGGTAATAGAGAAAACATGAGTAGTTCAACAGGGCTCAGCTTGATGATCATGTCTGTGGCCTCCTCTGGACTTGCTCTTAACGATTCCATGTCCTTCCTGTGCTGAGGGGTCCAGAACTGAACGCAGGGCTCCAGGTGAGCACTCATCAAAGTAGAGGTGGGGAATCCTCTCCCTCAAGGTGGTTACGGATACCATTGAGCTCTCTGTAGTAAATTATTTTGCATCTCTCTGGAAGCATACTTAAAATGCAGATTCAGCCACAGGGTCCTACTTTGTGTTTGTGTATCTTGCACCGAAGTTTGTGTCATACCCACTGCACTGTGGCTGCTCTCCAGTCATTTGGGGCAGAAATGGTTCAAATGTGCATTTACCTGAACCGCAGGTCACATTAGCTTGTAAAAATACAAAAGCAGGAGCACCGCCTTTTCACTTGACACAGAAGTGGTCTGGGAAGGATTACATCTGGAAGGGGACCCACTGAGAGGATACAGCTGAACATTGTACAGTTGCCCGAGGTACCAAAGACAAAACTTCAGCCAAGATACTCAGTAAAACTCTTCAGGTTTTGTTGTCACAGGTGTTCTTCATTACCACAGCTGATCAGGTGCTGACTTTTTTCCCCTTAATCATCATCAGGAGCACGGGGTTCCCTTTGCCGGGCTGGGAACAATTACTCAGTCCATGTTCAGGAGGAGAGAGTCACCTGTAGACTACAGCAGTGCTAATGGCCTCATCCGCATAGCAGTGATACAGAGACCGCCACGGTTTTTGGCTGCTCAGATCCCTTTTATGACGCAGCAGGGCCTATTCTACTTCTCTTGTACAAGCACGTAGTGAGTAAAAGCATATTTTTTATGTCTTATTAGAAAATATTCTTCTGAGAGGATGGCTGTTTGGATCTGTACAGTGTTTAAGATTTCACATAAGTTGCTTAGTTGTGATTAATGCAAATGATGGGTCGCTGCTCCCAGGCTGGATAAAGCATAATTGTTATAACCAAAAGAACTGGAAGAAGGCTCTGGGAAAGAATAGGCTTCTTCCCCAGAGGGATCCAGGAACATTAGGCTAATAAGCTAAGGTGTGTTGGCTGGAGCAAAGCTGTAGCGGGCTGTGTTTTCACACAACTTAATTGCATGTATGTACGCATGAAGCTGTGGCTGCCCCATCCCTGGAGGTGTTCAAGGCCAGGTTGGATAGGACTTGGGACAGCCTGAGCCAGTGGGAGGTGTCCCTGCCCATGGCAGGGGGTTGGAACTGGATGATCTTTAAGGTCCCTTCCAACCCAAACTATTCGATGATTTTGATTTGTGTGACACTCGGCTATAAATACAAATACTGGTAGTTATAGTTTTCAGGTTAAGAATGATGAAGAAAAACAACGCAAGAGGAATATGCGAGTTTGGTAGAAGAGCCTCTGGGCTGCAACTATCTGAACTGTGAAGTGCCTGCAGAGCCCTACGTCCTGCCTCCAGAAAGGCACAGCTGGTGTTGCAATGCTTTTATCTGATCTATTAAGACACACTCCGTGTGGAACAGCACGGAGTCTACACTGTAGAGTAATATCAAACTGCAGCAACTGGAGGGATGCAGTTAGACTCTTGGAAGAAGAGCCAGTAATTAAATGCATAAAATAGAGTAAAAAGACATTTTAAAAGTTGCTGCTGAGGATAGATGATACTCTCAGAAATGCCAGCTTGCTCCGTCAAGCAAACCATTGGATGTACTGCTACTGCCTAAGCACCATGTAGACAGGTAGGTTATGAGAAAAAACATGTAGTGATTCAGTGACGATAGCTCAGGTATGTCACATCCTTGGAAAGGAGAGGCAATATCCATCTGCAGAGCTGGCAGCTCCTTCTCCATTCCTCCTCACAGCATGCTGCGGGGCAGATGTGCAGAGGGGTGGGTTTGCAACTGAGCAGTGCGTAGCACTTAGCCAAGCCTCTCCAGCTAATTTTGATGCACTTAGATGCAGGTTGCCACCACATTTCATATATCATCAAAATGAATGTTTGACAATGACGGCAGGAACTGCAAATATTAGTTACTCCCCCTTTTCCCTAATTTACAAATTCATTTTGATAGTGCCTATGCCTCTTTTAAATTTACTTTCATTTTCACTCAAATGCTCACTGAAAGTGTATCACACACTCATATTCACATGAAAAATGCTACATGAGTTGCAACACCAGGTCCCACAAAACCTTCTGCCAGACTCTGACACAAACAATCTGGACAGGAGTTTATCCAGGGCAACCTGGGCCAGGGCCTCACCACCGTCATGGTGAAGAAATTTCTCCTTATGTCCAGTCTAACTCTGACCCTCTCCAGTTTGTACCCATTGCTCCTCATCTTATCCCCACAAGCCTTTGTAAACAGCCCCTCCTCAGCTTTCTTGTAGCCCCTTCAGGTACTGGAAGGTCGCTATAAGGTCTCCTCGGAGCCTTCTCTTCTCCAGGCTGAACAACCCCAACTCTCTCAGCCTGTCCTCATATGGGAGGTGCTCCAGCCCTTGGACCATCTTTGTAGCCTCCTCTGAACATGTTCCAACTGCTCCATCTCCTTCTTATGTCTCACAAGAGAGGAACAGGGGGGTAGAATCACCTCCCCCACCTGTTGGCCATGCTTCTCCTGATGCAGCCCAGGGTACGGTTGGCCTTCTGGGCTGTGAGTGCACGTTGCTGGCTTATGTGGAGCTTCTCATCAATCAGCACCCCAAGCCCTTCTCTGCAAGGCTGCTCTCAATATGAGGAGTCCCTTCTGTTGGTCACTGTAAACATCTGATACATGGGCTAGGGAAACTTCTCATGAGCTGATTGTGGTGAGACAGCGTTCCCACACCTACCACTGACCCTTCTGAAAGGTACAGGTGTAAAGATTCATGAAGTTACCTCCAAAACATATCCAAACTTATATAATTCTGCCCTGGATAAGGTCATTCTTGTTTATGGATTTCTCACAAATTCAATTTCCCCTTCCAGTTTCACAGCTAAATGTTACCATGATAGGCACAAACATGGAAAAAGATGGTATCCCCTCGTCTTGAAAAATTCTGACTTCTGTGTTCATGACAAAAAGTTGAGTCAGCCTAGAAGCATGCTTCCTGTTTGCCTACATCAAAAATATTCCTGGACAAGAGACAATCATCGTTGTTTCACAGAGACATTGTGTTGAAAGAGGTGGCATTGCTTTTGGCAATGAAAAGGCATTTCATGAGGGTGGATGACTTCCACAGACACACAGTGAGGAAGAGCTTGCAGGTAGTGGACAAAAGACCTCTGGAATTATGGAAAAGAGCTCCTTCACCTCACAGACTTATCGTAAGTTAAAAAATTGCTTGAGATAGTCTGTCTTTTAGTGAAGGTGAGTGCCTTCATCTTCCACCTATTAACTGGATTGTAGGTGACATGTTGTAGGTCTGATAAGTCATTGTTTTTTGGGCTTGGTTTGGGTTTTTGGAGAATCAGGGAAGAAACGGCAGGAGCAAGGATGAAGGAGATTGGATATCGTTTTGCCTTTCTCATAGAATTGGCTAGGAACATGTAATATACCTGGCGGCTGGAGCATGAATTGTTACTATTTCCCTGGAAGTTCATGACATCCTGTAGGTATGGTAGATAAAACCCAGCAGCACAAGTTAAAAGGATCAAGAAGAACTTGACTTCACAAGATCTACTACTGCCTGTGGCCAAGGGGAAACCTCAGAGCTTTCTTATCATTGGTATTTTCTGTCTTCCTCAGTAGGAAACAAGCAGAGCCTTTAAAAGCAAGCTGAATCCTGTGGTAGTTTCAATGAGATCTACTTCATGCTTTGTGTTCTGTGACAGGAGCATTACAGCCTTTCCAAATGATCTACTGTTAAATACATAGGAGATCTGGAGCCTGTTGCTTTGTACCCACCACTTATCTGTCTTTGCTCCTCCATTTCTACCTCGTGCCAAAAGGCAAATAGCGTGAATGCAGAACTATGCTCTTATTAAGGCAAATGCTCCCTGAAATGCATAGAAGAGATACATTGATTTGTAGCAAACTTGAGAACCCAGGAGCAGGATTCCATCCTGGATCGATCCAAAGGTCTGCCTAGTCCCGTCTGTAACAGGGAGAGAGTCCTTGAGGAATGACTTTTGAAGCTATTTTTTTTTCACAAATAGGACATTCAGACGATTTTAAACAAAAAAAAAAAAAAATCTTGAAAGAGGCTTCTAGATTATTGCCTGATGTTAAAGGAAGCAGAGCAATGTTTTCCATCAATCTGCAAGACATTTAATTGAGTTCGATAGTAGTTTCTACCTGTCCAAATTAACAGGCATAACAGTTTCCGGTATTGGAGCATCCAGAAAGGTTCATGCTCCACAACCACAGAAATCATATTCTATCTGGAAGGGAATTTTGACTTTTTTAATATTACTATTTTAGAAGAACCTGGAGAATAGGTTTAATAAAAGTGAAACGTCCCAAAACTTGTCTCTTGCCTCAGACAAAGGGAAGTTGGCTCCCCAGATCTGAAGTCCTGCTGTAATTACAGACCCTGCAGTGAGGGAAAGTTACTGCTAGCAGGAATATATCCTCTTCTAGAGATGCACTCTTAGCAAGGCCGTGGTGGGCACATCGAATCATTTCTTTATAAGGATTGTCTTCTACTGCCAGAATCTTAAGCCTCAGGCATAAAAATATGCTTTCCTTATTTGCACAAAGGGTGGAGGGTTGAGTTTCTGTGTGCTGGGACACATGGGGACACCAGATGATAAAAATCCAAGCGGGTTTTCAAACTCCTCAGGGGCTTCAAGTTTGGCAGTGAAGGAATGTGGCTTACCACAGTACTCGGTTCTTCTGTGTACATTTCTCTGGACTACATACTCAATAACTTCATGGGTTTACTCAGAGATTACACTCATGGGACCAAGAATCAAACTACTTTCTAGGTCATCTTCCCTGGTTCGCCATTTCCTGCAAGTTATCTTTAATGTATAGCTTTGGGCATCCTGAAACAGCATTAAACATATCCAGAGAGCCTTTTGGCCCTTCAGGCCTCCTCGATGTCTCAGTTGAGGGACAGCAGAGGTTATGCTTTTTGGAGGGATGACTCATATACTTGCCATGGGCAGAGAATCAACTATTCCATGGATTAAATCCTCCTGCAAGCTGGCCAAGCAGAAAAATTGGCTTTGACTATAAAGGTAGTTGGTAGCCTGCCCTTCACTTGGAGGTAAGAGGAGTTGGAGAGCTGCCACTGTGGGGGTGTACTTCAAAAATAGGGACAGAAGTGAGGAAAATGTTAAAAATGGAGAGAAAATGCCGGTAAAGAGCCTGTTATAAACACCTCTGAAGGCGCACCAATGTAAGGCTCAAGTGCTAATACCGAGCGGCAGATCTCATGGCTAACCAACAAAAGGAGGGAGGCTTGGCAGCTTGATCTGGATAAAAGTTTATTAAGAAACATACTCTTTAACATTCAGTTACATCATATTGTTTCCAAAACAGAGAAATTTATTTCTAGGTTTAACAAGCAATTTAATAACATGGACGCATATGCAGTTTTGCTTCTGAGGGAACTGGGAATTGCTTCCTCAACCTAATCTCAAGGTTTGCTTCTTCTCGTGTTTCTGAAAGGCTGTGAGCCTCTAAACACCGTGTAATTAGACCTGTTGCTTACAGAAAACTTTAATCGGTATGTCCCACATCATCGGCATGTGGTCATTGTTTTCTGCTGAGTTTTACAAGTGGAAGAACCGGAACACAGAGCAGGAAGATGGGAAAACAAGTGAAAAGGTCTTTGGTACCACCTTCTTAGAAATGGAGGGACTTGTCAGCTTCCTAGTAAAGCTTTGTAATTTCATTTTTTCTGTGGCTGTGTGCCAGCTTACCCTGGAATGCAGATTCATAGAAAGTCAAATGCTTTAACCATTCATATTGCTACGTGTTGACTCTACCTTGGCTTCCTTGACGTGCCGAGGGGCATGGTTTAGGGAGCGTTAGGAATGGTTGGACTCGATGACCCAGTGAGTCCCTTCCAACCTAGTCATTCTATCATTCCCAACTCCTAGGTCTGGGGACAACAAGAACATGATGTGCCATGGCTGGTACCTGGGGATGAGGTGGTGTTCTAGAAAGCCCAGCTGCTGAATGCTTTTGACGTGGCTGCTGCTGCTGTGGCTGGAACTGGCTGATCAGGCAGGGAAGCTCAGGTACATAGAGGGACTTGCTCTGATCCTCTAAGCAGCATGAGCGCAGATAGCTCAAGACATCTGCCTTCAGCATCTTCAGCTTGATGCTGTTGAGGTTAAGTTTGGTGTAGTCTGAACAGCAAGGGATTACAGCACAGATCTAATCAAAAACATGTCCCCAGTGGATTCCCCTGAGCTGTGCGTTTATGACGTGGGGTTTGCATGGAACCAGACCTGCTGCCATTGGCTGTGGGCAGGATCCTCGCCAGCCCCTGACATGGATGCACTTGGTTCATTTCTTCAAACAACGCCTTTTGAAAAAGCACATGACCTCTCCTTCTGCATAATAAATTTCATTTGGGGGTTGTTTCCATCGCAATTGGCTTCTAGAACGAATTATATTATCCTTTTTTTTAGAGGTCATCATAACTCTTCTGCCTTTTCTTTCCATACACTTGTGTGTAAGCCTTGGGTTTTTCTCAGCTTTTAGTCACTTTTGTAATTTTAACATTCCACCTGCCTGGTTTACTTCAAGGCATGCTTCGAATGTCCCAGACATAATGACTTCAACAGTGTGTCCCTTCTGCAAGTAGCAGTTAGCAGCAGTAAGACACCCAGAGACCAGGTTTTAATCAGCCTTGACTGAAGACTAAAAATGATTCACTCCTGTCAGCGCTGGGCAACACAACAAACAGCTCTCCAGCAAATCACTTAAGCAGAAATATGTTGGCATGTTTCTATAGCAACTAAGGAAAAATATTTCACACAAAAGTCCATCTGCTGCAACATAGAGGGAGATCTGGCCAAGGATCCCGTTATAAATTAATCTTCATTTGCAAATTCTATTTTTCTGCAAACCTCACACAGCCACTTCTACAAAAAGGCAGAATGCAAGTAAAAGGAAAGACAATTGATTTTTAGATAGAGGATGTCAATTAATCAACAAACTGGTCATTAATTTGGGAAGGAATTATTGTCTGAGGATGAAAAATCACAGTGCATTTGAGAGGTATTCATCTTCATTGCTGTTTACCAATCAGACTGCATCACACCATCTTGTATGCAGCGTATTTGGAAACACACTTTATTTTTTCAAAGGAGGTAGTAGCAAGCATCCAATATTTTCTTTTTAAACCATTTTGGTTTGATTTACTTGTAAAGCGTTACTCAAATTTATTCAACCATATAAATGCTTTGTAGAAGTCATCAAAGTGAGGAGAGCAGGGGGAAAAACCAGTGTGATAATTTGGACTGAGATGCGTTTTATTTAATGTGATGTCAACACTTCAAAGCCTATTGGAGCTGTGCTCGGGAGATCTGAAGCATTTTATGGGGTACTTGATGTCTGCTCTACAAACCATCTCCAACTATAGATTCTCTTGCACAATGTTCGCATGCTACTGCCAGCGTTTCTTTCTTTCTTCATCACTAGCTGCTTTCTATGGCAGTTTTATAGAGCCTCCAAAAATAAATTTAAATAGGAACCCCAAACAAATTAAAAAAAAAAAACCCAAAAAACCAAAACAAGAACTTTCTCCCAGCTAGGAAGTACGTAGACCGTGTCCTAGAAGGTGTACCAGGTCCCCAGGGGCTGTGTTCAGGGGGAGGGACATCAGCCTGAGTATCTTTTGTCACCTGAAGCTTTTTATGAAAGGCTAGACCTCAAAATATTTCAGAAAGATAAGATTTTTGTATCTTATATGTCTGTACTAATATGTGATGATATTTAAACATATATTGATAGAGCCGGCAGGCATATTGGTGGTCAAAACACAGAGTCTCCAGCACAGCAGCCCAATCGCTTGCTCTGTATCACCATTTCCCCTTCTGTGTCACTGATCCTCCTTGATTCAGTTTAAGCCTGAAAAATCTGGACTGACCTTACAGTCAGGTTTGGAAAAGTTTAATTTAATTCCTTCGTCCTAAAGGCTGGCTTAGCCAAGCTTTATTCTAAGTATGATGCTCTGATTCTAAACATTTTCTACATCATTCTTACTATAATGGTTCTGTATAAGTATTGCTATTCTGTTAGTTAAATATATTGGGGTGATTATTACTGGGAAATTTTGTGGGTGTGGTAGTCACACTATAAACCTTAAATACAGGTTCCCCTTAGCTAAAAAATATTGAACCAGGTTTCACAGGTTGATCTCCTCAGCAGGTGTATTTTTGTCTCTCTGCTGGGACCAATATGCTGTGCTCTCAGCTGAAGTAAGAAAGTGCAGCTAAACTGAACTAGTACTGACGTATAGAACCTACTAATTTATTCCTGTGCCCAGACTAGCAAGTCCATAATGTATCAACAATGATTGCAGTTTTGCAGTGGAGTTTAGCGTATCAATTCAGTCTTCTCCCAAGTCCATCTTAGGTCTGTCTTTGTTAAACACTATACAGAGCCTCTCTGCAAATTATTGTTTGTGTAATGGTAAGAATTCACAGTTTAATACCAGGGCTTAGGTTGTTGCGAGGTGGATGTTGGACTTTCCTCCCAAGTAACAAGTAACAGGATGAGTGGAAATGGCCTCAAGTTGCATCAGGGGATGTTTAGATCGGATATTAGGAAAAATTTGTTTACTGACAGAGTGGTGAAGCCCTGGCAGAGGCTGCCCAGGGCAGTGGCGGAGTCTCCATCCCTGAAAGAGTTCAAAAAGCACGTGGCTGTGGCACTCTGCGACATAGATTGGTACACATGGTGGTGTTGGGCTGACAGTTGACAGAGTTTGACAGTTGTCAGAGTTTTCTGATATGTTTGAAATATAGTGCAGGTGATTTTCATTGCACTGTTGCAAGGAGGCTTAATCAAGTCATGGAGCATTCTCTCCAAGCTTTTGGTGTTGGTTGGTAAGGTACCAAGTGCTGCGTGGAAAGCTCAAGTGGGCAACTGCTCAAAAGCTGTCCTGTCCCAAGGGGCTTTGTCAAAGCACATCTTTATTTGGGGGGCAGATTGTGCCATGGAATTAATATTTGTATATATGACATATTTGTGAATTCAGCCTGTTCTTAGTCATGATTTTGGCTTATCTAATAGCTCTGGTATCCACCCACTAAAAGTTCTGCTGTTGAAGGATAGCTTCCTTGGTTTAACATGGAGCAGCCATAGGATGTCTTTATTGTAACTACGGCTTTCTCAAAGTATTTCAGGATTAACATTTTCCATGCTCAGTCTATTGTAAATATAATACCAAAACAAACAAAAGCCCAAACAAGCTGGCTGTATTTGTCATTTTGGAGTTGTCTGGGATAAATCCTCTTGTAGCAAAAATCGACATTATTGCTTTAGGTGGAAAACCAGGTGGAACGGGGGTACATAAGAAACTGAAAATTCCAATAACATGTTTGTTGGGCTCCCAGTGGAAGGGCAGCATTTGCCAGGCTCAGGAGTTACACGCTGACTTTGTTCCAACCTGTTGGATGTTGTACCTCTTGGTGGAAACTAGGAAACAGGGATGAAAAAGAATTTTTTTTTTACTAGATCCAAATTATGAGCCCTCAAAAATTGTTTCTGGCATGTTTATCAGTTTATTTCCCTTTAGTTTCTTTGCTTCATCAGCGTCTAAGAATGCTGGGCATGGAGAGACAGAGTGGATTTGGTAGCTGGTTTATCACATCGTTGCAAATTGGCTTGGAGTGCTGTGACATACTTGCATATAATCCTCACACAGAGGACTGGGCTGGAAAGACTGAAAAAAATCCCAAATATTTTTGTACATCTAAGACATCTTTGCCAATCTGTGTGCCCTGAGTGTGCCATGGCATAGAAACTCTCCAGCTATTTCTGTCTGCCCTTAATACTTAGCGCTTCATGAACCCTTATTAATTAGGATATTAATTTCCATATGTAGTTTTGGAACAGTGCCATGCTGTGAAGAAGCTTTTTCTCACATGCCATTATTCTTATTTTGTTCTCTTTACCCTCACCCTGATGCTGTTATTGCAATAAAATTCAGGTAGGGCTCGGGCAATTCAGATTTTGGTGGAGAGAACAAGGGCTTTGGGGGGGGGGGGGTTACAGAGTGTCAGGTTCTTCCTTAAAATGGTATAGATGCAAATTTATCATTTCTGGTTTCTGTGTAGCAAATAATTTGTGAACAGATTTTCATTTTTACTGCTGCAGTGACATTTATCAAGACAGTGCATGCAAACGCGCTTCATGCTAGCAGTTGTTCATTAAGTGTGCACCCTCATATTTGTTATTTGTTATCTATTGCATGTGAGTGATTTCTTCAACAATACTGGATTTGCTTCTTCTACCTGACTACAGAAATGAGCCCCTTCTGTGCTAGAATAATAAAGAGGAAGCAAAATATAACCACTTTGTTTATGCAGAGAAAATAACCAAATTCATAAAGAAATGTCCCCAGATGTCTGCACTTGCTGGTACCTGCAACTTTTCTCCAAAACATCCATTAACAATACAACATTTTTCTTCAGAACACAGGTTCTGATGACAAAACCACTGCTTTGGTCTGTTTGCACATGTCTGGCTGCTGATTAAAGGCACCAATTAAGAGCAAAACTCTGTTCTATATGTCAGATTGACATTCAGAAGGGATTTGCCATCCAAAAACAAGAGATACTGTAATGGATGCTGCACAATTTTGGGATCTAAAAACATTCCATATCTCTTCCCTTGACATAAAGACCACTTTGCTTGGGTAAAAAAGGGTGACATCCTGTGCAATTAGTGGGGTCTCAGCCCATGTACATCAAGATGGAACTGAGTCATCGCTGGGCAGCTACAACCAGCAATTTGGGAGAGCATAAAACTTGTTGTGAATCTGAGTTTGGCATGTTGGAAAGGGAATTAAGTGCCTCTTTGGCTTTTAAGTGATCTGAAAAAGAATGTATTTGATACAGGTGGTAGGAATTACTCCTGGAGTCCCATGATATTCTAGGCACACATCTATTTTCATTCCTCGTAAACGTCTCCCTGGTGAGAGGGGTGGGGACATCAATTAAGAGGAAAGCCATTTTCCACAGTAGTGAAGGATCTGAAACGAGTGTTCTGCAGATTAAGCAGAACAATCTCCAGAGGTTTTTCCAAACGAATTTTTCAGATTTCTTCAGGATTCTAGGCATGGCCTGTGATCTGAAACCTTTGCCAAGAATTCTGCAGAAAGAGGGAAAAATACCCCAACTCTGAAGTTTTGAACAGGGAGGTTGTTTGTGGGTTTCATGGGATTGCATCAGAAGTCTGATCTTCCCGGCAAAAGATATTCTCTTTGCAAACAATGAATCCCCTAAAACCACAAGTGCCGTGAAGTCAAGCAGCGTGTGGTTTGGATAGGAGCAGGCCAATTTGTCAACCCTGTTTCATTCAAAGGGAAGGAAATAACGAGTGGAAAAACATTGAGATAAAATAAAACCACCTCAGGATGCTTGCTACAGATTGATCCTCCCGAAGCAGAATGTAACCTTGGTTTCACTTCATGGAACTCCCCTGTATTTGTGCTTAAACTGTGCTGCTAGGTGATCAGAATAATACATATTTATAATGCACGGTTATTTTTTGACTGGCACAGGGAGTGTTATTCTAGGTAATACAGTATTTTATGAGAATTTCAATTGTGTTTGAGAATCCAGTCTAAATATTGTGATGAATTTCTAGCAGATAGACTCAGCGTCTGTGAGGTGCAACTGCTGCTGAGCATCTAGCAGTGGCTGTGCTTGGCTGCTGACTTTTATATACTATAGACAGGGCTGAGAATTTTGAGGCATCCATCCCAGTATTACCGTGTCATTCTGATTGGTCACAAGATATAAAATTATTCTTTGAGGCTAAGCTTTGTTTCTTTTCTTACTGTTGCTAAACATACCAAACATCTTCCCTCTCTCAACAGCAGTATTAAAAGCATTTGGAAAAGTATTTACCAGTTTTAACCGTTTTGTTTTTGGCTTCTTTGTCTTTCAGGAGATAAACGATGGGAGTATTTAAATATTTCAATCTATAGAAAAAACCATTGCCCCACCTCGACAGCACTTTCTGAAGGGCTGGTGGGTGAAATCTTGGCTTTGTGAAGTTACGGAGATAGCAAAAATGTTTAGGTATACTGTATAGGTACTGTGAAAAGTGCACTCCACAGGAAAAGCAGAATTTCTCAGTGGCTTTACTAAGCCTGAACAAGAGAAATGGTTTTGGGTTTTTGTTTCTTTTTTTAATTCTAAAAGTAAACCGAGCAATGCAAGTCATATTATTCTGCATGTGCCATGATGATTTCAATCTGGAAGTTAATTTTTCTGTCTGAAATGAAATCTTGAAAGTCCTACTTGATGAAAAGTCAAACTTTTTGTAGCTTAACAAAGCCAGTGCAAAGGTAAGCATCACACCACAGTTTCTGCTTCTAGCTGCTTCTGCTCGGGTGTTTGACCTAAGCTAGGATCAGTTTTCTAGCTGTTTAGCTAAGCCTTATATAAGTAACTTCATTTTCTGAATGTTTTCAGACAATGTTTCTCTCTGGAAACGATAGAGAGGGGCACTGGTATGCAGAAAGTCCAATGCTTATACTTATTCCTACAGAAACCAAGGCCACCCTTTTGCTGGTGGAGTACTGCAAGTCAACAGGCTGAAAAGGAGTCGTGTCTGCAGGGATGAGCAGGCAGGAAGGGTGACCCCAAACTGATACATGGAGGATTCCATCCCATATGTCTCACACTTGGTACAAAACTGAGGGATCACTGGGTCATGATCTCTTCTTTGATGGCCGGTGCCTAAGATGGACCTCTGTCTTTTCAACCCTGACCCCAGATCTCAGTTCCAGAGTCCAGCTCTCATCTGTCACTAAGTCCAGCCCAGGACCTTTCCCTGTGCCTGCTCTGCAGCATCAGTGGTGACGTAGTCATCAAGGGGGGTTCAATTTAGTATATTTGTATATATTTTATTATTTGCTTATTAATAATATTTCAAAGCACCTTTAATTTTAGTTTTCAGCTCACAAGTGTGTCTCTCTCTTTCCTGGGGTAAGTGGAATTGAGTCACCACTGCCCACATTTAGCTGCCAGTCAAGCCAGATGGGGTTAAACTGTGACATAAAGGAATTCCTTTCTTGTATTTTAATCTTTGCTAGTGGCTGCCAGTTTAGTTTTAAAATGTTTCAGTCTTGGTATAAGCAGCAGGCAATCTCCACCCACATCTTGAATATAATCGTTAAGATATTCCACAAAACCTAGAACAACAGCTTTCAAAATCTGCAGGGAGCTTGAGTAGCACCAGAGGAGAAAACTGAATTGGATTTTTGTTGAGCGTTTGCTCACACTCTCTCTCTTCTTGGTGTGCTTGTCTCCACTCGACCAGTAGTACTTTGTGACCTCAGCTAACAGCTCTGGCCAATCCTACGTCCTAGCACTGCCAGTTCACCAGAAGAGACGTAGACTTCAGTAAAGCCATTGATTGCAGCTCCAGGTTTCATAGAATCATAGAATAGTTTGAGTTGGAGGGGACATTAAAGATCATTCAGTTCCACCCCCCTGCCATGGGCAGGGACACCTCCCACTGGCTCAGGCTGCCCAAGCCCCATCCAACCTGGCCTGGAACCCCTCCAGGGATGGGGCAGCCACCTCTTCTCTGGGCAACCTGGGCCAGGGCCTCACCACTCTCATGGTGAAGAAGTTCTTCCCAACATCCAATCTAAATCTGACCCTCTCCAGTTTATACCTATTTGTTAGAGACAAATCGATTTACACACTCTATCTCTAACAAGCCAATATTTTGAACATATCAGGGATGTTGTCCCTGGATTTAGTTTTCCCTGGAAAGAGTCAAACTAAGATATCAGCTTATGAGTGAAGATAAACCTACAAACCATTCTCCTTCACTGTTCTGGAATAGCAACAGCATGGAAAAAAGGGTCGATGACAAGAGAATAGTGAGTATCACTGACTAATACAAAATTGCACCCAAAATCTTTTTTCATTTTTAATAAAATCACCAAAGAAAACAAATATGTAATCCATTAACTAGCCGGCTAGATGGCGACTTCCATGCCAGCGCTGGCTTCATCCTGCTGGGTTACTCCAAACATCTGAGGCCCCTGCATTTTAAATTCAGTGCTAACTCCCACACAGGTTGGCTTTTTGACTGACTTATTAAAGAGCAGATCTGGAAAGTTAGAGCTAAAAAGTTAGGTGTTCCAGCAATGGGCTGTAATAAACCTTTGCGTTCTACATATCGGACATGGAGAGAGGACATGTAACCATTGGTCTGTGGGTCTCGGAAACCCGGGACAACATTCATGCTAGCTACAAATATTAACTGTTGAGCTCCTGTGAAAATCCAGTCAAGAAGCAGAAATGGATGTAGCCCAATTTCTCTATACATAATGTTTGTGTTATTTAGTTCCAACTTAAACAATATCCCACCCAGTTTCTGAGCAGCCCAGAGAACATGGTGATGACTCAGTGGAGGGTAACCAGAGGTCATCAGACACCAGTTCGGTAGCAGCATGTAGATCAAGACAAGCAAAACATGGAAAGTACAGTGGTTTATACTCCAAAATGGGTGTAGGCCAAAGGTTTTCCTTTTATCCATTTACGTGCAATAAAACTCCAGAATCAAGAATCAAAATGCTGCTGTCATCTGGCAGCATCAGAATCTCTAGCTTGAGGATCAAAGAGCCTAAACTGAAATGAGAAGAAAGGAGCAACCTTGCACAGGGCTTACTTGGGAATAGGAGAGAATAATAAACAAACAAACAGCACTGCATTGAGATCCCAGGCTGTGCTGGAAACACAAGTAGTTAGAAAAACTGTGTACATCATTATCAACTGGACAATTTGGTCTGCAGCAGCTGAGACAATAACAGATAGAAAGCCTTTGGTGCTGCTGGTCATCTCTGAAAGTAGTTGCAGAGTAGTCACCACCGCCCATTTGGCTGGTGTTGAAAAAAGGTGTGTGTTTTCTGAACGTGGAAGATTTGTTTAGGAAACACTGATCCTATGAATATGGCCAAATATGACTATTTTACTGAGATATTAGGTTACCTACAACATCAGGTTTCTTTTTAGGGAATGTATGTGCTGTGATTCATGGAGGCTGAACTTCTGCCCTGAATTCTCCTCTCTTTCCATATTTCCAATGCCTTTTTCACTTGTACTCCTTCCTTCCCACACCTGTTTCCAGAAGAAGGCTCTATCTCAGCAGAGCCAGAGGCATCCGGTTGACTAAAATTGTGATTATGAGCAAGCTCGAATGGAACAGAGAGGATCAGTTCTTTTTTCCACAGGGTGTAAGTCATGTCTAGTAAGGAACAGATCTCCAAGCTAGAGTTTGTTCAGAAGATAAAAAGGATGGACCCGGCCCAGTTAAACTTGGGATGGCTCAAGAATTGTCTGAGCCACATCCCTGTAATTCATGAGGTATGTTAAGTCAGCACAGTGCATAATATCCTTCACTTGGGCACCTGCAAGTGCTTTGTTTTGAGTCCAGCAATCCCAAACGCTGCTCTCAGATAGCTGGGTTTCATCCTTTTCCTTTTTCTCGAAGAGAAATCTGGATTGACTCACTCTTTAATTTAAACCATTTGCCCATTACAAGTGCTTTTACAGGCAGAAATCTCTGGTTTCACAAGACTCCTTAAATCGCAGTTACCTCGTGGATGTACAGCAGACGCATGGTCTTTTGCTGTCCGTAGTATATCTATCGGTCAACTGGTTGTCTCAGTTCTTCCAGTGTTATGTGTCTCATGATCTTCCCACACATACTGTCCTGACTTATTTTTCACTCATTATTTCCTTTCAGCAACAGAGTAGAGAAGCTGAAGACAACAAAGATCTTAACAAAAAATTATTACCCACAAATGAGAGTGTGAACTCAAAAGAAATGTGTGGGGGTTACCATACAGCTAGAAAATGCTGGGCTGTGTACAGCCCTTATGTGAGGGGAACAGTGGGATAATAACAGGCTTCGGTTCTTTTCCTATTGCTGGATGTTTCTGAACTGCTGTTTCAGAATCATAGAGTCATAGAATAGTTTATGTTGGAAGGGACCTTTAAAGGTCATCTGGATCATCCTCCCTGCAGTGGGCAGGGACATCTTCCATGAAATCAGGTTGCTCAGAGCCCCATCCAGTCTGACCTTGAATGTTTCCAGGCTTGAGGCATCGACCACCCCTCCGGGCAACCTTGGTCAGGGCCTCACCACCCTCACTGTAAAAAACGTCTTCCTTATATCTAGTCTAAATCTCCCCTCTTTAAGTTTAGAATGATTACCCCTTGTTCAATCACAACAGATTCTACTGCAAGGTCTATCCTCATCTTTATTATAAGCCTCCTTTAGGTGCTGGTAGGCTGCTCTAAGGTCTCCCCACCGCCTTCTCTTCTGCAGGCTGAACAACCCCAGCTCTCTCAGCTGATCTTCATAGGAGAGGTGTTCATCCGTTTGATCATTTTCATGACCTCCTCTGGACCCACTCAAGCAAGGACAAGACTTTGACTGTCATTTTTCACTAAGCACCGTTAGTTCCTTAACTGTCCTCTCCTTGTGATACTTGCAGTCATGAAATTGTTTTTCTAAATGTACTTTTTATCTTATAGTAAGACTCGGGACTTCCGAGATGCTGTATGTACGCTTACAGTGAAGAACTCATAATCCAACTAGACAAGAAAATTCTCTTTATTCCATTTACATAATGTTTAAATACCCCAACAACTAAGCTTGTAGAAAGGAGATGGTGACAGCGCCAGAGACAAAACCCAGGTATTGTGCCTTTCAAGCCAACTCTTCACTCGTACTCCTTCCTCCCAGAGCATATTTTGTTTATACTCCTTTCCAGTTTTCAGTGCAGAAAGATAAAATGGATGGGATTTGCCTTGCCTTACTTCAGAAATCTGAAAGTTAAGAAACTTGTCTGAAGTAGTTTTTTCTTTTCCCTTCGGAATGGGCATCTCCAGGAGGTGATCTCACCTTAGGATCTGTGGGTTCAATCGCCTTTTGCAGTGCACTCATTTATATCCATGACTACCTACAGGCCTGAAGGAACCAGCCAAAACTACGATCTGTCTCCTAGGTCATAACCATTACAGACAAAAAGTCTAGGGGGAATTGTCCATTCCCACAAGAGCTGCTAGGCTGCGATTGCTTGGTAGAAGCTAATCAGAAGGGTTCCCTCTGTCAGCTGAACTGATGAGCTCTCAAGTCCTCCCAAGGACCACCACAGACTTTGCAGCGACTGCTGTTTCATCAGGATTAATGTTTCATTTACTGCTTTGCCCTCACCTGTTATCTGAATGAAGGGAGTTTTAAATGAAACCAGATATCTATGTTTTATCTGCATACCCAAAGCTCCAGAATTTATAGCCCAGCACTTGTCATAAGATTAAGGTGGGTGGGTTCGTTGTGTGTGAGAAGAGAACATAAATACACATAAAAAGTTACCTACATCCATAGCTATTTTATAGTAAAGTCATGGTTCCACTAGATTTAGTTGGGGTTTATTTGCTGGGACTTTTTTCTAATTGTGGAACCTGGGGAGTGTGTCTGGTGTGGAATGGGGAGAGGGCAGGAGTTTTTCAACAGTTTCAGAATGCAGCCAGCGATTTGTGTCAGATCTACTGAAAACAGGAGAAGTAAAATCTTCCCCAAAAAGAATGGGAGAGTCATAGAATGTCCCAATTTAGAATCGTGGAATAGTTTGGGTTGGAAGGGACCTTAAAGATCATCCAGTTCCAACCTCCAGGGACACCTCTTACTGGCTCAGGCTGCCCAAGGCCCATCCAACCTGGCCTTGAACACCTCCAGGGATGGGGCAGCCACAGCTTCCCTGGGCAACCTGGGCCAGTGCCTCACCACTCTTACGGTGAAGAAATTCCTCCTTATGTCCCGCCTAAATCTGCCCCTCTCCAGTTCATACCCATTGCCCTCATCCTATCCCCACAAGCCTTTGTAAACAGCCCCTCTCCAGCTTTCTTGTAGCCCCTTCAGGTACTGGAAGGTCACTATAAGGTCTCCTCGGAGCCTTCTCGTCTCCAGGCTGAGCAACCCCAACTCTCCCAGCCTGTCCTCGTACAGGAGGTGCTCCAGCCCTTCAGTCATCTTTTTTAGCCTCCTCTGGATCCATTCCAACATCTCCGTCTCCTTCTTGCATTGAGGATTCCAGAACTGGACGCTATGCTCCATATGACATCTCACAAGAGAGGAATAGAGGGGCAGAAGTTGGAAGGGTGTGCTCTAAGATGAGTTTTTGTTGCATGACTGGCACTTCAGCAGCAAATCATCCAATTTTTGTTGACCTCAGAACCAATATAAAGCCATTTGTGTGAAAGGATAAGCAACTGCTGAACAGTTTCTGAACTATCAAATGTCTTGTGTGTATTTTGTTTCAGTATCGGGCACTAATATGAGGTTATACTTGAGGAAAAGCTTGTTCTACATCAAATCCCTTCTTTATACTTGTCTCCCTCTATCCCCATTATTTGCTGCTTCTGAAATGAGTGTGGGCTGGGCTGACTTCCAGACTTGAACCAGAATTGCTCTTCTTAATTTCTACCTTTCTTCTTCCATCTCTTAATTTTTTCATGGCAGCTAATGATAGGAAAAAAACAAAAACCCCACAACATTTCCCATTTCAACTCTTGACAACCATTCCAGGAGTCTCTTATTTTAAACTCTGAGTGTAATGTTTGTAATGCAGCTTCACCAGTCCGCTGTCATGGGTAGATGACACTGTTTACGTTTCCTTTACCACTACTTCAGGCCAGTTACTCAATGATCTACTTTGTAAGAGCAAGACTCCTTAGGAACATAACATCTGACAGTTCGTAGTTGTCAATAAGCGTCTCTCTGTTGGCTTAGCTTAGCTTTGGTGAAAACCTGATGTTTGTAGTATTGGGCGGCAGTAGAGACTGAGATGATTGGGATGGTGAAAGCTGTAAAAGTATAGAATGATTGCAGTCAGCCTAACCCCACACTCCATCTTAGAAAAAAGAGTGCTAATTGTTGAAAGGTGTATTTTCCAACATACAAACTCTCTGCAGTTTATCTTGGCGTCAGGAGGGGAACAGTATATAGAGAGATTTATTTTACGATGTAAGACTCTTATGAATGTTTTTCTGTCTGCTGTATCAGTTTGAGTAACTCCATCCTGTTTCAGTTGATACACTGTCTGCATTGGAGATAGGAGGATGGGTACACATGCTCCAAAATAAGTAGAGAGTTACAATCATAGAATCGTAGAATAGTTTGGGTTGGAAGGGGTCTTAAAGATCATCCAGTTCCACCCCCTGTCATGGGCAGGGACACCTCCCACTGGCTCAGGCTGCCCAAGGCCCATCCAACCTGGCCTTGAACACCTCCAGGGATGGGGCAGCCACCACTCCTCTGGGCAACCTGGGCCAGGGCCTCACCACTCTCACAGTGAAGAAATTCCTCCTTATGTGTAGTCTAACCATGCCCCTCTTCAGTTTATACCTATTGCCCCTCATCCTATCACTACAAGCCTTCGTAAACAGTCCTTTCCTAATACTTCTGATATGACTCCAAATGCTTTCACGAGTAGGTCCATGCTGGGTCTCAGGTTGATTTTATTTACTCGGTTCTACATTAGCTCAAGCGACTGATTGCAGCCCTGGCAGTCCCACTTGAACAACCTCATGGTGGAGGTCAGTCTTGCTGTTTTCTCATTTAACTGGTTTAGTGTAGTGTTTGCTGGAAGGGTGTTGGACAAGTTCTTGGCCTGGAGCCTCTGCCCAAAGCAGGCTGGCACTCAAAACACGTAGTCGGCAGTGTGTGCTGCTGGGAACGGGATTCACTGTAGCTGCAGTCATGACCTATGTCTGAGAGGACAGCACGGTGATGACCGTTTGATGGAGTGATAGCAGAGAAGGGAAAGGAGCTTACCCATAGAAAGGGTGTGAAAGATGTGACTGGATGACAAAAATGAGAAGGAAAGGCACTAGAGACAATGGAGAAAGTAGCTTGTATTGTGGGAAAGGCAATGGTTTACAGCCATTGGGTAAGTTACCGAAAGGAGAGGAGAGTGACTGAAAAAACACAGTGAGCTTGTGGTGTAGGCAAATACTCAGCAAAATACATGAGACAGAGAGATATAGAAATAGAGATGATGCCAGACCACTGATGGAGACATAGGTGGGAAATTGGGCGCAGCAAAATGATACCTGAATCCCCAAGATTTATCAATGATAAGCACCTGATTTACTAGTTGCATCTGTTTAGTTGCTTGCACATTGCCAACTCCAGTTAAGCATGAAGGCAAGTAGCTCCCCTACGAATTGTTTGCTGTTTTCTGGGAATTAGATTTTTCTACTGTATTTCCATGCTAGGTAGTATACATTTTACATTGTCCATATAATCCAGGTTATGAGTGCCCTGAAAGAACTGTTGTCAATTTGTGGAAGTTGCAAGAAAGGATTGAAGCATTTCAAATTCTGAATTTTGTATGATTGACTTCTGATTTAAACTCATGGAGCCGCTTTGGTTTCTAGAGTTGAAATGTCCAAAGAATAAATACCTGGAAATACTCTCGAGAGTAAAAATCCCTTATGCACTTTATTCATACACATATACATATAGGTGACACCTACCAAGCAGTTATGAATTCTCATGTGAAAAACTGTTTTTATTGGGTCTTCACATCTTAATTGGGAATAAAGTAACTCAATGACATTTTTTAACAAAACTTACTTGCTTGGTGGCCTGCATTTGAAGACCTTTCACAAACATGCAGTCTGATCTTTCCTCTCCTTATGCTTATACAACCCATGAGGAATGATTATAAAGACTAAGGGAAAAAACCCAACTGATCTCACCCAATCGAAAACATAATTCCCCCAAAGCCAGAATTTTACCTTTTGTGTATTGATGCTGGAAGATTTAATAATAGTAATTAATGCTAAGAAGATTCCAGTAAAAATGATCCAGCCACTCCAAAAATAAATTACAAAAGGAAGACATTCAGTGTATTTTAAAGAGTTCTGTGAGGCTGGGTTTAGACATCAAAACATCAAAGCACCACGGTCAGATGAAGACTTAGGAGAAAGGTAAAGACCATGGACTTGAAAATTAATTCACTAGAAATGATATTTGTGATCATCTGTTGGATGGTGAAGTTTGTCATGTGTACTTTTCAGCACAATCTGAATGCAGATAAATTTTTGGTCACTGCAGGAAAAAAAAGTGGACCAGCAAGAATGATTTAACCTGTTTTCTTCTGGGTGATTTAATAATGAGCAAACAAAACAGGAGAATCTAGTGCTGGATGAGCCATCAAGAGCTTGTATATGACCTAAATATCTATGAAAATCATAGAATCATAGAATGGTTTGTGTTGGAAGGGACCTTAAAGCCTATCTATTCCCACCCCCTACCATGGGCAGGGACACCTGCCTCTGGATCCGGTTGCTCCAAGCCCCATCCAACCTGGCCTGGAACCCCTCCAGGGATGGGGCAGCCACCACTGCTCTGGGCAGCCTGGGCCAGGGCCTCCCCACCCTCACAGCAAAACATTTCTTCCTAAGATCTCATCTCAATCTCCCCTCTTCCAGCCGAAAACTGTTCCCCTCACCCTGTCCCTGCACTCCCTGATGAAATAATCTGGAGGTGCTTCTGTTACCTCCTAAAGAGGGTCAGCTTACAGTCAGCAATAGTATTTTTATTTCATAACAATCTTTCTATCTCCCCTCAGTTAACAGTTTCGATGCATCAGTTAACAGTTGCAATAAGGCGATCAGTTGACAATTGCTGAATATTTTCTGCCTTCTCTTCCCCCAGAACATCCTGCTTTACTTTCATGTCCAAAGCTACTGAGATGCTTTGCCAACTTTGAGCTCAGTAGGAAAATAAACAGAAGAGATATTTGATACACTTGACATTCACCCATTTCACATTTTTTTCTTTATTTTTTTTCTTTGTTATTTTCCTATTAGAATATGAAGAGATAATTGCTTTTAAAGTGTAGATTTATATATTAGAGAATACAGCTGGTGGTGTTTTTTTCTAAACAGTCCTGCTTGGAGCACAGAAGACAACGATTGTGTGTGCAAGCTATGGAGAGAGAGCTGCAATTGGAAAATGAATCAAATTATATTCCAGTGCCAGCTGATTGGATAAAACCGAGAAAAGACCCCACCTCACAGAGTCAGGACTCAGTTTGTCATTCAACAGAAGCTGCTGATGCTGTGAATAATTCAGATTGTTGCTTGAAGATGGGACAAGTGAGATTTTCTTTTGAGAGTGCCTAAAATTTGGGGGGTTAAGCTGAGCTGATGTCATTGGGCACTTGAACAGTCTTCCCTGCTTACAGTGCATGGATCACTAATCAGAAGTTGAAATGTTTACTGTCAGATTTCAGCTCAGAAAGAATGTTAAAAAGGTTGAATTGCAGCGATCCATAGAAAAGACTTTGCACATCTTTGCAATTTCATTTTATTGACAAATCTACAATTTCTGTAAGAAAGAAAGTGTCAAGAATGTACAGTTGGTGTTAGTGAGCTTCCTTAAATATCTCTGAAGAAGTGCGGGAAGATGCTTCAAGCCAGAGATGCTGTTAGGCACTGTTAACTATGATTTTCTCTTACTCTCACTTGAAGCTCTGATTATTTCCTTTTCCCAAGCAAAAGGTCAATGTAAAGTAGGCAGACATTCATATTAATACAGCTATCATATTTCATTGTTGCCATGGTTTTGTGCATGCAAATGATGACAAAGCAACCACTTACACAGAAAAAAAAGCAGTTAATCACCAGGCAGGAGGCAGGCACTGCTTAAAAAGTTTCCCTGGTGTAGGTAGTATTTCTTACTTAAAAGCAGGTTTTGTTTGGTTTGTGTGTGCGCAGAGCTCTGTCTTCATAAATTTTTAATCTCAGAGCTGTCAAACCTCCTTTGACCTGGAGTTTTACAGTAAATGAAGAGAAAAATAATGAGAAATATGTTCATTTGGAGAAAAGAAAGCTGAGAGAATGTAGGTAAATGTGAGAAGCTTGCAGTGTCATTTTAGTAACATTCATAGAAATGGATTAATGTGAAACTTTTCTTGAACATTCCTGAATCTTTACAGCCAAAGACTTGAGAAGATAATAAATTATTGCAGAGCCAAGATCTTCTAGGAAATGCCTACGGTGGCCTCTGTAGTGCAGAGTGAAGGAACAAAACAAAGTGAAGTTGTGCTGGAAGCTCATCACACGTGTAAGGAGTTTGTGTCACACTCCACGCAGAATAGTTTTTTAAGTAAATCAGTTTGTTATGTTTTTTTTTTCTTAACCTCTTCTTATACATTGTACGAGATTTTGATGTAAGGGGGCAGTGAAACAGACCTGACTTGGTCTTCCAACCTTGTCCTGCAATCATGTTCCTTGAGTTGTGCCTCTGTTTACGCGGACTTGCTGGTGTCAGGTACACAGTGGAGTCATTAGCAGAGTGTTTTGTAAGGTTTTGAGGGCACTTTGTTTCCTTCTGAGAATGAGAAGCCCTCAGAGGTGTCCAGTCTGATAGTTTCGGGTGACTTTTGCATTGTAAAGGTTTATTTTGAATGAATGGGTGAAGGAAGAATAATTGTCAGTGAATGTTAAATGTCAATAGGCTGAAATAACCAATGCCATGATAGGTATGCCAGGATTCCGGGCTTGCCCATTCTCCTAATATTATAGAGGCTGAGACTCGAGATTTAAGGGATGGCAAATCTTTTATTTGACACTACAAAGTGTTTTAAAGCATTTCTTCTAATTCAAGAGGTTGACTTACAAGTGTCAGTAGTACTTCATAGGCCTTAATGTTTGGTAACTATGTTACTATTCCCTTTCTAAATCTGTTTATGTTTTCTGGCCTCTGGACAGCTCTTTGGAAAGTCCACAGTTTAATTAAATTTGCAGACAAACAAACAAATAGGACTTTCATTTGCTCCTTTTAAACCTGTCAGCTTATGCAGTCTCACCTTACAGAGAAAATAACCTTGCATGGATCCTCACCTCACACAAGTAGCCCCCATCCCTGGAGGTACCAGGGGTTGGCTGATGGCGAAACCCCTTAGCAGAAGTCATTTAAAAAAAGAAACAAACCCTCATCTGCTTGTTTTAATTTTTAAGACTCAGAGGTTAGATTTTTCTTCAGGAAAACGTTCAGTGATGCTGCTTTTGCTCATCTTCTACTTTTGCCGCATGCCGTGGAATTGAAACACTTTGCCATAAATATTCAGGAAAGTTCCTGAAATGGGGACCAACCCTTCAGCTTCTTTGAAGAGTGATCAGGGAACTCCTGACATCCATAACACAGGGAGACGCTACCAAATCACAGAAGAGAGGGGATGATGCAGTCATGCATGTAGAGAATATGGTTGCTTTTTCCTGTTCGTGAAATGTTTGCAAGTATCTTTTGATTTCCATAAACTATTTGGCAGATATATTGTTGAATTAATCCATTGAAATACTTGTTACAGTTTGTCGTGGTGATCGGCTGACTTAGTCACAAGATATCCTTCCTTCGGTTTGGTGAGCAGAGTGCACTCCTACTAATGCGATGAACCTGGTGTATTTAAATTAATTTTAACAATCTTGTGGATGATTTTGAAATAAGCTTTCTATATGCATTTTTGCCAATCAAACTCACTCACATTAGTGCTGAGAGAAAACAAATGCAGAACTGTTTAAACAGTTTATTTTGTAATGTAATATCACTCTTTGTGGTTATCTTCAGCCTGGAGAAGAGAAGGCTCCAAGGAGGCCTTATAGCAACCTTCCAGTACCTGAAGGGGCTACGAGAAAGCTGGGGAAGGACTTTTTGCCAAGGCTTTTAGTGATAGGATGAGGAGGAGTGGGTGTAAACTGGAAAGGGGCAGATTTAGACTGGACATAAGGAGGAATTTCTTTACGATGAGAGTGGTGAGGCCCTGGCCCAGGCTGCCCAGGGAAGCTGTGGCTGCCCCATCCCTGGAGGTGTTCCGGGCCAGGTTGGATGGGCCTTGGGCAGCCTGAGCCAGTGGGAGGTGTCCCTGCCCATGGCAGAGGGGTTGGAACTGGATGATCTTTAAGGTCCCTTCCAACCCAAATCATCCTATGATTCTATGCGTCTGCGTACTTTACCTTTATTAGCCCAACCTTACTTCAACCTGAGCAATGAACACAATTCAGATATGTGGTTGGGATCAGGTTTGTCAGTATTTCTTCATGATAGATAAAAGAAGATCTAGAAAAGATCTAGATTGTTTGTGAGGCACTCTGCTAAGGTTAACATCACAGTGTCAATGGCAGCATGGACAGACTGATAACAAGTTTGTGTTTGCCTGGCACGAAACAGCCAGGAAGGAATTACTTCTTAGCATTCTCATCAGATACTCCAGGGAAGGTCAGGAAGGGAGGGAGGGTTTTACAACTCTGTTACCGCTTAGATGTTACTGAAAACGCACTCTTCTTACTTGCGCCATTCAATTTCACGTCTGCGGTGTTTCGCAGGCTAAATCAAGTCATTTTAGATAAAATATTAAGACGTGGAAAGTATTTCTGTGTCAAGAGGAAATTAAGAAAATAAAACTACAACTATTCTTTCTAGATAGGAACACTCCCATGTTTTAATGTCACAGCTACAGGTTCTCATCAGCTTAATATGCAGCCTGGATTTATGTTCAATAGCTGAGAGCCAAAATATCTTTGGGTTTTGTGTGCCTGTGAAAAATATGTTCAGTGCATTCTTTACCAGCTCTGCCTGGTCTCAGGAATGTAAAATATTCAGATTGAGGTATATTTACTAATTTTATATATGTATATATATTTCATATATATATTTCATATATATATATATTTCATTTCAGACTGGAGTAAGTGAGTAGATCTGGTAGATAGAGAAGAGGCCTGAAGTATGGTAAGGGGAAGAGTACCTTTGGCTGTGGGAAGCAGTGTCACTATCCGACACTTTTGGAGCAGGCAGGAACACAGCATTTGAATGGTTTTGAAAATCCATTCTGGCTTATTCCAGGTCTAGGTGAAGGGCGAAGAACATAAAGCTAACAAAAGGTGACAGGGAGGAACAAAGAGCAAGACGATTTAGGCAAAGCACTCCTGGATATCAAATCTCTTGTCTAGATGAATAATGTGTTATGTGCAGTCTTTGGGATGTGCTAAAGGCAAATTAGAGATTGTGAGTTAGATAAGATGCATACAGAGGGATTGCTTGGTAGGACATCTGTTTTTTAAAGTATTTTAAAAGCTGTATTGAGAAAGGCATTTTAGGCCAGAAAGGATGTGCTAAGAAATAAAAACTCACAGCGAGTCTCAGAGAAGAGGGGGGAGGAAGCCCATGCGTGACAGCATGAGTCAAGTGACTATGAAAAGAGGAAAGGGGAAAGCAATTATGCTGGTACAAAAAAAAAGAAATGCCACTTTTAATGATCAGCCTTAAAGCAGTGTATCTTAGCTTAAAATAAGATTTATTAATTGAAATAAGAACCAATAGAATCCACACATTTTTACCTATAAGAAACACATCTATTTCTTCCATTAGCATAGAACACTGGAGTCCTGGAGCTGTTGAGTTCTTTGGAGGCATTTTGAGCTGTTGCTTGGTTGAGGCACTCGAAAAAGCGGCAGTTGATGAGAGAGAGATCTGGTGAGTGAGCTGAGAGAGGGAGAGGTTTGTACCCCAGTTCATGCAGCTTCTGCAGAGCCATTTGTGAGACATGCGGTCAGGCGTTGCCATTCAGGCAGTGTTATTTAGATAATTATTCTCTGCTTTTAGAGAGATTTTCAAGTTTTTGACCAAAAATGCAATCTTCACCCTTGCTGAAATAGACTCACCTTGTTTTTCACCCTAAGTAACTTTAGTATCTGAAATGATACTTGGTCAAAGCTACCTAAGTAATAAAATAAACAGGGCTACTTGTGCTTCCTTAAAAGAACAAGACAAGGAGAAGGTTGGAGATCTGAGGCAGGAGCTGTGCTGAGTTTCCCACGAAGTTGGAGCTGCCTATTTGAGAAGTGATATCCTAAAGGCTGGACCCTTTGGTCAGGGAGGCCACATTTTCATATATCCCAAATTGTTCAAGGATGGAGCTTGAATTGTGAGCAATTTATGGAAATTTGGCTGCAAGTGACTCTTTTGAGAAAGCTGCTGATTGTTTCCTGTAGAGGAAACTCTAGACACATCCCCGCTGTCCCTCTGAAATCTGTCTGGATGGCCAGGTGTTTTACAGAACCACAAAACTAGGAAAGCAATGATCCTTGTTCACTGCTGGAGAAACCTCTATAGTGTGATGTGTGAGACCACGGATCTCACACTGCAATCTAGATGAAGATTCTTTGTCTATTCCTGTTTCCTTGATCCTTCTTTGTATCATTCTGCTTCTGTGAAAAGTAAACCACCACTGTGTGGTCACCCACATCACCCAGAGGTGGTATTAAATACACCATCCTTTCTCCAGCCTAGACAAAGCAGTAAGAGGTGTCATCCTTCCCAGCTGCCTCCTCCACAAGCAGATCTGAGCAATCAGATTAAAAAGAGAAGAAAGTAGAGTGGCTCAGGTGGAACACCTGCCCCTTAAAGGTTGGCACTGGAGCAGAAGAGGTGGGAGGTGTGAGAGAGGGCAGAGCTGACTTCCCAGGGGAATGCAGTCCATGCCTAATTTACTAATAATGAAATAGATGATTCCTAGGGAGATCAAACTTGCTTTGAATGCCTGGAAAGGCCCCCACTATGCATTTTAACACAGGAGGATTGGAATCTCAGCTATTTTCTGTATTTCTTTGGGGGGAAAAAAAAAGAAGAAAGAAAAACAAAGACTATTCTGACAAGCTGTTAGCAGATCTCAAGTTTCCTACTCGGAAATAAATTGAGACAAGTGCGTCTTAGCATGTCATATTTCCAGTTAATAAAATGTGTGCAGTCTGTACCCTGACTTCAGTTTTCTGTGCTGAGGCACCTGCAGTGCGTGCCACTCACCAGGGAGCCACTGGGGACCAGAGGAAGCCTTTGATAGGGCTGGGTGGGATCCTCAGAGGCTCCGTGAGCCGAGTCCTCTGGGCCAGTTCACAGGCGCGAGGGATGGGCTGGGTTTCCTTGGAAGTTCAAGCTCAATGAACTGAGACTTTGGAGAACAATTCCTCCGGCTGCCACCGCAGTCCTGGGAAGCCCTCTGAAGCTCTCCGTCCTAAGAAACCCCTCCACCCTCTCCCCTGCCTCCCTCCCTTAATGCGTTCACAAGTTTTTCTGACAAAAGAGCAATTACAACCTGACCAGACAACTCACAATGACAGTGGGGATGACCCCTAGGAGAGGTTTACACGACTCAACACATGGCCAGTCACCAACAAAGCCAGCCCCACTCACATTTGATCACAGAAGAGCCTCTCAGACTGGCATGCTTGACCAAAAACTGGCTGGGTGACTCATTCGTCTGGCGGCTCTGTGATTCATGAGCCTCCAGGAGGAAGGGAGGAGGGAGGTGAATGCTTTTCAGATCTGAAGTTAAATGTGAGAGAAACACATTCCCCAAAAAGCAAAAGCCCGACTGTGTCCAATTGGTGCATGAATACCCACACAAAGCCAGGGCAGGAGTCCAGGTGTGACGCACGACGAGGCTCCCGAGGCGAGCCACTCCACAGCCTGCACCTTTCCCAAGTCCGTGGTTTGGAAGATCTCAAGTGTATAAACAGGAATAGTGCCTTACCCCTTATCCTTGTGTGCTCTGTCTGTTCTGGCTCCGGGATTTCCCCAGGAACGTCCCACTCGTGTGAGTGTGCTTTGGAGTTGATATTGAGGGTTTTGACCTAGCACTCGGGTCAAAAACCTTGAATGACTTTGAACTGCTCAAATTTAAGCTTCTGATCTGCACTAATAATTTTGGCTCCTTCTCTTATCTATGAAGCAAGAGTATCCACAGGCAAGTGTCCCCTCCTCAGAGGTCATCACAGCAGGTAGGATGAACCCTCCGCTGGAGGCAACTCTCTCTCCATGTCCTATGGAAGAGCCTCACCAACTGGCTTGCCTCATTGCCTCGCTCTTAGGTGACAAAGGTCAGGTGAGGGGAATCCAGCCCTGGGCATCTGGGAGGACCTTTCCCTCTCTACAGTCTCTACCCTACAGTGGAGCTCGGGGTGGCTGCACTGTGCTCACTGAAATGCTTGTGCTTCCCACCACTGTACGTCTCCAAGTCAGCCATCGCGAGGGATTATGTTACTTATTACTTCAGACATATGGGTCAAAATGCTAAACTATTTAGCAGCTGTTGCCAGATGGATTTTAAAACAATTAACAAGTGCTAAAAATAGGCAGCTTGCTCTCTCTTGGATTTTGCCAAAAAAAGTCTGTTTGGTGTTTGCTTGCCAACAGTTTGTGCCTCGTGCTCCCTGTGGCCATCGGACTTTAGCTGTGTCTGGGCCTTGGGGGATGTTTCTTCTCAGCGAGCATCAGCCGCATGTGTCAGAAGAGCCAAGCCATCCTGGGCGGGGAGCTGAAATGCCCTGGTGTATCGCTTCTCTTTACTGGCTGGATTGCAGCACCCCACATTCCTGCTGGAGCCATTAAAGCCCCAGCATCAAAGAGGCTTAACTCTTTGGGATAACCTAAAGAGCTGTGAAGGACTCAGGTTTTACCTCTTCCTTTCCTTGGTGTGGGATGCAGGAAAACACCATCTGGGATGAAGAAACCCCCTTCTGGAGGCTGCGCTGAGGTCCCTGGTTTGCAGAAGGCTGCCCACAGTCCTCAAGGTTACCAGTTAGTGCAGGAAGAGTAGAGTGTCCTGAGAACATTTCCACTTCACACTCTTGTGATAGATATTGAGATAAACTGCAAGACTGAAGGTTGTGACTGAAGTTAATGAGCTGGGGTGAACATAAATCCAAGCCACTGTGCAGTTTGTTGGCAAGGCCTTTTCTCTAAGGGATACTGCTGTTTGCTTCAACCAGCAAACCAGACCATCTCTAGGAAGACACTTTGGGACATGTAGTTCAATGTTTCCTGAAGCTCACAGCTCCATGCTGTCAAGGCAAAAGCATCCTCTGACCATGTTTCCAGGCTCCACCGTCAGAGCCTGGCTCGCAGGCAAGACTTTGGCCACAGAACACTTGTTTATCTCTGTGGCACTGGACGTGCTTTATTCAGAGTCGATAGGAGTGTTTATTTCTTTCTTGAGTTTGCAGTCACCCATAAAAACAGGTACCCTGCATTTAGCCACTGGTTTATGAGCCTCCACCGCCAGCCTAACTCTCACGCTTTGCTTGGTGGGGCTTGCAGCCCTCAGCTCAGGGGAATAGAGGAGATGATGGAGCACTTTTGACTGAGTTTCTGTTTCAAAAAAATATGTTACACTAGGCAAAGGATTTGGACCTGAATGAAAGTGGTGGATCTAATTTTAGACAGTACCTATGAATGAAACTTGAAACGAGCTGTTCAGGAAATACCTTTCTCTGCACCGGTGCCAGGGAGAGTATGTGATTTAGTGCTAAATTAGCCGGTGCCTATGAACAGGTTACTGCGAGAATTTTTTTTCCTACTTTCCATTAAATTGGTTTTTAAAAAGAAGTCTTAATTTCTACATATATGCCCATGTCCTTCTGCCAAAGCTGCAGGTCTTTCACCTTCAGGGAGTGAGAGTCTTCTCTGTTTCAGTGCCATGTGTTACCTTTTGATGTGCATTTGTCAGTGTGGTCTCACGCTGCAGAGCTGTTTGCTTCAATCTGGTGTCCAGGGCTGACCAAAGGGGAATGGGCGTGAGGGAGAGGATTTTGAGCAAACTGGAAGCCTGTCCCAGGGCTCTTGCCCATATGAGCAGTCGTGTTGGCTGTCAAGAGACTTTTTCAGCTATGTGTTATCCAAACATTCCTCTTTCCATAACAAAGGCCGAAGAGAAAATTGCCCCTCCAGATACCAAGCAGGTGTCCTGCCCCTGTCCCTCACACCTTTTATCATATAGTTTTCATGTCTGTAGTTTGGAATCTTGGACATCTAAGGGTTTAGCTGAGAGAAAAATCAGCAAAATAGCTCTGTACTGTCCTGTTCAGTCTTTGTGAACATGCACGAAGTTATAGGCACCTTTCTGAATAAATGGACTGCACAGCAATGGAAGAATTAATTGCTAATAATAGTGTATCAGGAGGTCTAACCCTTTATCACTTGATTGTTTTATCACTTTATCACTGTTACTACTTTTTCAAAGAATCACTTGCAGATGTTGTAAGCCAAGTGCTCCTATCCAACCCTTAAGAAGATTCTCAGTCAGCAGTGGAAGCTTTAGCTGGTAAAACACAGAAACACTGTCTCTTTTGTTCTTCATGTGAATAATCTGTCTTGCTATTCTGAGGCTGTTGATCTCCCTTGGTTCAGTGATAGGAACTTTGTTTGGCAGATGGTTCACGCTGGGTAAACATTGCTTACGAAAGGTTAGATTCTTACTTAAAGAAATCTTAGCTGAGATGTTCATAGCCTGTAATATTGCTTGCGGATAAAAGACAGATTTATATAATGATAATATGGTGCCTCTGAATTTCCTCATTACCCTCTGTGGAAGCTAACTGAATAATCTAGTTGAATAAGTCCAGTAGGATCTCTTGATTTCCAAAGGCTCCAGGACAGGCAGCCCAGATAAGAGAGACAAAGCCGCGTGAGATGGGTGGGAATGTAGAGTTTCAGTTTGGCATTCAAGAAGTATCTTTTCCCCAATATCTCTTGACAGCTTGAAAGTTGCAGGCAGCAGACATCAGAACTCATATTAATTGACTGCTGTAATCAATCACAGGTTTCTTGTGGTGACTGGAGACTAATTCAGGCTCTCTGTTTCCATGCTATGTGGCTGAAGCAAGCTAGCCGTGCTGTGCAGGAGCTCACTGCGTTCTGCAACACTCTTGAGTTGATAATCCAAGCTCATCATGCGCTGAATGCACACCACAATGTGTGGGACAGGTGCTGCCTGACTTCACACCTCGCTTCCCTGGAATGTTCTCAGCCAAGCATTCCTGCTAATGAAGGGTATCCTGGGGACGCTTGTGAACATCTGAAAAAGCGCTTGGTTCTGCCTATTTTTGCTCTTGTAGCTGCAGGTCAGCAGGGTTGGCGGTCGCTGGTGCCTGCTTTGTCTCGCTGGTGGAGGTGACTTTGCAGCTGGGAACTCTGCTCTGCTGTTGGATGGACATCCAGCTAGAGAAGTGGGTTTGGCTGTTGTGATGGTCTTGGATACTTCTGTCTCTGGAGATAGGACAGAGCCAAAAGTGAGGACTAGTGGAGAAGAGAAAAATGATACGGGTTTGGGTCTCTGAGCTGATGCAGTATGAATTCCAGGAACTGATGTTGATTTATACTGTAAGAGGGTCTAATGTGCCCACCGATCACCAAGAGAAAAGCACAATGAAAAAGATGGGTGTGATGATGGTGATGACATTTCCAAAGGTGGTTGTTTGTCTGCTTCAGGGCATGCTGTGCCCATTTCCAGTATCCTCTTGGCTTTGTTTCTCATCTCAGGCTATTTTATATCTCAGTAAATCTTATAGCAAAGATATAGTGCCACCAGATTACAGTACAGATTACAGTACAGTACATTCCTGACTACAGGAAAGAGAGCTCAGGTACCTGTGTTTATATAGTAAATACCTGCCTATCCTCTATTTGTGCTTGATTTATTGCTCTGAGCCTTTTCTGAAAATACATATGGGAAGTTGCATTGCTAGAACAATTCAGGCTCACTTAAAAAGATGATGGGATTCCTGGGAGTATCCAGAAAGACTTTTTCCTCAATTTGCAAGGAATATATGGTGGCCCAAAGACCTGACTGTATGGCAAGGAATGAACCTGCCCAGCTAAGTAAGGAACCTTCAACCCCTTCAACCATTCAGATGTTCAGAATGCACATCTGCTGAGTGAAAGGAACTTGGGCACTTTCTGAGGTTATGAAACATGTAGATATTTGCACAAAACCTTGGTCCTGTTGAAGGCTCAGGAGATTACTGATTAATGTCAGTGGCATGAAGATTTCACTTGAGTTCTTACCCCTTTTCCCATTCAGATGAGATCCATATTGCAAAAGCCATTTCTTATGTGAGCCCCTCCTCCTGCAAGTGATTAAGCAGCTTTTGGGGAGAGTTGACCTCGCTTCACTCCCAAACTGAAAACAAAGCAGTTGAAACATTCAGCCCTTCATAGCTCCTAGCAAATTTATTAGGCTGGAACCAGTTACTTCACTGAAGACGTTTTAAAGGCTGATATTTAAACTGGGATTTCCAAAAGACATTTTGAGAGGAATGTGTCAATGTTGCATCCCTTGAGTTCCTTTTAGAACCTTGTCTTTGCACTTCTCTGTTGTCAAGTAAAAACAAACTGTATGTATTGAGATTTGCTCATAACTACTGGCTATCTATAAAGTCCACAACCGCCTTGAGATATTACTTCTCCATCCCTTCCCTAATAAAATGCCGGGAAGTAACACCTTTTAACAACAAGCAAACCTGCCTTAGTAAGACAAAAGTCTTGTGCTACAAGTCCAACTTTCCACTGGCGAAACTTCTGGTTAGTACTGGAAATTCTAAATATCTGATTAAACGTTTCTGGAACTTCTGGGAATACGTTTTGATGCTGCATGGACTAGTTCTTCATAAAGTTTTCAACAAAATAGCTTCTGTTGGGACTTAAAAGAGCCCCTCCAAATAATCCACCTCTTTAACTTCTTAATGTGGTTCCTTACATTTCCTAAGCTGGCTTCTTAAATGACTTGTGTTCTCCTTTGCAAAATGCATAGACACAAATAAACCGCATATATGAGGAAGGAATGTTCCTCTGTCCCATGAAACTAATTAAATACATTGATCCAAAATCACTGCTGGGGCAACTCCAGTGAGACAAAATGCATGAATTGAGTTTATTAAAGCAGCATTTCTGATATGGATTAGAAATAGCAGTCGAGTGAGGTTTTGCAATAGTAAAATGACTGTTTATTAGTGATGAGTGGATCGCAAAACGACTGGCATGTTCAAAAAGAACTGAAAAAGTTTGAAACCTGATCAGGTCTCTCTGAACCCATATGTCAGCAAAACTGCCTGGGAGTAAGTCTGAGTCAGGGTTCTTGTTCAGACGTACTCCTGAAACATCCAGGAGTTTCTAAGGCTGCATATAGTCATATCTCAGCAAGTGCTAAGAGATTAGGGATGGTGAATTGAGCTGGTTAATAAACAAGAACAAACTCATTCCTAAATTTCACATGATTGTGATCTTTTGGAGTAAGCCACACAAATCCCTCAACCATGCCAGAGCTGCGGGAGAGGAGATAAAAGCAAGGGAAACAAAATTAATTCCCAATTCAGATTTAATAAATAAACAATGCAAGTCAGTTCCAAACTTTGGTTTTGTTTTTTTCTTAAACACTCTTGTCAAACCACAAGTAGCTTTTCAAATGTCTCTGTGTACAAATTAGCTTTAGGATGGGGGTAGCGTGATTTCATTTAGATTTTGAGAACAATTTGGGGGATAGGTACTCTCATCATGTGCTGGGCCACAGGATTTCTCCTGAGGAGCATGAAGCCAGAGACCTTTCTGATACAGTCCTTGACTAGACAGGGCTCTCATAGCTCTGACCTCTTCATTTCTGCTTTTCAATTGACCTTAACATCAAAAGAGTTGCAGATACATATCAGAGAAGACATCCGTACACATGGCTCTCCTGCCTGGCTCTGGTTTGCCAGGGAAGTGCCAGCAGGAGAAGCAGCTCGGAAGAGGGCAAGTTACAGTGTGGCTGAACCCTCAAAAGAGAGGGCTGATTAGGTAGAGTTTGCTGCATCGCTTTAGTAGGGAACTCGGAGAAGAGAGTCCCTTTCCCTTCAAGTATACACGTGACCACTCTTTGCAGATGCCATGGAATCTGTAGAGCCCGTTGCTGTGACAGCAAACAGCACATGGGTCCCCCCCTGCCTACTTCACACAGCGAAAAGGGGATATTTGAGCCTCTGCCTTACAGTGCTGTCCCCCCACCATCACCCTGATGGTAACAGGTTTGTAGGAGGGCTTACGCAGGCAGTCAAAGCAAAAACGTTTCATGATGTGGCAAGTCTGTTCCAACAACAGGAGGCGTTTCCAGCATAGCTAAATCCAGTTCCAAAAATAAATCTTTGGGATACCCCACAACGACCTGCAGTAATAATCTTGCGTATAACTATGTCTCAGCGTATTTGCTGTGGGGATCAGTTTTGTAGGAGCATAGGAGAGCAGACTGCTTGACTTACAGAAAGTGGTTTTCGTCCCTATTGTCTCCGATTCTGTGGTTTGAGCGCGGCTCCGGCTCAGTGTCCCCATGTGCAGTAGAATCCATCTTTGTGCAAGTTCCTGAAAGGATCCATGTTTCAAATTTTTTAAGGCTGTGGAATATTGAAATGCTCACTCATCTTTATTCAGTGTTCTCTTCAGCAGAAACCCATGTGGTCACTGTGGTACTTGCAGCAGCATTTTGCGGGAAGAAGCTGATTTAACCCTGCAATGGGAGTAGGAGGGAGAGAGAAACCATTAATAGATGTATGCTGCATGTGCTGTAGGTGTATGGAAGGGGCGTCTTAGTGATTAAGGCCCTCATCGGAGGACCTGTTGTGCATCTTTTTGCTGCCGCAGACACCCTGTGAACCCTACATCAAGTGTGCTGCCGTTTTACGTCTCCTGTTTGTACCTCCCAAGGATGCTGTAAGGAGAAATGCAGGGAAGAGGGCTTTGGGTGGTGCTTAGATGTTCGGTAATGCCAGTCCTTAATCCTCAAGGCAGCTGTAGGAGAAGCTGTCAGTCTGATAGTGGTAATTGAAGACTGTACAGGTGCCCTACTAACACATTCCCTTAAGGGGAGAAGTTTTTGGGGACCATCTCAGAAGTTCTGCTTTCAACTTAAAACAAAATTTCTTTTAGACACATTAAAGAGTACTTTTCTAAATGTTCCGGGTACTTAATTAGAGATACTGGACTAATAGTAAACACTGAGGAAAAATGTCTAAATTGCAACCTCCAGTTGCATTTCAACAGCATGCAGCACTCTGTATGTCCTGTCCTAAAAGCCTATGGTTGGTGTCACGGAGTGTTGTTTGTCCTCAGGACTGAAGTCTGGGGCCATCAACCCAGACACATCAGTTTCTCTGAGATCAGGACTCACCAGATCCTTCTGTAGTCTTATCCAAGGCCTGGCATAATAAACATGTATTATTATTGTTTTCGTATGTTTAGGTAAAATAGACTTCCACCCTTCTGGTCTGGAGCAAATTTCACCTCGCCGGAAAGGTGTTAGCAAGTTCTGTTTGTGCTCTGGCTGTAAGAGGATCTTGCTTGGCCATACGGAGAGATATCTGTGTTCCTAGACTAAGCAAGGATGACTAGTCTTCTGGAATAAGTGTCAAAATGTATTACCTCAATAAAATACTGGTATTTTGAACCAAAGAGGTTTTGAGCCTCGGAAAGAAAAGGGCTTATCTAAAGAAATACACCTCCTAAACCAGTGATTTTCAGCAAGGGGAACAAGAGGGCAAAGTATTGCCCTGAATAACGACTGGGAGAGTTGTGGGAGCACCCTCATGAGTTTCTCAGTGGATGAAATCGAAAGAGAAATTCAAGAATAACAAAGGAATATCTAGCTAAGCAGAGTTTCCTTTTTTCATATGCATCTTTCTCCAGAACCAGAAATTATGTTTAAGTATTTTTGTCGTAAGGAGTAAATCCATTCTTTACTTCGATCTTCATTTAGTCTGGTCCTAAGGGAAGTCAAGTTCAAAGTAATTCCACTGCCAGTCCGTAAAGCAGGAGTGACAGATCCCTCCTGGTGTGCCTTCCTCAGAATATTAAATTTAAGGTACTCAGGAGGCAAAAAGGGGCTTCTCCAAGGAGCTGTGTGAGTCAGTTTGCAGGCAGGAGTCTTGGTCTTCCCGTGACAAGCATTAGTCAGAGCGTTCCTGGCATGTGGCAGGAGAGTGGAGAGAGTGTTTGGACCTCGAGGGTCTCCTGCGAGTTCGATGGCTCCCATGCTCCCTTCTAGAGGCGACTGCAGTTCAGCAGTGTGCAAAACGATCCCTCTGCAGAGGTCATGGAGCAATTTTTGTCTGCTGAGCAGGAGCTGGGGTCTGGTGAGCTGAAAAGGGCTCCAAAACCATCCGTTATTATTCTCGATTAGCGAAACTATATATAGATCCTTTTGGGATCGAAGGAGTTTCGTTACCAGGCGGACAACAGAAAGTACAAATTTATCAAAATGAAATGGAAGTCAAGAGAACATAGTGTCTAAGGCAACAAGGCGGTTCAGACGGCTCTGCAGCAGCCTAAACACATGACAGACTCAGGCAGCTCCCACCGCTGCCAACACAACTGCTCGCGGGGTCTGCCAAGAAGCCAGATGCTGCTGCTGGAAAAAATATCTTCCAGAGTTTGGCATCAGGATCCTGTGATTAGCATCCAAATGGGAGGAGATGGAGTGGTAGAATGTGAGTTTAGTATTTAGCACCCCAGAACTGTGCAGCAGCCTTTGAAGGCAGAGGAAAAAAGTTCAAGCAAAATATTTTTGCTAAAAATATGTTCGGAGAAATGAACTTTTTGTTTTTTTAAATAGCAGAAACCCAAACTATTATTAAAACAACGCAAAATATTTTATGTCCGTATCAATTAAATGAGTAAAACCAAAGAGGATTGTGGAATCTTTACTTGAGTAAATTTTGTTAAGGAATAGTTTTATAAAGGTCAGAGCATGAGCTCTTTGTCTCTCGTGTTGCTGCTAATGGAAAGTTCCACTGCAGATAGCATCACAGTGACTCCCCTACCCAAGACAAATAGAGATGGGTCTGAGCATTCCCACGTAAGTTTGGGAAGGGTGGAATTTAGATCCAAAGGCAAACAGAGGCCAAATCCCTAAATCCAAACTGACCTAGGGTTTGGAAGCAAATTGAGCCCCAAACAACCTGATCCTGGTTCCAAATCTTGCAGCTTAAACCCATGTTTGAAAGTAAAGCAACAGAGGGGTGGGCCATTTCTTAAAGAGGTTTGAGGCTGCTCCTGAATATCGTTCTCCTCCTCCTTTCTAACGACTGTGGTCAATACTTTCGTAATCTGTAACTACAGAAGGACGTGGAGTCCCTTCCGTTGGTGAGGTCTCCCACCATCCTGCCTGCCTCGTCAGGGTTCCCCAGTGGACGTGGTGGTTATGAGTAGTCAGCACGTTCAGAGAAGTAGGCAAGGCAACGTCTGCTCCCCCAGGCTGCGCTCATCTCTTGTCTCCGTCTTACATTTCTATACATGTGCTCGTTCTGCTTCATGACTGTAATAGTAGTAATAATAATAACAACAACCCAAGTGGGAACTTGGAAGCCTACATCTGGAAAGTTAAGACTCAAATACTGTTTTGTTTTACTCGTATTTTTGGTTGCTTATTTTTATGACAGATCTGTATTTCGACAAATGTTATCTCTTTGCCTGTTAGAACATACCGGAAAAGAGTAAACAAAGCCATTAATCATCATCTCCCATGCTCTGCTTTCTGGATATGTGAGATCATTTTGGAGGGGAGGTGGGCAGAGAAGCAGAGAGCGTCTGTTCTCTCACTTGGGAACTTCCCCAGGGATGCTGCCAATCAGTGCTTTTTCCCTCAGGGAGGTTTGTAAAAGGGAGGAGGACCCCACCCCAAGCTCATGTGTATCCTGGAGGGCTCAGACTGTGTCATTCCTGGCCAGTGCCATGCCTCTTCTGGGCACAGCCTGAGTCCCAGCTGGCCGGGCTGGTCATGGTTGTCTCCTTGAAGGCCACAAAGATCCCAGGCCACTGCTCACCTACTGGGATTTTTCTGGTAGATTTTGGTACAGCTGACCACATGAGCTGATCAATGCAGCTATCAATTCTACAGCAACCAGGTGAGATAATCCAAAAACGCCCCACTCACCCTTCAAGGTCACTACTTACCCACACGTTGCTGATGTTTCAGTCCTCACCAGCTTCTGTTTGGACGCTGTTGTTTCATAAGACTATTTGACTTGGGAGGGGGTGTTTCAGGTGAACTGATAACAGGACACCGACATACATCCTGGAGACAGGGACGGATCTGCTCGACCAGGGAATAAGCTCTGAGAGTTTGATCAATTCAAGATGGTGATCACTGCTTTTGAAAAACTATAGAACGTGGGTGGCATCTTCTCTCATGGACTTGTCTCTGCTTGCCCAGGCATGCTGTAGGTCAGGTATGATGTTGGCCATAGTGGTGCTGACAGTCCCAGCTGGACGGGGTATCCAGAAATGCCTTTTCACTTCACATAGGAAGGAAATTTTATCTGGTCCAATTAATAGATAGGATATTTTTTTCTCTGACCCACAGCATTGCATACTATAATTTATTATCTGTCTCTGCATTATCACTTTTCTAGATTTCCCTGGTCGTTTGACTGCGTGTGTTCAGAGACACGTGTGCCCTCCCAAGCTCAGGCTCAGGTTTCTAGCTTTAACTCCTGCCTTCCATAAATGTTATTTCAGTATCATCAGTAGTAGCTCTGTTTCTGCTATTTCAGAATCCACCATGAATTAAAATAATTTGTTCTTCAGATCATATTTAAGTCCTTGATGGAGATGTTATTCAGTGGATCAGCTTAACAGAGGCTCCTGGAGCTCCCTACATTATGAAGATTCTCCTCAATCACTAATTTGGATTTGGGGTTCACCTAAAATGCTACACAGTGCTATTCTGGCATCCAATTTGTATACCAGCCACTGGAAATGTAATTTGGTTGCATTTCACAAGGAAGGCTTAAAGAGTTAGGATATGTTAAAGAAATAGCATGGTTTCCTAATACTTTGAATAGGTTTCCAGTTGAACTTCGAGAAAGGAAAGATTGGGGAGTGAGCCTTTGTAACGATTAACTGGCCACCTGCCTCTCTAAGGAGCGCCCTCCATGGCAATTTCTGGAGGATGCTGTGCTCTCTATGCCTTTTTCAGCCATGCAGAACATCTGGATACCATATGTGAGGCTTTCTGTTGGTGCTTGCAGGTGTTGAAGAGTCTTAGCTGTAAATATACTCATCTGCAGTCTCTTGAAATAACTTCTGAAATGAAGATGCTGGAAGATTTGGGTTGTTTAGAAGTTAGCATGTTTTGTCCATTTTGAAGAGGTGCTATAGCCAAACTCTTTCCTGGTCGGTGTTTTCAAACCAATCCATAGATACGGAGAGTCTTAAAGACCTAAGGTTTGCGCTGTCTTTGTGCTCTCACATTTTCACTCGTTGCCTTCTACCAAAGGCATCTATCTGTGGGGTTGGATGAGTTACCGTATGTGCTGGGGTAGAGTTAATATTCTTCATAGTAACTGGTACGGGGCTGCGTTTTGGATTTGTGCTGGACACAGTGCTGATAAGGCAGGGATGTTTTTGTTCTGGCTGAGCAGTGCTTGCACAGAGCCATGGCCTTTTCTGCTCCTCACCCCACCAGTGAGTAGGATGAAGATGGGCAAGAAGCTGGGAAGGGACACAGCTGGGACAGGTGACTCCAACTGACCAAAGGGACATTCTGTAACATATGACATCATGCTTAGCATATGAAGCTGAGGGGGCAGAAGGAAGGGGCATTCAGAATAATGATGTTTGTCTTCCCAAGTGTTACATATGATGGAATCCAGATTTCCTGGAGATGGTTAAACACCTGCTTGCTGATGGAAAGTAGTGAATGAATTCCTGGATCTGCTTTACCTGTTAAACTGTCTTTATCTTGACCCACAAGTTTTCTCACTTTTACTCTTCTGATTCTCTCCCCCATCCTACTAGGAAGGAGTGATTGGGTGGCTGTGTGATGCTTGGCTGTTGGCTGGGGTCAAATCGTGATGCTGTGATACTAACTTATGTGTTAACAGTTAACGTAGCAGCTGCTCCTCAGTCGTTCCTCATGCTTGCTTTTCCCCTGGGGTAAAAGTACATGAGCTTTTGTTCTTCGAGTAATAGACAGCTATAATGTGCTATAAATTGAATTTACACAATGGTAAATTTACACAATGGTGTAAATTGTGTTTACTTCACTGTAACTTCTTTATGTACCCAAACTTGCTACAAGATTTCATACCTGAATGGATCCATCAGACTACACAGGAGACAGGAAAGGAAACGCTATGTATGATTCATGATACAGGACTTAGAGATGGCTGATTTAGCCTATTCCCATCAGTTTACTTGGAGCAACTAGCCTACTGCACACTAAGCCAAGCACTCATTTCAAAACATGTGATCTAGAATACTTTGAATCAGGAACCACAGGATTAAGTGATTTATTTCATCTTCAGGCAACATGCAGCAAGTCAAAGTTTGTCCTACTGAACAGAAAGCTAATATAACACACTCAAAAATGCGCAAGAAACAAACCAAGCAGTGGTTTTAGCTAAACTCAGACACTCTGCCAGCTGCAAAAAATAAATTTTCTGGAAAGCACTGCTAAGACATTGGGTGGTTTCTTGTCTCATCTGCTGGGGAAAGGAAGGCATCTCTGTTGAAGGGGTGGCCAGTCCTCTTGAGAGTAACTGCATGCAGCTTTCTCTTTCCTCCAAGAATGGCTCAGGGATGATGTCCTCTCTAAGTCTGTGCTAGCCCTGGAAAACTCCTGTGGTCCCATTTGTAGTTCTTGAGTTGGGTATTTTAATTCGTACTAGAATAACCCATTGCCACTCATTGCAACTGTGTTATATATTATGTTGCAGAGAGGGACTGATTCACGAACTGCTGGTTACCTCTTTGCGTTAGTATCATTATCTAAAGAAATATGTGAAGCTCACCCTTCTGGTAGAATCTATTTCTCGTACTTCTGTCTGAAGAAAATGCCTTTAGTTTATCTGCCTTTGGAACTGATTTAGTTTGGTTTCTGAATATCATACAGAGATATAATTTGCTTGAACCGTGAAACACAAGCCTTTAAAGTACACATACCAAGCACTTAAGGCAGCGATAGTGTCCTCTCTTCCTGGGAAGCTCGACTCTACTCATTAGGTGCAAGTCACCTATACTGAAAAGCCCTGGTCATTCCCTCAGGTCATCAGCTTCACTCCGGCAGCTCCAATTACCTTAGCAGAATAGCATCCCCCATAACAGCCTAAGTAAATCAGGAAGTCACCGAACAAGGGAAGTAATTACAGCTTCTTTCAGTACTGAAAAAGCAACCTGTTCTTTTACGACCCATCAAAACCATGTGTTTGCCTTTAGTGGTTAAAATAAAGGGTGTGCAATTTGGGAATAATCCAGCTATGAAGTTTCCTTAGTAATTGGCAAGTCCTGAAAGGTTTTCACTTCTGCAATTCAAAGGTGGTGAGCATGAGATTAATTTAATTTTCTTTTAGATTAGCCTTTAAGGGACACTACAAAACCAAAGAATGACATTTCCAAATGGGGAACCCACATTTCAGTCCTTCGACATAAAGATTATTTTGTTAACTACCTTTAAATTTCATTTATGATGTGATTTAGTCCTGCTGTAAACCAGAGTGTCAGACATTCAGAAGTCAAAAACTATTTACCACTTTCAGAAAAAGGTCTACGTGTTACTCAACCCTAATAGTAGTATTATCAGTTTACGCAACTCACTCCTGTTTTTCAGTCTTCATTTCAACGCACCCATTTGTTTGATTCAGATTCAACTGATTTAAGGCGAAAAAAATGTTTGTTTACAATAAGTCTGCACGCATTCTTATAAAGCCTTTTTCAAATACTCAGGGTACAGGCTGGTGTCATTGGTTTAATGGAGGGACCTTCTGTAAATCTGAGCACGAACCATCTATCTATTCTTTTTTTTTTTTAAACAAAACCTCTGATCGTACATGGTGCTTTGCGCTGTGCTTAGACTGAGCATATGACTAATCTGGCTGAAATCAGTGGGATGACTCAAAATGCTTAAAATGATGTTGCATCCCAGCCCCAGAGCCAGGATACAGGACATTTAATGCTAGGAGAAGGTTTTTCACCTATATTACAGTTCATTCATTCTTTTCTGTGAGGGACTCTTTAAGAAGAAGAATAACAAAGATATTAGAATAGTGCTCCAAAATGTAGGGAAAGCATCTGAAAATTCCATCTCAATTTAAATTTAAAAATTCAACAATGAGATCATCACGTTACATTGTTCTGCATTGGTTTAATAGTTTGTCAAATTTTCAATGTCCTTTATACCATATAATTTACTTGTAAAAGGGTCTAATTTTTCTGTTGTTGAACTATCTACAAATCTCCCCCTGTTTCTCAGGTGTGTCTGTAGGTGAAGAAGCAAATGGCTGTATCTGCAGCAGACAGCGACCAAGCACTGAACTGTGGAAACGTGATCCTGAGATGAGGCAGCTGGTGTTTCTAAGGATGAACTAAAACCTAAGCAAACCCCTTTGAGGATTGGATCTCCGCCTTCCCAGCAAATGATCCTTCAGTTTCCAATACGCCAAAACCTTCCTACTGCTGGAAAATTTGCATTGTTGTGTATTTTTTCAGTTGCAACTGAACTGGTTTGAGTTTTGTCATCTAAATGATCACAAAGGACTTCCTGAACAAAAAGCACGGGCAGCCTGACATAGTGGAAGTCGCCTATGACAGAGAGGTGTAACTGTGTGATCCTTAAGGTCTCTTTCAACCCAAACCATTCTACAATTCTGTGATTTGCTCAGAGCAGCAATACTGGCTGCTAATGAAAATTTAGAGAGAAAAGAAAAATGATAGCACCCTTTCTTGCTGGGCTGTTTCCAAAGGCTCTGTAATCCTCTCTTTTCCCTGCACACTTCTCTCTGCTGGGGTTTTCCCAGACCTGCTGTATGTTCACTGATTCATCCTCTCCATTGCCGAGACACCTAAATGTTTCCAAAGGAAGGCAAGAAACCAGGTCAGCAGAGTGGAAGTAACCAAGGAAAAAAAAATACATATTCTTTTATGGGAAGAAAAGCCAAAGAAAGAATACAGTAAAGTGGGATTAAAAAGAAAACATCCGCAGTGTGAATTTGAAAACCGACGTCTGACAGCTGCAGTATATTCGGTGTCTAACATCCCAACAACTCAATAAGAAAAGCAAAGCTGATGGTACAGGCTCTGAAAATCCCTCATCCATTCTATTTTGGGGTTACTCAGCACAGCTACTGAAATACAGAGGCACTCAATTACACTTGTCCCTTCAGATTACTGGGGGGCAGTCCTAACTTGAGACTCAAGCTAAGGTGCCATGGAAAAGATGTCAAAATAGACAGTAGAAGGAAAGTGGGTGTCTTCCCTGTTGTCTCCTTGTCCTTTCATGGCCTGAAGGGAGGCTACCGCTCCAGCCCTACATCCCTAGGCTGGTCTGCAGGACTTCAAAGGGAATATCTCCAATCTGCATAGACCAACCATAGCAGAAACCTACTGAACTGATGAGGGAGAATTTCTTTTTTGTTGCTTCCCTTGAGCTCATGCCTTTGATTCTTTCCCTGTTCCTGTCCAGAATTTGTTTTTCAAAGCCCACACAGCTGATGGTGTGTGGCTCATGTGCTTATGGCGGTGAGTTCCTGATCTCAAATTGTGGACATTTGAGGGCAAAAGTCTTTCAGACCTGACTCCACAAGCATTTATTGGCTCCTTCGGGACTGTGTTAGTACCCATGAACACAGCTAGCTGACTCTGCCACCAGCATCCCATCTAACTCGGGCAATCACAGCCATGGCAAACAAACTTCACACAGATTGATTTCACTCTCATTTTTGTGTCTCAAGCCAACTTGGAATGTAAACCACGCTGCCCAAGGAAAGCTGGGGAAATTGCCAGTGAATGCAGAAAAAAGAAAAGGAAGGAAGATGTGGAAAGCAGGAGGTAAGAAAATGAATGCTGTTAGTTTAATGCTCAACATATCGACGAAGCGGTCCAATGTCTATGGAACTGTCCTTCCCTTTGGTAGAGGACAAGCCTTTAGATCAGTCCATCTGTCTTTGGCTGAGGATTAGGTAAATTAGTTGTTTGGTGGAGACACCAGGTGGGTACAAAAGTTAAAAGTCACCTATCAGTGCCGTTTTGTGGGGTTGGTTCAATCCACTGTAGGGTATGGGGCTGGTGAGGAAATTGTGATTCATGTCTAGATTCAGGTAGGAAAGGAAACCACAAGCATCCAAAATGTCTTTCCCCCAGATTTTGAGAGTGTTCAGACACAAGGGTTGGTTTGGACTCTATGAAAGTAAACTTAGTCCTCTAGAGGGCATGGTTACACTGATTATATATTTAATAATTAACTAGTATTACCTTGGCTATCTGTTCACTTCTACTGGTGTAAATCAGGAGTCAATGAACTGACGCAGGTGGTGCTTCATCAACCTTAAACCTCGTTTAAACCTTAAACCTTGTAAGGTTTTCATATAATCTCTCTTTTTTTTTTTGAGGAGGCTGATTCTGCACGGCCCAGAAGGTTTGGGTTTGATCATCAGGGAAGCCTGCCAAGAGGTAGCTACAATTCTCTCCTTGCTACCAAAATCCAGTGTGAAAATTAGCGGATCTATTTTTCACATGTATTTCTGCTCCTGCTTTGGTTAATCCCACCATCCCTTGATAGAAGCCTGGCTGGGTCGTTTGAATAGTAGCACAACATGGGGTTAGTGTCCATCCTTCTCAGAAAGCATAGCAACTCCAAACACTAGATGGCAATTATTCTTGTTTGGACAATCTGGTGGTTGAACTCCTTCAGCCAAATTTCAAAGTTAACAAAACTGTGCAGATGTAAATATGGCCACCATCTGTCTCACTGCATGCGCTTCTCTGGTGTGCAAACAGAGCAGAGGTTTGAATCTGCGATCTCGTAATGTAAAGGAAGATGCTGCATTAGATGATCCAAAAATCTATCTCCTCCACTGAGGCAACACAAACTGTACAAAGCCTTTTTAATCTGGAAGGCTTGTCTTTGTAGAGCTTGCACAAGGTTCACTTGTCTGTAATGCCAACACCTGCATTTTATTCAGTTTTACAATATTTAAATCCCCTTATAAAATAAACGGCTACTTACTGGAACTTTACCCATGCTGTATGTCCCAGATCTGATAAATTTAAAAGCTGTTTTCTAAGATGCATTGGAGAAAGAGGACTGGTAACAGCCATCTGCTAATGTTACAAGTAGTGAAGTATCAGTCTATTTTTTGTGGCTTCCTTCAGCTTCTGAGCACATTCCAGACCCATAACATGTTAAGATTTCTTTCTTGGGTCATTCATAGTGCCAAACCAACACCTAGGAACTGAGAAACATGCTAATCTGCCTTAATTTGTTATCATCACTGAGCTGGGCTGTGCAGTATCCTCTTACTTCTTTTCTTTAGTTACACTTGGAAGTTCTCCTCAGTCATCACTTCCTCCTTGTCCTGGACTATGATGATTACGGTCTTGTGTTTTTTCACTTTGCTCACAAAGAATAATCCATGTTGACTTTTATTTTTTTTTTTTTTTGGAGCTCCTCCTCATGGCTGAGGATGTTTTTAACTGGTTTAAAATATATCTACTGGCCTGTGGGTGAACCAGCCTTCTGGGGTTGAATCTATGCTTCCTGTTGCAACACGGAGCTTGCAAGGGCTGGGCTGCCCTTCCCTTGGGCTCACCCTGCTCACAAACACTGCCCAAAGCCAAAATGATTGGTTGCCTCATACAACTCTGTCGTTAGTGGGTTTCCAGGAAGAATACATCCTAGAAAGGAGTTTAGCCTCAGAAATTGGATGTTGACCTGATGATACGACCTTTGTCTGAAAACGGATTAAGGTGTTCTGAGTGATATCACAGACCTCTCTTTCACTACCAAAAAGTCAGACGCTCTAGGTCAGGTTTTTGGAATGGCTAAAATAGCAATTGCTTCTGAAGAATTCAGGCTGGATTTTTGCGCACAAGAAAACACCTCTTCGTATATTAGTTTCTCATAAAAGTTAGAATTTACTGAATGCACCCAAGGAAACTTTCATTCCCCATTTTAGGATGAAAGCAGCCAAAACTCTTCTTCAAAACAGAAAAAATGATGTAGTTGTCTCTTCTACCTTTTGTCTTCACTTTCAGCCGATCTTTGGTTTTCATAGCAGTAAGGATTTCCTGGGAGAATTAACATAGTGCAAATCTTTGGTTGATTTCTTTGTGCTCAGCCTGCTCATCTCTTTATATCCACTGGCCGTGTCTGATCATACTTCAGAGGTTCTGGGGGCAGATGTGTTTTGTGTTTAAATCAGCAGGTCCCAGGCCTCAAACAACTCAAAGCTGTTACACTGCTGATGCATTATTATTAGCAGCATTAAAAATAACAATAGAAACTAGTTATGAGAAGCAAATTCCAGAGCTGCAGTTACATGGCCAGAGGTACTCCCATTAGCTCATTTACAGCTGATCCAGATACCTCAGCTCTATGCTGTAGTCTGCGGTGTAGACATCCCTCGACACCGTTGTGGGCTGGATGTACTTGCATAATTTTTTGCTGCATACATGAAAATGCAGCGTGAAGGCCATTACAGAGGAAAGGGGGGGCTGGAGCAGGGTTGTGTTGGCTTCAACGCTGGACGTGCCGTCTCAGATCATTGTTAATACAACTATTTCATTCTAATTCATCCGTATCGACCATTTTTAGGTCTTTTCAGCATATCAGTCTTGCCATCATACTGAAGAAGTCTTTGGCCATGCTTCATTATGCTTGGCTGGTGTCAGGGAAGGAGTGAGTGACACCGTTATCCAAGTCTATCTCTCCACCGCAATGCAGACAGCCAAGCCCTGTTGGCCCCAATGGATATTGCTCAGCAGATCTTTGTCAGGCTTGTTCAAACAAGATATGTTACCATTGACCTACCAGCTGAAAGTTCATGTCTCTGACTCCAGGATACTTCTTGTCTTGGTGTCATTTGTTCACTGAAATAATTAGTTATTGTAAGATTATCACATTAAAAGGGATTTTTTTTTGTTTGTTTTTTAAGAAGAATGGCATTCTTCTTACTATCAGATGCTGCGTAGGTAGTTTATTCTTTCACTTTCTATTCCAGTGTGGGTTTGCGTTCATGAAAATGAGAGAATCTGAGCCTTGAACAGAGCCAACTGCTTTACAAACCTCCCCAAGCATTTGCCAATTTAATTCATTGCTGGCTAATGCAGCTCAGGCTTCTTTAAAGTGAAAGGTGCCAATCATGCAGAATTATACAGCGGTATTGAACAAAGCCAACTCACCTGTTTGCTGGAGACTTGAATCAGACCACCAAACGCATTTGCACTTACGCCTAGAAATAAGCCAAACCCACAGAGTCCAGATCCAAATCTGGCTCCAGGCTCTCACGGTCTGATTCTGATGGATTGTAGGGCTTCTTTACTTAAAACACCATAAGGAGATCAAAGAGTAAATTCAGGTTAGACCTCTGAGGCATGACGGCATGTCCAGTCCTGGTTCAGAGCCACCATGGGGGTATGGCCTGACTAACTTTTCACTCTCTAGACAAATGAATTTACACATTTTGTTCTGATCTACTTTTGATGACCTCTGGGATTTTGCTTTTTATTCCCGCAGTTCCAAGATGTATACAAGATCCTAGATCAGTTCAAGCATTGCACATCAAAACTGGTGGTGGTCTGTCTTATTTTCACGATGCTTTCTTTCCACGTAGAGCAGCAGGCATTTTGGATCTGGCATCTGAAATAGCATGTTTTCTTCATATTTCTTGACTGAATTCAAGGGAGCCGGCTGTGCTGGGACTGCAAGGAGGAAGGTTAAGTTTCATCTAGCCTTTTTCCAAGGAAAATTTAAGAACTAGCATTTGTTGTGGGGGCTGATAAACAGCGCTGTGCATCTCATTTGCACCCTCTGGATCTCAGGTTCAAATCTAACAGAATGAACAAAACTCTTCAGGAAAAACATAGATCTATTGGAGCAAGTCCAGAGGAGGGCTGAGAAGATGATCAGAGGGGTGGAGCACCTTCCATTTGAGGACAGCCTGAGAGAGCTGGAGTTCAGCCTTGAGAAGAGAAGGCTCTGAGAAGACCTTAGAGCAGTTTCCAGAACTGAAAGGAGCTCCAGGAAAGCTTGGAGGGGGCTCTTGATTAGCGATTGCAGGGATAGTGTGAGGGGAAAGGCTTTGAGCTGAAAGAGAGGAGATTGAGATGAGATCTTGGGAAGAAATTTTCCTGTGAGGGTGGGGAGGCCCTGGCCCAGGCTGCCCAGAGCAATGGTGGCTGCCCCAAACTCAGAGGTGTTCCAGGCCAGGTTGGATGGGGCTTGGAGCCCCTGATCCAGTGGGAGGTATTCCTGCCTGTGGCAGGGGTTAGAACTGGATGAGCTTTAAGGTCCCTTCCAATCCCATCCATTCTATGATTCTATGGTTCATCTTTCCGAGACAGGGGCACTACATACTGTCCACTCTATTTTAGGGGGCATTTTGAGAGCCAAGGTCCTGTCATCTTTGCAAAAATACCATAAGAGAATGTATAGCTTTTTACGAGGGGATTTGTCTTAAAGTATGCGGTGTAGAGGTTTCTGTGGTCCACGAGAGAGTACCGAGGTGGTGTAACCATCTTGTAAAACATTAATTTTCAAAGTGGAGCCCAGCATTGAGCTCAGCAGCTCAGCAGAAGGGTGCGCATGGAGGTTCCCTGGGAATGATGGTCAGGCGTGTGGCTACAGGCCTATGGAACTGTAGCATTTCTGAGTTGAAATTGTTTTCTGTGTTTTCAAATTTCCTTTCAAGTTCCTAATTACCAACAGCCAAACTAGCTTGAAGCCCTAAGTCTCTCTGTCCATCCACAGCCCGACAGCACTGCCAAGTGATATTCTGTTACATTACTTAGTACAAGTTATTTTCTAACCCTTCGATGTATTTCTGCTTTAAAATATTACTTTTTCCTTTGATTCTATTTTTGCTTCTTTCTCCTTCAGTGACTTTACCTCTGTGGAGTCCCTTGCCACCACAGATCAAGGGCTAGTTTTTTCAGGTCAGTTTGTGGGAATTTAGGTAAATAAGTGGGTATTCCCATAAATCATGTATTTTCAAAGGTCAGTGAAAGTGCATATAATTCCATTGCCTCTGGAGAGAGTTTTAGCCTTAGCTTCTTGATAAATCACCTAAATTTCCCTTTGCTGACAAAAGTGAGAATAGCACTGTTTGCCTACTCATTGCGCACTCCTTTTCCATGAGACTTTGAGAATGTGGCTGCCTTAATTCCCTAAGGAGTCCATCCCAAATACCTTGACTTGACCAAATTCCCGCTGACTTCAGTGGCAGCTTGAGCTGTGGAAGGAAAGCAGTAGCAAACACCAGCACAAGGGTTGTTAGCAGACATGGAGCACACTCTGTACCGCAGCAGAAGGTTTGGATCCCAGATTCGGTTCTTCTCTGCTGCTCCAGTTCCCCAGAGGTGTTCCTAACCTCCATCAGCACCACTTCCCCCTCAGCCTCTCCCCATTTAGAAATGCAACTGACTTTGATGAGAGGAGAAACTATTTTTGCATGAAATGGAAAGGACCTGAGTGCAGAATAAGGACCGAGAGTGTGAAGCAAGGTCTGCTGCCACCAGAATGAGTAAAAAAAACTACAGATGTAGAAACAGGTGTTCAGGATATGTCTTTCCCACCTTACATCCCTGTCCAAGCTAATCCACATTTAAGGACACAAAATACTGTAAGCATTCCTGCTGCTCCCAATACAACTGCATTCATTCTTCCATCCCACAGCTTTCAGCACCAGGCGTATTCCATCCACGCAGAGCATAGCTCAAATACCTCCTCAACCACAAACACACATCCTACTCATAGTCTTCAATGCTTGCAAGTGCAGAGCAAGTGAAGACTATTGTACCGAGATATTGGCTGTTGCTCCAAGGTATGTGTGTTAAGCAGCAGATCGTCTTCATCTTTGCATGTTCTTCTTGGTCACGGAAGTCCAGAAGGTACTGTATCACTTCCTCTTCCTTAAAAAAAAATCTGTGAAATCAAGGGAGAAACTGTGATTAGACACTTGTTTCAGTTACATAAAAGTTAGTATCACTTTCAGGTGGAAAAAAAACTATGTTGTCACAAGCAACTGTTCTTACTGATTTAAGAGTTCTGAGACAAAAGGCAAGTCCCAGTATTCACCGTAGGTGATCTGGTATGTTTGGGCTCCTAACAGAAGCATAGAATCTTAGAATGGTTTAGGTTGGAAGGGACCTCAAGGCCCATTCAGTCCCACCCCCTGCCATGGGCAGGGACACCTCCCACTGGCTCAGGGGCTCCAAGCCCCATCCAACCTGGCCTGGAACCCCTCCAGGGATGGGGCAGCCACCACTGCTCTGGGCAACCTGGGCCAGGGCCTCCCCACCCTCACAGGAAAATATTTCTTCCTGAGATCTCATCTCAATCTCTCCTCTTTCAGATGGAGACTGCTCCTCCTCATTCCATCCCCACACTCCCTGAACTCCCCAGCTTTCCTGGAGCCCCTTTCAGCAGTGGAAGCTGTTCTAAGATCTCCCCACAGCCTTCTCTTCTCTAGGGTGAACAACTCCAGCTCTCCCAACTTGTCTGATCAGAGTGCTTTGAAAATACTGAACAATTCAAGCAAATAACTGTAAGGCATGGCGATGATTTGGTTTTTGCTGGGCTCCTGGCAGACAGACGCTCAGGTGTGTGTTGCAGCATAAATACATGTAGTTAATCCTTTGTGGTCTCAAGATATTGCAAAGCAGTTATCAAAAGGAGGTGCCAGATAAGGAATCAAAGCCTTTGAAGTGTTGAGAGAGGTAGAAGGCTCACTAGAGCCCTAGGACTATCCCTTTCTTATCATGGTATCGTTAGTAACCATACTAAAGTCTCTCCCGTGGCCCAGGTCCCACGGGAATGCTGTCTGCCAATTGTGCCAAGGCTTTTTGCTTGTTTATAGGATGCAGCATTTGCTGTCAGTCACTTTCGGTTCCTACCTCATCAAGCAAATGCGGAATAGGGCCAACACTTTGCCTGTTGCCTCGGGCCTTTTGAGGTCTGTCTGCCTACCAAGGTAGCCTTCTGTTAGCTCACACCTGATGGTCTGCGTAGGCCAGGTTACTCCAAGTAACATTGCTGATGTAATGATGAGATGAAAAAGAAATTCAGGAAATATTGATTTAAAGGTTACAAACTAATAGAAAGGCAGGAAATGAGAAAATCGGACTGATAGTATAAAACTTTAAACGTCCACAAATCTGGAACTACTCAAATTCAACCTCAAGTCCCCTTATTCTGCACTGAGAGGTGGGACGTTTGTACCTTGCTGGATGGGATAGTGAAGAAAAGGATTTTTCTGTTCTGAGTCTGCAGTGATGTATGATATAACAGAAGCACCTTGACATGAGAGAATGTCAAGGAGACCCCCACACCTGCATCACACTACCTCTCCAAGAGTCTCATCTGCAGCTCTCACTTCAATCTTCACAGGATCTGTGGGGGTACAAAGTAAAAAGAAGGAAAAAGAATTAACTTGGTGTCTGTGGAAATACTACTCTGGAGTTTGCTCCAGCTGCCAGCTGTGGAAGTGGCTGGCAGTGCCAGAAGGGCTGCAAGTTTTGGACTTCAGCAGAATTTTAATTCTCATGGACTGATATTTTGTGGGAGGCTCTGAACCAATTCCCATGTTGTCCAAACCTCCTCGCCCCTTCTCTTGGCACAGCTGCCAAGGGGTCTAAAACTGGGCTGGGAATTTGCAGCCAGGAACCTCACCATTAATTCTGCCATTTCACCCTGCAGATCTGACCTCTTCAAGAGTGATTTGATGTTTCTTTAAGCAACACTCTGTCTCTATGAAGAAATGCCAACAGAGGAGAAGTTTCAAGCTTGCTAATTTTATTTAAGCTGTTGGAACAGTATGGACATAATGTAAGTAACTGGACCAGCCAACAGTGTGTCTGTCAGTCAGTGACTCAGTCTTCAGATCAGACGGATGCAAGCCCATATAAACAGGTTCAGCCCAAAAGTCGTGATAATAAATAATTTATTTTCATACATTTCAAAACACCAGATACAGTAAAGTGAGTGTTTTCCTTGGAAGCAGGCATTACTGGTTGACTTCCTGCACCAGCAATAACATGTTCTGAATGAGCCGAGGGAGACTCCGACCACCATTCTGCCAGAGCCTACTTGCTTCTTGGTTGAAGGCTGCTGACTCTTAGGAATTCATTCGGAAATTCATTAATGCACTGTTTTGAGGTACGTGGCATCGTCAGGTTTGCACTCCATCACTTGGAGTGCTAGAGAGATCAAGTCAGCCAGGTGGACACCTGGCGAAAGCTGACAGTTAAGGTGACTTTTTCCGCATGGTTGTGGGGTTGCTGAGTCACACACAGCAAATGGAAAATGTCTCAAGGCATTTAGAAATGGTTTTTAGGTCATGTTAACTGCCACCTAAAACTTGGAGGAGAAATATGTGGCAAAACATTCAGATGAGATGCAGAAATGTGGAAACTCGACAAGGAATACTCCTATGTCTGCTCCCTCATAGAGAGTCCTCTTTTGGATCCAGGGGCCGGTCTTCTTGCAAAGGAGATGAGGGAGACTAATCAGGGGGCACCCTAAAACACTGTGGCTTGAAGTATGGAAGTGTAGTGCTTTGAGATCTCCCCAGTGCTATCAGAAGACACCTAGAGTACCTAAATGGGTCACACAGTCATATCAAAGATGACCTCTTACCCACGGCTGCTTTTGGCAGATCCATGATCCCTCTCTTTCCTGGGACCTTGCTCTCTAACCCAGCATGGAATGTGCCGGCTGTGGAGTTCAGGGCTGGTAAATGCCTTGAGGAATGTATCAGAGGAAAGTCCTTGAGCAAAGATGAGATTCTTGTCCCCAGTCATGTTCTAAAGCAGGGCTGTGTGGGATGGGAACAGCGAAATACTGAAGATGAGGAGGACAGGAGCTTGCTCCAAGGAGCCTGAGGGAGCTCCGAGAGCAGTCAGTTATACTGCAAGGTCAAACGCTGAGAAGAGCCTGACGGAATCTACAAGTGTGTGAGTTTGCTGCGAATGGAGCAGACTGATCTCTGATGTTTTAGGGTTCATATCAGGTGGTTGTTGAAGTATTTCAGGTCCTTGATGGTCTGATTCAAACGTTTTAATATCTCACTTGTTCATAGCCTCGCTGCCTGCATGCTAGGTAAAATGCAATATAGGAGAGAAAGTATATGCACTAAAATACAAATTAAGTTTCTAAATACTTCAAATGCTCTGTGTTAGTTGTATTTGGAACATCAGCTAGTTGGGCATAATCATACTAGGAGAAAGGAAGAATAAAGTATGTGATGTCATAAGCAGTATATTCCAAGATAAGTTGTTTCTCGGTCTTATCCATGCACCTGACTCTGAGGACAAACAATATGAATTATCATGCAAATCTTTAGCTGACATCTTTGTTTGATGTGGTCAATTAGGCCGACTTACCAACAGGTATTTGTTTTTAATATTCTCCGTTTGGGCATGTATAGTCTTTTCCTGATAAGGGGAAAATGCAAACTGCTTTTCTCACTCAGCTTCCAGGGTAACTTGGCAGATGCCTCCTGCACCTTTGGATGTAAACCTGGGGTCATGCAGCCCCTCATACGCAGCAGCCCTGTTCGCATATTTGCATTTATAAGTTGAGACGTTGCTCTGTCTCCATGGGCAGATCAAGTGCAGTGTGTTTGCTAGGAAGAAGTGAAAAGCTTTTTTGTAACTGCTAAATCTGCAAACTCAGAGTGGGCTCTGCAAGTCAAAGCTGCTCATGCATTTATTAGAAGTAGCAATATAGGTCCTTCAGGCTGATAAGCACAAAGATAACTTGTCTTCCCTCTATATTACTGGTGAAAGTAACCTCATATCGCTGATAGGTAAGAAGGAGTGCTTTTTAACAGGCATCACTCCCTCGGGTACAACTACACTTCCAACACCTGCGATGGCCAGTGAGCACCTCTGCCAACTAAAACACCTCTCTTCAGAAGAGTAAGCAATGCTTTGGAATAATCATTAGGATAACTAATGCTTCTTTGAAAAGTGGAGGATTAGGTTCATATGTCCTAGAATAAAGCACCAAAATGGTTTTGTTTGAGGTTTTTGGAAGAGGTGGAAGGTAAGAGAGTGTGGAGAAGGTTGCTTTCACTTAAGGTCCTTCATCAGTGGGATGGGAGGGCACTTGCTGGTTGGGGCACTGAAAAATAAATGGCAAAGCAGATACAATCACTGACAAATGCCTGCACAAGTCAGGCTGCAGGCTCGAAGCTATCAAATACTTTGTCAGCCTCAGCAAGCTGGTAATTAAAGAAAAGATTCTTCCACATAAATCTTTGCAGCTGATCCTCATAAAGAGTGCTTTCAGCCCGAGCTCCTACTTCAATATGACTTGGGGAGAGCACAGTGAGTCTTATTTATGCATCCAGCAGCAGTTTATGACAGGCACCATCTCATCTCAAGGGTCTGACATATACACGCATCGTTGTCCAATTCGCAAATTCATCCATCTAAAAGTTTAATAAGCTCTTCATTTGATTTCTTAATGTTTTTCACAGAAAGTGAATGTTTTTCCTGGCAGAGCAGGGACTGTGAGCTCTTTTATCTGCACCCCATAAAGGGCTGGGATGTCTCTTTGAGCTTGGCCAATAATTTGAAAGCAAACCAGATTTTGTTTTTCCTGCAGGTTTAAATGAAAAGTGAATGTTTTAAGTGGAGGAGTAAGAGGTACATTGAATTTGGAAATATGACCACAGCAGCAGCAGAGCTGTGGAAAAATTCAAGGGGTTATTAAATATGTTTTAAACTCAATTGTTTAGAAATTAGGAATATGGCTTTAAAATGACACTTTTGGCAAAGCTGGGTGAGTTACCTTTCCCGTCTTATATTACATTGAGCCTCTGCCATGCGTCCAGTCTTAGCTGGCCAGGAGTGTCCCCAGGAGTGTCCTCTGGTTGCCTGAAAACCCACAGAATGACCACAGCACAGCATTTCCAGCCGTTGCTCATCAGCACTTGAAGAAGGCTTGGTGCTTGATCCTAAATTACGGGAAGGAAAGGTGAACTCCTGTCATTTACATCGTTTGGGAGTAGGTCTGGGTCCTTGGAAAAGGAGGCCACTGAAGGAGATGATCTTCCTCTCCCATGATACTGCAAGTATCCTAAGCTAAGGAGCTTTGAGTTTCGTAAGGCTGAGCTGCTTCTCTCACGCTGGAGGAACAGAAGAACATCTGGTCTTAGCTACTGTTTTTCAACTGGATCATCTTGTGCCTCACTAAAATGAATGAGAAACACATGCAAGCTGTATTTTCAAAAAGTTGTATTTCATTGATGCAACTAAAGTAGTGATTTTCACATGCAATTAGATACACAGATGTAGACAAGCAACAATTTACACACACACTACATTTCCAGCGAGGCTCTACGTACATTCCCATATGCTCTACACATGCGAAATACGCACATGGTGAGGAGGCATGGGAAAGTATTTACATGTGCAATTGTATCTTCCCACAGCAATGCCTGGGAATTAGAAAGGACTAACTTAGACAGTATTTTGGATGTAAAACCTGATGACACTTTCAATTCTGTTCTGCAGGCCACATTATAAATAATGCTAATTATTAATTATGATCTGCCTACAACTGCACTTCGCCAGGCACTTTGCAGACAGCCCAGAGACTGAGAGCTCAAATCACCCTCGTGTTTGTCTGTTTTGAAGTGTTTTGGAATAGACATCAGCATCCAAAGTCCTTTAGAAACAGCTGTATGCAGATATCTCAAAGCCATTAATGAAGAGTGAAAAATTGAAGAGCAGCATAGTACAACCAAACCGAAACATCCAGGAGATACAGGTCAAGATCATAAAAAATATAATAGATTTTTTGTTTATTTGATTTTTTAATGGTATCATAGAACGCTTTGGTTTGGAAGGTGCCTTTACAGGCCATCTAGCCCACCTGCCCTGTAGAGGCAGGAATGTCTTCAACTCAGTCAGGCTGCTCAGAGCCCTGTCCAATGGACCTTGAATGTCTCCAGGGATGGGGGGTCCGCTGCCTCCCTGGGCAACCTGTGTTAGTGTTTCTTCACTCTCATTGTAAAAAAATTCTTCCTTATATTCAGTCTAAATCTACCCTCCCTCAGATTAAAACCATTCCCCCTCATCATGTCACAACAGGCCTTGCTAAAAAGTTTGTCTCCATCTTTCCTGCAGGCATCCTTTCTGGAAGCTGCTCTAAGTTCTCCCAGGAGCCTTCTCTTCTCCAGGCTGAACAACCCCAGCTCTCTCATCCTGTCCTTGTATGGGAACTGCTCCAGCACTCGGATCATCTCTGTGGCCTCCTGGACTCACTCCAACAGCTCCATGTCCTTCCTGTGCTGAGGACTCCAGAACTGAATGCAGGGCTCCAGGTGGGGTCTCATGGAAGTGAAGCAGAGGAGCAGAATCCCATCCCTCACCCTGCTGGCCAAACTTCTTTTGATGCAGCCCAGGATATGATTGGCCTTCTGGGTCTGTGAGCACATGTTGTTGGGTCATGTCCAGCTTTTTGCCCATCACTACCGCAAACCACGTCAAATCATGTCTTGCTTTTTTTAAAAAAAAACTCTGGGAAAATTTTCTTTACTAAAAAGGTAAAAAAATCAAAATGTTTTTTTTCCAACAAGTGCCACTTCCTAAGAATCAGAGTGAGACTTTGGAAGAAGGTGAGTGGCTGGGGACTTCTTGGCTTGGCCCTCAGCAGCGCATGCTCTCCTGGGCTGTGTGTAGGCTCTGTGCAATTTAGGTCTCTAGGTGATAGGACAGGAATATTAGCCTTTTCTTCCTTCAAATGTGTGTGAAGATAAAGGCAAACATGGTGGGGTGAATGTCCTGTAGTGGTTGATAGTGTGATAATAGGAGCCCTTGATGGGAAAATGCACTCCTAAGAAAATATGTTTTGTCTTTCTATTATTTGATGCAAATAATTTGCTCTTTCAGAAAACAAATTGCTCTGTGATCTGATCTGATCTAAGACAGATATGTAAGAACAACTGAAAAAAACTAAGTTTTGATGACATTAAAATATTTGGTTTGGGATTGTTTTCAAAGAGCGCAGTGTATGCTGATCATAGAATCATAGAATGACTAGATTGGAAGGGACCCACTGGATCATCGAGTCCAACCATTCCTAACATTCCCTAAACCATGCCCCTCAGCACCTTGTCCACCCGTCCCTTAACCACCTCCAGGGAAGGACTCAACCATCTCACTGGGCAGAGGAGTGATGATGTGCGTCTACCTGATGAGCGAAAGCAGACAGGGATGTGCAAACTGGGAGGAGAACCCCCTTGCACCCCAGCGCTGGAAATAAACATACCTGCTTTATAACTCATTTTGGGTTATAGGGTTTGATTCTGCAAAACATACATTGAACTGCTCTTTCTACCTGTCTTCAGTATTGAATGGGATGGGTTGTGGCTCACTGTGGAGATACCCTGTGGTGTCTCATCCTGTGTAGAGATCTACAGCAGCTGTGCCTCTCCAGTGGATGTCAGGATGCAAAAACACGCATGGTATCAGCCGTGCAGGGACATAGCAGTGAGGACCTTGGACGGTAAGTCCGTGGACAGCAATAAGAGCTAACAGTCATCTTCTCAAAGCTGGGAGAAGGAAGTGACATGGAATGGGCTGGAGAGGGCCCTTGAATAAGAGCCAGCAAAAAAGCCATAGGAGAGGTCAGGGATGGGTGAGGGCAAGCTTCTGGGAAGAGGGATGGGCAGGCAGGGGCTGGGAAACAGGGTGTGAGGGTAGCAGCAGCTAGGCTGAGGGGTGGAGAGTCATGAGTAACAGCCATGTGAGTTTCCAACAGCTGAATGCTTGGATGTAGAAGTCTTTACACCCTAAATTACCTGCTCAAATCCTGGCTGAGAGCTTGCAAGAGACTTCTGCTTGTTTTTCAAAACAGATCACTTTGGTGACCCCTTCTGCCCTTGTTTCTATTAAGAGGCCAAACAAGTTCTGTGTGCCAAAATACTGAAGAAGTGGAAAATTTAGTTTGTAGCAGGGGAAAAAAGGGTAAGGAAAAGAAAAACAAACCCCAAGTTGTTTCCACGATCTTAGTATTCCCATGTCTTACCCACAGTATTCCCAGCACATGGGTTTTTATGGTGCATGTGAAAATCAACCACAATGCAAAAGAAGCTTCAAAGTTTTTAAGGAAAGCAAAGCTGAGAGGGAAACATGGGGAGGCACGTGGACAGTGAGATGCAGATCATGGAAGCAGTGCTGGGCTTTGCTGCCTGCCTCGCACACCACTCTTGCCAAACTAACCTGATCGCCTTCTGTGACAAAATCACTCGACTACTGGATGGGGGAAAGGCTGTGGATGTAGTCTTCTTGGACTTCAGCAAAGCCTTTGACACAGTTTCTCACAGCATTCTGCTTCAGAAACTGTCAGCCTCTGGCCTGGATGGGCGCACACTCTCCTGGGTCGAAAACTGGTTGGATGGCCGGGCCCAGAGAGTGGTGGTCAATGGAGTTACCTCCAGCTGGAGGCAGTCACAAGTGGGGTTCCTCAGGGCTCAGTACTGGGTCCAGCCCTGTTCAATGTCTTTATCAATGACCTGGATGAAGGCATTGAGTGCACCCTCAGCAAGTTTGCGGATGACACTAAGCTGAGTGGAAGTGTGGATCTGCTGGAGGGTAGGGAGGCTCTGCAAAGGGATCTGAACAGGCTGGACTGCTGGGCTGAGACCAATGGGATGAGGTTCAACAAGGCCAAATGCCGGGTCCTGCACTTGGGGCACAACAACCCTGTGCAGTGCTACAGAGTGGGGGAAGAATGGCTGGAGAGCTGCACGGAAGAGAAGGACCTGGGGGTGTTGGTTGACAGCAACTGAACATGAGCCAGCAGTGTGCCCAGGGGGCCAAGAAGGCCAATGGCATCTTGGCTTGGATCAGAAACCGTGTGACCAGCAGGTCCAGGGAGGGGATTCTCCCTCTGCACTCGGCACTGGTGAGACCGCACCTTGAGTACTGTGTTCAGTTCTGGGCCCCTCACCACAAGAAGGATGTTGAGGCGCTGGAGTGTGTCCAGAGAAGAGCAACAAAGCTGGTGAGGGGCTGGAGAACAAGTCTTATGAGGAGCGGCTGAGAGAGCTGGGGTTGTTTAGCCTGGAGAAGAGGAGGCTGAGGGGAGACCTTATTGCTCTCTACAACTGCCTGAAAGGAGGTTGTGGAGAGGAGGGAGCTGGGCTCTTCTCCCAAGTGACAGAGGACAGGACAAGGGGGAATGGTCTCAAGTTGCATCAGGGGAGGTTCAGGCTGGACATCAGGAAAAAAATTCTTCAAGGAAAGAGTAATTGGGCCCTGGCAGAGGCTGCCCAGGGAGGGGGTGGAGTCACCCTCCCTGGAGGTGTTTAAGGAACGGGTGGATGAAGTGCTGAGGGACATGGTTTAAGGGAGTGTTAGGAATGGTTGGACTCGATGATCCAGTGGGTCCTTTCCAACCTGGTGGTTCTATGATTCTATGATTCTCCTGCAGTCCCAGCCGGGACCCTGCTCTGCAGGAAGGCAGCATGCGTTAGGGATGAGGAGTTCTGTATAACTTTGTTATTTACGAGGTTTTAGTTCCCTTTTAGAGGGTTGAAATAGCAGGGCATGACCAAAATATGTGTAAATGAAGCACCTCTATCCCTCTGGTTAAAATAAAGTGAGTCGTGGTGCTGTGGGTGTTACAGCGGTGAGGAGGGATGGAAGTCAGGGACTGGCATGTGTCCTGCGCTGTACCTGGTGGTGGGTCATAGCTGGAGAGAGGTGGACAGAGATGCCTGTGGTATTATATAGGTTGTGTAAGTGTGGAATATTGACAATGAGGTTTTACGCACTATGTAGTCTGTTTAAGATGTTGAAGGGATTACTGCATTTACTTGCTGCACCTGCATATCTACAAACAGAAAAGATTGAAACAGCACCTATGTATTCATCACCTGCACAAAAGTCTTCATTATTATTTGCATATATCCATTGCACAGCCTGTTTTATCTGCAATAAATAAAGTGCATTATGGCCTTATGGCTTGGTCATAATCCACTGTATAACCAGTGACTCTAGAGAATGGATTTAAGCATTACCTCAGCTGCTACATTATGGTTTGATCTATCACACTGCAAGACCTGAAGTCACCTTTCTGCCAGTGAGAAAATCGCTCCCACCCTTGCCAGATGTACTGCCCTGGGATTTGATTGTGTAACAGTGCAATCCGACATTAGGCTACTTAGGTGAGGCAACAAATTGTAGGAGCTGTCTTTGTAGTGATTCCTTCATTGAATAATACCAATATTGTTTGTAAACACCTGATATCCCACTTTCAAAGAGTCTAGCGCCAGGAAAATGAGTTGAGATTGGGAATCATAGAATTGTAGAGTCATAGAATTGTTAAAATTGTAGAATAGTTTGGGTTGGAAGGGACCTTCTAAGCAGTTCGACCCCGTGCCATGGGCAGGGACACCTCCCACTGGATCAGGGTGCTCAAAGCCCCATCCAACCTGGCCTTGAACACCTCCAGGGATGGGGCTCCCATGACTTCTCTGGGCATAACACTAATTAGCAGATACCTGCAAACGACCTCTAGCCCATTTGGCTTCTGGCAAGCTGAAATCCTGTCTGGCTACTGGTGAATTCAGAAGTGTCCACCACAGCAGTGAAGCAGGCTGGCCTGCCCGGGAGCTGCTCATCTAACTCAGTGTTGTGCCAAAAGGTAGCCAAGTGCAACGCAGTATTTTCTAAGCAGCTCCTATTTGTATTCGAGGCTTTCTGGGAAAGTTTCCCAAATTAAATGGAAAATGAATTCCTTTGAGCCACCTAAGCATGTCTGACATGACAAATGGTGAGGTGGCTACCAGGAGCCATGGCTGCTTGTCCTCTCTGCTCTGAGTGCTCAGCTCAGCAGCTCTTCTTTGTAAAATGACTGGGGTAATTGTATTCCTCTATAACCTCTGCCTGAGCCACGGACCAGAGAGAGAATCTCAGCTGGGTCGAAACAGCATCATTTTTATCGAACCAGTCAAGAGGGTGCATCAGCTGTGAGTCTGGGCCACTGTGTTCTGTTGAGTTTTTCTGTGGCTTTTTTTATTGCATTACACAAGTTTTCAACGCGGAACTCCAGTGCCTCTCCCTCGTGGTTTTTGATCTAACATTGCTGCAGAGAGCAGAGTACCAACGTGAGCACTCTGCACTGCAGCCTAACACAGAATCAACACGATTTTTGTTAGATCACTGTCAGCCTGGCTTCTGTAAGTATTACAGACCAGCTGGCTGAGACACGTATGTCTCCAGTGTATCAGACAATCATTACCTAAAAAGCATTCAAAACTACAATCCCAATTTAAGGGAAGAGAGCAGAGCCCTAGAAATAACTGAGGTTTTGAAGAAAGCATGGCTTCTGCAATTGGAGCTAGCTCAGATGGTCTTTGGGCATTGAATTAACATAACCAGGCTTTCAAAAGAGCATCCTCAACCTCCTAAATTTGGATTTTTTTGATGTGACCAGGAGGAATTTCACAGGTCCACCCTTTCCACCAGCATCACTATATCCCTATTAGCACTGACACTGAATTGCATCTGTAGAACATCTGGATGTCAGGTGGCCAGCTAAAAACCAGAGGGGGACTTTGAGTGTATTTTGGGATACGCAGTGTTTCCAAGAACCCAGTTATACATTTCCAGGGTAAATAGTCACTTCTTGCATGCATTGAACAGTGCAGTGCATGCACCGTGAGGCTAGTGCATCTCAATATTACAGACCCAAAGACTATGTGCTAGACAGCAGATTTGCAGTTTGCGCTCACATTTCCATCCTAAGCATGTGTGGCTGACTGCGCACATGCTTCGGGAGAGCACATCCTGCTTCCCTCTGGGATTTCCTATTAAGAAATACAGCAGCTCTGACCTCCAATTTCACGTCTCGTGATGCTGTGAAGCACCGTGGCTCTGCAGCTTCCCAGTTGGGTGCTATCCCTGGAGCCTGTTTTCCACGGCATCATCCTCTCCAGACGCATGATGATAGCAGTAGTCACTGAGCTAACAAAACATTGGCCCAGGCAAAACCCCAAGCAGATGCCAGGAGCCACTTCCCAGGCAGTGAGTCCATCCAAAGCGGAGCTCCTTTGGTCTCTGAGGGTTTTGTCAACACCTCAGTATTATTAAAGTGTTGTTTTTAAAGTCAATTTCCTTTTTTTTTTTTTTTTTGGTAGTTTATAAGTGTTGCTGAAGACCTTCTCCAAGGCTAAAATGAGAATCAGTTCCAGGTTTCCACTCATATCAACAGTAGGTTCGTGATTTATTTCTAAGGTGCCTGTGTAATTACGGGTACCCCACACACGCCTCTCATTTGCACTGATTTTCCCTGTAGCTAATGAGTCTTCCCAGACAGGAGGAGGAGGAGGAGGAGGACTGGTTGGTTCACCAAACCCCTGTGCAAATGAATGAGCTTCTAAAATGAATCCAGCCTCTATAAAGACAATATGTCCCCAAAGCTGCCAGGCCTAATTGTAAATGGCTCAGCTTTCTTAAACTGAGCATTTCTGCCAAATTTGGCCAATATCTTGATGTTCTTTTTCTCTACTATTTCTATTTTGGCCAAAGTGTTGATGGATTCATTTTGCCATTATAGTTTCTGCCATCTATACCAGCATGTTGCCTGCACAAGGCAGGGTTTGGCCACTGGTGCAGAGCTTACAGCCCCAAAAGATGCTCTTAAATATGTGGATATCTGAATCCAACATGTGCTGATAGTGAGAACTGTTCGGAGCAGTGATTATGTTTTGAAATTCCCAAATACTGCTTTTGGTACCAAGTTTAAGTTGAGTATCTTGGCCACACAATGGTAGATTGAGCTTTGTCAGCCTAAAACCAGGTTGGGATATCTTAGCGGGATTACATTTTTGCCGCAGCTGCATGGACCTGGGTGTATCTGTATGTCACAGAGAGGTGACGCAGAGCAGTACCTGTCAGGGTACCTGGAGGAGGCGTGAGAGCCCTTTTAGTAGCCTGTTAGAGCAGCCAGCTGGTCACCAGCCCCATTTGTACCGGATAGCCCAGGGTGGGGTTGGAGGACGAGTATGGCAAGTGGATGATGCCAGCTGCTGACCTGGGTGCCAGCCGGCAGCCGGCCCACGTGCAGAGCTGCTCGGGGCAGCCTTTGAACTCCGTCTGGAACAAGCTGTGCATCGGCCTCCAGCAGAACTGGAGACTGTTATAAATTACAGGACTGCTCTAGCCCAGAGGCAGACACACATCTGGCAGGGCTCCCGTCAGGGGAGCAGTGCGGGAGGTATTACTTTGGCTCTGTCTCACAGTTGGACTTCCCTTTGCTGGGGTGATCTTCTCATGGCAGTTTATGTGAGGTTGGGCTATCAGAGCCGGGAGGCCATTTCTGCGTTTTTGGAAATATTAATCCTAATGTAAAGTGTTGCCCATTTCCATCCCTGACGTCTTGCCTTCAAGCGGCCCACTGACCAATCAACCTGAGGCCAAGGGAAGTTGTGGCTGTTCCATCCCTGGAGGTGTTCCAGGCCAGGTTGGATGGGCCTTGGGCAGCCTGAGCCAGTGGGAGGTGTCCCTGCCCATGGCAGGGAGTGGAACTGGATGATCTTTAAGGTCCCTTCCAACCCAAACTATTCTATGATTCTATGATTCTATGATTCTATGATTCTATGATTCTATGATTCTATGATTCTATGATTCTATGATTCTATGATTCTGGGTAGGATCACCCTTCTCTCCCCATCACCAGCAGAACTCTTATGGATTCCTTGACAAGGACCTACTCCAACGGTGTCTCTTTTTCTGTCCAGGATGTGGATCAGAACCAGAAAGACCACATTCATCTGAGCTCCAGGTGCAGTCTGAGTTCAGACACCCTCTGTTGATGTTGCCTGAGCTTTGTGCTGGATTGCTGAGCTGATCTAGCAAAGAGGCTAAAGTGGATGAAGATCACCCAACATAACGCCCATGTGTTACCTTGCACCCTCCCTGCATGGCTGCGAGGAAGGATTAGGGCCCTTTATGTTTAAACTCTCTAGACTTGAGAGAGTCTAGATCTACATCTGCACCTTTCTTTTCAGTTTAAAAGGTTTCAAGCTTTTACATTTTTTCTCTGATCGCTTGGAAGTGAGTTTTTGAGAAGACAACTAGAGTTGGGGAAACCAGCACCAGTGGCAACTGGTCACGAGCCCTGAGGATGTTACTTTGTCCTAAAACAGGATGTGTACAAAGCAGATGGCAGCTCTGGGATTCATAAGTTTTCATGTTGGTACAAACCACTTAATTCACTTATCTGCAGGTAATTCAGGTTACTCCTGAAGGTGAAAATGCTTTTAAGTGTACTTCCCCTTACACGGTTTAGGTGGAGAAGGAAGAGCATGGACCAGATTGGTTGGGAAAGGGCAGTGCTTAGCAGCCTGGGTGCTCATGGTCACAGGTGAAGCCTCTGGCCAGAGCAATGGCTCTGCACAGCTCTGTTCTCCCCTATGAATTAAGTAGTATTCAGTCTCGATGTTGGCTTTCCGCTCAAGAGAAAAGTTCATCATCTCATTTGTTGTGCCCTGGAGTATCCTGAAATTCTTCAACTGGCAGAAAAATGACATGGAAAAAAAATGGATAGAGTTGGTTTTGCTGTACGTTCAGATAAATTAGTAGGATTTTGGATTATATAAACTAGTGTATCTCCTTTTATAAGTGTCATTCATAACATAAGAGGTGAGTTTTGGAGAGCTAAGTGCTTGGGATGTGGAAAAATTGCCTGTATTGACGGAGTTCTGTCAGTTTTATAGTCAGGCTCACCTCCTGCACTCATCACCTGTCTCAGAGGCTCTAGAGATGCAGCTCTAAAAGCCTTCTGTCTCCCCAAAATGGGGTATTTCTGTTCAGTTTATTCCTTCTCATCCTCATCAACTGAGAAATACAATTGTCCATGCAAATGCTGAGCCACTGCCCGCTGGACTCCACTCTCTACAGTAGATTTTAGAACATGGAAGATAATTAATTGTAATAAAAGTACTTTTACAGACGTGCTGAATTACTTGCAAGATCAGTCAATATTATACAAAGGAAGTGTTTTCAGAGACAACACATCCTAATTGGACAATAAGAATGATGAAGCAGTAGCACTGACAGAAGATTCTGAATATTTCAGGTTTTTGGGGAGAATTTTTCAAAAGATTGTTTTCCAGAAGACTTTATTCTGCCACCCCACCAGGTAGGAGTTGGAAATTGGGTATTAGATGTTCCCATTCCTCTCCGAAACACTGCATGCTTTGATAGTAAAACATCATCCCCCAATACTTCTCACCATTTCCCAGTTCTTTTTCTTTTTTTCAGGAGCTAAGGACTATTCTGAGGAATTCAGGCAGTTATCACAAAAGACTGAAAAATTGGTTGTGGAGTACATCCATAACTGTTATTGCAGATGTCCATGTGAGAGAAATCTCAGCTGTGCGCTGCACCTGTGTTGCATATGGGACCAGGCGGTAAAGCACATGGTCCCATAGGATACCCTCAGTGGTAGAGGACTAGCTAAGAGTTGCCTGGCCATGCTTCTTCTGTACCGGCCACCTTTCTTGTGTGCCTTAATGATTTCTTCCATTTATTTCATTGCATGCTTAGGGCTGACTGTAGCTCCCAGGAAATCTTGTGCAATCCAGCTGACCTCAGCAGACCTGCCCAAGAGAGGAAAATTCAGCTGTTTGCGTCTGCTATAGGATGTTCTGGAGCCCCCTGGATGAAAGGTGCTACAGAAGTATGGAAAAATCTGATTTCTTTTTAAGTGCTGGAGGTGCATGGGAGGGGGAGGAGGTCTGTGCATGGCTATGTCAGCCTGGGGAGTACAAAGTGCGTTCCCATCTGGTCAGTTTGTAGGATTTCTCCTGTTTCAAATCTGCATAAATGGCCCACTCAAGGAGGCCCAACTATTAAAAACAGCTGACAATGAAAAAGGAGGAGGTGAACGCCAAGCAAGAAGCAAGTAAACTGTGTAGCTGAGCTGACAGATGGCAAATTAATGTTGTCAAATAGAAAGAAGTACATAAAGCTAAGGAGCACTATGACCAGATTGCTTTCTTGCACATGAAGTCTTTAATCATATGGATATCCTTACTATTTTTACTCTAATGAGATTGAGAAAGAAAAATAACACTGAGGCATCAAATTAAAGATGGATTTGCAAGATAGATCCACAAGAAATTGAAGCTCTTGCAGTAACAAGGAGAATTATTTGCCAGGCAAAATTAATGTCACAGATAAACTTGTTTGTGCTTCTGAATCTTGACATGTTTATTTTATTGGTAATATTTCTGTAGCAAAAGAGTGGAATAGTCAGTGTAGGTAAGCAGTCAAAGGACGTCAAGTGAAAACTGATGTTCATGGAGCTTTTTGCCCTCAGGCAATGCAAAAAAAAAACCAACCCAACAAAACCCTTCCATCTACTCATTGGTAAGAGGAAAAAAACCAAACAAAAACCCCCGTTTCTGTTGTATGATACAACTGGATTAAATGGGCCAAGTACACTAATATATATATATATAAATGAGGCCGATTGTGAGTTTTATAGTGAGAATATGAATTTGCTTTGTTCCATGTATTTCTTTAATGGCAAGTATGGGGATGTCTTTTAATCAAGAGGTTAATGTGGGTCTGACAACTATTAAGGTATTCACACCTCTGATTAAAGGGAGAATCGGCCTGCATCTGAGCAAGGAGCTTGGTAAACAGATACATCAATCATGGGGAAATATCCCCCAGTATGTGTGTGGTCAGAGAAAGCCAGCCAAGGCAGTTAAAAGGAAGCAATTTTCCACAGTGCTTAGAGGTAGGTAATATAAAATAATCCATAATTAAGTTTAATCATGGCTTATCAGACCTTTCTAGGACTGTGAGCATTGTGTTTAATGTTTAACATGCTACGTTCGCTATAAGCTTTCTCTGATGCCATTTCATTGATACTACAAGCACATTTTATTTGGAAATGGCAGATGCAACCGCTGTGTCTGTTGGCCAGGTTCGTAGCTAATGTGACTCAGGATAGCTGCAGCAAGCGCTGATGTTATGTAGACTAGATCCTCTGCTAATAAAAAATAAGTTTGTTCTGTTGAAGTCAGTGGAGCCAACGGAGCAATCCAATTTATATGTAAGAGCCTGGCCTAGATCTCATGCTGTCGCTGTATAATGACCAGCTCCAAGTCTGTAAGTCTTTCTGTTGACTTAAGCTGGAAGCTGCTTCAAGCCCCTTCTAAGGACAGTCAGTGTTTCTTTTTCTAGAAGGGGAAAGTAGTGCCTGCTACCTGTGAAGAAATGTGTACATTCCTCTTCTTGCCTGCAGCAAGCAAGGAACAGCCGCTTAGGGATCAGATCTGGGTGAGAGATGGGCTTTTCAGCTCAAGAGTACAGAAGGTGAAGGGATAGTTGGTGGCCAAGGCTGGTTGCTAAAGCAGTCTGCTGTCCCCCAACCAGTGCAGCCTGTGGTTTTACAAAATGGATTTACGTTAGCAGCCTGTAAAGATATCTCATTGCCGCAAGTAGCCTTCTCATCACTATATTTTTTCTAAGCCTTTGGGACGCGGTTTAGTAGGCACGGCGGAATTGGGCTGGTGGTTGGACCGGATGATCTTAGAGGTCTTTTCCAGCCTCGATGATGTAATGATTTGCTGAAGTAGAAAGTTTGTTGTTTCAGGCTGCGCTGTAGTAGGCAAGTGGACCTTTCATGAAACCGACGCCACATAAATACAAAAGCATGAGAGGAAAATGGTGTTCAGCCTCTGCGGTTTCAAACTGACCCAATTGCAAGTGGTCATCAGGTAAACCAGGGGACAGCCTTCAAAGCCGGTGGGTGATTCAAGAAGCAGGGGTTCAGCTCTAGGCATGAGGTGGCATAAGTGAGTTACCTACTGAGGGGAGGAGACAACAGTGATGGTGAGAAGAGGAGCTTGTGGCTGAGCACCAGCACCAGCGTTAGCAGCTTTGCACCCTTCATTAAGTACAGTGTCAAAGATAATATTTTCTAAAGGGAACAATTTACCGAACTTTAGAATACTAACAAATATTTTTGGCAGTACATATCCAGCAGCAACAAGTTCAAGGCAAATTTTAACATATACATCCCTATGAGCAATATATTTTAGCAGAAACATTAAAAAATTGGAGGTTGATGTGGGAGGATTTGGTACATCATCCTGATCCAATCACTACAGTCAATACTAATGCTAGGGGAAAATCGGTTTACTTCACTTCTGTACCAGCAATGTATAACATCTCAGCCAATAACAACAAAACAGTTCCTTCTGGAATGATATACTGAGATGACACCATTTAGGATTAACAGAAATACATACGGTCCAGTAAGCCATGCTAATGGGCTAAATGCTGAAATCTCCATCTGACCCTAACAAGTGTCATCTTAGTGGCCAGTGACCACTGGGACTTCTTAGGAATGTCTTTCTTCCAACCCCCTGCCATGGGCAGGGACACCTCCCACTGGATCATGTTGCTCAAAGCCTCATCCAACCTGGCCTGGAACACCTCTTCTATAAGCCACAACTTATAGGTATATAACAATTACTTCAGTATAATGCTACAGATCTTTTTTCTTAGTGTCTCAGAATTTAACTAAGGCTGAACAAAGTTTTGCAGGCAGAGATTTTTGTTTCTCGTTTCAGAAAGATATCCAGTTTGGAGCTAGATGGGAATTTTTCATTAATCAAAATATGCCAATTTAATACTGTCAAAATAAATACTCTTATGTACTGAGATGACATTTATATAATTTAATTTATAATCTTTAAAATCAAAAAGCACCATCCCGAAAGAAAAAGTAAAGCTAACCAAAATACAAAATACTTGGATCTTAATTTTGATGAGAAAGTTGGAGAAAAACATTCTGGGGAGGGGACACAGTCTGAAACATTGCTGTCTGTTTTGGCAGTTCTTTGGTGGACTGAAAACTGGGTTGTTCACAGAGCTCCCCTTTTTAACTAGCTGAGAGAATATCTGTTGACTGTTTTTCAAACCTGCCTTCATGGCTTTATGTTTAAATGCTGTTTCCCAGTTTTTCATCCAGGCCATCATATTTTCCAGGTCCCTTTGAATTCAGACACATCTGGTCTTAGGCAAGCCTCCTTCATTTATTTTTGCTCTGGACTTGCTGAGCTATGCCAGGGTTTTTGTGAGCGTGTGCATGATTTGCAGGCTCTAAGTCTGCGAGTGCCAAGAGTCTTCAGCATCCCCCCAAGGCTTGTGACTCCCCACAGCACTTGGGGGTTGACTCCTGATCCTGTATCGCTGGCTTTCCATGAAAAAATCCAACCCTCAGCCTGCGAGCTGGGGCAGGCACGCCGGGAGAGGGGAGGACGGGACTGAGAGCCAGACCCCCAGGTCAGGCCAGCTCTCTCGTTAGGTGCAGAGTTGATGCAAGCACTTCATTTTAAGCACCTCCTCGGGCAGTTATCTCATTTTAAGCATGAGCTCAAGTAGTTTGGTGAACCAAGGCTTTAGGCTTCTCAGGACAGGACTGTTTTCCCTGCGATGCTGGGGTCTAGCACAGTGGGAAAGTGGTTTTTGTTTGGGCTTCAAAGGTTGATCATGATCCAAGTATTAGAACAATAAGCGATTTGCCAGCAGCAGAACAATCGCAGTAGTCCATCAGCTGTCCCTGAGGCGCATCGGTTTGTCAGTATGAAGGGCTGTAGGTAACCCTCTTTATCCCAAAATGTATTATTGGAGGGAGGTGGCACCCATCGTCATTCACATTTTGCCATGGCACGGACAGACCTGTGCTCACCTGGCAGAGTGGCTTATGTTTCCCTGATAGTCTTTGGCTTTGGGCTCAGCTCTTCCAGAGCTGTGATTGTGAAAACAACAGCTAATAAATAAAGTGTTTGCTATTTCTTTGGCAAAAGGAAGAAAAGCTACAAAGAAAACACCTACAATAGGTTTTTTCTTTTAACGTGGGTGGATGGGAGCTGAAGGTCTATCACAAAGACGCTTCTTTGGCTTTGATTTGACACTAGATTTCAGTTGGTCCAATGGAATTTTAATGCTATGGCCAAATATAACATCAAATAATGAAAAGCTTCAATGGTAAACATTAACACAAACAGGCATCAAGTATATTAAACATCTTTTAGAATGCAACAGGCCAAATTTGCAAATTGGGAACAGGTCCCTGAGCTGGCACACTATAAAAGCAGGCTTCAGTTTGCCATCTCCAGGACCTGTCGATGGAATACAGTGTATATCTGAGTAAGACTCCATTGCATGTTTAGATTAAACTCTGTGTAGCATTTATTCAGCTATTTATTTTGGCTATGAGGAGCTGGTGTTCAAACATGGGTGCCTTAAATGGGATGTCCATAGCCCAAATCGGCACTAAGGGGACTAAGTGCTTGGTTTGTAGGTCTGGCTACTGAGGCAGGCCAGCAGCTCATCCAAGCCTTGCAAAGCCAATGTTGAAAATGAGGTCAAATTTTTCAAACCTTGGGGTTTGCAGTGTGTGCCTGAGGGTTTTTGAAAGAGCGAAATCCCCTGCAGCTCCCATGGGGTGCAAGGCTGACAGCCTGACCGTGAGCACTGAGTCCCCCCTGGGCTCACAGCACATTTCCTGCCACAGGATTGAAGGGGTTCCACCTGCTCTTATCTCATGGGACATGGTTTAGTGGCAGATAGGAATGGTTGGACTCGACGATCTAAGAGATGTTTTCCAGCCTAGTGATTCTATGATTCTATGTGGTCACCTTCAATGGATAGACTAGAGATGAGCCAGACCACTGACCTGTTAAAAATTTGCCACACTAAAATAAACTCAAAAACTGCTGCATCTCAAGTTCTGTCCTACTGAAATGGATTAATTTGTTTCTCTTTGGCTGCCTAGGCTTTAAGTCATTGCTATCGTGCCTTAAGGTTGTAGTGATTGATAGCTAAGAAGTATCTGATGGAGGTTCAGCTGTCCTGTTCCAGGGGACACTGCATGGAGTCCGATGTTGGAGGAATACACTGGATTGAGGGGTGGTGCTTCTGCTTTTCCTAGTAAGTAAATAATGAATAATATAATAACTATACCCTGTGAATAAGTCTGTGCTGTTAAAATAGTTTCTTAGCTGTAGAACCAACCCATGCATGGAGCCCCCATGGCACGCAAAGGCACATACGTGTCGCCTGAGCATTATATCCTTCTGCAGGCAACTGGGCTGTATCCCAAATGCCAGCTTCCAGCGGGGTTGTTTTCCCCACTTTGATTTATAATTACCGATCACATGGGAGGATGGAGAGGAAAGGCTTGGGTTTTTTTTGTTCCTCGTTTAATAATTTAATTTGTATTCTGATCTTCAAATCCCAATAGCATCATGTGAAGTAGAGAAACTCGGCAGGGGAGGGGGGAGGAGGGATAGAGGAGGGAGCCAGGGCTTTCTATTTCCATATGGTGAGCCTCTCCTCCTCGCGATCACAGCTTGTCATCTGTCTTCTTTTAAACTTCAGATCCCCTGTAAAAATCTTCCCAGCAAAGAATGGGCCATAAATGTGACACAAAGAGAGTCCAAGTGAAGAGATTACCATGGGGTAGTCATGAACCATGATTTCATTAGAGGATTTCTTTACATGCGGAATTGGATGCAAGAACAACCCAAGCCACGGGAACCGTGTAGTTCTGAAGTGGGGCATAGTGGCAGGAGCGCTATTAGTATTCTGGGGAGATAAACCTGTATATTCCCATTCCATTCACTTGGCAGGAAAAATGATGCATGCCTTTCTCGTGATCTAAATTGCAGACAGATTAAATGACCACCTTGATTTACTTTGGTCAAAAGTGGATAATCATCATAGCACAGCAGTTACCGGCCCCGCTGCGTCACCCTGCCAGGGACCGCTCAATGTTAATATCCCACCAGCAGAAGGAAGGAAATTGTTCCAGTTCAGAGACTTTCTCTGCAGTAACAATATTGTTATCTCTTGATGTACAACCAGAATAACACATTACACCTGTTTTTTCTGTGACCCTAATGCTGCCCACATGCAACACTTCTGAGTATCTTTCTTTATCCAGTTATCTCATGTGAGCTGTACTTAAGAAAAAGAAATTGAATACGTTATAATCTAATTTAGTGTGATGCAAGCATCACTGCAGTTGGTTTCCGTGCACCCCCCATGCAGTGGGTCCTTTGTTGCAGGTGGGTGGTAAGGCCGGGGATACGGCATTCGCTATGGCTCGTTTGTTGTGAAAACTCTGGAAGTGGTCAAAACAGAACAATTTCTGCAGAAGTGCCTCGTTTTGCTCCAATGGCTAAGATGCTGCGCTCTTACAGGTATGGTTTGCATTGGTGGTGGAGCAGTAGAGCCATGAGCCAAGTCTGGTAGCGGGAGGGGATTTGGGGATAGGCAAGAGAATGCGTGGCTGGAGACTCATGCAGGAGGTGAGCAAGGCTGCCAGAGACCTTAGCAGCTGTGCCACAAACACCGCCTGGGCATCTTGCACATGGGGTTGCTCTGCTCGATTCCGTTTCTGTAAGAAGATAAACAGGTTAGTCAAAATGCATATGGGAACTCCTGGCTTGGGTCAAGGCATGTTTCTCATCGTAGCTATGCAATCAACTGCTGGAGGTCCCCATGTACTGACACAGCCAAAACATGGCTCTGTGCCCCACAGAAGACTCCAGACCAGAGCCCGCCCTTCTTTCTCTGCTCATCCCATAGATGTGTTGCAGAGAAGACCCAGAAGACAGAAGCAAAAGTTGCAGCAGAGCAGTGCTGTGTTGCAGCACAGCACCTGGCTTGCAGCTCAGTGAGGACTTGGCCAGAGGTGGCTCAGCCCATCCAGGTAAGGTGTTGTGGATACAAAAGCTCCTGTTGGGAGCTACAACGGTGCAATCCTCCACCAACACACACCGCTTCTGCCCTCCCAGGCCTCTCTGGGACTGCACAGTCCCTTGTATTTAGCAGGTGGCTCTTTCTTTCCCTTCCCATCGAGGATGTCAGGTCACCCTTCTGCAGTACCTGCTGCCGGGAAACCCGGGTATTTACTCTCTTCGACACTACACTGGACCTACAGAAACTCTTGCAGGAAACAAAGTGATGGGCTGGACCAGCCCCGATGGGCCGCAGCGGCTTGCTCTGTGCCAGGGTTTCCCGATGTTACTGCTCTATTCCGATGAAATATTATACGGAAAGATATAGGCAAAGCATTATGCTCAAAGCCTTTGCCAACAAGTTATGTTTTAATGTAATTTAACTGTAATCTCAGAGTGTTTTTGTTAGCTATAATTAGTAAAATATGTCTGTTTTCTGTGTTCCTTGAAGACGTCTGAACTCCTGCCAGTTCCCTATAGTTTTCCTGACATGCAGTGTAACAAGCAGACCACCAAAATGTATTTACCAATAACTGTTTATTTACATTCCATGAAATCTAATAACATTTGCTGCCTTCATTTGGGATAAATGCTGGCCAAAGTGTAAAGCATAAAAAAATAAACACTGCCTTAATTTCTAACCCAGGCCACAGAATATTTTATTTTTGCTCAATTTGCCCTGCCTGTTAGCGTTTTGGCGTTTTGCTGCTTGGAAGTTGAAAAAAACCAAGAAGTTGAAAAAATTCTGTAATGTATCTTCCTGTTCAGTCCAAAACCTTGCAGGGATTTCCTGGACATTTTATTTTTCATTTTGAAAGTCTGCACGAGGCTGGTATTTCATTTCTTTGTTTTCAGCTCTCGCAAGCGCTTGAAACCATATTGCGGAGAAAAAGTCCAGGGCACTAAACAGCACCAGTGGTTGGTGTTGCACCAGTGCCAGTGTAAAGCTCTTCTCGTTCTCCCAGAGTCATTGACTTTGCTGGTGTAAAAATAATCAGAATTAGGTCTGTATCTTGTTACAACCCAAATCCGCTCTTGTTCAAGAAAGTGTAACTGAGGGCAGAATTGTCATCTCAAATCTTAAACAGGTTCCTCTCCTCCTGTATCTGGTTTTGTTTATACGAGTACATGCTTTCTCAAAGCCCAGAAAATTCAGATGGTGTAGGGAGGAGAGGTCACAGCTGTGGGCGGTATCCGCAGCTGGCAAAATCTGATGCAACCCCATTAATGTCAGCGAGGCACGGTCTTAGCCCAGCTGAGGAGGAGGGCCGGTGTCTCTGTTGGTTCTGTAATGCTGATGGGCTCACGCGGGAGAGCACTAGCAAGCGCTTTTTTTTCTGAGGGCATGGCAGGATCCAGATGCACGGAGAGTTGCTGGATGGACTGTGACGGGCTGCTTACGCAGAGCGAGTGCCAGGCTTCCACGGTGTCACTGGTATGTTGTGCTAAAATCCAGGCAGAGCTGGGCAGAGAGAGACATACGCTTGCTGAATTGAGCAGCGAGATGGATTTTAGAGCAAACTGGAGTTCTCAGGTTGCCTGGGCTGATCTGAGCAACGCGCAGCAAGTGGAGAAGCTGAATCCCACCACATCCCCTCCTAGAGTGAGGAAAGCCAGCAGAGCCCGGGTGGCTGCAGCTGCCATGTGCTCATACATTTGGCGGCTGTTGCTGTTCCTCAGCTGCTGTGCCAGCACCCAGTGTCTCCTCTTGCTGAACTTCGAGCTGTGCCTGGTGTGGAGCGTGGAGCAGTCCAGTCCAGCTGCACCACTCTGCAGACAGTGCTGGGCTTCGCTCCTGCCCCAAGGACCCTCCATTGTGAGTTCACCCAGCGCGGCTATCTGTCCTCAGCACAGGATTTGAGGTGCCCATAACACCATCTGGAGGACCTCTGTTCACTAGGACTGAGAAAACTTGGTCACGATTTGGAGAGGCAACGCCAGATGTTGGGTCTTGGTGGGGTGATGATAGTCCCTTTCCCTGGGGTACAGAGCCACTGCTGTGTCTTTGGAGGAATCCGCTCCTAGAGGGGCCCCAAACCACGAGTGAGACCGTGGTACTGCTGCAGCTTAGAAGAACTCACTTTTAAAGCTGTTTCCTGGAAAGCAATCTCCACCTTTCTTTGCTTCTGATGTAGCTGTTATGTAGTAAAGGCGGAGGCCATCGGCACTTCTCTAGATCCTTTCAGTAAAGGAGCTCCATACACTGAACGTTAACAAATTAAGCCTCAGATGGACAGAATTGTCCAGGAAATGTTTAGCAGTCTGATTCTGCGACAGAGATCACAGAAGACCTTCTCTGCTACATGTTTCCAAACTGCCTTGGGCTCTCTTTTCTCTATACTCACTTAAATTGAGGGTAGAAATTCCCCTGCATCCAAATGAGAGCAAAATTTCAAAGATTTTGGAGGGCTTCCTTGAAAAAAATCAGACTCAAAGGTAATAAAAGTGAAATTAAAAATCCAGCCCAAGCAAAACCAGATGCTGGTGTGGGATGAGGAGCCTGCCCTGTTGGCATCTCCCTCTGAACATGGCAGTGGTGGCACGATGCTTTTCTCCCCTGAGAAATTGCTTATCTACCCAAGCTTCTGGCAGAGCTCAATTATAGATCCTGTGGGATAATTAAGGAAAAAAACCCTGAAAATTATAGGTTACCCATTTTGGGCTTTTCTTTGATTGCATTTCTAGGTTTCTGTGGCATGGAGGAAGGAGAGGGGCTCAAAATGCTTTAAAACCCTCAGAGAAGGCTTCTCTCCTGTTGACCGTGCTCAACACTTAATGCACACCGCAGCATTCCTTCATTGTTCCGGCAGGATGCTCAGTAAATTGAGCTGTAAATACCTTCATAAACTACTGATAAATCATGTTTCCAAAAGCAGTGAGCTTTCAAAAAACAAGTGGCATAGCCCAGTGTGATGGGGATGAAGATGGAATCAGCCGAGATGTAGGCATTCATTTAGGGCTGCTCCCGCCCTCGCAGCACCTTGCCATTGAGCCCGGCACTAAGTCAGCAGCTGCTTTCGGTTACGATTTAGTGTGTGATTTCATGCTTTGCTAAACCACATCCCAACGTGTTGGTCTCAGCCAGTCAGGGAGCTGCCGTGTGACCCAGCCACCGGCCAATCGGCAGGGATGGGTTTGAATGTTAAACGCTGCTATAAACCAGCCTGGACAAGTTAGAGGCCAAAAATGTTTTCCGGATATAATTATAAATACTGGGAAAAGAGGGGAAAAAAAAAAAAAAAAAGAGAGAAAATTAAGATGTGCTGACAGAAAGGAAAAACAGAACAAAATGCTTTCACCCCGTGTTTACAAACAAGCTGCTGGGGTTAGTGAAGACATGGCTTTGGAGTGGGAGAGGAAATCACCTTAGGACTTTTGGAACACATTAAAACTTTTCTGGAGACAAAAGCTGAAAATAAACAAACCCAGCAACAACAAAATCCCTCAGTAGAAGGGATAGTCTCTTCCTCGTGGGGGATGGATTCACACGTGATGTGATCTCCAAGCCGCTAGTCATCAGATGCTTTCTTGCCACTTGCGGTTCTTTCTCATTTAGGCTGGAAATTTCTCAATTCGCTATCTGTAAAAGCAACAACAGAAACCCATCGTGACAGTCTGCGCCCATTGACAGTGGTGGGAGATTCACCACAAATTTCAGCAGACCCAAGCTTGCGCCTATGGTGCAGCTTTGCCAATTCCAGCAGCAACTTGGGACACTCAAGCATGGCAGGAAGCCAGACCCAGCGTGGGGATTTGTTTAATTTGGGTTTTTTTTGCATAAGAAGCAGCATGCTCTCCCTGTGAGGTACCTGCTAGAATGGGACGTTGCTGCTCAGTCTTCTGCTAGGCATTTTTATGTACATACTGTTTATATTTTAAGGCATTTCCAGAGTATAGAATTATTTCAGTACGTAGAGATGATTTAAGCTCTTGCACCATTTTCATAGAATCGTAGAATGGTTTGGGTTGGAAGGGACCTTAACGATCCACCCCCCTGCCATGGGCAGGGACACCTCCCACTGGATCAGGTTGCTCCAAGCCCCATCCAACCTGGCCTTGAACCCCTCCAGGGATGGGGCAGCCACCACTGCTCTGGGCAACCTGGGCCAGGGCCTCCCCATGCTCACATCAAAATATTTCTCCCTAGGATCTCATCTCAACCTCCTCTCTTTCAGATGAAGACCCTTCCCCCTCACCCTGTCCCTGCACTCCCTGATGAAGAGCCCCTCCCCAGCCTTCCTGGAGCCCCTCTCAGTACCAGAAGCTGCCCTAAGGTCTCCCCAGATCCTTCTTTTCTGAAACCATGACATGGCAAAAGTTATAAGTAGTGCAAGAACATTGAGTTGTTTTAACTTACTGGGACTCATTAAAGTAGACTGGTCTCCTTTCTTCACTTGAAATTAGGATTCTCCATGGAGGTGTATGGTGTGCGCAGAACTGGATGGGCTTGAAAGGTCGCCTGTCTGAGAGTCCCACTGCCCCCAGCCGAGCATCGACTAAATCCCTTCATAAGGCACTGGGCAGAGGAGGTGGAAAAAGTAGGTCAAGCTCTGCTCACAAATACACCTCTTACATATCGCCAATCCTAATGAAATTTGGGAATGAATTGGTATTAAAACCTGGGCAAAGGAGATCAAAACTTAGTCGAACTCTCATAGGGACAGTGAGTCCAGCTGTAACTACTGCCTAGTCCGTGTCTAAAAAAGCTGTAGAAATGAAGTAAAATAGACCTGTGTGTTCTTAGAGAGAAAAAAACAAGCAAAAGCAAGGGGAGAAAACCAACCACCTTCATGCAGCATTTGGTGCAGACAGGACCCTGGAGCCTCTCCTTGCCTGTACCCCCACCTCCTCCCTCTTTCCAACACTCCAGTTATTCTTCGGTGATTTATTTCACAATCAAAAGCTGCTTCACAAGAAAAAAAATAAAACAACAACCCAGAAAGCTGTCTGACTCATCCAAGCAGGGACTCGGTCTAGTTTGGATGCAAACACTGAGAAAGCAGCGTGGGGTTAGGGAGCAGCTGCCGGAGGAGCATTTCTGGGATGTCGTTTCAGCCCTGACCAAAGTAACTACTTATTTTTTTTAAAGTACCCCGACAATTAGTGGTAAAAAGGTCACTAGTAAAAATGAGTTTTGTGGTTTTGCAACTTTGCATTAAAAAAACCACCACGCTTCTGGCACCGCGTCCCCTGGTTGGCAGCCTTTCCGCAGAGCGAATTGAATAAGCATGCAGGCTGAAAAGCCCGTTCAGCTCGGTCCCTCTAGGTCAGGCTTTCGTTACGTTCGTGGGGTGTTTGGGAGTTTGCGTTGCACCTGCCTGCAGTACATCTGGCTGAAGAATTAAAAAAAAAAAGAAAGAGCAGGGGTTTAATGTTCCCCTAGTTCCAGCTTCTCGCCCTCCGTGAGCCCTGGAATAGATCGTTTACAATTAAAATATAATGAAATCAAATTGTGAGATCATTTCAAAGTCACTGACCCCAGTGTTTAACAGGTTGTGAATGTTTTCACAAAGGCTGAGGTGGTAGAAATATTTTATTCCATATTCTTTATACTTCAGAGACCTCGGTGTAATAAACAATTAAGTAGAATTCAAACTAACTGTGGATAGCACAAATTTGCTTTTATTGGGTGTCCAATACATCACTTTTTTTCTTTGCGCTCTTAAAGAACTGGGACCTAGGCTTTTGAGGTGTTGTCAGAGCTGGTGAAAGCAACTGAAAATTACAGTTCCACTTAGGGTTTTGCAATGAGAAATAATATCAAATACAGTCTGGAAATGATCTAATGATGTCTAATGATCCAGTATCTCAAGGGCTTCCAGACTGGCATTATTTCAGGCAAGCACATGGGGGACTGGGGACTTGTTAAGGCTTTTAGGACCCGTCTGAAGCTTCAGTGAGCTTCGTGGAAGAAGCAACAAGTAGTTGTATGAGATGTTGAACTTCCAAGAATAGTTTCTCATGGGTTTAGTCTTCCTTTTGGGTTCAACACTCTTTCCTCTCATCTCCACGACATAACCCAGCTGGATTCTGTGTTGCAAGTGCAGTGAAAAGCCAATGCAATGGATGCGGCAGCTGTGCAGTGCTTCCCCCCATTGCTTCACGAGGAAACCTTTAATGACTGACAATGCAGCTGGTTGGAGGGCAGGTGTGTCATTTCACTTCCCGAGTCAGCTTTAGTGACAGCCATCATCGGGAGAAACGAAAGCTAACCAGAACGTACATTATACAAACAGCTCAACTGTTCATTTACTTTGAATTGCTTTTTATTGGCTGGTTAGAAAAATTAAACAACACAATTATAGAGCTATTTGATATCAACAAAGGGTTGGGTAAGAGCTCTTGGTAATGTCCTCTGGCACTGCAATCTGGTTGTTGGAGCGCACGGAAGCGCTGAAATAAAAGGAAGGTGTGAGTGAAAAGCCAGCTGCGGGGACCAGCATCCTCAGTGGATCGGGCTTGTTTGCGAGAGCCGGGGAGCAAGGTTTCACTGGAGGTTTCTCTCAGAATAACTGAGGCCCAATTTGCCTCCGAGCTCTTGGCTGAAATGCTGAGCAAGCCCGAATTTTGTCTGTGGTTTTTATAATTTATTTGTATCTTTCTAAAACACGGCAATCTAATAGGAGTAAACAGTGATGTATTCCTCTTGTAAGCAAAGCATAACACAAAGGAAATACCTGGAGTTTATGTCCTCCCAGTTGCAGCCAGCCCGGGGGCACATGTGCACTCCAGGACAACCGGGGCAGGTGGAGCAGGTTGGGTTGGAAATAACTTTAAACATGTGCTACGGTCTATCACGTTAGCAGGATCGGAATATGAACCATCATACTTCAGCATCCTCCTTCAGCATCACAGACTGATGCTGCCAATCCCAATTGAAGCAGTTTGAGTGAAGCTTATGAGAGGTGGCAGGGCTGTAGCCAGCACAGAAGAAACACGGCTTGGCTGCCATTTCACCTGACACTTCAGGGGAAATGCTCACATCGTAGCGTTTGGGGATAAGCATGTGAAAAAAAGGGAAAAAATTAATCTGTTCTCCCTCTCGGAGCTGTTCCCTGGGGATGAGTAGATTCCTTTCGCAGCCTCCCACCCCACCCAGCTGTACCATCAACCAGGGGACTGAGGAAAATTCATTAAAACATCGAAGCTTGCCCTCTCTGTCATAACGGTAGCAGGATTTACCGTGGTGGTTTGTGGGGGCATTCACGGTGCTGTGGTCTGTCCATATGGAAACACATCAGGGCAGGCAGCGGCTGGTGCCGGGGAGGGAGGGGAGCTCAGGTTGGGCTGTCTCCTCCTGCTCCCAGTCCGGGTTGCTTTCGAGATGCACGCTGCTCCTCTTTCATCTCTTGGATTCAAATCCACCATAATAAATAAAATTCTTCCTGTCTGAAAGATACATTAATTTTGGTGGTCTCAAAAGTAATGAAAATAAATACTTGACTTGGCATGCAGAGCCCCAACTGGAGCGAGGAGCAGAATGTGTGTACTTGGAGCTGTTTTTACAAGAACATAAGCTGTGGAAAAAGCTTGGCTTTTACCTCGTGGGCTCTGTACGTCTGAAGAGAAATGGAGAGATCTGAGAAGTTCAATCAAACATACAGAAACATTGTCAAATACAAGTTTTCTATCTCAGTTTAAATGCTTTGAAAAGCTCACATCAAAGCCTAGCAGGAGGAGGCACCGTCTGAATCCAGGCGGGATGCTCAGGCCAGCCCTGGCACAGCGCTGGCTCTGCCGACGCTCCGTCGGCACTGCTGGCCTGTATTGTTTCAGCCCTTTTTATAACCCATATGGGGAAATTGCAACAAAAACAAGATTAACTCAATAAAAGAGAACCTCAAACCACCATTCATTGTAGCTGCGGTTATAAGAGCCTGACCCTGCGGCCTTGGGGCCAAGTCACTGGGCGAGGGTGAGAGCGGGGAAGCTGCTGTGCTGGATTGAGCCCAGCGTGGCAATGCTGCACTCGGAGTCCAACTGCCTCTCTGCACTGAAGGCTCATTATTTCAATTAATTTTTTTTTTTTTTATAAAGGTAATTTGTATCCGGTAGCTCACAACTTTTTGCTAACCAGGGCTGGCCCCAGCATCATTTTAAAATTTGGCAGCAGTAGGAAAGGCTGGGAAAAGGTAGGTTGTAACTTAAGAAAGTGGAACGTGCTCTCATCTGGTCAAGATTTGAATTCATCCTTTTCTTCCCTGGGAAGTTGTGGCTGCCCCATCCCTGGAGGTGTTCAAGGCCAGGTTGGGTGAGGCTTGGAGCAACCTGATCCAACGGGAGGTGTCCCTGCCCAACCCCTTTGCCATGGGCAGAGACATCTCACTAGATCAGGAATGTCCGTTTATGCTCCAGCTACCTGCTCTGGGCCAGTGTTCGCCAGTGCAGAGGGGTTTCTGGTCCCCCAGGACCAGATGTGTGCACATCCACACCCCATGCGTGCATGCAAATATACATACCCCCACCTCTCTCTCTCTCTCTCACCCCGTCATGGTCCCACATTGAGCCCATCTGGCAGGGCGAGGGACGCCTGGGCTCTCAAACTTCTCTTTTGCCACTGCAGGGACTTTGGATCACAGTGTCAGAGATTCGAATGTGACCCACCCCAAAGGAAAGGGAGGAGGATGAGACAGCAGTGTTTCCAAAGCAAGCACTCACTGAGAGTGTGCTCAGGAGCTGAGTCCCTGCACCACTGCTGCTGCTGCAGCGAGCAAAGGTGCTAAAGCCACCCGTGCAGCTACTAACACACCTGACCTCAGGATTAGCACGGAAGACCTCGAGGCTGTCCTTCCCAAGATGATGGGTGCCATAGCCCACACCACGAGAAGGCAGAGCCCATCACACAAACAGGTTTTATTGTTATTTAATATGAAAGTGGTTTTAGCAATCATGTTTCTGGAATAACGATTATTATTTCAAATAGATTAATCGTTTGACATTACCTGTACAACTGTGCTACTGCAAATCGTATTTATATCACTCAGCTGTTAATCCAGCAAATCATATTTATATCACTCAGCTGTTAAACCAGAGGTTAAGCACCTCTGACCTGCTAACAATTATTTTTTCCTTCGTCTAAAAAAAAGATTCGTGCCGTAGGGCATGTTTTTCTTGCTCTGCAAACTGAATAAGACCTTCTCCCATGGAATATGCAAGCAACAGGAATGCATTGACGTGACTGCTTGGTAGCACAGTGAATGATGAAGTACAAAATTGTGTTTTAATAAGCTTTGTAGAAAATATCTGGCATCTAAATGTTATAGAATGAGAAAGACATTTTAATCTTGAATTAATGAGTTGCATCACAAAGCCAGCTCTGAGGCAGGCCCAGATATGAATATAAAACAGCATGTGTGTCTTACAAAGAACCCAATACCCTATAAAATGCTTCAGCAGAAAGATTTTAATAAAAAGCACAGCTTATTTCAGATTAAAGTAATAGTGAGTCTCAGGAATACATCCAGAATTTCTTTTCTCTTTGATAACCAGAATCATTAAATGGGGTGTTCTGGAAGGAGAACCTTGATGAGTGGCACTCACTACTAAAAATAACGTCTAGAATCACCGTCAAGATGAATGAAGGAGAAGATCCCCCTCTTGCAGTGAGCTGCGTGCATCCGAGCTCTGCTCAGCAGAGATCATGGTAGACTGAAAACAACAGTGGTTCATTCAACATTTCTGGCAGTGCTTTCAGCTGTATTTCAATGACTCGTTATTTTGATAAACAGCATACATGCCAAGACCTTTCAAGGTGAAGAAGCGCATGCTCAGCATTATCCAGAAGCTGCAGCTTCACATTTGGATGCAGAGTTGATGTGATTTCATCTTCAGAAGCCACTTGGTTTCATTATAATGTTGCTTTGTGCTGGTTGTGTTTTGAAAAGTTGGCTACTGTGGTGGATCCAACCCATGACAGGGTTGAGAAAGGGTCAGTTTAGATACAAAACATCCAGGAAAAACCAGCTGCGGGGCTTGGAACTCACTGTGTCAGCTCTTTTTAGCACAGGCAGTGCAGCAGTGATGACACAGCATGCTTGCAGCGGAGGAAAATAGCACTTTCACCAGCAGTACAGGGGAAGACAGTGCTGTTAAATGTATAACCATGACCAACGGAAGTCACCAGTGGACACGCTCCCCAAATCAGGGGGATTGATGCCTCCATCCAGCACCACCAAGTGGTAGCCAGGCAGTACAGCCAAGGACATTGAGAGGGCATAGAGTGAGGACATCATTTCCTGATTTGGTTTAGCTGTGGTGGGTTATGTGTCCTCTTCACCATCTTCTGTCTTCCAATGATTGCCTCCAATAAGTCAAAAATTGTAAACTACTGTAACAAAAACCAAGCAAAAGTAGGAAATCCAGGAAATAAAAAATATGTACGTGGTACTAGAGGTGTCTCGTGGTTGAACATGGCATAGAGGCAATTAATTTAAATGCTGGGAGGCACACAAGTCACCTAAAACATTGTTCCTTACTGCTAGGACAGTGCCTGCTGTGACCTCAGCCAGCTGAGCACTGAAGAACAGACTTAGCTTTGGGCACATGTGGAATTGTATTGCCCAAGTGGAGACTACTAACTCAAATACAGAAAACCACAAGGCTGTCTGGTCTGGAGTTGGCATGAAAGCTAACCTGGCCACAACTGTTACTCACCTTCTCCTGTGGGAGCCGTTCTAGCGAGAGTGATGCTCGCCTGTTTCCCCTGTTCTCACTCTGCCACCCAGTTTGCATGTGACTAACTGTGAGAGAAGCTTTGAAAGTACGATTTCAAGCAGATTAGCTCAAGTTTTCAACAAAGAATTTAGCCCCAATGTTCTGGGTCAGATGATACTCGCTTTCTGTGCTTAGCTTTGGGAAGGAGAAGAATTAATCAGATTGTAAGTACACTGATGCAAGAAAAAGCTAAAAAAACTTTAATAAAAACTGCAGCATTAACAAACACTGAACTAATGACCTTTGATATATGAAGCAAATGTTTCATCCACTAGCCTATACAATCTTTCATTACCAGCCATGAGAATTTACAGGTGTTAAATCAGCTGTGAGATAGCTCCCATATTGTTATTGACTGTAACAGAACATATTGAAAGAGTTAATAAGGAATCGAGCATAGGGGCTGCTGAGTTCAATCAAAGCCTACTTGCCAGTTCAGTTTGAGGTCTTCATCAAGCCAAATTCCACTGCAAGCTGCAATTTTATGTCTAATACTGTTCCCTTTCCTAAGCCTGAAGGACGACATCCACCAGAGGAGTACTTACCGCCAGAGAAATGGGGCCACAAGAGAGGTGGCACAAAAGGGATCATGAAATCATGGAATGGTTTGGGTTGGAAGGAACCTTAAAGCCCATCCAGTTCCAACACCCTGCAAAAGCAGGGACAACTCCCACTGGATCGGGGGCTCCAAGCCCCATCCAACCTGGCCTGGAACACCTCCAGGGATGGGGCAGCCACCACTGCTCTGGGCAACCTGGGCCAGAGCCTCCCCACCCTCACAAGAAAAAATCTGATCTGTAGTGAGATGTAATACCAACGTATCTTCTTTGGAGTTTTTCTCACCATTTTTACTACAATCAACAGACATGAACATCATTTTAAATGGGAAACATGGACTTTGTTTTCCAAAACTGTTGCCGTTAAATATTTTGGCAACTGTAGAGACTGCAAATTCATCCAGACTTTCCAATGAGGCAGCTATAAAAAAAAAATAGCTAATTGTCTACATCCATAAATTTTACAGGTCTGTATTGCAATCACTAACGCGATTCACAAATCCAGATGGCGACAGCACGTTTGTGTCATTGAAATGACTCCAGGTGTGCAGAATATCTTTGCCTCATCTCCTATGCACTATGTAGGCTTTTTTTTGGTGGGAACATGGCCCACTGTTAAGAGTAATCATTGTTCCTCTCTTGGAGACAAAATGACATTTAAAAAGTACAATATACTACAAATAGGGGAAAGAAGGAGAGATGAAGGGGGGTTTTATATAGGCTGGACATAAGGAGGAATTTTCTTCACCATGAGAATAGTGAGGCTCTGGCCCAGGTGGCCCAAGGGAGTGGTGGCTGCCCCATCCCTGGAGGTGTTCCAGGCCAGGTTGGATGGGCCTTGGGCAGCCTGAGCCAGTGGGAGGTGTCCCTGCCCATGGCAGGGGGTGGAACTGGATGGGCTTTAAGGTCCCTTCCAACGCAAACTGTTCTGTAATTCTATGATTTAATATTAGGAACAATTTAACAGTAACAAGTCTTTAAAGTATAACTCGTATACTCAAAAAACAAGGACTGCTGGTGTCACCAGCGGCTACAGAAAGTACTATAAAAAGAAAGGGTAAAAAGAGGAAAAATCCTAGAGAACAGATTTGATAAAGCCTTGTTAAAGCCCCAGAATGTGCTCAGAGCATCCCCTGGCCTTTCTGCTACCCAGTTTGTAGCGCCACAGCTCAGTTTTCATGGTGGGAGCAGGAAATGAAGATGAAGATGTGGGTCATGCTTCTAGATGGACACTCGGCATGAGAAGAAAGAGTCAAACCAAGAGACTTTGACTGAATTGAACAGAAGAAGCAAAGAAAACAGAAGGAAAGTAAGGCAGAGAGTGCAGATCCACCTGTTTTTTCCTCCACTCAATTATATTTTTTTTTTTTTTTGTAAAATAAATTCTTCTCCAGCTTAGTTTGCACACAGAGCTTGAATAGCTTCACCACCAGTGAATGCGCTGCACCTCTTCAGTGGAGACAGAGATCCCTCAGATGGGCAGTGCGAATGCAGCGTAGATGGCTAAATTGGTGAGAAATTACAGTTCTAACTTGGGAAGACAAGGCCACAAATCAAAGTAAAAGAGTTGGAATAGGAGGGGAGGGGGCAGCCATGTCCATCTGCTGACATTTGTGGTTGCTGACTTCACATGTTCTCCTTCGTGCTACAGAGAAGCCACATCTTGCTCTGCAAACCTAGCATTCATTTTCCGTCAACAACAGTCATAAAATAATTTTAAAGCTAATTTAGCCTATGTGCAACATGCAATGTCCTCCAGTAAAGAGGCAAAAATGTAACAGATGGGAAAAATACACTACTACAATCATTTTATGACAGTTGTAACAAGCCCAAAACCTACCAAATGGCAGCAGGTAGAAAAGAAAATTACAACACGTACACTTTGTTAGCCCTTTTCACTGGCACAGAGCTGGTCGGTGTAACGTGAAGACGGTAACAAAAGTGCCAAACCAGCAGTCTCTGATTCCCACCGTACACTACTTGAACCCAAGAAGAGACAGCAGCGTGCCCCAAATTTGCAAGGGGTGCCAAGGTAGGTAATAATGAGCATCCAAGCACTGTTTGCCACCAGAGAGCTCCCAAGCATGGAGGAGCTGTTCTGCATTTGCTGTTTCTTGCTGCTTGGGGTTGCCTTGTTGACCCCTCTCCTGGTAAATGAAACACCTCTGGCAGCACAGTGAGTTTGATTAAAACCCAGGAAATATAGGAAGTAAGACGGTTTCAATAATGCCTTCGAACCTGCAGCCTGATTTGATGGCCCATAACTCACCGAAGTGAAAGAAGAGATCATGTAAGCAAGAGATGTGCACTCTCATCCTTGGTTTTCAATGACATACATTTTGGCATGAAACTCAATTGTTTTTCCTTAATCTTTTCCCTGTTTTGTTTTTTGTCTTAAACAAAAGCTCTGTATGATTTGCTCTTACAGCGTCTCCTGGGGAGTTGCATTTTCTCTGCTCTTTAGCACTGAATCACAGTATCTTACATTTATATGGTACCCAAAGGATCCCAAAGCACACAGAAATTATAAGCCAAATTTTGCTCTTGGAAGCATGAGCTCAGCTCATACCAAAGTTAATGGGAGGTGAGCACAAACATTTAAAGGGAAGAATTTGCCCTTTCAGACAAAGAGGAATCGTTTCACCCACCACTGAAGTGCAGCTGCCTGTAAGGCAAAACATGGCAAATGGTTAAAGGTTCAGACCTAGGAGGTGCTGATCTCTATCAGCCCTTGAAGACAAGACCTAAGGATAGTCAACACCAGCAGCAGGGCACTGAGCTCTGTTTCATTTGTCTGGAGGCATTGTCTCATCAATACACAACTTCCTTGGCTTTTATGGGATAAAAATTAAAGGGTTCTTACAATTAAATTTTTTTGTTTCTATTTTGAATCGACTTGGACTTTTCAACTTGAAACGTTTCATTAAGGGGCTTTTTAAGGCCAACATTTGCAGACTGGGAAGCCTGAATAAAGCCCTTTGGCGCTTGTGCAAAAACCATCATGTCAGAGAGCTGTGCTTGTTCAACTTGCACATCTGATGAGAGATTTATTTGCACATTTAGAAATTAGATATTCATTTGTTGTTGCTGTTTTCTTGCTCTGAAGAAAGACCTTCAGGTGACACAGGCAGGTGATTAGAGAGGGAGTTTAAGTTTCCTTCACTGGCGCTAAAGAGGGTACCGGATTAATTGACGGTGACTTACAGCGCATCAAGCCAGCTGATGCACTCCCCACCTCTCCTCCACTACCTGATGGCTCAGACAAGCACAGAGACAGATCACGGGTTTAAATCCAGAGTCCAGCATACCAAGTAGCAAAGCAGAAACTCCCTTCCTGCACTCATGTTTTCCTTCAGTTTTGCTAGCGATGGCTGAATTGCCAACTGTTCTGTCTGAGTTCTTTTTTGGATAACCCACCCCCAAGATGCAATCCAGATGCGTAGCCAAGTGCCTTAAAACACTGAACTGACTAAACCAAATTATATAAAATCTTCTGAGTTTGCAAAATTGAGTTGGGAATCTCAAGAAAACAGGCGTGCTTAGGGGATTTCCAGCATTTCCTCCTTCTCCTCCTCCTCAGGTTGGCAGTATCACAGAGCAGCCTCTTCCCATGGTGTTCTGGCACCCCTGGGCTCCATCCCAGCCAGCAGAGTCATTTGCAAAGGTGGCCAAGGTTAAAACATTAAGAGGAGGGGAAATCTTATTTGGCCTCTTCAGAGCACAGAAAGCTTCTTATGAGCATGGGGCAGAATGATAGCTCATTATCCAGACAGGTCCTCCTTTCCCTGACTCTTGGTGTGATGGTTAAACGAGGAGACCAATGCTGGAAAGCCAAGAGCTGCAGGGACCCAAAAGCAAGACCAGAAGGGTTTTTTTTCCTTCCTGTTTCTCTAGTGGATGGACTTTAACCAAAAGCTCAGAGCTACGTTGAAGGAAAATTTGAATAAGGCGCCAGGATCATCTCTCACAAAAGGCCTCTCACTCTCTGTCAGTGTAATTAAAACACTCGGGGCAGACCTAAGTGTTGGCAGCACCTAATGGCAGCCCCAAGGTCTTGGTTCATGGGTTTAGCTACATGGTGGCATTTGCTAGAGCGGTTTGGCACTTTGCTAAACATAAATGTAACTCCACTTGTATTTCCAGAGGAGCTCTAACTCTTGACTTCATTGCTTTCTTTCTAAACTAAGAATAAGCCAGGGCCAGGTCACCTAATACATGTACGAGCTGCACCCGCTCACCATCCCCCTGATCCAATTCTGCTCCTGGGAGTGCAAAATACCCTGCCGTGCTTCGAGCTGGGATTGTCAGACTCAAATGCTCTAAACTCTACTGGTTAAGACTTATCAGCAGTGCCTGGTAACCAGCCTCAGGATTGCTGCCAAACCAGTGCAAATCCACAGGAACTATTTTAGTTTAAATCCTACGGCTGAGATGAATAGGAGCGTGCCTGCACGCACACATACACAGAGTGGCTGTGGCTTGGCAGATGAGCAGCGACTCATTAAGTTGCAATAACTCAATCACTCACTATCATCCCAATCTCTATTCTCTAACGCGGTGGTTTGATTTTTCTCAAAGGCTGGGGAGTGCTTGCAGGTCCCACTGGCAGCGTTGGGGCTTGCAGGTGCTCTGGTCTTGTGAAGATCAAGGGGCTTTGTACAGATGGTTAAACATAGCCCTGTGCCTGGTTTGGGGTACTTGGGTTTCAAAGCCCTGGCACCAACCTCCTGCATCAGGAGCCACCGTAGGGGCTTGTGTTGGAAGACCTGATAGGATGAACACTTGAAAAGCACAAAGAAACAGGCTTGGGTTTGAACTAGGAAACGCAATCCTGGCCCAAATCATGGGGGATGGGGTGGTGGGATGGAGTTAGGGGGAGGGGGGATGCCTGACCTCATTGTGACTCCACAAACCCTAATGTCTATTTATCGTTGTCATTCTGAGCTCGCTTTTTAGGCTTACAAATGCAATGAACCCGTTTCTCCGAGATCATGTTTTAAATATACTGCCCCAGGCTACTAAAATTCAAAACATCGGAGGACACACAGAGAGGGCGTTTCAAATCATTTTTGACAAGCAGAAATTCTCCTTGACAACCTGAAAGGTGAGCACCGGGAAGCCCTGAACCCCACACGCGGCGCAGCACAGCATCAGAACAAGACCACAAAAACGCAGTTTTCTCTTAAGATACTGGCTTTTCATCTGTGCAATTTGCCCACAAATCTGAACCATGTTGCTGAAGGTTTAGACGCTGGATAACCCCTATGAAGGGGTGGAGATGGCAGGAAGCTCCTTTTTTGCACAGCCTGCTTCGGCAAGCTAAAGAAGTGATAGTGCTGAGGACCGGGAAGACCCAAAGCAAGCTAGGGAAGAGCTCAGATGACGGACACCCGCCCTTCCCATGTTCTGCACTGACCGTTCAGTCTATCAAGATTCAAAGTGTGTGCAGGAAAAATACAGGCAGATAGCGGGCAGTGCCTTCCCATCGGAGCACTGCGCCTCCATCCATCTCCACACAAGGCTAAGACTGGCACGGTTATTGCAATGATTTCAGAGTTCAATCAAAGCTCTGCATTTCTGCCAGCAGCCATCCCAGTGGACAGACCATATACCTTTAAGTGCTGCTCACTTGCCCTCTAAAAGGGAGAAAATAACTTAAAAAAAAAAGAGCTGTTAGGAGTTATATTACCTGCAACAGCTGAATTTAATTAGTACTGCAATCACAACAAATATTTAAAAGGTCTAAAAAGCCGTGAAGGGAAATTTACTTTCCTAGGAGAGACCCGTGCCTCGTGTGCTCCATGCACAACGGAGAGCTGCCATGAATGACTCACGTTGGAGACACTTCACACAACTGCAGATTTTTGTAATCATAGCATGAGCCGGAGTATGGAGGCAGGAGGTGGAGATTTTGGTACAAATCAGACTTTTCTCATCCCATTGCTGTACCCTTTCCCACCTCTGGCTCGTTTTTAGACATACGGTCTCTTGGTGCTCTATATACTTCACTCGGTGCTCTGCCTCCAGTTGGAAGGAAAGTTTTTTTCCCCCAATAAGATAAAACTTGAGTGAAACAGCAACAACGAGCAGAGGGTAGAAGTTTTGTGCTCAAGAGCAGCACAATGGTCCTGGGGGAGTGAATACCAGAACAGTTGACCCGTTTTTTTTCCAGTGCTAGGGTTTGGACAAGGCAGGATGGACAGACTTTATTCAGCCCTCTCCCCAACACCCACATCAGATCAGGTAGAAACCAAAGATTTTTGCCCAATTAAGTAACACCAACACCTTTGGTCTTACCAGGTTTCCATTCCTTGTGTGCCTACATGTATTTACTAGACCCTAAAAGAATAAGGATAATGGATTTCTCCTAGGGATGGGTACAACAGCCTCATCACTCCTTAAAAGCCTCATGGTAGGAGCGTATCCTTGATGGGGAAGGGGCCTTCACAGCCTTAGGAATTCAGGTGATGAGGGTTGTAGCACTGTCCCAGAACATGAACTTGGAGCATTCAAAAAGTTACATTAATGATGCCCGAGCAGTTTTGTAGCCCTGACTCCAAACAGCCCAAACCCTTCCTTGTCACCAGTCACACTGGGCTGTAGCTCTTCACAAGAGTTGCTTTCCAGTATTTGTGGCCATTGTAAAGTCGACATCATTATTGTGCCGGGTGCCAAGCCCGGTCCTGGTGTGGTTACTGCATCTAAGGGTACTCTTTCCTTCCTTGAAGAGACACAGGGCACCTCCCGCTAAATAATACCCAGGATCATGAATTACAGAGGACAGGGGAGGGATGTACCAGTGTGGGAAGCATCAGACAATAAGCCCGATTCATCACCTACTTCCTGCATCCTCCCACTCATCCCACCTCCGCAAAAACCCTTCTAGAAGTGTCCATTGCAGCAGAGAGGCTACAATAGGATGAGATGTTGGTGCAGGTAGCGAGGACGTGGTCCTAGCAGCAGCTCCTCACCGGGCTGTATCTCTCAGCAGAGAAAAATCAGCTTTCCGTACCCTGCCAGCGTGGACATGGAAACAAACAGCAAGTGAGCAAAAGGCCGAGCAGAAAGGCTGGCTGCCCCGGCAAGGAGCAGGGGTATTTACTAGCCTGCGGTGATAAACATGAAAATAGCTCCACATCTGAGCAAACAGGAGAAATAAACAGTGCGGGCAGCCTGGGAATATCTGGTGTTGCCCATTGCAGCCTCTTTCAGTGACCACCGCACCAGTGGAAAGTGTCTCCTTCCCGGCAGTGAGCTCTGCCAGGTCTCTGTGTGGGGCTGGGGGAAACTCAGGGCTCTGGGAAGGAGGGAGTGGGCTCCTCCATCACATATCCTCTCAGCTGTATTCCTTTGACCTCACTGAACTAGGCAGGCGAGAAGCGTACTTGGATTTCATGCCTGCGCAAGCACACCGCGTTGCCACACACAGGCTCGCTGCCCCGTGCGAGCTATCCGGACCTTAGATCTAGACAAGAAGCAACTACATGTTACATCCTGATATACTTCTTAAGACAGATGGATGAGTAGGAGTGGGGAATTTGAGGAGGTTTTGGTTTATCTCCTGCCTCCAGTTCCTGCTGCATCTAAACACATCACATTTCGCTGTTGATATAACCCAGCTACTCTTGCCTCAGGGCAAGGAGGAAGAAGAATGACTCTAGGCTTGTGCTGGAGCAGCATCTCCATGAAGTCTCCTGAGGCTCTGCATTTCAGTTCTCCTTCCTCAGGGCTCTGTGCCACAGCCAGCCCGGGCAGTTTCGTTGATCCTGACTCTCACCAGGCTAAAAATGGATATCCAGTCTCTGCTCAACCAGAGAGTCCCCAGGTGTCTTCTCACCCAGAGGTTAGGGTTAACTTTTAAAACACGCTGAGCTGCCTGTGTCACAACTTATGTTTCACTTAAGTATTTCCTTTTGGCTGTCTCTAAGCTTTCAGAGAAATCTTAACCAACAGTATGCCTAGGCACTTAGGTGGACCTTCACCATACAACTCTGGGCTCTTACTCACTGCAATGAGAAGGACCTGGACTCCTGATTACTTTTAGAAACCAACAAACTAACCCTTAGTTTCCTCAGGTCTCAGGTTTGTGAGGTGAAGATACAGTCGTTTGCTGTGACAGGAAGAGCAGGCACACACTGCACCCTGCAAGGCCTTCAGGTATTACAGGCTTGTCAGACCTTCAGAAGAAGGTCCCATCTTGCCTTTTCCCAAAGGACTGCCACCTAGCTCGGCAGAAATTTGCTTTACCTCCTTAGGATGGGATGAGGCTTCAAGCAACTGAGATCCCCAGCGGAAAGGGGTGTCTGCAATTTGGTAAGCTCCATGCCTACCTCCTCTTCCACTGAGCACCTCGGAAGCCACTCAATTCTGTATGGTTGAACACAATTTCTCTCCCTAACACCGGTTTCTTCATTTATCTTGTGAAACATCTCTATGCCAGGGAAGGACACAAAAGTCCCGAGCTTGGCCATCTCTGCCCAAACCTACGCCAGCCAGATCTGGTCTATGGGGCAGCAGAAAGCTGAACGCAGCCCCAAATTCTGCAGCAGGAACACTTTGATCACGTCTGTCAGTCCCATTATCTGGCAGCCCATCCAAACTCATTGCCTGCCTCCTGCTGATACTCTTCTGAGGTAGAAGGGGAAAAAAAGCCTCAAACCAAATACAATTTTTGGAGCACTTGCTCTCCTGTAGCATTAGGAGCAGGCCCTCAGCCAGGCAGGGTTGACCAGGACCATAGGCTTCTACAGAAGATCTTGGAGACACAGAGAGCCCCTAAAGCTGCCCACGACCCTGGACAAGCCCAAAATTTGCCATTTGCACATTCCTGGTGCCTTTCCCTTCATGGATTTGAGGGCTTTAGGTGCGGAGAGAAGAAACAGACTGAGTTCATCCAGTTAGACTCAATCACTTGAGAGCAAAAGCAAATGCACTTTGAGCTTTGAGACCTCGAAGTGTCGCTACACAGGCAGAGTGACTGTGTGCCACATGGGACATGCAGGGCACTCCACATCAGACTTATACAAAGAGGGCCATCTCTCTGCGATGTGGTCAACAAGATGTTGGAAACTGCCTTATGGACAACTGAGTCAAGGACCCAAGCGGTCCAAATCCTTCCCAAGATGAGAGTCAGGGGGTCACTTGCAGAACTGGAAGAAAAAGAATCTTTTTTCCTGCTCTCTTCTTCCATTTTAAGGAAAATATATGACATAGTATGTGATTTAACATGTTTTACATATCAAAGATGAAATCAGTATAAAAGACTCATGTGTTCAGGGAGGGAGTCTCCTAAAAGAAGAACCAGCGTGGGGCAAAGGAACTGCATAAATAGTTAACCTAAACAAGACACAGTTTGGTGCAACTTGGCTCTGTTCATGACCAACACATGGGAACTCTGGGCAAACCCATATTGCACTACTTATAGACTCATCTCATAGACTTAGAGATGGAAAAGTCTTATTAGGTCATTGAGTCCATCCCACCTGCCAGTGAAGGATTGTTCCCTGAAGAATTTTCTCTACTGCTTTGTATAGTCCAATTTTAAATGATCCAAGCGATGTGGTCTCAGCCACCTCCTTGGGGAGAGTCTTGTACAGATATATTTTGTTTAACTAAATCCTTTAAATGGTTAACCCTTTTCTTTCCCAGTTTGCCTCATATTTTCTGTATATGTTTCAAGTCTCTGTAACATGAAAACTTTCATTGTATGCTTCCCATGTACTGTGCTTACACAGTTACAGCCATACAGCTATCCCTGCTCCCTGCTCTGAAACAGAGCATCATATCCAATGGCTAAAAAAGCAATAAAAAAGTATTGCAGAAAATTAAACAAGTTTTCTATAACCATGTATGCAAATGAGTTCTTCAAAGCCACAAAGCATTCAGGACATTCCAGCATGACATGGTGTGGATGCTTGGGTATGTTACTGTTGGGTGGAAAATTAACTGATATCTAGCTCAATATATTTCATCTTTACAGGCAGGACATAAAGCCAGGATAGTTCAGAGCTTGATAAGTTTTTTGAATGCTGGCAAACTCATTTGAAATTATTCCTGTTACTTCAGTTTAACCTGGGGAAAAGCCTGGCTTGTATTTTCGCCACCTCAATGAAAAGTGATTCTTTAAGAAAGATAAAATTCTAGCTAACCAGAGGTTTGTGCTAGGTAGCAGAACAAAATATCCTGCCCTGGCTCCTCATTGTTCCTCTGCCTTTCTCTAATTCCTTTCTTTTGGCATTCCACTGTGAAGTGCACCATCAGTGCTCATCATTAACTGTTGGCATGAGGAGATGCTTCAGCTGCTGAAACAACTCAACTCCCATGGAAGCATATGAAAACAGCCTCCTGAACGGAGGGACTGACACAAGACTCTCAAATAGAGGCTTTGGGGTGCTTTCTCTACGCTGAAAAATGCAAAGAAATCCCAGATGTGCAGCTCTGTGACCCCAGGAGCTTCAAAGAAGGAGTACATACAAGGAGGACAATGTATAGGTTATATAGCAGTATTCATCCCTGGAGTTCCAAGAACATAGAATCATAGAATAGTTTGGGTTGGAAGGGACCTTGAAGATCATTCAGTTCAAACTCCCTGCCATGGGCAGGGACACCTCCCACTGGATCAGGCTGCCCAAGGATGGGGCAGCAACGACTTCCCTGGGCAATCTGTTCCTCACCACTCTCATCGTGAAGAAATTCCTCCTTATGTCCAGTCTAAATCTTCCCCTCTCCAGTTTACACCCACTCTCCCTCTTCCTATCACTATAAACCTTTGTAAAAAGTCCCTCTCCATCTTTCTTGTAGCCCCTTCAGGTACTGGAAGTCTCCTCAGAGCCTTCTCTTCTCCAGGCTGAACAAGCCCAACTCTCTCAGCCTGTCCTCATATGGGAGGTGCTCCAGCCCTCGGATCATCTTTGTAGCCTCTTCTGGACCCATTCCAACAGCTCCATATCCTTCTTATGCTGAGGATTCCAGAACTGGATGCAGTATTCTAGATGAGGTCTTACAAGAGAGGAACAGAGAGACAGAATCACCTCCCTCGACCTGCTGGCCACTGGTTTCCTACACATCAAAGGCCAGGGATTGCTCCATTTATCTCATAATCCATAGGAATTACAGATATCATGCAGTGTACCTTTCTGGTAAGGAAGTTTTGTGTAGATAAAGGTAGTACTTTTATCAGATAAACTGATGTAGATGAAAACAACCTGCCAAGCCTTCAGGCCTACAGGACAGACATATATTACTTCTGTCAGAAAAGTCTGGGGGTTTATTCTCCTGGCGGGAACACAACTACTAAATATTTTAGGGCAGGGGGATTTCTTACCCTTGTCCCTTACACGGAAAGCAAACAGTTTCTTCCAGTTCAAAGGCTTTTTCCTATAAGAGAGCATCAACAGAAGAAGCAGAGGAGAACCCTTGAGGAACAGGCCAAAGCACGTGTTCTCCCTAAGGATCTGCAGTCCGGTTTGTGTTTGAAATCTCTGTAATCCACATGGAAAACTTGAACCATGAACAATTGTGGGCTGGTATTTGGGTTTCTTGATATGCCTGTAGGGGTTTGATGACCCAACCAAAGGAGCACTGGCCCAGGCACTACATCGCTGAATACATCTCTGCCAGATCTGACCTATAGCAAAAGGCTAAAGCCAGGAGGAAATTAAAGTGCTGAGGAAATTGTAACAACAAGCAAGAGGTGGCAGAAGCAACCCAATAACTTGGGCAGCCAGACAGTGAATCATGATCAGACAGTAACTTCAAAGCAATTTATCTGGCCAAATTTTTCTTCACTCAGAGCTAGTGTCCATAAAGAGAGCAGGACTTGGTTTGTCCTGTGAGATCTCCTGCGTGAAAGCTTCTGCACACCCAACACGTTCACAATGGCACCTTGTCATGCCAGCAGAATCCTTGAGACTCCCATGCTTGTCCACCTCTGGAAGCAGAGGGACAGAAGGCTGACTGGAGGGACCCTGCCAGAATATGGGATTTTAATATCAGACAAGTTCTATTCCTGAGATATAATATGTATATATACACACATAGTAATACATTTAGATTTTGTTGTTGCTTCTAAGCCCTTTTCCCCAGTTACCCAGCTGGTGATCAAACTGTGGAGGTGTCACACCTAAAGACAATTTTAGTTCCTGGGAATTTCAGTGAAAATTTTAGCTGCTTCCCAACAGCAAATGCAACCCAGAATGCTCAGTTCATCCCATGTTGCTTAAGTTGGTGGGGAACAATGTTCCTCAACTGAAGAACAAGCTTCTTTAATGACTACCTCTGAGGGTTTTTTTCCTTTACCAATAACACAGAGCTTGTGTATCGCTGTTGCTCAGAAGGGTGGGGATAGGAGAGGCATTACAAGGACTATGCTCCCTCTTCTGCTAGGACCATATCAGATAACTCACACCCATCACTGTCCCAAAGTACAGTGGGACAGTATTCCTGTCTGTCCCACAGTATTCCTGCTGTGTTCTTCACTAGCTTAACTTCCGTGTGATGCGCGACGATGCCTTTGTGCAAAAGGTGGTTTCTCTCTCTAGGTGAGCAAAAGAAAAGCAGTGGAAACCACAACCTCCCGCTGGTCTTTATTTGTTTGTTTGGAAACCCGCAAACCACAGAGCCTATGCTTGGAGGGAAGATCAGGAAGTGGTGGAGAAGGAAAGCTCAAAGGTAGGCGTAAGGTGAGAGCTAGCTAGGGGAGGAGACCCCTGGGTGGAGACGAAAAACCACACAAGAGCCAGACTTTGCAACTGAGTGAATTCAGCTGCCAGCAAGCACCAGCCTCCAGCTGCAAGGAGCTGCCGGCAAGAGGTGGAGAGAGGAGGCCAGCACTGCAGGAGCAAGTGCCGGGTGGGGAAGGGAGAGGGGAGATGAGGTCAGGGAGGTACTGGTGGGTGGAGTGGGTCCCAGGAGCGAGCTCACATCCAAAAGTGCAATTTTATATAAGCCAGAGAGAGCTACGAATTATCCTGCTTAGTGCAACACTGATAACAGCGAAGGAGCTGTCTCTGTGTCTCAGGCTGTCTCTGACTCAGGTTTCCTTATTCTGAGCTTTCTGAAAGATCACCTTTTATTGCCTTGTCTACAGCCAAACAAATACATAAATAACCCTATGCCTCTCCTCCGAGCCTTCTTATCATGAGGGTGTGAGTAAGACTTGGTGCCTGGATCCAAATTCACACTCCCAGCCTCCTGGGATGTTCTTCACGCTATCCCATTCAGACCTACATGCGTCTTCAGGACCTGAATGTACCCCCACCATGGGCTGCTCCATAAACCTCACCACCTTCCATGGGAGACCTTCTGGGTGTACTTTAATGAGTCCTCCTACAGTCAGTGGTAAGCCAGCAGGCTTCCGTGAGCTACAGTCAGAGAAGCCACCTATCAGACGAAAGGATGTTCTCAAATGTAGCAGGATCCTTTCGAACTTCCGACCCAGTCTGTGATCAATTATTAATTCTGTCACCAAGGGACAGAGGTGACCGACCCAGCCATTGACCAGTTTGTTGGCCATTGAGTAGAAAAAAGTGCTGCAAAGAACCAAACACTGTCGTGGGAACTCCTCACAACAGCTCTTCCCATCTACCCAGACCCTTTTCAGTTTTACTTAAGAGAGAGCAATATTGGAGCACTGTCTCGTTATTCCTCTACAAAGGAGAAGGTGCATAACAGTTAGTAGCAAGACCCCAGTCTCAATATGCTAGAAGCTCGTAAAAGAGTAAATGAATAACAGTCAAGATTAGACAAATGTAGCTGTGTAAACACACTGGTGCTTCTAGTTTGTAGCTCTGCATGGGTGACCCACCAAGCTGACAGGTCTCAAGCCTCCAGGGTGTGGAAGCATCAGTATCCAGTGCTAAGTCAGTGAATCCAACCTACAAAGCTTCACCATCCTCCTCCTAAGCCAACACCCTTCCTTCCTCTAAAACCAAGTTTCAAGCCTTTGAAGATATTTAGTGCAATCAACGGGAATTAGGGAGCTAAATGTCCTTGAGGATCCTGGCCTGAAGTCACAGCATTTAGAGAAACATTTAAACACGTGCTTCACTGTCAGCATGCTGGTGTTTTCCTGCATGGAGGGACTTACCCAGGCAGCTAAGTGCTTTTCTGCACAGCTTCTGGCCGTGCTGTTGGACCAAGCCCGTTATGCAGCTAACAAGTTCACCGAGCAACAGTAACCACCTGTGTGAGCCCTCAAGGGCAAAACAAAACTCACCAGGTCTAATCACCTCCACTGAGTCCTGAGCTGACCTTTCCTAACCTGTCAAACCATAGTAACTCCAGACGTCTCTGCCCTGGGGGGTGCTTGGGTACTAGTTTCCTCAGTGCAAACTCCTGCCCATCGCAAGGTGAACCAGGAGTTCCCTGTGGGACAGCTGTGAGTTGGCATAATAGTCATGGAGTTGCCACCACGCTTGTTCTGCTCACCTGGCTGGAGGAAGTTATTCCTGAAAGACATTGCTACCTGATAATTTCTGCTTGCCAAAATGAAATCTGCTAGTCCCTTCCCTGCAATGAGTCAGTCCACTAGGATCTTCACCACCCCAGCAGCCTCAAAGCTCAGCCTACTCCTCCAGACACAGCATGAAACGCCTCTCCTCTTGTGGAAACAACAGGGCTGCCCATGAGGCACTTTTCCTGGGCATTACGACTTATACTTGAGATGGAAGGAAGGGTTTAGCATGAATATGCTTCCTGGCTCCACCAAACTCCAGTGATTTTAACACGGCTCCTCAGATTTTAAGCGTACTGAAGATATCCCCTTCATTTTACATGTTTAATACAGTGCGACAAATGATGATAACAAACCAACGCATGAAAGGCACGCTGCTCCTATGTTGCAAGTAACGGAGTTAGTGAACCACACATGCACTTCACCACCATTCAACCAGAAGGTATCAACCATCAGTAGCAGCTATTTGGATCCTCCTAGCAGATACAAACTCAAAGCAAAAAGGTGTACTACCATGGCTCAGGGTGCACATCGCCAGCTGTCGTATCTCAACCGAGAAGCCAGAAGTCAGGATCTCCCGACCTGATGCAAAAGTTGCCAAATGCTCTCCATCCTTTCCAAAGGAAACAGCAGTGTCAGCACAATCCTACCTACACCCAGTCTTCAACGAGTAATGTCTGAATTGGAAAATCCCATTACCACCCATTGAGACACCGTTAAATAATTTCCCAGATCACGTATGGGCTGCACAGGAGCCCAGGCTGCAACAGTGCTTCCACACTTACAGACTGTGCTGCCCGGGTCATGCAGAGGCTTTCCAAGCCTAAATCCTCTCAATTCAGTAATGCACCTTTTTGGCCCAGCCAGACTGGGAAGCAAGAGCTCTCAGCACCAGCTTGCTCCTAACCTGGGATTTTTTGGCTTGCTATAGACTGGGCCATGAAAATACCGAACATACCATGCAAAGTGCTGTGCATCTCAGTGCTCACTTGGCTTGGGGTAGAACTCTTCCCAAAGCAAGTATTCCAGGCTTGCATATAAATTAAAGCTCATAAATCAGCAGAGAAAAAATCTTCTCCATGGAAATGGCCAACTTGTTAGTTAAAGGCTACAGACGGTTTTCAATGGAGCCTTGCTGGCTGTCAAGAATGCATGAGGCAGCGGAGTTGTTTGGGTTGGGAGCATGAGTCGGATTTTTCTCCCCTCTTTTGAGGACAATGAAATGTAACAGCTTTCCTTCCCCTCCGAGCTGCACCGAGCGACCCGAGTCGGGAGACAACAGCACAGATACAATCTCTGGAAATCATGAAGTGACTGAAGAATGGCTGCAGGGTTCTGAATAACTAACTAAAGTCCTCTGTGTTTTCTTTAGCAAGTAAAGAAAATACTTTTAGCGTTTTAGTGTGACTTCTGGGGTCAGGGGGGAATCTCGAGTCCAAACACAACAAACCAGTGTGCAAATCACTGCCAAGAGTCTGATAGTTAGGCTGGGAGCTTGCCTTGAGGCTCAGATGTGTGAATATCACTCATGGAAGGCAGGCTGAATTTGAGGTTTTGCTCAGATCATGGGAATCTATGCCCTTGCCTTTAAAATGCTGACTGCGCTGAGTGTCCCTCAGCAGCCCATGGAAACAGCAGGTGCTGATGCTCCTTCCCTCTCCAGAGGCGGAGGAACACCCACGAGTCTAGTGCCACAGGATCAGAGAATCATTTAGGTTGGAAAAGACCTTTAAGATAATCAAGTCCAACTGTAAAACCTTGTTGGGTCTTTCTCGCAGCACACATGGACACATCAAGGACACCGTGCAACGAGTCACTGTTTTGCAGCCTGCAAACACAAACCACATCTCTCCCTTGGGATTCTCAGGTTTGATTCAGTACACCTGAAAATGAAGTGCTCCCAAACTGCTAAGGATGGAGCAGCACAGAGCAGCTCAGCCCACCACCTGGTGCAGATGATTGCATCACTAGCCAACTCATTACAACATCACTGGTTTGTTAAATTCTCATAGGAAACAGCTGATCAGCACAGAGTGATGGAACCAGGGACACAAAGCACGTTAAAGGAAGAGCCAACCTCCTACGTAGGGACTGCAAAGGTGGAGGTCTGTGGAGGCTGAAAACTGTCGTTTCTGATTCTCATCTTCTTCTTTCTGAAAAACCAATGATCCGTCTGCTTTCACCAGCTCCTTCCCCAAATAGGATCTTTCAGCTTTTCTTCTGTGTCTGCCGTAACGAGAAGAGCAACAGCTGCGACACAGAAATAGGAGTGTCTGGGGGAACACATTAGCACCAACACAATACAGATGTGAGTCGAGACAAACTAAAAACCTCAATAAAGAAACAAGAAAAGAAGGATTCCTGTTTCCTGGCTTTTTGATTTCTGGTGTATTTGCTACTGGAACCTCCATTTCTACCCATCCCTCCTTAAAGCCTTAGCCTTTGTTTGGCTTGCACTGTTAAAACAGAGCCAATCTTCCAGTGCAATATTCTGAATAAAGTAAAAACTAATTATTCTATCTTCAAATATGCATTCAAGAGATATTTCAGGGGTTTATTTTGTTTGCATATGTAGTAAATGAACACTTGTATTAGCCCATCCACCAGTGAGGTAAGAATATTATTCCTATTTCATTTACCCCACCTGTCTTCATTGGCATGGGTGGAACAACCCTGGTACCATAAAGAGTAAAACAGCACTTCAGGAGCACATGCTGTTTGTTTCTTATGATAGCGGTGGGACTGCTGTAGCCACGATGGGCTTTTGTCAGACCAATATAGCTGGAACAAACAGACAAGTGTATGAGGGCTTCTGCTTTTCTGGTATCAACACGATTAGCCTAATAAAATACATTACTTCTCTCTTCAAAATGGTCCTGTTATTCATGACATTCCAATAAATGAAATCCAGATCACATAGCATGTGCACTTTGCCTTCTTTTCTTCCCTTACATTACTGTGCATGCAAATGAGGAGCTCGTAGGGTTCCCACAGCCTTGTCTGTACCTCTTAGGCGGTTATACTGTACAGCTTCATCACAAAGCCATCTGCTCCCAGAGAGAAAGGCAACATCTGACATACCATGTACCACGACCCATGAAACAGCCTCCAAAGGACAGTAGTGGGCAAATGATACCCTGCATCTGCTCAGCTCACATTCATTTCCAGCCACCTAAGGTTTGGCTGAGACAGCTCTTCTAAACCCAAATACATATGTTGGCTTAGAAGCACCAGAGTAAAGTGGCCTAACAAACCAAAGCAATTGGTTTTAATAAGAATCTTGGCTTGTTTTGACAATGCACTGAATCTTCATGCTGGCACCACAAATGTTTTTTTAGGAAAACGTATGCATCTTTGCAGCACTCAGCAACTAAATCCTCTCTTCACTTCATGGAAAGGGTTTCCTGGCTATCCGCTTTCTAATGTATTCCAAGTCCTTTGCAGCTGATTGTTGTCTGAGCTGGAAATACTTTTATATTAAGCTCAACGATTTGCCCCCGTCGCATACTGTGTGCGGGCGGGTGAGGAGGGCGTGCAGGTCACAGACTGCGTCCTTCGTGTTTCCTAATGTGCTTGCAAAAGTGTGCAAGGCTGTCGAGGCATTCAGATGCTTCCTGCATCACGTTGTGCAGATGTGTTTGTAATAGCTACGGAAGCGGCTGTCTCCTGCTACCCAGCCTTATTACAGGCAGTAGCAATGCTCCCAGAGTTCAAAGGCATTTCATGCTCACTGAGCGTTTTTCAGCAAGAAATCTGAGATTAAATAAACTTGAATCCTCTCTGAGGAAAAAGCAGAAGATGGAGGGAGAGGCGCTGGCTCCCCGCTGCACAGCATGCATCTTGGTGTACCTTGGAAAACACCCAGGTGAGGTGCACCTCAAATCCAGATCTGGCCAGGACATTTCACTGCTGGGGCCGGATTTCGGTCTGTTGCAATGATGTGGATTTTGATGGGTTTGTGCCAAGGCTGCCAACCTGCTCAAAAACTGACTGTCGACCAAGATGTTTCCTAGCCTTCATTGTAACATCTCTGGGGTAACTCCTGAGGGACTTGCTGAAGATAGGATTCATATTGAATTGACAGCTTTTTTCCCATTTCCATCCATAAAAGGTGATAAATTAGTTTGTCACCAACAGAAATATTTAGCTTTTAGTGAGCACGGGCACTCATCTCTCTAGAAAGAGTAACTGCTGACCTGCTTATTCGCAGAAGATAACATTCTGCTCTTATGCTAAAGAAACAGTGCCCGGAAACACCAGCAGCAGAGGATGGAAAGATGACTCTCTGTGTGTTGCTCATCCAGGATCCAGAGAGCACGAGGAATTTAACTGTTTGATGTTTTTCCTTTCCCTAACAACTCTGCCTCTGTGGGAAAAAGAAAATACTTGAGTTATGATCAAAGTGTCATTCCTGCCTACGAGGGATGTTTGTGCAGTGTCAGCTGGCAGAGAGCTGCCCTTAGCAAGGTGGAAATGCCATTCCTGGGCACCCTCCACACCCCAAGCCAAGGGTGGGCATGATCTCCTTAGACAGCAGCCAGACACAGGCAAGATGGGATGTTTTGTTCCAGTCTGTCTGCAAGATCGAGGTGTGGAGGTGAGGCCATTCCCAGGAGCCGAGTGCTCAGCAGCCTGCTTGGGGCTCACCATCACCAGGCCAAAAAGGTGTTTGTGCTTTTAACCATGCAGATAGCTGTGCAGATGCGTCCAAGAGAAAGGAGCATGGAGACCTGCATCTTCAGCATGCTTCAGTCCCGCTGACCTCACCGAGACAAAGACACATAATACCACAGAGGATCTGGGTCCAAGGTGGTTTGAAAAGTCCTGCTAGATACCACTTCTCATCTTTAGGTGACTAAATATTTCTGAAATCCCATCCCAAACACCCTCGGAGACTATGGATGATCTGCACTTAAGTCTTTCCTGGGCTGCACAGTTGAAGGTCACTACTATGATGCTGGAAAAACTTTCCAGGTCGTGATCCAGTAAGCCATCAAGCTCATAAATTGAGAACGATGCAGTGGCAATCAGCACATCTTCTCTGCTGTAGACAATATGCTATGAGTCCAGGACAGATCTAAAAGCCTGAGAAACAGACATACAAAAGTGTTGTGTCCTCTGTCTGAGCTTCGAATCCCAGGGAGGGTGGAAATAGCAATGTAGGACAGCTGTGAGTATGCTTAGTATTAATATCAAATATAATGGTAATTCAAAACAGAGTCTTTTGGTACGGATCTGAACTGCACAAGCCAAGTTATGAAATGATATTAGCATCTGGATCTGAGAAGCGGCTGAGATTAAGCTGGCCTGCATTTGCCATATGTCTCATCTGCAGAGAATATTTAAATAAGTAAACACAATGAGTTAATAAATACATGATATAACTTTGCAAGATAAGCACCTCTGTGTGCTAGTGGCATGGCAGATTGTCAGAAGGTTCACAGCCAGTGGAAAGTCTGAAAGGGGAAGATTTAGATGGCACAATACTGAGGTTGGGGTTTTTTTGAGTATTCAATTGACTGAATAGCATAGCCCAGAATGGTGAACATTTATGATGATCCTTATCTTCTGGCAGGTGAGAGAATCCTGTTGCCATTGCCAAAGTCTTAACTCATTAGAAAATCAGTGAGTCTTCTTGGAAACATAAGCTGAAACCTTTCAAAGACCTTCTAGCTACATCCCTGTGTAGGCAGAAGGGACTATCATTTGAACAGCATCAAAGGTACAGAAAGTCATGCTGCTTTCCAGCAATTCCCTGATAACACCTAGAGGGAGAAACAAACCTGCTGGTGGTCTAATCTGAAAAGAGGGGGTTGGTGGGGGAGTGCTCAGTGCTGGTTCTGGGAAAGAAATTATTCCTTAAAAACAAGCCAAACAGATCCACTCTCCTCATTTCATTTTTATCTGTGCCTGCATCTAAATGTGTCCAACGAGGACTTAACCTAGAGAGGATTTCAGGATTTGGCCCAAGAGGAACTCTTGAGACACCACCAGAGTTCAGTCTCTTTATTAAGGAATCTCTCCCCTTTGAACAGGAGACTGAGGACTTGACCACAAGTTCAGTGGCATCCGGTTGCTTGGCCATATCCACAGGCTTCTAAACACATCCACCTCCTTGAGCAGTTCACTCTGACTCTAAATCACATTCCTATACTGATGGAGAAGGGAGAAAACTGTTAATTGCATACCAAGGACATTTTTACCTAGAAACTTTTTGGAAGCTCAGCATGTCCCTAGAAGATGTCAACAATTTGATTCTAAGAGGCTCTGGCAGTCGATCGTACTATCAGTTTATCAGCCTCGGCATTTTTGCTTTGGGTGGTACAAAATGTTCCCAAAATCGATGCTGCAATTAACAAAGGGCGCTTAAAGTGATCACTTGCAGCAAGTTTTAGAGACGTTCAAAGACTGAGTTTATTTTGGCTCTCCAAACCAGAACCCATAACGTTGTTTTAGTTTATAACAGGACTTTGCTTCAGTTCTTGCATGGATGGATACAAAAAGGGCTGAACACGTTAGAGATGCACAAGCTGAGTCCTCCTGACCACTCCTGCTTCCTCCTCTTTTACACAGGATGCTGTTAGTTGGGTCATTCAGTAGAATCAAACCACATATATCCAGGTTTCGTGGGGTTCATTTCAAACAGGTGTAAGATCCCTGGTTTACACATAAAGCGGCAGTGCCTCTCCCTATTAAGTCTTCCACTGCTGAGAAATGTTTACCCCATAACAAACAGTGCAGGAGGGCAAACAGATGAGTAAAGATCTGATACACGAAAGTAGGTTGTATCTGTACAGACTATCAATATGACTTTTCCCTTGCCTCTCGCTTCTAATTTGTGAACTAATTAAATTTCACACAGGCTGGCTGTGATGCTTAGTGGATTAAATGGCTATGATGCTTAGCGGATTAAAAGGTTATGATGCTGAGTGGATTAAATGGTTACGATGCTCAGAGGATGAATGCGTTAGGAATTCAGTCCGAGTAGGAGACGCTGCGCAAGTAAATTCAGTTGCCGTTCCAGCTTTCTCTTCCCATTTTTCTTCCCCACAAGGAGCTGCACATATGTCAGGTAGGTAAGGTAGAAGAGCTCTGCACTACAGGATTGTACTTCAGCTCACTACACCTTCCCACTTCTCCAGCTCTGAGGCATTAAGATGAAGGCTCCATACCCACAACAACTGACTTCAAAGGTAATTTGCACTTCCACCACCTGATCTGAAGACATAAAGAACATCAAGCGGGATTTTGTCAGTGATACGGAGAGGTATAAAATATATTCTAGGACATGAAACAGAAGGGTGAAACAGCTTGAACCAACTAGATGGAGCAATCAGCCCAAGAGCACAAACACACAGAAATATGATGGGTATGAAATCATTCAGAGCCAATCAGTAAGCTCCCAACTTCTAAAGCAATTTCATAATTGAGTAATGGGACACAGCAGGGTCTGAACTATTGTGTATTATAATCTGAATGGAATGCTGTGAGAAGGCTGGAGCAATCTGATCGCACCGAGCCCTCGCTCACCAGAAATGCCTTTGACATATTTCCTTAAAGCGCAACAACGAGAGCAGAGTAACTGCTTGTTAATGACACCCTGATGGGTTGTCTGCAGCACTGAAACTGAGATAGCATAGATTGGAAAGCATGTGCCTCTCCTTGGCTGGAGTTAACACACCAGCCCCCACAGACTGCCCACCCACTTCAACCTTAATCGCCGGCGTGCCTGTACAATCACCAGTTTCACTTCGCTACATATTTCCTCCCCCAGAACTTAGCTTATAAAACAAGAGGCTCTAATAATCCAAGATGATACAACGCCAGCCTCCTGTCATGGATTAGTGCTCTTGCTCCATGCTGGCTAACCCATGGCTATCTGCACAGCTATGTAGGCTGGGCTCCTTCCCTTTCCTATTTTTCAGTCTGTCCTTGGACAAGCATGCATTAACCCCACCAAAAAAATATTACCTCTTTCTGTTTTTAAAGACATCGCCCATTCTGCCTCCTCTGCTCCGCTTATCTTTCCTCTGCTTGCAGACAAACCTGGAAGGAGACAAAAGCTTGGACTCTGGACCTACTCGACAGTGATACAGCACAGATTCAGAGTCTAAGATGTGCTGTGTGAGCAAGGCAAACCCTCAGTCCGCTGTGAGGAGAAGGCTGGAACACATCCTTCGTGTTCAGATCCATTTTATGGATGTGGTCCACTGTGGAAAAGGATACAGGACCTTGTCCTGGCTCCTGTGATCCAGCCCAGATGGAACTATTCAGGGGAGAGGGTGCAGCTTTCTGGAGAGCAAAGGACAGGTTCTGCTGGAGAAGGCTAAAGGGTGGGTGCAGCAGCTGTGGCAGCACCATGAGGGCACAATCAGAGACTGCTGCAATAAGTAGGAAGCCTTCTTGTGTTGGGGACCAGACAATCAAGCCTCAGAGGTGATGGAAAGTTCAGGAGCCAGAAGGGACTTGTGCAACCCATTCAAAAAGCCATTGAGCCTCCTTGGATTGCAAGAGACCCCCTTTCCTCCCTCAGAGTTGTTTGGTTTTTTGAGTGCATACACTTTTCCAAAAAGAAACTTTGAGCGCTCTTGCTCTCGCTTAGCATTTACATGCTCTAAGACATCAGTTTGGAAATCAAGGATCTCCTGTTGTCCTCACCGTAACAAAGTCCCAGCTTGGACGAGAGCAGTCTCGAGGTTGGCCCTCAGCATCCCTGTGCTCTCAGAAATGTTTTTTTTCATTTGTCAGTGTGATCTACTGTTGGAAGGAGAAGGATGCTGCAGTGTCCTTGAACTCATGGGGACCATTCCTGCTCTGCCACATACATGAATATATGGTGTGTTAACAGCAGAGTAACCTTGGCTGGGCCACCTGAGGTCAGGGCCAGCCCATATGCAGTTACAGCTCCTCTCAGGAACTGCCATAAAATGTTACTACAGTTGGGTTGTGGGCTACGAGGAGCCTGATATGCTCCATCAGCCAAAGTCCCACCCGAAAAAGCACTAGAAATGGCAATGAGGGAGATTTTCAAAAGTGCTTCGGGACAGTCGAAGGGATGCACATTTGCCCAACCAGACTTTCAAAGGTTCCCTCAAGATACAAGAAAGCTCCAACTGGGAGCTCATAAATGGGTTTCTAGCCCGTGAAACTACTGATAGCACACATTGGACTGGATATCCCAGGAACTCCACTGCCAGCAAGTCGCAGTAGAACACGTGGTTTCTGTGGCCCAAATGTATGGATGCCCACTGCCTTCAGATTGCTCCAGGAGAGACATGGACAGCACGGTACTTCCAAGGGTTAGGAATCAAGAATAAAGCCAACGAAAAGAGCCATGAAGGGCAGAACTGACATAAGAGAACGGAAATAAAGCAAGAATTGTGCTTCAAAACTGGAAAAGCACTTTCCAAAAATTTATCCCGCAGAATTTTAGACCTCTAAATACCAGCCTGGCTTCTTTCCTCTGCCCAAGAAGCTGTTTTCACAAAACCGGTGAAAAAAAGCCTCTTGCTAAATTCCGAGCTTACAAGGATGCTGCCCAAAGCTCACTTGAGCTTATTGCCAGATGAGTTACTGAATAGATCTTTTCCCTGAACTGACAAATTTTAAGCCAATATTGAAGGGTCTCAGCAAGTACAATGGATACGTGGGATGGGAGGAACCTGGTTTTGAATACTACTCGTATCCTTCAAATCAGGAGGTGCACTGCATGGACATTCCCAGGGCCCAGCACTGTGAGCAGAAAGGCTCCCTCCAACTTCAGACAGACTTTAATCAAGCCCATGTGAGCTGTGTGCATGCATGCAAGACAGTCTGCATTCGGACTATCAAACACTCACAACAAACAACTCACTAATAAGCTACAGACCAAGATTTTCTCTTTCTTCAGAGATTATTAAAAAAAAAAAAAGTTTCCAAATAACAAGTTTCTCTGGGAAAAATCCAGCCTTTTCATAGAGACAACTCACATACCGGAAAGAAGGCAGCATTACTCACATAAATTATTCATTACAAATTATTCACCCTGTTCTTGCAGCCAGCGGTGCTTTTCCTACACCTGGAGCTGTGGAGAAGTCAAGTTAGTGTCACTTCAGAGAGAGGGGACAGGTTATTGTAACCAGCCGTGTGACACCCAGCCAGACTGAGTTGATTGTGGGACTTCCTGACACTGCGTTTGTCACTGAGCCCCAGTTTGTCCTCCCTTTCCCTTCACCCACCCAAGCACACCTGAGCCAGCAGCGCTGACTAAGGTCGAGGGGCAGCTCTCATGTTGATCCAAGCCAGGCTGGATGGGGCAATGCGAGAACATTGGCAGGAGAAGGCACCGTTCTCACATTTGCACTGCACTGCCAAGTGAGAGAAGAGTTTGACATGAGAGAAAAACCTGTGGCTGGGAATGGGACTAGCTCCGCTCTCAGCTGCTTCTCAAAGCTAGCTGGTTTGCAACATTAATAAACCCAGTCAGCTCAACTTTTGCAATACACGTTCTAATTTCTCCAGCAAACACAGCACATGTTCACTCTGAGACTGGGGCTTCTTCAAGCTTTTCATCTGCAGAGGGATGAGCAGCTGCAATTGCAGCAAACAATAGAAGCAAAACTCTCACCATGGTGCACAGAGGCATTTGGTATTGCGCAAGGTCATGAAGAAATGCTTCACCAATGCTGCACTACTCCTGTGGGGCTGGGATGGCCACAGAGCACCAACAGACTGGGTCTACATCAATATAGAGATAAAGGTATGGTTAGGAGCCAGTGTGAGATCTTCCTCGCTGCCCCTTCTGCGAGCTTCACTTCTACAGCAGTTTCCACTGGGAGCAGCTGATTTGCTGCCTTGGAAGAGAATTATGGGGAAGGCACAGGGTGGTACTGAAGTCACTGCAGAAACTGGAAGAACGCTGTTGCTTGTTTCTGCACATTTTTGTCCATAGATGCCTTTTTTGTAGATCTACAACCCATTGCTGTGCACAAAAAATGTCCTTTTCTTGCCCAGCAGTAGTTCACCTGAGTGCCTCTAAGCTTCAATCCACATCAAGAAGCAATCTGAAGAAAACATCCCAGGTGTCGTTAGCACCTTGAAGAAGAAAAACAGAAAGAGCATGCGGTATCAAACCGAGTGATAAAATTCCTGTTTATTGAGAGTTCCCAAGGGTCAGTGGAAGTGAAGCAATAAGAATTCATTGCAAAGCACAGCAAAGCTTTGTAGGTTTTTCCCTTGAAACTTAGGTTCATCATCAACATTTACTAAAATATTGTTGTTCACTGTCAATGCCAAAGTCATAAGAGGAAACAAACACAGCACACAGAGGGAATTCTATGAGGACTCCCTTGTCTCAGGACTGTGGATGCTGCAGCCAGGTTGCGGGTGGGTGTGTAATGACTTCCATCTCCCAGTTCTAGTAGAGCTCCTGGCATGACAGAGCTTCAGTGCAAACACATACACCCTTCTTGGGGTCCCAGCATTACCGTGTGCTAGGGTTGTACAAAACAGCAGGGCCTGTTTAATTTCAGAGTTTTATTCTTCCTTCTCATACATCAAAAATGGTCTTATCTTCTACCACATATTTACATTTTCCAACTGTGAAGCTCTGAAGACAAATCCTCCTGTTGTCTGATAGTCCAAATGAACAACAGTCAAGGAAACCATGGAATCAGGCATTATTCTGTATCTGTCGTGTTCTTACATTTTTCCAGTGCAGCCACAGTCAGGTCATACAATGTAGAAAGAAATGTTTTGCTGTGAGGGTGGTGAGGCACCAGCACAGGTTGCCCAGAGCAGTGGTGGCTGCCCCATCCCTGGAGGTGTTCAAGGCCGGGTTGGATGAGGCTTGAAGCCCCTGAGCCAGTGGGAGGTGTCCCTGCCCTGGACATCCTGAACTGAATGTGCTTTGAGGTGCCTTCCAACCCAAAACGTTCCATGGTTCAGTGATTCTATGAATTGAGCCTGGGCTGAATTTCACACGTAAGACAAAGCTGCACATTATTATGTACCCCAAACCAGGACACACTTTTTACTGACTGAGAGCTTTTCCTAGATGTTAAATGATTATTATTATTATTGAGCATTTCAAGTATATACTTTAAGTAGTTTAAAAGGAATTACTGGAAGAGAGGCAGTTGTGAATTTCAGCTTTTTTGCTTCATCTTGCTCTGAAGCTGACAGCAGAACAATGAGGACTTTCAGACAGTTAAGTGCCATGGGTGTACTTTAAATCCCTTTTGAAGAGATTAAATGTCAGTTTGAACCAGCAGTTCCTGTGAACTGATGTTCTCCTTTGGCAGAGGCCCCTCCAGTAGAAGACATGAGTGCACGTTCCAGTGTGTCTGTTCCAGCGAACAACTCTTCTTGCCATCTTCCTCCTACTTTCGCATCTCGCATCTGCTTGAAATTTAGAGGCTGATTTAGCAGACCTGACTTTGGCTCCTAATGAAGGCATTCTGACTTGTCAATCTCTGCGACGGCTGCTGTGAGAAGCCTTGATAACAACTTGGGTCGTATCCACTCTTAGAAGCCAACACCTAATGCTAGGCCATCTGGACACCCACGAAGTGCCAAACACCATCGTTCTTACTCAGTCCTGCTTCCTGCTCAAGTCAAACGGTATTTTGATGAGTGACTGCAAAAATGCTCAAGGTTTGACCCTCGCCTGTTTGCCTCGCCGTCTCCAGGCCCTCTCCAGCAGTGACGATGGTCTGCTCATCGGCTGTTGACTCAGTTTGCAAGAGAGCCAGCTGAAAATTTTTCAGCAAAGCAATTTCTCATCCAGTAAAACCTATTCAAAAATCAAAATATTTCTCGGCAGTTTGTCAATTTCAATGAAATTTTACAACAGGAGAATGTCAAAACATGGTGTTTCATCACAGCCACAGTGGTTTTTTTGAATGGCATTGACGTGCTTCATTTCATTATGGTCTTTTTGCTTCCACTGCTGCACATAGTTGAGTATTGGCTCAAATCTTATACAGATTTTTTATTTTGCACTACCTACTGTCTTGGTTTTTCCAATTTTTGTATAATAGGAAAGCAGAAACAAAACCAAGATCATCTAAATAAAGTTCTTTTTTCTGGATAGTTTCTTAATTTACGCTTCATGGGCAGCTTCCAAATTTTACCTTCTCATCTCAATTTGTAACAAAAAAGAAGTGGGGAATGTCAGAGCTTCTCCTGGAGAGGAAATTCCACTTTCTAACCAGCTCTTGTTACTGCTCAGCCCTCACCCAGCTGAAACCTTGGCTCTGTGGGAAGGTCCAAGGTGGATCTGATTCACAAGCCTAGCAACAGCAGGAGAGTACAACTGGCAAACCAACCCTTTGTGAAACTCAGTGAATCATCACAGCTTTCATGCAGGCAGCCCTCCTTGCAAGGAAAATGTACCTCAGCAACAGAAATAAGATCTTAAATCAAATCAGATGCAGCTTGAAATATTTGTCTACCATTTTTCTGGGAAGAGGAATTGTAGTAGAATAAATCCCCACAGTTACTTTACTCCAAAGAGGGAAGAAAAAAAGAGTTTCTTAATGTAGTTTGACCAAAAATGAGGGACACACAGGAATGTGAAAAAATCAGGCCACTGAAGTAATAATACCATGTGACAGCCTTGGGCTTTGGTTGAGGAGCTAGAACCCTCACCGTACCCTGCCATGAGCAGAGGAAACCCTTCCTGGGGTGAGTCACGTCATGAGTGCTTGTGAAATGTGAGATGTGCGGCCACACAGTGCAGAGTGGCCTATCTGGGTGAGATTCAGCCAGTGTCTCCTCTTCCAAAGGAGCACTCCCTTGAACAGAGACACTCCTTTCTTTCTGAAGGTACTTTCTTAACTGCTGGAACTCGTCTTTCATTTGCTCAAGTTTACTGGTTTCTGTGTATTTGCTGATCAGCTGAGGGAGCAGTGAAGGAGAAGGTGGAGGGCCACACAAGCTGGTGCAACGCAGACTGAATGTTATCTACAGAAAGATAGAGGAGACATGAGCTGGCAGGATGGAATCAGATCCAAAAAGATGTTGGCAAATCAACTACCATTTTCCCCTTTGCTTTCTTTTGTTGTCCTTGCAAGGTTCCACGTTTCTCTAAAGGCATCATCCCAGAAGTCCAGCAGTACCCACAGGAGTGTTTGATGCAGGAAAAAACCTTGGACCTCTTCTAAGGCTTTGGGCTGTTTTTAAGACCACCTGTAAAATGACTTCACTTCTACAAGACAAACTAAGGTTGGTGGTGTAGTCCTAGGAGCTGAAGAACCTTTCTCACCATTGGTAAGAGAATTCAGAATATCAGGTTGATCTTGACCAAATTGTTCCAGTTTCCTCAGCCTTTGCTCCTACACCCACCAATATTCTGTTGAACCTAATCTACAGCCTTTGGATCACACTCGATAACTATGTGTCCAGTCTATGGCCTGTTACCTGTTCTTGTCCACTTTCCTGAGAACCCTACAGCCTTTTCCACTTGGCATCCAACTGGAGATGAGTCCAGTTGTGAAATGACCTCACTCTCATCACAAGAACAGGGGAACTGAGTTTTTCGCCCACAGATGCCCACCAAAGAGTTATGAACTACAAGGTTAGATCACAGGGTGGGAATTTCCCAGCAGAGCTAGGAAGAATCTTAGAGCAATTTCAGTGCAAGGAAACAAACAATAACATATTTCAAATGTGACTGGTGTGGAGCCCCAAATATCTGAGGCTGTCTACCCTCAAGCAGAGCCCTGAGGACAACAGATCCTTCCCCCAGAACGCTGTCATTAGGGTGCACTGACCATGTAGAAGTAGAAGCAGAGAGCAAAGAGCTGGAGCCAGGCTGTGGTGCTGGCCTGGGCGATGCAATAAGGCCCAGACAAGAAGCAGTTTTCTTCAACAGTAAGCTGCTATTTTTACCCATCTTGCATCTCTAACCAAAGAGACGATTGAAGTCAGTGGGCTTTGCTCTATTGTAAGTCATACTAGCATCAACCTCTGGAGGTGTCTCCTTGGCTGCTGTGGGGCTGGGCAGGAGCACTTCTGGCTCCCCACTCTATCAACACCCCTCTGATCTTCAGTATTTCTTGTGCAGGTCAGACCACTCAAGCCAAAAATCCCAGTGGACCTATCTGCCCTGTCTAAGAGAAGTAAGATGGGTTGTGAGTGATTTCTCATGGGTCACGTAGCCCATGGTGAGCACAAGAGCCTGCAACAGGGCAGCTGGAGGTGTGATGAAGACTACTCCATCGCCTCATCAGCCACTGACCGCTGCTGCTGCACCACCCAACGCACAGCATTAGCTTCAAGGGATTACAGAGGAGAAGCCGCAGGGCATGGACATGTCCACATCAATATGTGAATATCTCATGTTGCTATTTATACATGGAGGTGATGGTTTCCTATAGCTTCCCGCATGCCCCTGCCCCTCGGTCACAGCCATTGGTCGCCTCCCCAGGGGCTGTAGCTGGGCCGAGCAGTGGAGGCACGCTCCATCTCCCACTTCATGCAAGGTGGCAGCTCTATTTATTCTCCATTTTTCCTTCTCCCCATCCCCCGGCCGCGATGTAGGCTGAGGGAGTGGCAGCACTTCCCAAATCCCAGAGCAATAGATCTGGAGTGAAGTCACGAATAACTGCAGCTTCACGGGAACGAGCTGGAAAAAAGAGCTACGAGGGGGGAACATGCTGTTATGCCAGAACCGCCTGACATCTAGTAACACTGAAAAAAGCAAGGGGAGGGAATATTATCGCCCCTTCTGCAAATGGTTTGTTTCCCCAATATTTCAGTGCCTGGGTGTGGGAAATCTGAGCTCAGCTGGAATAAAATGGAGCGAGACGGGCAGAGTTTGCAGCTCTGGCAAAAATGAGCCCTTGGCCCAGCATCCTGCAGAGGGATGTTCAGTGGAGGCTCCTGTGCGCAGCTGGGGCAGCTCGCTGAGGATCTGTGCCATCCTCCTCCCCGCTATTCAACTTTGAGTGCTGTATTTCAGCTCTTCGCAGCTTCACTTGCTCTATCTGCAGTGACCAGAACTTCTCATCACACCATTGTGACAAAGTCACTGTCTTTCTTAAGCAGATGTTTAATACAAGAAAATGCTCTGATCTCCAACGCTTTTGCCAAAGCTTCACTCCCAACGTTGTCTCCCCTGTTCACCAAGGACCCTGCAATGCCGCACACTGCACAGACAAACCCAGAGGCTGAAGACTAGACTTCGTGAAAACATATAAATTAACATATGCCTCCTAGGGGGGTTGTTAGGTTCAGCTCATTAGTGGTTTAAAGCATATCCAATGCTCGAAGTTATTTGTTTGTTTGTATTTTTGCAGCTGTCCTTAGTTCTCTTAGGTCAAGTAGAGGTGTGAGGTCCAAAATAGCATCAGGATGGCTGAGCTTATGTTTCCAGCCCTGAAAAAACAATGAAGTGCTAATAAATAAAAAAAAAAAAAAAAAAATAGTAAAAAAAAAGCCTTGTGAGAAAGATTTCACTCCAAAGCAAACAACACACACAACAGCATGGAAATGCAGCAGCCCTTGCTCTCCAGGGAGGGGAGCTGCTGCCAGCTACTTTGGGAGAAGTGGAATCTCGGTGGCTTAGGGAGGAAATTTTGGACACAGGTAGCAGAATAAGAGAAGTCACTGGATCTTTGCTCCTTATCTACAGTCTTGCAGCTCAGCTGAGTGGCTGACATGGGGTCAGGGAAAGCCATCCATCTGATCCAGCTGGTCATTACCACTGAGGACCAGTTCTGCTTGCTCTGGTTCCTCACAGTTCCATGGAAACATCACCAGGTCCTGCAGAGTGAGTGCCTCTCTCAAGCAGTGATGCTTTAGCCCAGGGTGATTCTCAGCACATAACCCAGTGAGGGGGTGCATGATCTCAAAATATAGGGAAAATGCTCAGGCTACAGGGAGCGGCTCTTCCTCAAGAGAGCTATTTTTTCCCCATCACCCTACCCTTAAAGACAAAGACGTTCTTGACGTGGACCCAATCCTGGTTTTAAGTGTTACTAATTTTTCCATCTGAGCATAGCAGCACAGGTCTGGAAGTGCTTGTAAAGGCATAGGTAAGGATTAGAAGCCTCAAAAAGATGATCTAGAAGTGCTGTCACCCTTCTCTGGAGTGCATTGATTGCTCAAAGCAACTCCTGCACATCCCTGTGCATTCTCTGAAAGCAAAAAGTTCCAGTTTCTTCTGCAGCTGGCAATGTTGGAGGAGACCTGAATGTCTCTGCATTCTGGGATGGACAAACATCAAACTGGAAAAGAAGATCCACTGTTCACAAAGGCTTGTAGTGATAGGCCTATGGGCAATGGGTATAAACTGGAGAGGGGCAGATTTAGACTGGACATAAGGAGGAATTTCTTCACCATGACAGCGGAGAGGCCCTGGCCCAGGTTGCCCAGGGGAGCTGTGGCTGCCCCATCCCTGGAGGTGTTCAAGGCCAGGTTGGATGGGCCTTGGGCAGCCTGAGCCAGTGGGAGGTGTCCCTGCCCATGGCAGGGGGTGGGACTGGATGATCTTCAAGGTCCTTTCCAACCCAAACCACTCTACGATTCTATGACTTCTGAAAGGAGCAGGGCGGTTCTCTAAGGGACTTGGTCCTGTTTGGATGGGTGACTGCATGGTTTGAGATCTGCTGGATGAGAAGCAGCACTGTTGGGAATTCGTGACTCAGAGCGGGCCAGGGCAGCATCGAAAAGGTGTGTGAATTGCAGGGCAGCACGTGGCTCTGCGTGGCACACTCACCATTAGGTGATATAGAAGCAGGTTGAGGGTTAAGGCAAAGCCTGCAGACCAATAGAAAGGTTACATGAGGACCTCTCCACTTGCTTTGGTTAACTCCATCAGGTTGTACCATCATTTTTTAGCAAAGAAACCCCACTAAAAATAAACGACCCCTCGGCTTGTGATGGACCCTTCATTCCTGGGTGTAAACATTGCTGGGAGGTGATGGAAGAACAAACTGTCAAGTAACACTCCGGTGGAAACTTTATCCCTGAAAATTACCCTGAGCACAGCAGGAGTACTGCTCAGTATCCTGCCTTTGAGAAGAGGTCAGGGAGAGTCTTCCCACAAGATCCTGTTCTTTCTAGCAACCACTAAATGCAGCCATCTTTGCTGTAAAAAGAACAAACTGCATTTTTAGAGCTTCAGAGGTAAAAGCGAGCCTTTCCAGAGAGGCTTTATTGCAGCATCTAGTGAAGGGGTGACTTTTTGAGAGGCAGGGAGACACTTAGACTACCCTTTCAATTTAACGACAGCCTCCTAACAAGAAATTCCCTTCCATCCCCAGGCATTCCCATCCCCGATTCCACCTTACAGGTTTAATCTTGACAGTCATTAATGATGGGCTCTGCCCGGGCAAAACCACCAGGCCTGATCCAGTGGGAGGTGTCCCTGCCCATGGCAGGGGGGTTGGAACTGGATGATCTTTAAGGTCCCTTCCAACCCAAACTCTTCTATGATTCTATGATTCTATGACTCTATGACTTACATTTTCTTTGCTGGAGCCAGAACCCTACCTGAAGGGGGAAGAAGAGGTTCACTTCCAAGCACAGGAGATGCTGTGTGGTTGCAGGGGCAGTTAGATGAAAGCTCATTCAAGGCGATTCTGCAGGCTGCACACCCGGCACAAGGGCTCCACTGCTGCGTCTGGCTGCTGAGTGCCATTCCAGCGTGCAGGACAGGAGTTGGGGGCAGGCTTATCTTACGCCGGTCAAACTCAAACCCATTCCAGGAGAGTTTTGTTGTTTTGTTCCTTCTTCGAGGGAATGAGCTCAGATGAAACTAAAGCAGGTGCTAATTAAAACCAGGTCTATTCTTCAAACTGGGCTTTTAATTACTGTAAAAATATGTCAAGGAAAGTTGCAAAGGGGAAGAAAAATAGTAATTTCTTGTGCTACCTGCCATTTTCACTTGATTACCATCACACTTTTCTGTAGAGCAAAAACATCAGTCCTTCATAACAAACTCCTCTCTTGGGGGCTAGTGTGAATTGAGAGCTGTGAGGCCCTGCCATGGGTTCCAAAACTAGCAGAATAATGTCTGTAACAGACATGCTACCTAATTAAATTGTTAGGGAACAGGCTTTTATATCTTTAACACCTAATTTACTATTGTTTCTTTGAAAGTGTTTGGCTTCCCTGTGGTTTTTTGGGCCTCCCTTCTCAGTTTTACGATGGCTTTTAAGTTTTGCCTGTGTGTTTCAACTAAATAACCGTTTTGGAGTTTTTGTTAGGGTCCCGACTTGAGTCAGACCAAGGGAAGCAGGGGTCTATTTTACTGTTGTCCATGCTGGGTGAGTTACCACTACCGTGCTAATTATGTAATTACCCTATTTTAATAGCCATTGTATACTGCTTTATTGCTAACAAATCTTATTTCCTCTTTCTTTGTTCACTGATCGAACAGTAAATGTATAAGGACACACACAAACTTTATACAGTGCTATAAACGGCAATACAAGCCTTGCAAGATTTAGCAGGGCTCAACCATAAACAAGCATCTTCAAGGTAGCTGCAGGTTTATCCAAATCTACATGCCAGTAATGATGATATAATTGTTGTTTACCAGGAAAACACAAAAATAGATTAATTTGAAATATCATGGAATCATAGAGTGGTTTGATTTGGAAGGGACCGTCAAGATCATCCAGTTCCACTCTGTGCCATGGGCAGGGACACCTCCCACTGGGTCAGGGTGCTCGAAGACCCATTCAACTTGGGGCTTCCACCACTGCTCTGGGCAACCTGGGCCAGGGCCTAACCACCCTCACAGCAAAACATTTCTTCCTAAGATCTCATCTCAATCTCCCCTTTTTCACCCCATAACCATTGGCCTCATCTTAACCCTGCATTCCTTGATCAAGAGCCCCACCCTCCCACTCAGCTTTTCCAGAGCCCCTTTCAGCACTGAAGCTGCTCTAAGATCTCCCCACAGCCTTCTCTTCTCCAGGCTGAACAACCTCAACTCTCTCAGCCTGTCCTCATACGGGAGGTGCTCCAGCCCTCGGATCATCAAATACCAAGTGCTGCGCTGCAATGGCTGTTCGCTTCTTCGTGTGAGTTACAAGGCACTCACTGCTGTGGATCACACCTAAGATGTTTAGACTGCGCTGTACCAGAAATGAGTAATGAACATGTTAATTGGTTATTTCCTCCCTGACAGTTGAAGAAAAATGAAATATTTGGCCTCAGAGAGTTAGGGGAATGTATGTTCGAAAATATTGCTGAATTCTCCGTAGTCCCCGGCTGACAGGACGTGGTAGGATACCATTCAACACACCGAAAATATCAAAATACAGTGAGGCAGGATGAAAAGGGGGAATGATAACAAATTCCTAGGAGGCATCTGAGCACCACGGAGATCAGGAGATGGGAAGAATTACTCTCGAGGTAAAAAAGATGAGAAGGGTGAGAAGCATCAACCAAGGGTAGGGAGATGAGAGGAGAACAGAATCCAGCATTTGTTGTCCATAACACCACCTGTCCTTAGAAGGTCAAACCAAACCAGCTTGCAGGTTTGGACAACTAGGACAAGAGCTGGAAATAGCTGCGGAAATTGTACCAGAGGCCAGTGCAGCCCAGGGAACAGTTAAACATCCTCAAAGGAGATGCAGGTATTTAAGGGAACGGGCTGCAGGGTGGTGGAGGTGGCAGGCTTTCCCTCGGGAAAAGGAGGCTTTCATGGCAGAATCCAGCTGAGACTCCCACATCCTGAGCCATTTCCTGGACCAAGAGCAGGGAACACATCTGGAGAGAACTAAAACATCTGGAGGGTAAAATCTTAGATGAAGGATGCTGAGATTGCTGAGACAGTACCAAGATGAAGTAGAAAGCATGAGGCATCTGGCACACACAGGGCTGAGAGAAAACCTCTCCGGGACACAGCACCCAGGACTAGAAAAGAGCAAGTAACCGGTGGGGATGGAGGGGTTTCACTGTGCAGCAGGGACCCCGACACGCAGGGATGAGGAGTGAAACCAAGAGAAAGACATTGTCTACAGAGGAAATTCACTCGTATCAGGATTTCTGAATGCTAAGATCTGCCGTTATATTGTGAGTATATATGTACTGATGATACAATTTCTTAAGGTTAAAATAAGTCTATTCCGTATGAAATTCCATCATTATAGCAAAACCTGCTTATTTTTTCCCTCTTCTTGTTTTTCCAAACAGCAAGCTCCAAATCTCATCCCCCAGCTTCCCCCAATCTCAAAGGAGATTTGGTCTCTAGACAGATAAACACACATCAAATTCTGCTGGACTTTCACCTTCACAGTGCCAGTGTCGAGCACTGTAAACCACTGCACCTGCTCATTTCCACTGACCCTAACGAGGCCCAATGCCTTCTTCCAGCCCACCCTCTGTACCAGGAGGATCTCGCAAGCAGCAGCAAGCTCTGCCACTTCACATTCCTCCTTAAATCCATCGTTTGCCAGCATATCTACTGAAAAATTGACAGCAAAAAAAAAATTGCATTAGGCTGCTGGTGTGCTAAGACCACTGTCTATCATACTGAGTAATATTGGCTCAGCGTCTCCTTGCGCTCGCTCTCTGTCTACACCCATCTGCTGCCTTTCCTCTCCTGCTTGGGTTCGAAGTGCTGGTACTGCATATCACCTGGGTCAAGGACAAAAGATTTGGGAGGCTGTGGTGGCAGCAATAAAAACAGAGACACCCACACTTGTACATATACAATGTACATGTACATGTGTATGTGTATGTATATGTATATGTATATGTATATCTGTACTTGTATATGTACGTGTAGGTATGCACATGCACGTATATGTTTCTACTTCTTTATATATCTACATCTCCTGCCCAGCCTCGTAGTCAGTGCCTTGTTTCTCCTGGCTAAGTAGGAGAAAAAGAAAGAAAAAGCCTATCAGAAAACAAGACTTCACTGAAATCAAAATATCTGCAGAGCAAGCTCTGTTTAAGCAGCTTTTTCTAGCAGGAAAATCAATGTGTTTCATTTTGTGCCGGACCAAGTGACACTTCCAACCATCACAATTGCTCTGGAAACACTTTGAGTAATGTCAACGTGCCCTGACATAGTGCAAGATAATGGACTTTGTCTTTCTGTGGTCAGAAGTTTCAATATTCTGAATTTTCACTGTCCGTACCTACTCAGACACTGATGCCTTTGCTGCTCAGGCTACAGAGAAGTAGGGCTGGAGAGCACGGGTGTGAGCTCACTGTCATACATCTCCTGCACCTCCTGCTATAGTAAGCCATGCACCAAGGGCCTGACTCTGCCCTCCTCACACAAGACCTGTGCTCAAACACCCCCGGAGCCAGCCTGCAAGCCTGTAGTATCATTCTGTTACTAAAACAAGCTGCCACCATGAAACATCCTGACCCTGCGCTCTTGACAATGTCAGCCTTGATCAGGAAAAACCTTTTTAACATGATTTTGACCTAAGCATGGGATGTATTCCAGGCCTGTGACACCAGACATGGTTCCACGTGATTTGGCAGAGCTGCATGTATGGTGCTGGCTTTTCAACCCAGGGTAGCTTTTTATTTGCTTGATAATGGTGTGGGTTAAGGATCAGAGCGCGTCAGGAATGGTCCACTATCATTTTGTGCTGTATGAGCCAAAAACCACAGTGAAAGCTTATTAATGTATGTTCATCAACAATCAGATCTCATTCACACTGGTATAAATTCAGGAAATTCAGGACTACGTTAATCTTTAAATGCACCAGGCTGGCAAGGCAGAAGCTGATCCCCTCCATCTCCATTTCTGACACCTAGCTCATGTCTCAGCCACTCTCACTGCTTCTACGACACACTGGGGAGGTCTGGAGTTTTGAATTTATGGACTGCCCCTTTCATCCAGGCCAAACCACATCTAGAATTACTAGGAGCCACCTTTGGAAGACCCAAAAGCCAAGAGCTGGCACACAGAGCCCAAAGTCACAATGTTTTGAGCCTCTGGGTAACAGCAGTCTCTCTCTTTGCTCAGGGTGCTTCTCTGTTCAGTGCTTGGCTCTTCAGGAATCTCACACAACAGCCTCATCATCCTGCTTTATTCTGCAGGACATCACTGGCATCACCATGTTGACAGCTGACATTGTGCAACTTATATCACAGTTATGCATCCACAAGCATCTATCCAGAACTAACGACCACAAATTAATAGTTTACTGCTGTTTTGCAGCTGCTGGCCCATACCCTGGGTGCTCCATCCAGGCACAGAACCATAGAATCATGGAATGGTTTGGGTTGGAAGACACCTTCAAGATCATCCAGTTCCAAACTCCCTGCATAGGCAGGGACACCTCCTACTGGATCAGGTTGCTCAAAGCCTCATCCAACCTGGCCTTCAACACCTCCATGACTCTGTGGAGTAGTCCAGAAGAGCAGCTTTCTGATGGCTACTGGTGTGATGACATCGACTAAGATCATTCTGCGACCTCTGCATTTCACACCTCTCTTTCATTTCCCAGCCAGGCTTTTACGATGCCCCTAAGAAGAGCCAAAATATGATCAATTTGTCACAACCTGTATCCCCAAGAGCTGTGTGGATGTTAGACCTCTGAGTTAAGACCTCAACTGCAAAGCATCATTCCCCTTCCCCCATTCCCTGAACGATTTCCACCAGCTTCCGCCTTGCACCTGCACATAATAGAAAGAGTTAACAACAATTTGCAGTATTTTTAACTTATATTACTCACTTGTATTGAATTATTCTTGGATCAGATATTAAATGGAGGTTTTTCTATGTCGTATCTGTCACAAATGGAAAAAAATACCCATCGTCTATGGATGAGTGTAATCCATTCATTGGTTTACAGATACAGCCCTCTCAAGGGATTGTCAGAAATAAACACGATGTCCCTGCTTGCCGGGTTTTTGCATTTGGATTGCTGAGCTAGCTGAAAAAATGTGTGAAATCGCATGTGAGCCGACAGCTCCCTATTGACTAGGCATACGAACAAGCTCCCATGTGTTATTTATTCCAGCAAGCCCACGGACTGTGCTGTGCACATGAAATGCTAGCCTGCTCTGAAATGCAAGGGGATAATAATCAATAATGCTTTGTTCGTAACGCAGCTTTCATCTGGAAAGCCCAGAGCAGTGTCAGAGGGTGCAAGCGCCTGGGGCTTGAGGAGGACGAAGCCGGCGTTGAGGAGTGGTTGCACAGACCTTCCCTCAAAAGGCAGAGCTGGAAGCAGTCCCTCCACCGCAGCAAACACCAGGGACGAGCTGCCTGCTGACAAGACACCGTCAGCACCTCTGAGACATGCTAAATACATAGATTTTTATTTGTTTGTTTGTTTAAGGACACAGTTTCTGCCAGATCGGCTTTCCGCTTACCTGCCTTACGCTGCTGTGGTTAAAAACTACTTGTTCTTTTGGGAATTCCCATGAGGTATCTAGGATATCGGCATGCCCAAAGCAAGAGTACGGCAAGATGGGAAAAGCCAAGCTTATCTCCACCCCAGCCCAGGTAGCACCTTGCTTTTATTCCCAAATGTAGGGTTTACAGCAGCATCCTCTTCCCGGGCTGGTCACACTGTGTCACCCTCAATGGCTCATCCCAGTCTCGACGGAGAGATGCCTCCACGCTGCCGCACTGCGTGGCACAGCTCCAGGACAGCATCGCCCTCACCGCACAGCTACCGGCTTGGGGGATAATTAGTATCTCCCCCATCTGCTAGATTAGCTCAGGGAGGGGAGGCAGGGTAGCGCTGCCAGGGTGTGCTTAACTCTTCCATCCTCAGGCATTTCTCTGCCGCTCCTCCCTCGAAGGCTCTGCTGCAAACCTGCTTAGAACCAGCAAATGCCAAACGAGGAGATCTGGGGAAGGTGGCCAAATCCTGCCTCGAGAATGGAGCTGCCCTGACCTGCGCTGCTGAAGGGGTGCAGGAATGGGAACGGTCCATCCTGTTCCCATGGGGGTCACCAGGAAATGCCTGTGAGACCCTGTGGATGACAAAATACACTCCATTGTGCTCACCACCAGGAAAGCATATTTGGGCTCCTCAGCTGGAAACCCCCTCCCCACCGTGGTCCAACCCAGGCAGCCCCAGCCCTGGGCAGCATCCTCCGGGCACAGTTTGGAATGGGGCGCTTGCATTTGGGAGACAAGGGAGGATGCTAACAACTACAGCCCTTCCCAGATTCCAGTATCCACAGGTTTCTGGGTTAACAACAAAATAACACAGGATGGAACCTGTTCAGGTGATTTTTTTTTTTTTAATTATTTTTATTTTCTTGCTTGGAAAACCTTTTCCCCTCTCCTTCACCCTCCCCGCCGGGGAGTTCAAAGGGACATGTTCGCAAACACGGGCAGCTCTCTCCACACCCACACTTGCCACCTTGAGGGAGGGAGCGGCATGAAAACTCGCTGGTGAACATTTGTGCAAATATTCATTTGGCATCTGCTAATGTCAAGTCTGGCTGGATTGGGGTTAGGAGCTGTAGGAAAGCATAAATGAGTCGGGCAGACAGCAAAAGCTGAGCTACTCATTATGCAAACGGGAGCCTCTCACAGCAGCTCTTGCTGCAGAGAGAAGGGGCTCACTCTCCACATCATTTCTTTTGTGTTTCGTCCTACCCTTTAGTCATGACAACTTTCCCCACGCAAAGACCCTTAGTTATGATGATTTTTCTCATGCAAAGACCCTGGTGTGCTAAAAGCCGTGCAAACCTCCAGCTCCAAAAACTTAGTGTCAATAACCCACAGCCCAAAGGGAAGAGCGTGACACCCATGCACAAGCAGCAATGACATCTGACTAAGTGCTGCTCTCCTCCCCTATCCTTGTGTCTGTTTTATTGCCACGTAACTCTGCAAAGCATTGCAGGATGGAGTTCCTCGGAAACACACGGTGCTGTGGGAGCCTTTGCTCCTGCCAGCTCCCCCGTACAGCAGACAATGCACGCGGCCGTTGCTGCTCACGGAGCAGGTAGCAACAGAGGGCTCTCTGCCAGCGTAAGGAAAACACTCAACTGCATATCATAGAATCACAGAATAGTTTGGGCTGGAAGGGACCTTAAAGCCCATCCAGTTCCACCCCCTGCCATGGGCAGGGACACCTCCCACTGGCTCAGGCTGCCCAAGGCCCATCCAACCTGGCCTTGAACATCTCCAGGGATGGAGCAGCCACCACTGCTCTGGACAACCCAGGCCAGTGTCTCACCACTCTCAGTGTGAAGAAATTCTTCCTAATGTGTAGTCTAAATCTACCCCTCTCCAGTTTATGCCCATTCCAAAATAACCCTCCTATTTCAGCCCCGGGGCAGAAATGGCACAGCCACGGCTGGGTCGCATTTCTCATTATCAAAACGTCCTCAAGTAATAACGGACCCAAACCCAGCCACAGGGTGCAACCCAAACCGCTAGAGCCGGGTCCCACTCATCACCCACTGGCAGACTTACTCTGGGCATCAGTGGGACCTTGTGTGACGTGGTTGACCTCACATGGCCACAGGAGGGTTTCCTCTGTAGAAGCTTTATCCCTTTCATGTAAATTCAACAGCATTAGCAGAGTGGCTAATGGACCACACGATCTATAATTTACTAGTAAATTAAATGCAACCGGTATTGCTTTCTGGAAGCACTGAAGGCACGGATGCGGAGTGTCCTGGGGAAGGGCTCACAGCGCACCCTGCTCTGGGGCTTCTGACAGGCAGTTCAGAAACAGCCCTGTGGCACCAGCTGGATTGGCCATGTCATAGAATCATAGAACGGTTTGTGCTGGAAGGGACTTTTAAGATCATCTAATTCCAATCCCCCCTGCCATGGGCAGGGACACGTCCCACAACACAGTCAACACAGTCCTTTCAAAAGCTGAGCTCCTCGCTGTGCCCCGCTCCGGGTGCGTGCTGCCCTGCCAGGGGCAGGAGGACAGAGCCTGACACTGCACTTCTAGTGATGCGAAAAATTAACATTTCTATTTCAAATTTTACCAACTGTATCATCTATGTTAGAGATGGCTGTAAATTTCCTCATATTTACAGATAAGCAAAAACTTTGCTTTAAAGAAAACCTTTATTTTTGTCAAAAGGAGAAAAACTGAAATGTATTCTTTTCACATTTCAGTATTTCTAGACTTTGTTTCTAGGCTGGAAAAATGCAAAGAATTTTCCAAGAAAAAGAAAATCTGGTTAAAAAACACAAAACTTAATCCTTTAGCTGTACTTTTGAAGGCAAAAAGGAAAAAAAATCCCAGTCATATTTCACTAGACCTTTAGCTAATTCCTGATTTAATGTTTAGTTCTTGTTTAATCACTTCAATCCAATCCCATACTCAGCTCTGGCCTTGGTGAAGGCCTCTCACGAGGATGTCACTGTGGTCTCTGGGTTTATAGAATCATGAAATCCTGGAATCGTTAAGGTTGTAAAAGACCTCTAAGCCCATCCAGTCCAGCCAACACCACAACCCCACCGTGCCAACTAAACCATATCCTAAAGTGCCACATCTACATGTGTTTTGAACCCCTCAGATGGAGACTCCACCACTGCCCTGGGCAGCCTCTGCCAGGGGCTCTCCGCTCTTTCAGTAAAGAAATCTTTCCTAATATCCAATCTAAACTTCCCCTGGCACAACTTGAGGACATTTCCTCCTGTCCTGTCACTTGTTACTTGGTAGAAGAGTCCAATACCCACCTCGCTGAAACCTAAGCCCTAGTAGTAAATTGCACGTTCTAGTCATTACATAAACAATATTTTGGAGAAAGGCTCTCTATAACATCATTTTTGAGGCTGCTTCAAGGTACAGGCTGCAATTACCTCCCCACTCCTTGTCCTTGGGTCACACGATGAGTTGCCAGCAGAAAGGGATGCAGATGGCAGCAACTGTCCCAACAGCCCTCAGGATCTGTGGCTCCTTCCCTGGTCCTTTCACACTGTGTGGATAGGGAGGACTGAGGCAGAGCTGGGAGGCAGCACAGGCTGCAGAAGAATAAAGAATTCACACAGAGAAAACACCACTTCCTTTCCAGTTTTGCAAACAGAGGATGCTGAGGAGTTGATGCCACTAATAGGATTCCAAACTTGGGGTTGTAAAAGCCTAACAGACCCGTTCTGCTCCGAAAACCCAAGCCAGCTCCTGCTCCACATTTCTGACCCCATCACACACACAGCACAAGGGTCTGCCGTGACAGTAGGCTCTTGCCGCGGAGCAGCAGGAGGCAGCCCAAGTGGAGAAGCCCTGATAGAAAACCCAACCTCCTCCAGGTGCCATACTGAGAGCGGAGGATGATTGCTGAATGCTGCAAACTGCTATCAAGACCATGGAGCAGGACAGGTGGATGAGTCAAGCCTTCCACTCGCACTCTCCGGAACTCTGAGGTCCCTGGGCTCCCCACTACCACCTCTCCCCACCTCGAGAGCAGCCGGGTCTTGGATTGCTGCTTTGGACTGGAAATATCGGGGAGATTAATCTGAACTCCTTCTCACCAGCCTAAAGTCTTCTATATTATTTATGACTGGGAACGATTCCCAACAGAAATGTGTAGCTGGTTACAATTTCATTGTTTCTTCTGACTCAGGAAATTTCCAGGAAGGTCTAATAGTAAACACAATAATGTGCCCATAAGTTACAAATCAGCGGTCCTGTTTGTTTAATTCATTTACCCAGAAAAATAATTAATGCAAAACTGATGGTGGTTTTTGTTTGTTCCCTAAAACAATCTTATCAGTACATGCCCTCAGTGCATTTTTACTGCAATTATACAGGTTTTTCCAGCTGGAAAGTGAGTCAGCTTAACTTTTTTTCTTTTAAGCTAATGACCATTTAATGTCAGATAAAAGGTTTACAGGGAAGGATTAAGTACCACTTTCAACAGAGGTGGTGGATATAATTGACTCAATTTACCCTTGACATTGGTGCAGGGCATCTGCGCGTGTCTGTGCTGAAATATGTCGTAGCAAGGGTCTCTGATGGAAACCCAGCGCTCTCTCCATGTGGGTAGGTGCTCACGTTTTCCTCTCCATCATTCCAGCACATCCAACTTGACATCTCTAGCAGGTGTCCCCATGCCCTTCGGGAAGATGCAGCTATTCCTAGTCCAGAACAAGCAACACCCTTCAAACAGCAGAGGAGAAGTTACAGGACAGATGTGAGGCCAATAATAAACCCCCCCAAAAGCAGATAACAAACCAAAATTCTCCAGTTTGCGTATTTGCCATCAGACACAGGGACAGCCCTACCCTGATCCTCCAACCTCCGGCCGCAGCCCATTTTCACTCACGCTCACCATCATTTCTCTGGAAACTTCCAGACCAAAGAACTTTTGCTAATCTTTCATCTCTGCATGCTCCTTTGATCCATTTTCTTTCCCCCTATTGCTGCCATTTTCAAGGACTTGGGGTGTTTTCTCCTGGAGTGATGATTTTTGACGTTTGCCCACATGGGCAGCCCTGTTGCAGGGCAGGCTGCTGCAGTGGGGCTGCTCCAGGGGCTGATGCTCCCATCCACTTGCTGCCAAACCTGCCCCAGAAGTTTGCCCCGTGTCCCTTTTTCCTCTGCCTGTGAAGCTGCCAGGAAAGGCTTTGATTGCTCTTCTGAGGTACGAACCACTTGGCTAGGGTGGAAAGGTGTTTAATGAAGCACATACCGTAAAGGTATGCACCCCATCACAAAGTCCTGCTCCTGGCTCCCTTGCAATGCAGTGCTACACAGAAGCCACCTATAAATTTAAATGCGATGAATTCCACCTAAGGGCAAGGTTTTGGCTTGTTCTGCAAGTCAGACACTTTTCAAAGGCGATCCCTGCCTCCTGGGGTGGCCCTGAGCTGGTATCTGGCTTGTCCCGTGCATTTGGAGAGCGATGCCCCCAGGAAGGAGAAAGGCTTCTCCAGAGCTTGCAGCTGAGCTGGCAGCAGTCAATCCCACCACCTGAGCGGAGCCACTGCTTAGAGAAGCTAGCTGGGAAGGGTGAGGGTCTGTTTTCATCGTCTTCTTTCAAGAACATGATGTGATCTCAGTTCACACCTTGAGGAGGTACGAAGCAAACATCCAGCCCTGAATCACTTGGCTGCTACAGCAGATTGTAGATTAGAGCACCTTGGGCCAGGTTCAGACCACCTACCACGTCTGAGAGCAGCACCCCGCAGCTGGGCTGGCCATGCCTAACCCGCTCCCTGTGCAGGCAACGGAGAGGGCGCCCAGTTACTCTGTAGTGCCCTGGAGCTTTCAGAGCCAGACTTGCCTCCCACCCAGCAGCTATTTTTGATGCTTTCCAGCAAATCATACTGTGTAGCTGTTAGTGTTCCCGTAGCAAAGGGTCTGCTGCATGCATGGATCTCCTCCTGAAATCATGGGAGAAATCCAACTGCAACGTGCCAAATGGATGGGACTTGAATACTTCAATCCTCCGGGCAACAAAAGATCTCAGCCTGCATGTATGCAAGGAGCTTGTACAATCAGGCTTCAAAACACAGAGCTCAAAACTTGCTCAAAACTTCAAGACTGAACGAGTAATCTCATCTTTTCCACCCCCGGAATAGGACCACTTGCACATAATTGCCTGGTGTGGCTGATGTGAAAGGCAGTGAGGACTGGAGAAGACCTGTGTGACTCCATGAAGGCAGGGGTTGATATTTCTCTCCAATTCCAACCAGCTGACAAAGTTGGCCAAAAAGCACTGCCATGTGCCAGCTCTGTCCCAGTGGTGAGCAGATGGGATGGTGACTCTGCAATGTGGAAAGGACTTTGGGATCCAAAAATCACCAAGGGAAAATGCAAGCTAGGGTTTGCAAGCAGAGTGGCTGCTACCTGGGCAAAGGTCTCCTTGTGGAAAGGTGCCTCTGGAGCCTCTTTTGGGGGTGAAAAAGTACCAGGGGAGGGATGGACCCTATGAGGGTCATACAAGGCCACCATAAAGTGGTTTTGCTGCTCCTTCAGCCAGTGCAGGAGCATAAGAAATGACAGACCAATGTGATAGGACTGGGAAAGGACCAAAAGCACACCTGCAGGTATCTTATGCTTTCTTCAGAGCTCTTTAACAAGGACAAAACTGGGATGAAGCACCATGGCTTTTTCTGGGCAGGATGGGAGAAGAACCCACTGGTAAGGGGTAAGCTGCCCGACGCCCTTCCCCTCTGAGGTCAGTCTCCAGGCTCTCATGGTCTGAATCCAAAGGTTAACCACCATGCCATATGTTAATTTTCCCAAGCCAAGAACTGCTCTCTTTCACCAGTTTTGAAGTTTGCTGCCTTTCATTGAAGTTCCCAGCCTGTGTTAAGAGAGCAGGTGAGCGGGAGATCCCAATTTACTTTCTCTGCAGTCTAGACTATTCATTACTTTCCTGTCTCCAAATGAAGCAGGCACAGTCCTTTCAATATCTCCATAAAGCGTTCCCTCACCAGGCCTCTAATCATTTGCATTGTCAGCCTCTGAACACTTATTATTTCCACTATATCCCCTTTTGAGATCAGATATCCAGAGAGGAGCCTGGCGTGTTAGCAAGGCTCTCCTCCGGATCTCTGCTGTGAGCAGGCAGGCTTTCAGGAATAGTTTACATCCCTCTCTTTAAACCATCTTCGTATTTTGTTTTACTTTACCAACAGCAAAAAGAAAAAAAAAGACCCCAGTGTGGTTGCTGATAGCTCAATAAAACCAGAAATTATTACAATTAATTTGGAGCCTGACAACGTGTATGCATAGCTTGAATTATTCCTTGCCGTGCCTTGCCTTGCAGTCGTCAGGGGTGAATTTTATCTGCCATTGTGCTGCCCATTCACCTAGCTTTGTGTGGTCTGACAATATCTCAACCCAAGGTGGTATATGGTTGCAGGCACTGCCGCTCTCGTTATTTACAATGGCTAATTAAGATCCTGCTACAACCTTCATCCCACCCTTAATTCTTATGAAGCAGCCAACAAAAGGTTTTGATTTCCTTTTTGGCTGGAAGACCTTTTGGCTTCTGCAAAAAGGGGATTAAGAATGAAAGCACATAAAGGTATGTGCACAATCACAAAGTCATAACAGCTCTCTGAGTGCAGTCTCCCAGGAATGAAATGCAGCATTAGCAAGAAGGACTAATTGGGACCGGTTTAAAGAGTGCACATTGTGTAGCCGAGTCCGGTTAACACTTTTGATCAGGCAGACAACACAGCCACAAATTGCTTTCTTCCCCCTCCAAAATATCTGACCCCGCAGGAAATGGTGTTTTACCTTTCCCAAGCAACCCAGACAGACAGACAGGCAGACGGACGGTGCACACGAGCTGGGTGAGCGCCGTGGGTCGCACCAGCTGCTCTGCAGTGCACAGCCTGGACCAGCCCAGCTTTCCGCAGGGTCCCTGTCCCCCACGCTTGGCCTCAGGGTCCCTGGAGGCTGGTGGTGGCTCTGATGGCACTCCTCAGTGTCAAGGTCATCATGACTTTAGGATCAGATGGAGCCATACACATGCAACTCGCCCAGACTCCGGGGAGTGTTTTGGGAATCACTTGGGCAGATTTTGTAGGAACTGCTCTCCATCCCCTCTTTTCCTTCAAGCAGAGATGGGTGCAGGTCATCAGTCTCAGACTGCCTCCAGAGACCTTCCCCATTGCAAAACTTGCTTTGGAGGAGGCTGCTTGGTCCTTCTGCGGGCGGGCACCCCTCGGAGGCTCTGCTCAGAGAGCTCCAATCCTCAGAGCCTGTTCCCAGCCCAAAGGCCTCCCCTTTTAGTTCCTGCACCACCGAGCCAGCTCTGTGAGCCAAACTTGGGAATCTGGTTCGTTAGCTCTTGGCAATGCCATCCCCAAAAATGTCATGGCATGCAGAAATCTATGAAAACCAGAGACCCGAGACATGTGTTTTTGTTTGTTTGCATGTGCCAACATTTCCAATGGCTCAGAAATGTGCCTGTGAAGGCTGCATGTGTGTTATTCATTTAGGATCACTTTCAGCCCTTATAATATGAGGCTCATTTTATTCTTTTGAAAGCTCTCGAGCAGAGATGATCACAGCCCCAAAGCCTGCCATGGCTGTAAACAACATTTAAGCTCCACATAGCTGTTTCTCCTTGGAAAATAGTCCCATGAAAGAGTGAGTTTTCACTATGTTCTCGTGTCAGATACATCGATAGATAGGCAGCTCGTTCCTCTATGCTCCTTTGTAAACCCCAGCCAAGATTTTTACATTCTGATTCATGCAAATACAATCATATGATCAAAGTAACATGTGCTGCCTCCCAGGAACTAATGCACTAATTGTTGGCGTGCCGCAGGCCATGGCCTATTTCACACCATCGCTTTCCCTCCTTGTTCCTGATGCTGCTTCCTCCTGTCCTTGCACACAACATCCCTCAAAGCAGACAGCTGGCTCTGAACCAGCTGGGACAGGGTCTGCTTCAAGCCGGCTCCCTCACAGTCTCACAAAATACTCCAAGAGCCTTTACTTGTGTCCTTTCTGCTCCACCCACAGCTGAGTTTCTGATGGTGGCTCTCTCTTGGCTACAGATGGAGAGGTGGTGTACCCCAAAACATATGAGGATCCCCTAGCTAGGAAGTTTTAGGGTGAAATTTCCCAATTACAAATTTCTGTCATGATTTCCACAGCTCCTTTCGTTCACTCAGAGTGGAAGCAGGTTCAGAACTGCCTCTTCTGGGAAAGAAACATGGCCCTTCCAAGCCTGTGACTGCACAAGCTGGGGAAAACACAACCCAAGGGAGGAGTAAGTCCTTGGCATCCCCAGAAAGGGCAACTGTATCATCACCTGTGGTGCCTCCCCCAGCCAGGCCAAGCTGTGCTTCATCAAGAACATCCCTCAAAACACACCAGGAACCTCATGACACTTGCGCTGCTTAACCAAGAAAGAAACTCCCATTAGAGCCTTCAATGTGGTTACATCTTCTGTTATTCCTGGCCACCACAGCTGGTTTTTTCTCAAAACAAAGGCAATGTTTTCTATCTTTTAGGCCTGAGCAGACCAATTCATCTCTCTCAGATTGGTCTGATGTGGCTTGGGAAACTCAACCAGTTGTTTCTCAAGCCCAGTGTAGCGCAGTTACGCTTCCTGTGCTCAGCCACAAGTCCCCACGGCCTGACACACACTGGGGAGGTGCACACAGTTACTGTTTTGTCAGCTCCAAACTGGAAATCAGGTCTTGCCCAGGGAGGTGTCCACCACCTCAGGGCTGCCCTGGGTGGACTACAATTTTCCATAACTTTCTGTATAGAAACAAGTCCCACCCAAACCAAACATCGCCGGGTACCACGGTGGTTGTCACCAGCCTGGAGCTCAGAGCTTGGTTTGTCTCTGTGGGTCTTGACAGCTGGGGAGAGCCCTGTGCGTGCCAGTTCTTGCTGTCAGACAGGGATCCCTCAGTTGATGCACAGAAGGCGATATTTGTGTCCTGCGTCTGCTTGGAGTGGCACATTAACATGGGTGTTGTGAGCTTAAAATGCCACAGGAGAAAGGATGTGGTGTTAGGAGTTTTTTCCCCACCAGTGAGGATTCAGCCTCTGGACAGAAGGAGGTGGCAGCAGAAGGGCAGCAGAAACAGGTAAGACATGGCCAACCCAGGGGCAGTTTGGGCTCTGAACCCCTCCGCAGGCTCCAGGGTAAGGTGATGGGTGTTATTACGCAGGGCCTTGGCCAGGGCAGTGAGGTGGCGTTTGCTAAAGAAACAGTAAAGTGCCACAGAAGTGGAGTTCTAGAGAGGGTTTCAAATCTATTTAGACACTTTGAAAAGAGCATCAACTGAGAAACTGTCAGGTAAGATTATTTTACACATCAAATATTGCTTTTGCTTTCAAAGGGAAGCATCATGTTTTCTCTATTTTTCCTTTAACATTCCCTATATTTAGAGAGATCAAGTAAATTCTTAAATAGGGTGAACCGAATGGTTTTGGTAAACCCAAATCTCTCCACCCAGTACTTTGTCTCACTTAAAAAAAAGAAAAGTTTCAGATTGACCTGATTTTTCCTCCCTAATTTTTCAGCTCACACCGTTGGAAATAACAGAGTCTACGTAGGTTACATCATTTGCAAGGAATCTCCTCTCATCCGTCTCCAAATGAATAACAACAAACATTCAGAAAATAATTGAAGTTTTATATATATCCCTTGGCCATTCAGGTGGTATGGCTGGCACGAGACTCAGGCACTTTAAACAGCTGTTGTGAATCTTAAGTATAAACTTCCACCCTTTGGCACTCCACCAGGAAATTATGCATAGGAATATACCTGCTTCCTTGCAGCAGGCCAAAATTACGATGTTTAATACCTTGAGAGTGGACGGGGGAGCTTTTGGGGCTCCAGCTGCAGCGATGTCAACTTGGTCAACCGCTCCCACTTGGTGAGAGCTCCAGGAAAGGTCCTGGTGAGCTGGAAGACACCTAGCACGGGGATCAGGACACTCTTCATCTTCTCAGCCAGTGGTGAGCCCTACACAAGGCATGATGTAAGGTTTGTCCTAGTTGGACCAGACACACAGCCTGGCTGAGCTTTGACTTCCAACCCTTCACCATCAGAGGAACAGCATGGAAGACCTACCACTCAGAAGGTCTCACCAAACAGCAGCCTGGTTGGTGCAACACACTCAAAGTATTGTCAAGAAACTTCCCTGGACCTACAAAGCTTCCTTCCTGGGATGAACTCACCTTTCAGTGTGCACAGCGGTGCCTGCGCCCAGCTTCATGACAAAGACAACCACAGCGTTACCAGAGCACGCCACTATCTGATCTCAGCTATGAAAACACTGCTACAAATCCAACAGTATTTCTGAAACAGTAGCTACAATATGCTCTTATTAAATCCAATTAAGCAGTGTATTTGTTTAAAGTGTGCCCACCCAGAGCTCCACACACACGTTAACGCCATCAGTTGCTTCAAGCAATAGCCTAGCATTATGCTCCTTGCTGTTGAGGTTATTACCACAATAGTAATTAAATCCTTGTTAACAATCTTCAATTATAAAGTAAATAAAACATAATAGCCTACACGGGGAATCTCAGCTCATATTCAGGGAGCCTTAAGAGTTTCTGAAAGGAGCAAGTGTTCAATACTGCGGACAAGCTGCTGCTTTAGTCTGGAGGTCAGCAGAGAGACTTGGCCAACAGGGATGCTGACAACCTCTCACAACCTCTGGCCTAACCACCAAGCACAACCCAGGTGTAAAACCACCACATGCCTGGTGGCTGCAAGCACGAGGCTGTCCATCACAGAGCACATGATGGATGTCCCCTATTTCCGTTCATTTCTTGAACATCTCCTCCCTAGAACACCCTTTTGCTCAATCTGAAGGTGCTCTAAGTGCACCTTTGCCCCTGCTTTTGTTGTTAATAAAGCCTAAAAAGCAGATATATGTTCACACATGAATGCTCGATGCACACCATTCTCAGCCAATAAATCTCTTTGACAGCACCTAACTGAGGTGAGCATCCTATCTCCTCACCACACTGACTTTTCACAGTCCAAGGAACCATCTCAATCCAGTCCAGTAAATACTCTTGTAAACCAACAATGCAAACACCAGAGGCCTCTCGTGACAACTGCCTGGCCCCTAGTTCACATATGCCAGTCTCCAATCCCAGTGGGCACTGCAGTACAGGCAGCAGATCTTCCCTGGTTGCTTTCAACCTCATAGGAGACCAGCCCAGCCTTTTCCAGCATTTACCACCTCCATCCCTTCAAATTTCCCCAATGGCAAACAAACCCTGTCAGTCTGACAGAGAAACCGTCAGTGCCATGGGCCACGGTGATATTTCAAGGAGAAAAAAAGCACCAATAAATCCTTCCTCACTCTGGAAATCAAATGGGTTTCTCCTCTTGGAGGCATTAACACGGCAAATCTCCAGCTGCTCCCAATCCCCCACCTCTCTTAGCGTTCCTCTGAACTCTCCCCAAATCTCTCCCACGTGAATCAATCTGAAGGCAGAGCTGGCATGGCTTTCCAGCCCCTATCAACCAACTCCACCACCGTGCCATCAGGCCCTGCTTCCATGCTGGTCTCCAGGTGTACCAGGAGAGCAGTTCCCACTATATTCACTGGGACAGGGGCTGCTTGAGTGACCACCCATGGTTACCTGGGGTCAAGGTATCACTTGTAAGGCTGCCCAGCTTTTCCTGGAGCAGCACAAAGTGACCCTGTTTAGCACTGTTCATTTTTCCCTAGGCTTGCGAGATTTGGAGATTGGTTCAGATAAGCATCCTCAAGCTTGCACGCTTATCTGCACCATCTCCTAAACGGCTTTGATCTGCAGGATTTGGCTGCAGCTCTCAAAGTTATCTTGAGAAAGCTTGTTCTGGGGAGAATTGTTCTCCTGATTAACAAGAAAAAGCTTTCTTAGTGGCTTTGAGCATTTTCAGGCCTGGCTGGAATCAGAGCGTAGCAATGTTTGCACGTGGAAAGACGGAAAAAGTCAAGTGAGTTTCTCTTTAAAGCTTCACTTAGACTCCATTGCCATTTCAGCTCATATTTGTGGTCGGTTATTTCATCGTCCTTCATTGTCCCCACTCTGTTTAATTCTGTCTCACCCGACACATCGGATGGGCCAGTCTGTACACAGAGATTCACACCTGGTGGCTTTATATCATCCAGGTCCCATGCAGAACACCTGGGAGGAAAGCTGGCTGGACCGACAAGGAGAGCAGGCATCGAAGAGCTGGGAGAGCTTCACAGGGAGAGGGATTTGACCAGTCTACAGCAAGCTTTAAAAGATACAATATTGAATGAAATAGCTGAACCAACTGGCCGCTCTCAAAATCTCCTCCAGTGGAGGAAACACAAGCCACACGTATGTATGTGTAAATTAAGCCAGAAGCTAATTTTCCAGTTTACCTTCTGCTTGGCCAAAGCTTTAGGAAATATGCATTGGACTAAAAAGTATCAAATTTAACTCCTGCTCTTGAAAAATGCCAGCGTGGATTCTCCCACTCTCAGCCCAACATCACTCCGTGAACACTTTTTGTGGGAACAACGAGGAAGGAGGCAGAAAACGGTATTAAGGAGGAATTACAGAATTAGCCATGTAGTTTATAGCAGGGAAACTATCCTGAACATACCCCGCTGCCCTCACATAAAAGATAAATACGCATTAAAAAAAAAACCCACTACTCGGGGAGGGGAAAGAAGTGTGAACAGCAAAAATATGTACATGTGTTTTAAATAACTTTTTTAATTGTTGAGGCAGTAATACTTGGTTCATGGAACTGCAATATACAGAGAGGTGAAATAAATAGCTTATATATATATAATATATATAATATAGCTGGTTTTAAAATATTCCCTTATCATTGGTGTACTAGGTCATCTTGTAGTCACTTGAATGTAGTTAGCAGCATTCTCCAGAACTGAGCATAATGCAGGATCACGGAGCCGTGACACCTTATGTCGTCAGAAAGGTTACAGAAGATCGATGCGTCGAGAACTCCACGGAAACTCAATCACTGCGGCACACACCATCTTGTCTGGGGCCGGCGTGCAGCAGACAATAAATAGATTACTGCAAAAACCGGCACTTTTCGGGGCAGGGTCTCAGTAACTTTGGGAAAAGAACTTTGGTTTTCTTTGGTTTTATTTATTTATTTTTAATAATTACTTTTTGTTTTCTCCTCTGGGGATACGCTTGAAAAGTTGTCCTTTCCGAAAAAAAAAAGCGAAATAAGCACCTGTGTGTCATCAACAACAAGAAGTCAATTTAAATAGAGCAGTTCGTTTTTTTTTTCAAGTCACAATAAATCCCTAACAGCTTTTCCCCAGCGTTTGCCATCTAGTCTTTATTAATTTTTTTTATTTTTATTTTTTTTAAACACAATGTACAAAAATAGAGCTTCTTCCTTATTTTTCATGTAAAAATATTCCTCTGGTGCAGTTTTTTTTTTTTTGTGTGTGGTTTATTATTGTGACACTGGTTTTTGTCTATTTTTAACTGGGGTTGGTGGGTCGTATTCTCTTAGTCCTCTTGGTGACTGTTGTGTACTTGAAAGGTTTCTGTATCTCCACTTGCCCCTTTGGGTACCGCTTCATAAAATGTACATCTTGCTGGTTTTCCCGGGTCTTGGGCCCCTTCCGTGGCCTCCCTTTTTTGGTGAATCCAACATACCAGCCTGAATATTTCGCTGACATCAGTGCCGTATAGTTGTTTTCAAGGACTTTTTCAATGAAGACACACTCTTTGCTGGTGCCATCAGGCTGAAAAAAGGAAAAAAAAGAAAAAAAAAATCATTATCTCAGTGACCAAACCCCTATTTGGCATCAATAAAATCATCACATCTGGGCCCTGGTTTTAGTTCAAACATAGCAGCAGCAGCAAACATCAGCTGAAATAGAAATGGTTTTTAAAAAGCATGAAAGTATGAGGTTATAATTTGACTTTATTTAAACACTCCTGTCCAAGGAGAGAAAGATTTTTCAAAGACAACAGCAAAGTTTCTCCAGTCCAGCTCCTTCAATCGCAAGCAAAGCAAGATATTTAGCTTTGCTTTTTCCACTAGGAAAGGAGGATGAATTGAACTCTTTCCAGGGAAACATCATACTTAGTCATAAAACATAGAAAAATCAGACTCTCGTATGGGCCAAACAACAGCGTTGCCACTTCTACCACTCACTTGTGACATGTTTTCTGAAACACCTTATGGGCTTGCATCCATATCTACCCAAATCCCACTAAAATAATGATTTAAGTCTTAGTCTAAGCCTTCCCAGCGCTCTAAAAACTCTCCCCTGCAGCATCCTGCGTGCAACACCACACAAATAAACCACAAGGAGCTCAGAGGATGAGCCAGAGGCGTGCTGCCGGCATCGAGGACCCCAGTCCCACTCCAGTCCCTGATTCCAACTGGTTATTTTGGACCTGCATTGTACACCACTGCTGGGCTTTAACTCTGAGCAACATCAGCAGTGGAAAGGGCCGTTCCCACGCTGGAGCGGCTCCCCTGGCACTCCAACACCCGACCAGCATCCCAATGCGACTGCAGCTGGGGGACTACAGGGCCGCAGTGTCCTCAGCCACCAGATCCACCCACAGCTCTGCTGCCAGAGAGGGTGACACAAGCGCCCAATTTTATTCCTCCACTCTCTCAGGGTTGGTTTTTTTGTTCAGAAGTGGTTTTCGTTTCTGGTGGCAGAGGGGCCGTGGCCCTTTCCCTTTCCCTACCTTTCAATCTCAGCCTAAAAGGAGCCATCCAGAGCTCAAATTACCTGGTTTACCAAACAACGTCCCTAAACAACATTCTTCCCATTCTGATTTGATTGATTAAACTGGTTTCCCTGAGTTGAGTCTGTTTAGCCTGTAATTGGTGAGTGATCTCCTTGTCCTTATTTCAACCCTTGAGCCTTTCATTCTATTTTCTCTCCCCTGTCCAGGTGAGCAGGGGAGTGATGGTGTGATTTGGGGCATCTGGTGTCCAGCCAGGGTCACCCTGCCACACAGGGCTCGGCTCAGCTTAGAGATCCAGACTAACACACCCAGAACTAGGACGCAAGGATCTTGGACTAATTTATAGAGCAACCTGGATTTGCAGCATCACACAACAGCATATTTAAGTCCCTCTGCACAGGGGTAGTTCTTCCCACCTATAAAATTCAACAGAAAATATGTTTTGCTCTTTAACTGCTGAGCTACTGGCACTGCATTTAGAATGTCACACATCGCTGTGTGCACCAGTACTCCGCTTTATGCATCAAGAGGTATTAGGGAGTAGATACAGGCTCACTTCAGCTCCGGATGTTGTCTCAGCTCTGGGTGCTTTGTGGATTCCAGACAAGAATAATGGAGCATCATACAGGACTTAATCTGATGCTCAGCAAAGCCAAAGGAAGGATTTCCATCAGAGTATTGGCTCAATACAACTCCCCACTCAAGTCAAATAAAGAGTTTTTCAGTACTGCAGGCCCATGCTTGCTGTTATGCTCACTGTTCCACCCACCCCATCCAAACTAAACTGTATCAGACCCACTCGGTCTTCAGCCATTTCACCCGTCCCATCCCTGAGGGAAGCAGGAAAGCCACCTCGGCATGACCAGCACAGCACCCGCAGCGATGGCCAGTCCCAGGCTCTGCTCAGGGGCTCCCCTGGGCACGACAGCTGGGGTGAGGAGCCCAGCTCAGCATGCTCACCACCCCTTCCCCAAGGACAAGCCAGCTTGCTCTTTCCTAGAAGCCTTCCTATAAAAGTCCTGCACAACCACAGATGAGTTTAGAGCAGTTTGTGGGAAGGACAGGAGGGAAATTGCTCAGGCTGAGCTGGCTCAGGCTTCCTCGACCCCCAAATAACATTGTATGAGCTACAAACAGAGCTTTGAGATGGGAACTATCAGGCACAACAACCTAAACTGGAGTCACACAGGTAACAACTTCACTAGTTTCCAGGACCAGCCATCCCTCCCTGGCTTTAGGAGAGCTTCAATTCAATCCGTGCAACAAAACGTGATGCTTACCGTAAAAGCATCAAAGCACCATCCTGCCTAAAGGGTTTCATTACCACGGGTATGTCTCATTAAGAGGGCACCGGAGATCACAGCAACGTCTGCATCAGACATGCTAATCCAGGGTCCACGTGCCCCCTTGTATGGGGCAAAGCCAGCTCCGCCATAGGACGGGCAATCTCCATCCCAGGCTAGGCACAAAAAGGTCCTAATTTTATCATCTATAACTGGAAGCTCACAAACGCTTTAATGAATGGCAGAACTGGGCAATGCTCAGTGGTTCCAGTTCCTGGAGCGGGGGGCGGTCATTCTCCAAGCCCTGGGTTTGATCAAAGCCACATGAGTGGGGAAGGGGGAAATCAGTCAACACCACGGGGTTCCACCAGGTTTCAATGGGAAGCCATAAAACCAGCCCCAGGTTTCTCAGGGCTCAGCCCACTACAAACCCTTCCCCAGTGAATGGAGAATTTTTAAACAATGCCATGGCTGGGTTTCAAATCCACCCAAACCCAGGTGCTGATGAACCGACCGGATCCGTACTGCAAGGGGAGCAGGTAATTGGAAGGGCCATTTCCCCCATGTTCGTGGAAAGGTCCTGGATTTGAGCCCTGACCTTGTTGCTAGGAGAATTAAGGTGTTTTCATGCAATTTGGGAGGTTTCCGCTTTTACAGCAATGGCAGTTTCTCATGGAAAACAAAGACTGGAATGAAAAGAAAATGTGTGTGTGGGAGGGGGAAGTTATTCTATTAATAACAAAAAAGTGTTTACTTATAACTTCAAATTTGCCAAAAGAGCCTAAGACGGGGACAGGAGGTAGAGGAATAATAAGGTGCAACTTCAGGCCAACCTCAGGGCTAATTTGAAGTAAACAAGGTGCATGAGATAAAATAACTTCGTTCTGGAAGAGGAAGAGCTAAATGATTTGATCACATGAAATTACAGTAACATTCAAAAGTACCTCGAGATAAATCAGGATAAGGACCTCACTTCCTCAAACAGAGCATTCCTGTACGTGCTAAGACACGTCAGAGCCAGACAAATGATTTTCATATGCTTACAAGATGATTTTACAGCATCTTTATAATCCCCAATAGCATAAACCACATGCACACGTTGCCTACATTATGGAGAGCTGAACCCACGGCAAACTATTGGGGAAACGCAACTTATGAGGGTTTACAATAATGTTTAATTGTCACCTTATTTTCACCAGGTGCCCATCATTTAAGGTCTAATCATGTCCCTATATATAATGGCTATAAATTGGAGAGGGGCAGATTTAGACTAGAGATGAGGAGGAATTACTTCATGATGAGAGTGGTGAGGCCCTGGCCCAGGCTGCCCAGGGAAGTTGTCGCTGCCCCATCCCTGGAGGTGTTCCAGGCCAGGTTGGATGGGCTTTGGGCAGCCTGAGCCAGTGGGAGGCGTCCCTGCCCATGGCAGGGGGTTGGAACTGGGTAATCTTTAAGGTCTCTTCCAACCCAAACCATCCTATGATTCTATTTAAATGACAGGAAAGGGTCTTTGACCCCTTGGTCCTCCAAAGAGAGGAAGAGAAAAGGGAGATGGCTTTGGCCAAGCATTACTCCCTGCTCCAGCCACCTGCTTGTCCTTCCCCAGGAGCTCCTGACGCAAATGCTGCTGACACAGGGCTGTACCCTCTGCCACAGATGTCAGCGGGGAGATGCTGCCAAGCCACATTTCATACACACTTATCTGTCAGGCTGCACCTTGCAGAGAGCTCACTCTTCAAAACAGGGAGGTTTAAGTTTTGTAATCGATTCTTTAAAATAAAGAAGAGTTCTTGAAAGCCTCAGAGCTGTGCAGGAGCTGCCAGGTGGGATGTGATGGTACTGCCATGTGGCAGACAAGGACCCAAACCCAGCCCTACAGAGGCCCCAAGCTGTCCCACATGTGCTCAGGGCACGAGCTGCTCCTGTTTTGCTCACCACCATCCCATGCGTAACATCTGCAGCCAAGTTCCCTGCTCAAAGCAGAATGAGAGCCATGGCAGAGGCACAACTCTGCTCCTGTGGATGGCACGGGCTCTGTTCAAGTTGGAACCTCCTTGTACCTGTGATGGAGGCCTACAGGAAAGCTGGGGAGGGGCTTTTGATCAGGGAGTGCAGGGATAGGATGAGGGGGAACAGTTTTAAGCTGAAAGAGGGGAGAATGAGATGAGATCTTAGGAAGAAATGTTTTGCTGTTCAGGTGGGGAGGCCCTGGCCCAGGTTGCCCAGAGCAGTGGTGGCTGCCCCATCCCTGGAGGGGTTCAAGGCCAGGTTGGATGGGGCTTGGAGCCCCTGATCCAGTGGGAGGTGTCCCTGCCCGTGGCAGGGGAGTTGGAACAGGGTGATCTTGAAAGTTCCTTCCAACCCAAACTATTCTATGATTCTATTCTATGATTCTATTCTATGATTCTATTCTATGATAAGCCACCTGTGAACCACCAATTTTGCTCCAGGGAGCTGCTGCCTGTCTATGCAACAAGGCTATGCCACCACAGGGGTGACAACTTGCACTCAATTATTTGCATAGAAACAATTCCAAGCATTTTTTGTTTAAACACACTCCTAATAGCCATGGGAAGATACAATAGCTGTTAGCCAGACTTCTCATGAACGTCTTATAAAATGCCTGCTCTAAATGCCACCTTCCACAGAAACCCTTCCAGCATCACCTTGATCGGCACAGAGGCAAAGGAAAGTGCACTGGTAACACCCAGACAGCACAAAGCATCGGTTCCAGAAGCAGATCTAATAGCTGGGAACCTAGTACCTAATAGCTCGGGACCATCTCTGGACACAGCAAGCCACTATACCCAGTGAACATGAGTGGTTTGAGTCCCTTTAGCAAGAAGGGTTAGAGCAGCAGCATCCCCGGCAAAGGGTATCTCAAGTGCAGGACTGTTCATACACCATGGGCCAATTCCGGCCAGTGTGTAGCTGAGGCAGCTAACGGAGCTAAGCTGGAGCCAGGGGCTCTGAGTGCCCTGAGCTTACCAAGGAACAGCCCCGGATTGTTTGTGCAGAGCATTTGGCGATGGGCTCTCCAGTCTTAAACGTGAAACATGTTGAACTGACACTAAAAGAGAATTAAGTGGCAAAGCATTTGCTGCTTCTACAATTACACTCGGGAGCGCTTTGGTGCTCCTGCTCTCCTTTTTTATGACCCAACTTGGTCTTATTGTAGTTTGGCTTTCTCATTTTAAGTTCTCCAAATGGAAACGATCAAAGGGCTCTTTGTTGTCGTAGCAGGAGCGCTCCTCTGAGCAAGGCATTCCTGCCACTAACAGCTTGCTGCTCAGGGGGAATTCACGGCAGCCTCTGTGCCACCAGCCTGAGCCAAAGCGTTAGCAGGTGCAGCAGCCGCCTCCGCCTTCTCCCCATTAGCCTGCCACACTAAGCCACCTGAGCAGCTTTTTATGGGAAAGAGAGGCCAGCGCAGGTTTTCTCATTTATGCTTCACAAATCTGGCTCAGTGGGCACCAGCAAATCCAAACTTCACTCAGCTTTTACGGCAACAATAAGCTCATGCAAGCAGCTTGGGTAACACCACGGTGCGGAGAGAGATGCCTCCAAGACTGAAAGGTTTCTCTGTTTGCACAAATTAAGCCCTACAAGTGATGCTGTGCTAAGCTTTTGTTAGCTAAGCTTATGCTAAAACACTTCCACCCTCCTCAAACGATGTTGCAATTAGAAGCTCTCTGGGTAAGGAGACTGAATGCACTGGTGATGTGCTGCAAATAATAACAAACACCAGACTGTAGGGAACACCTCTGTGACAACCCAGGAATGCCGGCTTGGCACAGGGCACAGCGAGACTCAACCTTTCAAGTGAAACAGGGATAACTCTCATGTCTCATTACCACCTCTCTGCAAGTTCAGTCCCCCGGGAGCAAAGTCAAATTGCGGAGATATGAGCTCTCCATACAAGCAGGATCACTTCCCCGTGCAAGGAAAGCAAGCCCGCTCCTCTTAAAAATCCCAGAGCAGGGAAAACTACCACTCACGCAAAAGGTTTCCAAGAGGTGTACACACCTAGAGGGTTTTCATAAGGAAAAACCCTGAAAATGGACTTTTTCTGCATTCCTCCCTCTCCCCCTGCAGACAGACAGACAGACAAAGGACTCTGGAGCATTGGTACCCCACTGTGCTGGATCTCACGCCACCCCCAGGCATGAGGTGCACCCACTGAGCTCAGCAATTCTTTCAAAGGCTTGCCGAGAATTCCCCTCGAATGCTGCACTGTTACATGCACATTCTGCATTATAAGGAAGAAATCCTGCCCTATTCCCTAAATTTTGGAGCACTGACAGCGTGGATGCTTGGTTTTTCAGGAGGTGTGTGGCTCAGCAGTCCCAGGAAGCCTAAAGCATCCCCAGCTGAGGACCAAGGGCTGGTGCACCCAAACATCACCAACCCCTCCTGTAAAGCCCCAGAGCTGTTTATGCAGCATGCACGTAGACACACGGGAGTTTCAGGAAGCTCATTACTTCTCTGTGGTTTTGCACAAGCTCAGCTCAAAGTCAGAGCTCAGACTCACAGAATCCTTTGGTTGGAAAAGGCCTTTGAGATCATCCAGTCCAACCATACCTGTCCACTGCTACACCAGATCCCTCAGCACCTTATCTACCGTCTTTCAAATGCCTCCAGGGATGGGGACTCAACTACTGCCCTGGGCAGCTTCTGCCAGTGCCTGAGAACCCCTTCAGTGAAGACATTTTTGCTAACATCCAACCTGACCCTCCCCTGGCATAATGTGAGACTCCGCATCGCTTGGAAAATCCCAAGTGGATGAAGGTAAGGCAGAGGCTATGTTAATGTCAGAGCTTTTAGCATTGCCACCTCTCCCCCTTCACACGTACACCTTTTAAAGAGAGGTCAAAAAGTGTGACAACGAGGTGAGTGTGGCAGCTGTCAGACCCAGCAATGCTGTGGGAAATATCACCCCCTCGCAGCCCAGCAAATCTGAGTGCTCTGGCTGCTGGTAAGCCGGGCTCAGCCATCCCCATGCACTTTATAGGCATTATCAGGACAGATCCAACATCCTGCTGTTCAGCATCCTGGATTTATGGCAAGGCACCGTCACCACAGAGACACCTCTTGACCCAAATGCACATTCTTGCTCCGAGAAAAAAGGGTGAGCTACATCTATAACTGCCAAGAGTTACTCAGCTTCATGCACGTTTCCTCCATCCCTCTGGCCTCTGAACCTGCAGAATCCTCCGAGGAAAATACTTAGGAGCCATGATGGACAGTTCAATAAAAGTGTCTGCCAGTACAGCAGAGAGGTTAATTATGTATAGAGGGCATCTAAGTGCATTCATTAAGCAGAGTAAGTAATACAAAACCCATGCAGAAGAGATTCTCCGATGCAAGGGTACATCTCCACTCAGAAACCCAGTTTCAAGGTAGGGTTGCCCATTTTCGCACCCACTTGCTCAAACACACTGAGGGGACATCCTGTGTCTCCTGAGAGCATGAAAAACTGGGCACAGTCTTGCATGTGTGCGTTGGGACCCAAGGGCACCACAGAACACCGTCCTTCTTTGTGCCAGACACAGCAGAAGCTTTGGGAACCAAGGAAAGAAGGGTATGAAATTTTTCTTTCCTTCTACCTTTCATTGAAAAATTCCAGTTTTGGAATCATAGAACGGTTTGGGTTGGAAGTGACCTTCAAGATTATCCAGTTCTAACCACCTGCCATGGGCAGAGACACCTCCCACTGGATCAGGTGGCCCAAAGCCCCATCCAACCTGGCCTTGAACACCTCCAGGGATGGGGCAGCCACAGCATCTCTGGGCAACCTGGGCCAGGGCCTCACCACCCTCACAGCAAAACATTTCTTCCTACCAACTCATCTCAATCTCCCCTCTTTCAGCTTAAACAGAAATAGAAAGTCGAAACTGAGTACTATGTGTATTTACTATTAATGATGAGAAACATCAATCACTTTTTAAATTAAATTTATGGAACCAATAGAAAATCTAGGAAAATTGAATTTAAGTCAAAAGTAGGAGTTTCCTGCAATAGGAAGGCACTGCTTCAGGAGACGTGAAACCACAGGCAGCTCGCAGACGTGACACCTGAGCAGATCTATAACCTCTATCATTACCTGCACCTCCCTTCTCCAGCTGCATGTATGCTTTGAGGTGCCAACTACAGTAAGAGCTGTGAAGGCATTTTTACCCATCCATACAAAGCACAATCTGTTTGGTTAAATGCACTGCCAGGGTTTTTCGTGTTTCCTTTTAGATCTGTCATCTCCAGCCTCCATCAAGACTTACACGCTAGTCCTGAACTGTCTATAAAAGCCAACTAAGAACAGCAGCACATTTTTGTGGACTTAAATTCATTCTCTAAGGACCTATACCACTATAGGAATTTTTATTTTTTTTTAAATTGCTTAAAACCTCAGGTCTAGATGATGAGTGGAGCAAGAACATAACACTATAACAGCTGCTGACCCCATAGCAGGTCTGGTATAAACCGTAGCAGGTTTATACACATTAAACAAACGTACACGCTAACTTCTTAAGCCATCATTTCAAACAAGCGCAGTCTCATTCAGCTGAAATTCTGGCAGTGACACCACTTTCCCTGGGGCAAGTTTAAATCAGTGGAATCTAGGACCAAGAAAGGTCATTGATTATCTGCGGGATGGCATTAGTTCATGCCAAATTATATTACCAAGGAAAAAAGAGAAATCCACAATCAAATCGAGTGCCATCCATAAAAACGATCATCAAGATTTGTCCCAGCCTGTGAATCACAAACTTCTATCTGTATACAAATGCAAGGCTTTTAAGACTTATCCTCCTTTAGGAGAACCTAATATCTTTAAATACCCAAAAGACAATGTAAGAAAAAATTAAGAGCAAAATCACTTAAGCAAGAACTACTTTTCTTTGACCTGAAATGTACTGCAATGGCCATATCAAATGGACTGTCTTTTGCTGCTGTTGGAGCACAGATTTTATTCTCCACTTCAAAATTAGTCTCTGTTTTCACTTCATCTCCAAAAAGCATTTGAGAACCCAAGTAGAAACAGTTCTTGAAGAGCAGGATCTACGTGAATGTGCATCTGAACTGCATAGCACTGCTATATTTCTTGTTGTACATTAAATATATGAGTGTATTTGTAAAGAACTGCTTAAAAGAAACATCACTCTGATCTTAGAGATGCTCAAAACCAATAAAAATTGCACTTGAGAGATGAGATTCTCTGAGGAAAGCAATTAAATTGAACTTGATACAAGTATCAGCACAAGATGCATACAGCACAGCCTCTCTACTCTAAGAGGGTGAGGCATGACCACAGCTCAGGGATCCCCTCTCAATAATTTCAATTGACATTTAACCTTGGGGAACTTAAATATTCCAACATGACACACAGCTGCAGCCACCAAGAAACACAGGGGACAGGATGTTAGCAGCTTTATGGTGACACTTGCTCCTTGAACACAGAAAGGATTAAATTAAATTATCAGATAGCTTTCAGGAAGGTGGTATTTTTTCCCTGGAAGGGGATATACAGCTTCCAGCCTTGGGATAAGAAAAAAAAATTTAGAGGCCAGGTTTACAAGCTTGGCCTGCAATACGAAACTTGACTTTGCAAGACTCCAATTTGAGAGAGAATCAGTGCATCTTAGGAATATCCAATGGAAAATATAAAGTTTGCTAAAGAGGAATCACAAGGAATCCATAAACCCGTTACACAGCTCTTTGGTGTTAGACACAATCTGGAGATAAAGGCTGATGCTCACATCCTCAGCTGAGCAGCTGTAACTCCCTAGCATAAAACCAACGGCATAAAGAAATTTCTTTTTTAAAATAAAAGGATAAGGGACTTTTTGCTTTATTTTAGAGCAAACACTTAAAGCATTGTGGCTGTAATGAGAAGCTTAAGTTAACTGGTGATGTTCATATATGGCTAAAGTATGACTTTAAAGGACCACTTAAGCACTTGGCTTGCCCTGCAAAATGATGTATTAAGCACCAGTGCTACCTCAGATGGTCCCGCTGCCATCCCAGGAGCCCTGTTTGCAGGATTCACACCTCATGTCAAGCACAGCTCATCTACCCACCGTTTGTTTAGAGCAAAACCTCCTGGCCTTGCTCAGCCTGAGAAGATCAGCATCCATTCAGCATACTTAGAAGATTGCAAGAACTGAAGGTAGTACAGAAGAACTTAGCATAGACCTTAAATATTCACTTTATTCTTACAAGATGCTAGGTGATGTCCAACCAACACTGTTATTGTTCTGCCTGGCAAAGCAGCTAAATACAAATCCATCCCTAGCAGCACTCTATGGGCATAAATATCATTCTATTTGTGAAATCCGTGACCTAAATCCACCGGGACCATGGAGGTAAAAGGTACACTCAGTACTAACAACTGACTGGCAAAGCGAAGACATGGGAAAATGCCTACACGGTGGCACAAGCCTCCCTCCACCCAGTGCCATAATACCACAATCTTCTGGCTCAGACAGCCTTCGGGGCTTTGGCATCTGAGCTTACGTGCACACACAGGGTCTGTTAAGAATTGGTGCAGTTTTTTAACCCTCTGTGGAAAAAAAAGGGTCTTCTGTATACAAGCACATTTCTTTCATCTCCTCAGCCTCTTGTGCAATGTGTGAGCTCAACCACCACCAGCACTCCCTGGCATTTCCCATTCTCTCTGCAAACTCTCCAGTCTCTCCTTCTCAAGCCTTGCAGCCGTTCGGTGTTTATCACGAGCCACCAAAGTGCTTGCCCTCTTCTGAGAACACAGAGCTTCAAAATGACCTCTACTCTCCATACAACATCGAGATCAGCCACCTCCTATCCCACACCACCACAAAACACCTAAACTTCTTCCACAAAGTTCATTACCTGCACTCACTTCATTTTCTCCTCTCCTTCCCACCTCCAGAGAAATTTCTGTGCAAAACACTGCTGTAAACAAATCATCACAAACACAGAAGTAGGACGAAGCACATAGCAAATATTAACACTGCAAAGGTCTAGTGAGCTCACACAAAATCCCACCACTTCCAAGGAACCACTGCAGCATAAGAGCCACTTTTGTGCCAAGGCAGCCTCAGTGCAATAAACACTAGAAAGTAGTTTTCACTGGGCTCAACCATAAATAGTTTCTTGGGGATCATTACACAGTTGTGCCATCCAGAACAAGGTCTCCTGGAAAAGCCAAGTAATGCTTGGTGTCTGACAACTGCCTCTGTTCCAGGACAAGGGGCTCCTCCTCAGCACAACCATAGCCACCTCAGCTGTGACATCTCATCCCTGTGCCACCTACAGCTTCCCAACGGAGGGCAGAGCCACCGCAGCCCCCAGGGAGGTGCACAATGAGGTCTGGCCAGTTAGCACCTACCAAGAAGTAGTATGACAAATTATTGCATCCACACACCTTAAGACTCCGTAATAACAACATCCCTGCTGTAACACCTAGCAACCCCTCCTCGGAGAGCTCTTTCAACACATTGCCAGCTCTGTAAAGCTTTGAAAGTGCAGCACATGAACCAGATACAAATCACAGCAGCTTCTACAAAAGTTTGAATGCCATGCTTCAGTTCACCCGGCAATGGGAAAGGAGCAGCTGTGAAAGGTTGCAGTGTTACCAAAAACCTCATGATATTTGGGGGCTGAGGATGGAGGAGGGCGATTGCTGATTTTAGCTTTCCCTTCTGCTTTTAATTTCATGAGAATCTCGGCTTCTAAGTTTTCAGGAAAAAGCCTGATTAGGTGAATGCAGAAGGTTCTAATAGCTCAAGCGAAACAAAACTGGTTTTGTCATTTCATTGCTTTTAAGACATTTGCAATCCCACAGGCCCTGATTCAAGATTTTTGGACACTTGAGGTTGGTTTCGGATGAGGTCCCTGTTCAAAGTATGACATGGGCCAATGTTGCTTGGCTCCAGGTTCCACTGAAGGTGTTTGTTTAGATGACTTAAACCAAAACAATCTCACAGGGGAGCAAAAGCCTGGGAACACTGCACTTTCAAAAAGGACAAGTCCCACCGTATACGAAGTACCAGGCTACAGTTCAAAACGAGATCAGAGCAAGATCCAGCAAAAGCCATGTCAAGTTTTGCTTTCACGTGAGATGCCAACTCAGAATAGTTTCTGGCTGAACACGTCACAAAGAGATCCACGAAATGCATACTATTAAATCTGACACCCCACTAATTCTGGTCATGTTTTTGTTGCAAAGTCAGCATTCAGCCCCAGAAACTGTTAGGTTTTACAAGCATTTTTCAAGCAACCTAAATACTGTGCAACTCCAGGAAAAATTATGGATAAGTACCAAAACCCTGTGAAAGTCCAAGTCCTGCCCCAAATCCAAGATGCAGTTAGGCGTGGTTTTAAATACACAAGCTGCAGTGTGTAAATACCTCATCGAAGCTTCAAACCGAGTGCTCCTCTGCCCTCGCCACCTTCCAACATCTTTGCAGCACATTTGGCTGTTGGACAGACCTTAGCACAGGCAGACACCAAGGAATACTTCATGGCCAAATGCCATGCAGGACTTGGGCACAGGACGGACCATCAGGTTCAGAGTTCAACTCTGAGTCTCCTTGCCTCAGCCTGGCCCTGGTTTCCCACCATCAGTGTTTCACAGGTAGCTTTTCAAGAAAGCTAACCCTCAGCCTTGACCAAAGTCAACTGATGACATAGCTGGTCCAGATACACTGATAAGGCACTGGACAACCTACCTGGAGTCTCCTATCCAGCTAAGTCCTCTTGTTCTACAAAGGGTTGCTCCCACTGAATCACCTGGAGCTCCTCTAACACAACACTCTTCCTCCTGTAAGTCCTGAGGTACTATACAGAGCCAACACCGCATGCATGGGCTGCAGCAAGTGCCTTCACTCTTTGATGCCATCAGAGATTTTTTAGCCAACTTTCCTGACTAAACACACACACGCTTCAAGAAACCCCCTATTTTAAAGCTGTAATGTAAACAACCCCAAATTATTACTATCCCCTAAAGGCTACTGCTGGCAGGCATCAGTGATAAAGCTCTGCCAGAGCAGTCTGGCATCTAGCAACAATTTGTTTGTTGTCCTGCAAAAATACAGAGAGCCTTGCCATATGGTATTAGCAACTTTCTGGTAACATTAAGAAATATATTGGCTTGGAAAGCAGTTATCACACCAGAAAAAAATCTTATGCCTCAGAGGCAGGTCTATGCTGTAAGTGGTATGAGCAGAGTGGTGCTGGTCAGGGGTGGGGTAGAGGTGATGGTGGCCAGCAGAGCCATGCCACCTCCAGCCCTGGCGCGAATGACATGCTCCTGGCAGAGCTTTTCTTCAGGAGCTGGACCATGCTGGAGGGCACAAGGTCAGCACTGCTTATCTGTGCTTTTTAAGTGCCAGGAGGGCTTCAGAGCTATACACGGCATCAGCAAAATCTGAGCCCAGACAGCACCTGAGTTACCTGTCATCAAGCTGAAGCAATGACTTAGCCACCCCGAGTGGATAAAGAGTTCCTACCTTTCAATCAAAAGCTTTTTTCCCATTGTTCACATTAAGGGCAGAGAAAGGAGAAATGGAACCAAACCTACTAAAATGCTTTTTAAAATGATGCATATATACCACAATGATTTTCTGAAAGTGTGTGTCTACCAGCTCACTGAGAAAGAAAACCCAAAGAGAGATGGTGCAAATCAGCACATGGACTTGGTGGGCAATCACCTATTCTATAGTATCACCTCCTCTCAGGCTTGAATTCTTACAAGAAGCTGAACTGATGAACGAGCAGGGACTTCTTGAGATACAACTTTACTGCTCTCACTCTCTGTAAAGCTGGCAGGGATGATACCTGTGACAGACTCCATTCCATCTATTGCTTTTCTAACTCTGACGCTATTCCTGGAGTTTTCTCCATAGTCACATCCTACCTCAGGAGAAGGACTTGTCCCCATTTACAGTGGTGCAGGAGTATCCTACAGACTCACAAGTGTCGAGCTTATGTCCCCATGCAGAGCAGCATCACATGGAAGCACAGCACACAAGTGACAGTCACCATACTGTTCCTATTCCACCTGCATTGGAGTCCCATCCCACCCTGAGGAGACGGCTTCAGCACCCATCACCTGCTTCTCCTTCCTAAAAGAGCTCAAGAAGTGGCTTCAAGCCCTGAGAGATGGAGCTGTTCTCAAAATGAACCGAACAGAGAACAACAGAGAGAACCAAAAGGGAATGACATTGCTGCTGGATCTGGAAAAGATGCAGTCCACCCAATGCCATGAAAGAACATTAATGGCATTGCTTCGACCACCTTCTGAAGAAATTTCAGGATCAAACTGAAGATGCACTTAGCTCTTTCCCCATTCTTCTCAAATTTTCTGGATTCCTTCCAGTCCTTACTTCCCTTCCCTGCTTCTATTTCTTGCTCTGAAAACTGATGTGTCCCTTGCTATGATCTGCAATACGCAGCCTCTCCTCCCACTTGGCAGCTTTGTGGGAAGCCAAGGTCCATTTGCCTCCGCCTTTGGTCAGTCCAGAAAAACAAGCCTCTTCTCTCCTCTCCCTTTATAGCTGGCCGTGCAAAACTCTCCCGTTATGGATAGCGGCTATGGCCTGAGTGTTGGTGCCGATCAGATGGGTGGCTTGTAGAGAAACATGAGAAATTCCCTGGCAACAGTGCCTGGGCATTCGGAGATGCTCTGATCTCCACGTAGCAGTGGCTATGTTAGCAGCAGGGCTTTGGTCATCTTTTAATCGTGTTGACAGATCCAGTTTAAGCTTCACAGAGATTGCTGCAAATGCCTTCCTGACAAGGCGACTGGGGCAGGACAGGGAGAGGAAATCTCTGCAGCATCCTGCAGTTCTGGGTAGCACCAATTTGCTGTAAGGACAGGCACAGCAAGAGCAGTTAGCGGTGGCCAAGGTAATTAACAGCCACCTGCTCACACCCCAGGCTGCTATTTCTTGCTCTGGAGTCCTAAAAGACTTATCTTTGACAGCCTTTTAGAAACATGAAGTCCTCACTTTATTGACGTTCTTATCTGAATGCACGAGATAAGATAAGCTAGGGCAGAGAGAAGAATCACAGGACTCACCAGGAGAACCACATTTAGGAGCTCAGAGCTCCTTCAAGGAGACCATTAGCTCCTCTTTCTCCCCTAACCCTGAATTACTGCAGTCAGAGTTCTTGCATTGGAGGTGACCAGCCACACTGTGCTTTGTCACAAATCGGCGTCACATCGAACCTCTCCTTGGAAGGAGAGCTGAACCTTTCAGAATCTACAGAATCTACAGAATCTACTGTGTTTTACCAGAAGTTCCTGCTCTGAGCTTTCATCTTTTAAACCCTCTCCTTCTAATATAACTCCATAAAGTTCAGTGGTCCGTACAAAACTTCAGCAAAAGCAGAAAACTCATGACTTACATTTTCTACAGCAAAAATCCCCAGGCAAAACAAATATGGTCAGATGGAAACAAATGAAATGAAATCTTCCTTGGGCCTTCTTCAACACAGCGCCAAGAATCAATGAAGAAACACAATCCAATTCGTTTCCCCCCAGTGCTGGTTGCCATTGACAGAAAAGTCACTCCCTGTACAACACCTGCCCTGTCTATAAGTTTTCATAAGCAGCACGTAGAGCGTCGGTGACCTCAGCATTTGCATGCTGTGACAACAAATAAAGTTAGAAATCTGCGCAAAACACCTCCGAGTCCTTTGGCCAAAGTTGGCTGAGAACACATGTGCAGTAACAAACAAGCAAGGGAGAAAACACAAGGTTTAGGGCTCCTGAGAAAGCTCCATCAAAAGACTCTGCTCAGAAATGTGGGCTTAGGTGCAACTGCTGATAAACAGAATCATAGAATCACAGAATCATAGAATCATAGAATAGTTTCGGCTGGAAGGGACCTTAAAGATTATCCACTCCCACCCCCTGCCATGGGCAGGGACACCTCCCACCGGATCAGGTTGCTCCAAGCCCCATCCAACCTGGCCTTGAACACCTCCAGGGATGGGGCAGCCACGACATAATAATCCAAAATAAAAAGACACAAAGGCTGCTCTTCTCAGCCCTACAATAAAACTGGCTCTGAGGTGGGGAGCAAGCCCCAGCTCTGGAGCTCCTGCACACATCACCAGTTCCACCCGAGAGATACCACAACCTGCTCCGGTCTGTAATACCCTTTGTAGGTGATTATGGGAAACAAAAAAGACTAAATGCAAAGCAGGTTTTCAGCTGGGGGGGGGGGTGGTGGATCCAGAACTGCTGACTGAGGAGAACAAAGCCAGATGGCATATGCTGGTATTGTTAGGGATTATGCAGTGTAAGGCAATAGGAAATGAGCAGAGAAAGAGACTCGGTTGAGTCCCACAGCTCCTCTCTTGCCAAATGAACGTACCGGGGCGACCGTGAAACAATCAGTTTATGGGTTTCGTTCCCCTCCACCCCTAGACTGAACTTAAATATTTGTATAAGCACAGGCATAACTTTTATCTAATGTTTTCCTTGGGGTTTACTAGCTGTTTAGAGCATTCAGGCTAAAAAGCATTCCGTCAAACTCTTGCCACAAAAAGAGCTGAAACTATGATACTAATTAAAACCACATTCTTTGGTATCAAGAAGACATGCTATTATTTTCTTTTTTTTTTTTGCTCATGAGAAGCTGTTAATATGGGCAACACGTCTGGAACATTTTCCTTCCAAACGCTGTGCTCCATACCCCCTTCTGCTCAGGTCAGCTGGTTTATGAACTTGTCAGCAGTCTGGGGTGGGAAGGCTCATATTTACAAGAACAGATTTATTTTTTTTTTTAATGGCAAACCATTTGCCATCTTAACATTATAAAAAACACAACAAAGAAAAAAACAAAACAAAACAAAAGCTTTACACCACACAAAAGGTAACTACCTCAAGAACTGTCCTGCTTGGTGCCCAGTGAGACAAATGAAAGGAGGAATCATGCCAAAATATACTATATGTTTTCAGGATGCTCCTGGACACTCAGCGCAGAGCAGGAAGAGATGTGGGTTGCACTGTGTATCACTGCTGATCCACCCTGTTGTAAGGGCTATTAAAGCAAAAGGTCAGCTTTCATGCTCATTACCCCATCTAACTTGGATGCTTCTAAGGTCTCCATTACAAGAAGGACGTTGAGCGTGTCCAGAGGAGGGCAATGAAGCCGGCGAAGGGTCTGGAGCACAAGAGTCATAAGGAGCGGCTGAGGGCCCTGGGACTGTTCAGCCTGGAGAAGAAGAGGCCGAAGGGAGACCTCATCGCTCTCTGCAGCTCCTGAAAGGACGTTGTGATGAGGTGGGTGCTGGGCTCTTCAATCAAGTAACAAGTGATAGGGGGAGAGGAAACGGCCTCAAGTTGCACCAGGGGAGGTTTAGATCGGACAACATGAAAATTTCTTCACTGCCAGAGTGGTGAAGCCCTGGCAGAGGCTGCCCAGGGCAGGGGTGCAGTCTCCATCCCTGGAGGGGTTCAAAAAGCATGTAGGTGTGGTGCTTCAGGATATGGTTTAGCAGGCACGCTGGGGTTGGGCTGATGGTTGGACTGGATGATCTTAGAGGTCTTTTCCAACCTCAACAATTCTAAGATTCTGTGAAGGGTTACTAAAAAAAAAAAAAAGGTAAGATTTCATGCTCACTTTACCCCACCTAATTTGGGTGCTTCTAAGGTCTCCATTATTGCTGTATCAGCACCTCATAAACATTAACAAAATTATCCTTATAACATTTCAGGGAAAAGTACTACTATCATAAGGATGGAAAATTAAGGCAACAACAAAAAAAAAAGCCAGGTCTGTGTATCCTGCAAGGTCTAAGTGCGGTTAAAAACTAAATTTCTTTGCTCAAGAGCAAACTACAGTGCCTTATTTGGAGCAATAATTGCACTGCAGAAGTGCAGAAAGCAGAGAATTGGCTGTTTTGGGCCAATTCTCCTGGTGTACCAATTACCAAGTCCCCCTCTGAGCAGTGTTCTGGGTGCTGCCTGCTTCCCCGACGCAGCTCCGCAGTGGGGCAGGCACACTGCTAGCGGCTGCCCGCACAAAATCTGGGCTTAGCTTCAACCGAAGCATTCACACTACTCACACAAAAACAGAAGTGGCAGGAGGGATTCTCCAGCAATAGCATTTGTCCCACAAGTATCACTTTTGAGACCACAAAAGTAAATAATGCTTCATCAGAGTAATTTGGTTTCTGGTTTCTGTTTGGGAGCCTGGCTTTCGCTGTGTTGACTCAAAACAAAACGCAGCTTCCCTTTTTCACAGCCACAAAGATGCCAGGTTTTAATTTCTGATGGTGCAAAGTGCAGGCAGTGGAGGAGAGGGCCTCTCAGGGCTCTGATATTTTATTTTATATAGCTTTTTTTGGTGATATCTTAGCTTTGAGCAAGCTCCTGCCTGGTTAGTAACCTTCTAGGTTTGCCAACAATACGGAAGAACTGCCTAAGTTCCCAAAACAAGTAAAGACATAAAAAATATGACTTCAGAAAGAAGTTAAGCTAGATGGGCGAACGCGCTGTAATTTGTTACATGCTTCCATTGTGTGGGGATCCAAAGTAATAAAATATTCCTGTAACGCTAGAACTGTGAGGCCCAGCCCCAGAATGATGTTTGGATTCCAGTGTTAGCTCTGCCACACCATCCTCTGGCTCACCACCGAAAGGAGTCTTATGCTGTCGACCTCCCAGCTCACCCTTTTATTCCAAATTTCACTCCAAAGAAAGATCAAGTAACAACAGTTATTGCGGAGGTGACCACAACACTGTGATGCTGAGATGACATCTCACGTCAGTTTAACACAACTGCAAAATGCAGAGATATCCACATCCAAAGCACCATCAGAGAATCCCCAGGCTGGCTGCCCAACTCGATTATACGGACACAGGGGAGGGCTCAGAAGGGCATAAGCTGCCTCACAGACTCACACATCTTCTCCGTCCTGCTTTTCATTTGAGGCTGACAGGCGAAGCTCAAACACATCATTACAGCCTTGAGGAGGCTGCTAAAGGTAACACTCATGTTACAAATGAATTAATAGGAAACACTTACCTTCCCCACTAGCTTGCCTTTCCTGTTCATGCAAAGGTAGAAGTCTGTCTCCTTCCCTTTGATCCGGACTTGACTGCCAAAAGTGTCTGTTTCCACTAGAAGCTGGGCTTGTAAAGGAAGAAGAAAAAATAACATTTACCAGTGTGGTCCCATTAAGTGAGAGCACGCAAAGCTCATCAGTGCATTGTCCCATTACCCCTACTGAACCACACCGGGATGCTCTGCAAGGGAATCACCCAGGGGCTGAGCTCCAGCCTTGGTCACAGGTGCAGACCTGACACGTTTCCACTGAATCCTATGTGGATGCTCCAGATTTAATGCCAGTTTAGCACAAAACATGCACATATACATGTGCGCTCCATCAGTCCACACCAAACCCTCCACCCCAGCAGCAATATAAAGCAAGATGCTCTCCTTCATGCTGCAAGCGGGTTCTCAGAGGGTAAGAACATGGATTTTATTCATGTGAAAATAAAAGATTAGCATGACAAGAATGAAAAACCTTTCCCCACAGGACAGCCCTCCAACACTTCACAGAAGTGGTCCAGCCACACACTCGTGGTGCAAAACATTGCTGTTATCTCCTGAAGATCACCGCAACAAGCTGGCAAGGAAGAAATTCAGCACTGCTTGTTCTCTCTGATGCACACCCGCGCTGCAGATGTCCTCTGTGTGTCTACCTACAGTCCAAGGAGGGCATTAATTGCTTTCTGGCAGTCCAGGTCTGTGATTCCTGCTCTAGCTGGGAAAAATATGGTCAATCTCATAGTGCCTCACACATTTATTGAGGCCAGAGCTGGTTTGCAGCGTTGCCAGAAGCCATGGTAAAGGGCAGATTTCTGCTGCATCTTCATAAATCACCTGCCCCGACTCAAACGTATCTGCAGAGTGGCCAAGCTGCCACCCAGATGTGTAGCGTGCCATCATCATCTCAAAAACCTGGACACGTCCAAATTCAGTGTTTTATTCTGTCTTTGATCTAAACACAAATTCCAGTCATGCTCAAGGTTTGTATTCCAGGAATTTCCCTGGAGAGGCAGGAACAGGCAGATTGGACATTTTGGTTCAGATCCATCTCCAATACGGAGGGGGAGAAAGGAGACATGGTCGAAACACAATGCAAGAATGTGTAAGTGTCAGCAAGTGCAAATCCACGGTCCTGCTCTGGAAATACTCACGCTTGTAAGACCCGAGCCTTACCGGAGAAACACGGCTTTTGCCAAACTCTGGAGAATGTTTGATCTGCACTGCAAAAAGTCACATTCTTTTTGGCATTCATATTTCAAACTTTAAAACTCTCTAAGAGCAAATATGTTCGCTGTAAGGATTTACCATGGGGATAGACATAGGAGTTTGTTTCATTTAAACACATTAATATTTTTCCCACTTGTAAAGTCAGCTTTTGGCTTCTGCAGCAGTGCAAATAACACAAAACTTTAACTCACAAGGGCCCTAAACAGAGTTTTCCCTTTGCAACTCAGTCACATATGCAAGTTCAAGGTTTTCCAGTTACTAGCTGTTCCCATTTATTTAGATTTATTTGTTAAAACAGTTATCACAGGGGATATTTAAAGAATAACTTCTTTCTGACCGCAAGTGGGATAATGCCTGTATTATAGCAGAATATCACTTGCAATCATGCATAAATATGGATATTTATCTAAGTCTTTCAGAAATCCAGAGCGGGGCAAGAGGGGCTGCTGGTAGCAGGGCTCACAGCAAGGGCCAGGAGTGCGTCAAGGCTTTAGCCGTGCTGGTGTGCAGAGGGTGTCCGGTGGGCAAGTGGATGTTGCAGTGTGTGCACAGAGGAAGGATGTGAGCAGAGGCACGTATTCCTGGCTGGGCACAGGGAGATGGCACAGAGAGCAAGGAGAGCAGCACCTGTGCTTGTTCTGCCACCACCACCGCTGTCACCAGGCTTGGCTCCCTTGGCTCGAAGCAAACAAACAGCTCGGTTCTGTGCAGTGCAAACACAGCAGCAGGCAACACAAACACTCAGCCAGCGCAGGTGGGTTGTGCTGGAACCCACAGCCCTCAGGCAGGATTTGGCCCCAGGAGCATCCCAGCTAGGTTTTTGGGTATTTGTGATGAAGAAAGCAGCTTGCCAGCAATAGCTGAGTGCTGCAGGCTTTCCCTCCACACCTGCCAAGGTGGTATCGAAGCAGTACCCACATACCTCAGTGAGGAAGGGCCACACAAATCAGAAATAACCCGTTCTAGTAAGGATATAAAGATGAACAAAGCCAGGATGGAGGAGGATGGCACGGGGTCAAGGGGGAGATGAGCAACATAGTGTACAAGTCGGTGAAAGCCCACTGCTTCAAGATCAGGGAGGCTGCTCAGATGCAACACAGCATTAACAAACCAGAGATCAGACAGAGGCAGGGCTTTAAAGAGGTGATTGGGAAAGGTCTTCCCCTCAAACGAAGAAAGGTGTTAGAGAGGACTAATTGTCAGCCTCAGGCGGGGAGAGCAGCAGCTCGCACACAGGGAAAGGTTTTGTCATCATAATAAGATGTCCAAAAGATTGGCGCAAGAACCACAGCCAACACTCAGAGCACCAAGGAGTTGCCCAGAGATTGACAGTGTTGAACCCACCCAGGCACACAAACATACTTGGAGTCACCCACCGAAGGGGTCAAGCGAGGGCTCCAGAGCCTGAACACAGGCAAGAACAGAACACGGCAAGTTCCTCTCTGAGCTGCAAGGCATTCCCCGTCTGTTCCATTCTTAGCGCTGCGACTAAAGCTGCTAACGCTGAATATGAAATACCGGTTAGGGCCAGTCAAAGTAGAAGCTAACATTGATAAAGAACTCCAGTGCAAGAGTCTCGATCCGCAGTCCTGCCAGATAGTCAGCAACCCGCACCCCTCCGATGCAGGTTCCCCCTGGCAGCCCGCGCTCAGATGGATAAACACGGGGATGCCGGCTCGCGTTCCCCACCCCCTCACGCTGCAGCCTGTATGAGTAATATCCAAGCTGATTTTAATTTGAAAAATATCACCTTAAAAAGATGCCGGTTCCCTGCTGTGAAAATTAAAACCATCTGGATGGAGTGATTTCAAATAATTAATCTAGGTCTCCTTTGACACCGCTACTAATTAAAATATGATACCTTCCTCCCCCTTTTTAAATAAAGAATTTAAATAAAGTTTAAAGATCTAATAAAATAATGTCATAATTCAGAACTAAATGGAAGTCACCTTTCCTGCAGGCTGCAAAGGTTACGCTGGTGCTGAGATCCCTCCTGGGTTAGTGCCACAGCACGGACCAAGCAGCAGCAGATGGGCAAGCACGTGCGACACCCACACCAGTAAATACTCCGGCATACATAACCCAGTGCCCCAAGGAGGCACACGAGCCCCAGAGATCATCCTGCACCCAATGTCTTGGAGTGGGGAGCAGAGGAAGGAGGTTCAGCTGATGCTGTCTGCTCCCTGTTTCCTCCTAGTTGCCAAAGTACACGCTAAGGGCACACATCAGCACCCACTTCTGAAAAATCAGTCTTAAGATGTTGGAAACACATTCTTATTTCTAGGGATCCTTGACCTCTTTTCCTATACGAGAGATCAGTGTGGCTTTAGGGTTGGGTTCCTAATCCAGTTGGCTTCCACCGTTAAGACACCCAAGCCAATTCTTGTTCTTACAACAGGCATCTCCCTAAATTCTCTCAGGAGCTGAGATGGGGAGCTTGGGCAACACATCTAGTCAGCTAAAATCAGCTGGGATAAAGCCTAGTCCTTAATACTGCAACAAGAGTTTTTGAGGATGGAGGCCGGCCCAGAAGAAGGGGCTGCTGAGGTCTCCCACCCAACTTACATGTGACAGGAGAAGAGCTCAGCCGCCACCACCAAGATTCAAATAAATATAAGCTGAGCTAGGCTTGCTGTCTCATTTGTCTTCATGATAAAGATGCCATGGCCACAATGAAAGTGCAAGGGTAAAATCCAAGGGAATTTCCACTAAGAGCTCAGGTGAAATAAGTCTCACCAAGCTGGAGCAGTGTCCCTACAGCAGTCTGCTGCTCAGGACACCTGCTTTCCAGCTCCATTCGTCCCTGGACACTCCATGGAGAGATTACAATCTTTGTTTTCAAAAGCCCTGCACTCTAGCCTTCAGATCAGGTATTATTGTTTAAATTCTTTGACAGCTAGATATTCTGATATATTTTCCAGGGGGGAAAAGAAAAACAGCTAGAGAGAAAAGATGTCTTTAGAGGGTGAGCTCTTCTGCCACATGCTTTTGCCTTATTGGCCCATTTAATCTAAACCTTCCTGAAAACTCCCACTGGAAGAGACTGGAATTCCTCACATGTCTAGGTGAAAAGGATTACATATATACGTTGAAAAGCTATCTTCCAGCTAAGAAAACATGAAGTCAGGGAGATATGTGAAGGTAGCAGAAAACAGGCCAAATTATCTTCCAAATATTTCCTGGGAGCGGGAGGACGGGAGCCAGAAAAGCATGGGGAAAGAAAGGAGAAAGAGGGCACCTGAGAAGTGCCAGGTTTACATGTGCCTACCATGAAAGCCTAAGCACCATCCGGTTTGAGAGAAAGGGGAAAATACAAGGAAGGTGCAGAACGATTGGATACTTTGAGTCTACCCACCGTTGCTTTTATTTCCCCACCACCAGGTATAAAGCCCGCAAAAGGAGCCACAGAGAAAAAGAAGCTACAGCCACTTATACCACCCATGGGCATCCTGCAGCAGGACAGCTAAAACAGATTTCCTGAAGAAAACGTTCTCTGAGGGAAAGAAGATTTTGTTGCTTTTATTGCCCTCTTTTTTCTGATGCAATTACAAAGTTGGGGAAAGCATTCCCAGCACTTGAAACCATTTCCAGTTAATGAAGAGGAAGGATGTACAGACACGTCGAGGCTGAGACCACAGTGTGTGTGACGGAGAACAGCTCTCTAGTTTAGTAATTCTGATGCTATGAACAAGACAGAGTGCATTTCCACAGTTCACAGCATATATTGCACCTGATGGGAGAGTAAAATTCACTCTCTTGTAAGATAGAATCTTCCAGTGTGAACCCCAGCACAGCCAAGGGTGCTCAAAACAGCTGAAACCTGTTCAAACACAGCCTGTCCCTGACCAAATCCACGTGAATCCTTTACATGACCACAACATAGGAGGGAATGACCCTGTCTCCGCTTCACATCCATGACGTAATTACAAGGGAATTATGCCAAAATTAGGTAAAGTCTGGAGGGCCTAATAAAGGCTATGAACAAGTGAGGGAATCTAGGCTGCATCCTCAAGTTCTGTTTGCACACTGGTGTATTCCTCCAAACTGTACCCTTTTAAATACTTATAACCCACACAACCCAATTCCCTTCTCAATTATTCCGGTGCAAATTGGAAGTAACTACCAAAATCAATAAGGCTGGTGCTCACGGGGGCAGAGCTCTGACCCACATACCACTGCAATTAGCTCATTGAGTCTGTCTTGAGCAAGCATAGGATATGTATGTCAAATTATTAAAAGGGATGGTCGTGGGGAAATGGAGTAAAAGCACTCCAAGATCCAGGATCCAGGTATTTTCTTTTTTAAGCCATCACTTTGCTCATGCAAGGGAACAATCCGGTCTTAACCTAGGCTTTTAAAAATGCCATCTCTCTAAATGGGGTTTTCTTTTAAACCTCATTTAAACACCATATCTTTTACCCAGTCAGCTGATGCAATGAGAGAAAAAGACACAATTTGGAGCACATAAGCCCCTCAGAGCACCAACACATCAATATATGCCAATTGCCGAGACCCCTGTGCACTTTTCCATGCCTGATTTTGGGGCAGGAAGGGGAGCAGGACTGAGCACTTTGTGTGAACAAAGGAAAACTGCAGAGAGAACCTGCCACCCGCGTAACAGCCTCAGTAGCTCTCAGAACCAGACAGGATAAATATTTGCATGGGAGACATCAGAAGAAAATCTATAATGCAGCAAAGACCTCAAAGGCACTTACAGTGCAGCAACCTGATCCTGCAAATACTTTCACACAAAGGACTTCACAAACATCGGAAGTCCCTTGAGTGCTGATAAAGACCCCTACATTGCTTTAGGGTCCTGGCTCTGCCATCGGCCACACGGTTGGACATGCCGGGAGCATGGCTTTGGACACAGAGGTGTGAACATCCTCCCTCCCTTGCCCTGCGCAGGGCTGTCTCCTCGCCCTGCCTACCTACAGCCACCGCAAGGGCTTGATGCAGTAGAGAAAAGTGCAGAGTCACAGGACTTTTTAACAGCGAAACAAGAGCGAAAGTTGCCCTTCTTGGCACACTTTTCCTCTGGGCTTCACCCCTGCACTAGCTAAAAAGAGCTTCAGTCTCTGGGAGGTGCTTTCAGGCACTCTCATCTGCAAACAACCACCTAGAACTAAGAAGACATCCTGTCCCCTTTCCAGGATGCTGAGCTATCCCGTCGGCGCTCACTGGGCACGTCTACATGACACGAGGCCAAAACATGCAGAAATATCCACACTGGTGCCAACCACGCCAGCCTGAGTACCCAGTCCAGGGCAGATGTGCAAGCATGACACATCGCCGCAGCAGTTAACCCCACAGGGTGCACAGACCGAGATATTCCGGTAATAAAATATCACTCACACGGTACTGAAACCTCGACATCGTTACAGTGGTCTCACCTGTACAGAATGCCCACCCAAAAAATTCCACTACCAGCTCAGCGAGTGGCTAACAAAACACACCCAGGGAACAATGCTGAGCTGCTGGTGTTCCTCAAGCATCTCAAGGACCATCTTGGGGACAGCCTGTCTCCCACCCTCTAGGAGATGTGTTGCTTATGCCAGAATGGCAATACCAAGGAAAAAAGGAGATTCTGAAACAAAGAAGTGCTCTTAGGACTGCCCAGGCTCCTAAAGGATGACAAAGCTTCCAGAGATAGTCCCTATAATCTCTATTCACCACATCCTGGGAGAAGCTTAAATGAAAATTCACTAATTTGAGGTTTTTTACTAGTCCATGCATATGAAATTGGTTTGATAGCTTAGCTGACATAAGACCGGTATAAGCACCGAGGTAGGTCTGAGACATTTTGCCCAACTTAAATAAAAGTTTAATAAATCCCCAAATCTATGATTCTGTGAAAAACAAAATAAAGAAAAAATATCTGAGGACAACACGAAAATTTTAAGTACCGTATTACTGGTCCAAGCCTGCACTACTCAAGGTCTGGCCATCATTTACCCATGTGAAAAATGAATGTAAAATACTGTCATCCTGATACAGAGCCGTTTGCACTCAGTTATAGATATATGAAAACAGGATTAAGCAGTGGGGAATCAGACTTGGCCTTTTGCAGAAGTTTTATACATAATTTACCATAAGAGACACAAAAAATATTTTGGCAGTTGCTTCAATGATGGTGAATAAGCTTATTTAGACAAGATCCAGTAAAACTGGAGGCAATAGGTTGTGCGCTTTAAAAACGCCTGGGTGGGGAGCGGCAGTGAACAAATTCTGCACTGAACTTTGCCACCTGCACACTCGCAATGACTAAGGAGAAGGCTTGGAAAGAGAAACGTTAAAAATGTTAGCACAGAAATTCCTCTATCTCACCAGGGTGTCTTGCTGCCTCCAAACACAGCTCAAGTGGACAGTATTTCTACAGAGGCAGGAAAGCTGCTTGACAAGCTGCCAGGCTCCGAGTCTGGAATTAGTGAAGGATGAGCCTCAAAAAAGTTCAGAAGCTCTGTTATGCTTGAAAAAGCACCTAAAATGAAAAATAAAGGGCCAAAACCTGATGTCTTTGATCATTCTCATTTGAATAAACTCCTACTGACACAGTCAAGCCCAACAGACAGGGACCTCAGAACCTGGCCCGCACTGCCTTGCTGAAACGCATCCAAAACGCTCGAGTCTCTTGGGTCTGGGAATAGCATGAACCTTTCCCGTCCCACAGAGGGTTAGAATTACCACAAGAACAAACCCTCCTGAAGTTATTTTGACTTTCCCGTTCCCTTGCTCAGTCTCAGCCGAACCCAATATAAACACTGATGTACACAAAAATAACAATAAGCAGAGAACGACAACTATGGGAACCCCATGTACTCTTCCTTCTCCAAAGTTGCTTTATTTGTGGCCAGCAGCGTAGGACAGACCACATGTACTCTGAAGCACTCACCCACCTCTCTTGGGCAACCTGCTGGTTGGCTGCTCGTCCTTGGCAATGAAGTAGATGTTATGTTAGTACCACCATATCCCTGTACTGAAGAGACTCAAGCACATAAATCTCTCCCTATGCCAACACCACGATGGTTTCACATACGCCAAAAGTTAGTCCATCCAGGCTCCACCGTCGTATTTGTGAGTGAGAAACACACAGAGTATTTGCAGCGTTAGTTGAATTAAGATTATCAGCCGCGCCTGATATAATAAGATGCTACGTTCTAACCACGCAGGTTAGAGAGTTACTGCCCTCCAGTAAAAGTTGAAATTATGATAATTAATCTTATTGAGAGGACTATAAGCACACGCGTTAGTTTTCTCAAAGGGACTCACTGTAACTTTCCCTTCTCCCAGCTAGTAAAAAAAATATGCTGAAAATAAAGTTGCAGGATGCTCCAGTATTTTCAGTGGGATTCTTGTGGCTCTGAACCCAGAGAAGCAGAGGCACAACCTACCAGAAAAAATGTTCTGGCACAAGGGGAAAATTCCTCTATGTTTTAAGATTTTAAACAGGGTTTGCTCTTATAAATGGATAAAATTATAAAATATCTGACTTTTCAATGCTTGTGCTGCACTGATGCTCACTTTTGCCGTATAAAAGATAACATACTATTGAATGAGACATACACAATCATCACTCTTACATAAGGGTATGAGAGAGTGACTATTTCAGGGCATGTGCTGAAAGAGGAGGACAAGAACTGATCTGCTATAACACCCGGAGACACTCATCCTCTGGAACCAGCTGCAGCCGAAGCAAGTCCTTGGGGTGAAGCACCTTGGAGGAGGGTTCTCAGTATCACTCCTTTAGAAAAGGTCTCTCCCTACAGACATACCACAATTGTTTCAACTATTCTCAGAGCAGCAGCAACACAAATAACACAATTCGGATATCATTATACCTGCCTTTAACACCTTTGGCTCTATATATTTATTTTTGGAAACACATTCATCACGAGGCTTTTCTTAAGCTATTACCCGCAGTCCATAGCTTAGGTAATTTTACTAGCTTAGACTATTTTACTTGCCTTTTACTGCATTTAATTGCAGGAGAAGTTTTAAAAGTCTTTTTTTTCTCTTATTTCTAGAGCCATTTGGGACAAAAAGGCATGTGGCGCTGGGTATTTAAATAAGGCCTGTCAGAACGGTAAAATTAGTTTTACATTTTAATAAAGGTACTTGAAAAACTCAAATATAATTCCACATTTGTATTGTAAAGCATCTGGATTAAGAAAACGAGATCCATGTCAAATCTTTATGTAAAAAGGAAATCAAGTACTGAACTAAGCCACTCTTCATCCGTGGCATCACAAACAAGAGCAGCAAAGAAAAGACATAATACCTCTAATAGCTTTTTGGGGGTATTGTGGGCTTAAAGAACCAATGTGACAGTGTAAAATCTGTATTATATTATTTATTACTTATCCCAATTTCAATTTATGGAGACCCACGTCACCTATAAAGCTCAGACTCAGCCCCACAGAATCAGACTGTCCTGAGTCAGAAGGGACCCACAAGGACCATCGAGTCCAGCTGCTGTCCCTGCACAGCACAGCCCCAACACTCACCCCGTGGGGCTGAGGGTGTTGGCCAAATGCTTCTGGAACATTGTCAGGCTCACTGCTGTGACTGCTTCCGCTGTTCCAGTGCTCCACCACCTTCTGGGGGAAGAGCTTCTACCTAGAACTTTTTCTCAGCCCTTTTCTCTCCTCCCTGCACAAAAGCACCCTTCCCTCCTCTCCTCGCCGTGGAGGGGGTGGCCCTATGGATCCAGGCAGTGGGTGCCATGCTGGTAGGTGATGCCGCTGCTGGAGGTGTCCAGACTGTACCCACCCTAATATGGATAAACAGAGGTCATTTAGCTTGGAGGGCTCTTCGGCTAGATCTTTAATCAGCACATAATTCACTTAGAAAATCTTCAGGCATACAGACAAAAGACAAAATTCAAAGGACAAACCCTCCTTGCAGCACTCACTACGCCGTGCTAGCGAGCACAGCCCTCCTCCCCACCAGGAAACCTCACTGCTGTCCTATTTTATCTCCTTCTATAACTTTGGAGTAGGCAGGAGAAGGAAATTCCCCATTGCTATTTATACACAGTAGACTTGAAATATTTAAAGGCAGCCCTGATGGCCACATCTCCGTGCCAAGCCCAGGAAGCAGGGCTGCGCCTCACCTTTGCCGCAGGAGGATAAAGCCACCCTGAAAACCTGCAAAGTAGCCAAGTCTCCCTACACTTTCTGCCACCATCCAAGCTCAGTCGACCACTGTTGCTGCAAGAGGAGCTGCCAGTGCCCATGACACCCCTCACCACCAGAGCTAACGGCACAAGGCGCCCAAGGACATGCCGCACAATCTAGCAACCGATAGCAGCCTTCCAGGATTCAAAGGGGCTCCAGGAATGTCGAGGAGGGGCTCTTGGTCAGGGAGTGCAGGATGAGGGGGAATAGTTTTAAGCTGAAAGAGGGGAGATTTAGATTAGATCTGAGGAAGATTTTTTTCCTGTGGAGGTGGGGAGGCCCTGGAACAGGCTGCCCAGAGCAGTGGTGGCTGCCCCATCCCTGGAGGGGTTCGAGGCCAGGTTGGATGGGCCTTGGACAGCCTGATCCAGTGGGAGGTGTCTCTGCCCATGGCAGAGGGGTTGGAATTAGACGATCTTTAAGGTCCTTTCCAACCCGAACCATTCTATGATTCGATGAACCTGTAGGACAAGACACAGCCCTTAGCAAACAACATTTTACTTGCAAGAGCTCTATAGCTCAGCACAGAGTTGCTAACCCACAGCAAAAGAGAGTCATTTCTCCATCTGGGATCCCATAGGAGCAGAGGAACCGGTAAACTTGAACTGAGGAGCTTCCATGCAGGCTCCTGGTGGGGAAAGCAGATGGTTTCCCCTAACACAGGTTCCCACCAGCCTGGCCCTCCACCAAGGTGATGAATTGAGCCGGGTACCAGGGACGATGTGCAGGTGCAAGCAAGCTCAGGCCAGCTTCCCCGCAGCAACTGTTTGCTGCCCTCCTCCCTGCCTCGAGCTGCCCCGACCTGGGGTTTCACTGCAGGTCCACTTTTGGTGTGAAGAGTTAAAGCTCATCCCCCGACAGGCGCGGATGTAAAGGAGACAAAAAAGCAGGATGCTGCTGAATGACAGCAGTGGGTGGCCGACAGCCCCTGGCTGGCGCGCTCTGCACACAACAGGCACAGCCAAGTGTGTCTGGCACCAGACAATTATTTCGCTGGAGGTGTGTGAGGCGGGAGCGCCAAGAGCCATTCTCATGGCGAAGCAACCAGCCATGTCGGCTAACAAAACCGCTCGCCGGAAAGCGTCCCTCTCCTTGCTCCCCATCTCCTCACCAGGGTTTTATTTTTCTGTGTTGTCCTTCCCGCTGGGGCATTTGCAGCTCTGAAAAAACAGCAGGTCAAACATCCTCAAATGGTGTATTTAGTGCTTCCCCTTGGGTTTCCGCAGCTTCCCTGCCATTTTCCTACTGGACTTGGGAGCCAAACAGTATTTATGGGGTAGCGAGCTGACCCCTCGGAGGTGGGCGAGAGTGCCTGACGTTAAGTGCTGCTAATGCGTTTTGCATTTGTGCTCGGGGGCAGGAAATCTCAACTTCCAGTGCCAAGGGGTTAATTATAATTTATATAGCAAGATCTCAGGCTGTGTTGTGTTGTTTTTTTTTTTCTCCAGCTAATTAAGAGGTACAATTACCTTTGAGAATCAAAGGGATATTTTGGTACCCAGCTCTTAGAAACAGATTACAGGCACTTAAAGCACAAGGGCATCTTTGCTTTTCTATGAGTGCTTAGGTTTTGATTTAGATCATTAACAAGAAACTGTCATATTCCTGATCCACCAACACAATGTTCAGGAGACCACCTATGGAAGCAATAGGGTAACAAATAGCATTGCTGCTTTCCCAGTGATTACCCATGATGCCGACGACATGTTTTACTGACACATTACCTGCCGCTCAGGCTTCTGGCAAAACTTTGTTTATTAATTAACAAAGCTTCATGATAATCCTGAGGTGGGTAATAGCCAAACAGACTACTCTGTGTTCAGGACTACTTACTCCCTAGACAAGCAGCAGGTCGACGAATATTACTGCTGCATCATTACTAAATCATCCCAGACAGCAGAGCAGCCCCTCTGGACTGTTCTCCACTGCCCAATGGCCGCGTGCAAACAGGGGGACCACTGATCACACAGGCTTTGGGAACTGGAGCTGAAGGCTAATTAGCAGCACTGGTTCCCAGGGTAGAGACAAGCAGGCAGTGTGGCTGGGCAGGCAGGGAGGCTGGCAGGCAGCACCCATGGGACCCACCTCCAGCAGCTCCAGCTGTGGGGACACCCAGGGAGAACACTGCTGAGTTCTGCTGGGCAGAAATGGGCAGGCTCATGCCTTGCTTGGGGCTGAGGGATCACTGGGAACACATCCATCACCTCCCACAATCTCCCTTCGTTGACTCTTTGCCTTCATGCTTGTGCAGAGGTTTAAGAGTTACAGGTCTCTCTTTCTCACCCCTCTCAGAGGTGTTTGCTGAGCCATTTGAAAAGGGTTAAAGTAATTTCATATTCAGATGTAGCAAGAGGGTGGATTAGGCAAGAACCCTTTAAATCCTGTTCCGGGGGAGCCACTAGTTACACACGCAACCTCAGCTTGACTTGGCACAGGCTACACAAATACATCTTCCACCATTCATTATTTTTCAGGGGTGCAGTGGGCTATTACTGTCCCGGAAGCTAAGTGCGAAAGTTAGATACTGATGCTGTATAATTGTCAGCGTATGCCACACTTTCACGCGTCCGTACCAAGAGGCTCAACCCTGACTCAAAACACAGCAAAAAGCAGACACGAGGTTGGCAGTGGCAATGAAAACCAACCCTTTCTCTAAAGAGGGGATCAGCATTAGGACCAAGAGGGACAACTGTCCATGTGGGTTAGAAATGAAGCTGATGCTGTCAAAGCCAATAGGGAAGCTCAGCAACAAGCATCCAACTTCACTGACCAACTGCCTATGGCTTCATTACATCATGGCAGGTTTATCAGGCTGGGCTGCCCTTTCCTGTGCTGACAGCAGCAAACTTGCTACGCTGAATTTGCCACAAGGCGGGCAGAAGCATACAAACCAAAATCCTGCCGTGTGAAGCATTGTTGTTAAACTAGGAGGAGATGAGAAGTCAACACTTCGACATGGAGAGGTGCTGACTGCTACAGAATCACAGAATCACAGAATCACAGAATCACAAGGTTGGAAAGGACCCATTGGATCATCGAGTCCAACCATTCCTAACACTCCCTAAACCATGTCCCTCAGCACTTCATCCACCCGTTCCTTAAACACCTCCAGGGAAGGCGACTCGACCCCCTCCCTGGGCAGCTGTTCCAGTGCCCAATGACTCTTTCTGTGAAGAATTTTTTTCTGATATCCAACCTGAACCTCCCCTGACGGAGCTTCAGGCCATTCCCTCTTGTCCTGTCCTCAGTCACTTGGGAGAAGAGCCCAGCTCCCTCCTCTCCACAACCTCCTTTCAGGTAGTTGTAGAGAGCAATAAGGTCTCCCCTCAGCCTCCTCTTCTCCAGGCTAAACAACCCCAGCTCTCTCAGCCGCTCCTCATAAGACTTGTTCTCCAGCTGCGGCTCATCACAAAGGAGCTCCAAGAAGTTCATTTAGAAACCTGACAATCAAAGCATCCTACAGGTATTTCCATCCCTTGAAGCTGCTCCTTGATAGTCGATTGCCTGAGAAAGGGCACGAGACTTGTCATAAGCCTTTTTATAAGATGAACTACAAAACTATACAAACCTGTGCTGAGCAGAGCGGTAACTGCGTTTTCAGTACAATGGGAGTCACCAAACATCTCACTGCAGGAGACTTCATAGAATCATAGAATCATAGAATCATAGAATCATAGAATAGATTGGGTTGGAAGGGACCTTAAAGGCCATCTAGTTCCACCCCCTGCCATGGGCAGGGACATCCCACTGGCTCAGGCTGCCCAAGGCCCATCCAACCTGGCCTTGAACACCTCCAGGGATGGGGCAGCTTCCCTGGGCAACCTGGGTCAGGGCCTCACCATTCTCAGCATGAAGAAACTGCAAGACAGGAAGCCTTTCCCACATAAAGGTTGACAATAATCAGAGTAAAAGAAGGGATGGCATTTTTTAGAGGATTTATGACTGTCTACAGGAAGGCATCTCTCTGCTCATGCCAGGTACAGCAAATGGGTGTCTCTGCAGGCAAGAGCCTGGGAAAAGACCCAGCTCAGCACTGGAAAAAGCAAGACAGGGATTACAAAACTTTTGCTTATAGTCCCAGCTTAAACCACTAACCTGCACGACTTTCAGTTAAAAGGACTTCTAAATGTTTAATCAGCAATGTGACTGAGTTATATAGAAGAGAAAAAGAAAGGGCGGGCAGATCCAGAGGGAAATACACATATACCTTTCCCTACAGCTTGCTATTTATTGAAGAAGCAGCAAAAGCTCCAGTGCACTTCAGAATACAAACGCTGACATGGAAATTCAGAGCTCTGAACTGCTTCCAACAGGGAAAATATACTGACGGCAGTCTGTTTGGAGGTCAAACAAAATCAATAGCCTTTCTCTCCAGTCTGTCTCTAAACTAAGCTTCTTTCAAAGACATCCAGAGAAAATGGATCATCTTTTGTTGGTGTGTGTGTGGGTTTGGGTTGGGCTTTTTTTGTTTTGCTTTTTTCAAGTGGTCAAACATTCATAGGAGTATAAGAAACTCTTTCCTCCCTCAACATACTGAAAGGATTGTATAGAGGTCAAAACTGCCCATCAGTTTTACTACACAATAGATGAGTTATCCAGTTCTTGGGGAGGAAACCAAGCTGGAAGCCGTTTAACACTCAGTAAGAGAGGAAAAAATAAATCAATGTATTTGCTTGATCAGGGTACGTTTAAAGCTGGTTGTCAATTAGTTCAACACAGTTTGCTGTTACACAGCACAACAATTTAGCCCCAGGAGCTGAAGTTTGCTGCATTTCCTCAGATTCCTCCTGCTGAGAGACCAATATTGGCTGCAGCCAGGTCAGGCACGGAGGAGGAGGAGTGAGGCTGGAAGTCGCAGAGCAACAGTCGGTTAAAGGGAGCCTAACATTGGATACAGCAGGACTGGGGACTCCTTCCTTCCATTCAAAGTACACAGAAAACTGGATTTATGTCCAGAAAGGAGTAGAGATGATAACTGGTTATTGCACTGGTACAAAGTGTGCCTCTGCACTCCGCAGCACACACCTTTTAAGACCAACTGTGTTATATATCGCCTTGTGCAGATGGTATCATCTTCACAGATACAAGTGGGTCACTCCAAGCTGAGGGAAAAGGCAGAAGGAATAAAGTGGCAGAATACAAAATTTAGCCTGCACTCAGTCTTTAAATAATATAAATTCTTAAAAATCTCAATACAAAAATTATGAGAAGCAAAAGGAGGGACAGACCACTAAATGGCAATTCCTAAGGGTCCCACTGAATGCACCCAAAGGGGAGCCATTACCTTCAAAGCAACGAACACTGATGACTTTATCTGCCAGTTCCATTCTGACAATCAGTGTTGAAAGACTCTCCCCAAATCACAAAATAATTTAGGCTGGGAAGACTCATCAGAGGTCACCCAGCTCAGCGTTCTGCTCAGAGCAGGACCATCAGGGCTAGAGATCATCCCTCCTTGGCTGTGCTCCAGCTCCCCTGCAACAGGTTGCTCTTCCTGAGAAAGCTGAAATCCTTATCTTGATTTAAATATACCTAAGGGCACGTGGTCATTGTGTCAGAGATGTGACTGGAGGGGGTCAGACACATCTGCATCTGACTTTGGAGCCCAGCACCAGGGAAACTGAGAACAGACCTCAGCAGGAGTGAGATGCCATGACCATGACCCTCCGCCATGAGTGTGTAGCCCACGGATACACCCATTTCCCTAATGAGTATCCACACTGCTGATGCTTGCTGCTGGTGGTAGCTATATGAGCTATACTAAAGCTACTACATGCCTCTAACTCCCCTTCCGAGGGCAGCACACGTACAGCGTGCCAGCCCCGGCAGCGACGCGCATCCTGACTCATCTGCCGTCCTCCACTCACATATGCCGCAGGAAGAAGGGTTTGTTCCACCAGCCCTCATTTCCGAGGAAACATATTTAGCATCTCCTAATTAGAATCTTAGCCTCTTCTCGTGCCTACACACGTCTAATAGTTCCAGCGCTAGAAAATCCTGGCAAAGCTCAAAGAAGGGTAAAGCAATGGCGATCGTCAATGTTCTCCCAAACTCATTGTGGTCGCAAGAACAACCAAGGCCAGTGGCTAGAAACAAAAGTGTTTTTTTTTTTCCGCAATGCTTTTTATCTCCCCTCCTCCAGTCCTCCCAGGTGGAACAATTTACCCAGTGAGCACACAGCTCTTACATTTGCTTGTTAGCACCCCCAAATTAGTAGGTGTAAAGTCAATATCCTTTTGCCCATTTACTCCTAATGAGTCACCAGGCAGAAACTTAACTTGAAAAAACCGGTTACAAATGCAGATGCAGAAGCAAATGAAATAAAGGCAAGAATCACCGCTGAGCAAACGTTGCACAAAGGCAAGGGGCTGGGCACACCACGCAGCACCCTGCCATTGTCACCGGCTAAAACCTAACAGCTTTGATTTGCCTCCCACCAGCAAAAATGGTTTGAAATGCAAGGTCTTAACAAAGGTGCAAGACACAGGAGGAATGGAGGCACTGCTGGGCACTTAATCTCCTTTCAGTCTCACACAGGAGCTCCAGGAACAGCTCTGCTGAAGTCAGCGGAGTTTCACGAGTGTAGGAAAGAGGATAATCGGGCCTCAGTTGTAACAGAGATCCAGCCCTGTGATCCCTCCATGCAACCAGCAGAAATGTTATTTGGGATTTAGATTGAAGTTACCCTTAGGCAAGCTCCTTTGCTGCTGGAACCTGGGACAACATCTCTGATCCCAACAGGACAAGACTAGCTTTCAGCAGCTGTAGAGTTCACCCTCTGCCTCGACTCAATGTGTGATTTGAAACTAGGAACCCAAAGCGCTCCTCAGTCTGCTTCAGCACTCACCCCTGCAAAAGCTGGCAAAGCAGGAACAGGGGGTTGTGGTGAGGATACTCCTCATGCCCATCCCATACAGGGGGCATGGACACACTGTGAGCCTCACGGCTGTCCCTGAACAACCAGTGAAACCATTTGGACATTCATTCTTTTAAATCTCTCTGTTGTTTACATGCCATCCTGTTCTTGGCCCTTCCCTGCTGCTTCTTCTCATTTAAGGTCCTCACCACCTCCAGTGGCTGGGGATGATGTCTCCTGCTGCTAGAGCTTTCCCTCTCACATCCAACCACCCATTTTCCCTCCTGCTTGTCCTTCCAAAAGCACTTGAGAACATCAGGTGCAAAACAAACCATACCAGCCATGCCAACTTGAAGCCAGGATCCCAAGAGTGTGCCACCTACCACATGCTCAAATACCAATGGCTTGTGTCACCATTGCACAGCTCAGGTGCAACATCCAGCCCTCCCTCCGTCCCACCAGTCCAGCTCTTGGAAGAGGAAGAGACGCAGCCAAACAGCATCAGAGTACAAGGACTCCTCTCCATGGCACAGCCTGGGGCCAGACCCTTCCAGCCAACGCAGCTGCCATCCAGTTGTGATTGCTGGGAAAATGCTCGTTGGAGAAGACCCAGAAGTCATTACAGCTATAAGAAGGCAGGGCCATGGCAGACGACAGGATTTTTTTCTCATTACTTTGGGAAGAAAGGCACCCTTTTTGGCAGCTATGAATGCAGAGGAGGAGAAGGCCTTTTAGGCACTCGTTTCAGCTCTCAGAGATGACAGCACAATGAATCTGAGCACCATCCAGCAATTCTTCAAGTTCAACCATTCCATGTAGCATCAGCAAAGGACAGGCACATCCCCAAAGTGACTACAGCAGAAGTCAGGGACAAAAAGCTCAGGAGACACTGAGAAGGTCTCAGCTCCTATGGCACCATAAAAGCACAAATTGTTTGCTACAGGCATTCAGAAAATACTTAAAATTCATCAGGGACCAAAGTGTGCACTATTTATTGCTGTCACAGCTCCTTAGTAGGGATGCTAACAGAGTGCAGCCACGTGACCATCTCCCTCCAACCCCAATACCCCCTTCTCTTCCTCACAGTAAGAAAAAACAGTTGGTTTTTTTTTCTGGGCCTTCTCATTCCCTTTACTTCCAGCTCGCCTTCCCCTTCTTGCAAGCGCTGAGACCGCAGACGCTCTACACGTGTTCTCCTCTGCATCCGACTGGCAGGCAGTCTGGAAAATGCCAGTATTGGAACGGCCTGAATTCAGCGGTTTCTGAATGCTGATCGGACACTATTTCGTTCAAGCCACAGATAGTCATTTTTGGGGGGTATTTTCAGCTCCTTTTTTGGACTCTTCCAGATTTCCAAGTGTCATGCATCAGCAATTTCTCCTCTTTGGAGCTTCATTATTTTTCACCTTTCCGCCGAGCCTGAGGCTCGGTGCAGTTTTGCAGGAGACTGGGCTCTTCCCTCCTCATCCAGACAGCCATGCAATACTGCTGGCGTTGTTAATGTTTGCTGTGCTCCACCTCGCAGCTGCGGAAATTCCTGACTATCTGGTTTTTGAAAGAGCTGAGGTGAAATCTGAGCAATTAAATTGCCTTAGTTTTTTATAAAGTCTAACGCCTTTCTTGTGGAAATCCCAACCTGAAAACAGGAACGGTCTCACAGTGTGTAAAAACACTAAACAATTAGTTCTAAGCAGGCTACCAATGTAGCCATCATCTCTTTAGCATCTCTCCATTTGCAATGCTTTTATCCTGATGGCACACCTACAAGGTGAGGGAATGGTGCAACCCTTGCTTTGGAGAAGAGGTTTAGACACAAAAGGAGACCGAGAGGATGACATTTGTGCCATTTTGTTGTAAGTGAGGAGCAAAGATCCTTCTCTCACTGTCAAGAGGGTCCAGCCTCAGTGTCTACCACGTAACCTGGGCAAAGCGGAGCATAAGAGATGCTCCAGCTGAGCAACTAGGCAAAAACCACAAATATCAAGTCTCCAGCCAGGCAAGCTACCGACTTTAGTTCTTTCAAGCAGCAACCTAGCAAGATCCCATGTTATCTTCAAGCAGAAGTATGTTCTTTCCACACTCAGTTTTGAATTTCCCATCCTGTCTTTAATTAGGCATGTTCTTAATAGGGTTATTGACATTTTTCATTTCCTCCAATCAAGGACAAATCTCAGTGGCCACTTGACAACACGCATGACAATGTACGCCAAAGCCAAAAGTTACAAAACAATTTATTGATGATGATTTCCTTCCTCCCTCTCCAAAGTAAAAGCAATTAAGAAAACCTTTCGGAACTGTAGACTTAGCCTGTTTGCAGGGTACTTTTAATTGCATCCCAAGAACCAACCTGAATTCATAACTGGCCAAATGCTTAGATATGGGAAACTCTCAGATACCATGACACAAGGCTTGATAACAGACACTAACATGAAACAACTGCAATAAACTCAAAGGAGCGCTCTCAGCCTTTGTGCACAGAATCGCTCATGGCCTAGAAATATATTTTAAATTATCCAAATTTCTTCAAGAACTTCATGATAGAATCATAGAATGTTTAGGGCTGGATAGAACCTTAAAGATCATCTCCAAGTATCCACTTGGCAGTCCTCAGGTATAAATTTCAGATAAAAAGTAAGCTTTGTACTAATACGCACAGTGTGTTTTCAGAGTCACGGAGGAGAAAGGGAAGCTCTAACTTTGTTTCTGCATTATTTAATCACAGCCAGGGAAGGACATTTAGCAAAGCAGCTGTTTGAGCTTCATGGGAAAAATCATCATTACAGCAAGGCAGGAACAGATAATATCATATTGACCTGTCTTCAGGGTCTGGCATTCACATTTTCATAAAGTGTCTTGGAAGATAAATCACTATACTAATAATATTTGTATTGATTATCTAAACTGAAGCAGCAATCGACTCCATTGTCTCACTTCCTCTTAAATTGCTCACAGATGGGATCCTATTTCCTATTCTGCATTTCTAATGGGAACACTTAAATCGCAGCACAGAATGATACACACACACAAACTGTTAACAAAAATCCTTTTAGAACTTGCATGAAAATAAAGATTTTTCACTTTGTAGCTCGCTTTCCACTCCACACAGAAATTAAAAATGACAAATTATCAGCAGACCTCTAAATTACTTCTGCTCGTTATTTCTAGGTCCCTAATATTTACTGACAGACAGGCCTATGGTTTCCAACCATAGAGACTATAGACAGCTGAAGTTCAGACACAGAGCAAAAAGGTGATATTTTTCTTCTCTTATAAAACTCAAGACTCTTTAAGCTATCTTTCAGGTCCAGAAGCAGGGAAATCAAAAATCACCGCAGAGATAAAATAAACAACAGCTTCTGCTGTTACTACAGGTACAAAACAGGCTCTGCTGCGGAAAGAGCTGAACTTGAGGTATGAAACTGGCCACAGCGGGACCTTGGGGTGGCAGTGATCAAAACCAAAAGTAAACTTGCAACAAATAGCTATGTCGTGAATCCAAAAGCAAACGGCTTAGATTATTCTACCCAAACTTCTCACCCTGCCTAAGAAGAGCTTTCCCCTACCTTAGAGAGGCACAGAATACAGTACAATAAAAGATAAGAACATCTTAAACGTACAGATGGTTCATAGAAGATGCTCACAGCACATTTCAAATAGCTGCTGAACCTTTTGGAGTCGCCTGGAAGGTGAAGGCAGCTGATGCTCCTCACTGGAGCGCTTCAGTTCATCCCCACGCCTGCTTTCAAAGGAAAACTCCACCACTGCCCCACTGCAGATGAGAAGGAGAGACATTTTAAGGGACAAAAAAAAAACTAATAAAGCAAGGAGGGGATGTTGAGCAAGAAGGGAACAAAACCAGAGGCACAACACAGCAGCTGGACGGCGAAGGCTTCTCCAGCTCAGGCCAGTCCCCAGGACACATATGACTGTACAGCTGCCATGGTGAATGATCATCCCTTACGCTGGGGTCAGCGCTGCCCCCGGGCTAAGTAAGTGAAAATAAATGGTTTAGAAGATAAAAGGTCTTTAAAAAAAATTATTTGTCTTGTTGTCATGTCAAAACTGTAATGGGGAGAGACTGGAGGCAGCGCTACGCCGTTTAAATAAGAAACAGCCATCCTGGTGGTTCAGCACAATAAATTACAGAGCAAATCACAATTGATGCGAGGCTGAGCTTCGCTCATACCTGCTTCCTGGGAAGATAAGCAGGTTTCTGAGTGTCTAGCCTGTGAAAATACAGTCATATTTAACTAACCCCAACCGCTACTTTGGCCACATCCCTCTTCTTTCTTGCAAGTTAATTCTGCACCTTCCAGCCACAACGAGTTTAGTTTTTCCTTCCTGATCTTCCCAGGAGAGGGATCAAAATTGGTTTTAAGTATTCTAGGAAGGGAAAGGGTTAATCAGGTTTCCCAAGGCTGCTTGCTGTTAAGGTGCCAGAAATACCGAGGGGAAAGAATGACTTGCTAAAGATGGGACAATGGCACTGGTATTTTGCATTTGTTTCCAGGCTTTGAGATAGAACAAATGGGAGTCATTAGTGAAATGAGTTTAGGGAGTTCTAAATTAGCTGTCAGGCTGCCAAACCCGAAGAAGTGCTATGTCAGCTCATTAATTCTGGAGTGCACAGGATTACCCAAACCTAGGAAGGAATCCTGCAAAAGTTAGAGTCAATTAAAGGAGGCTATTTTGCTATAATAATATTTTCCACACGTATTACACCTCCTCATGGAACAGAGCCCACTTCCACCGCAAATGAAATCTCTGGCGGGATGGAGCGTGGCTGATGTCTAGACAGCTGTAACGTGCTCTCCTTGGGCTTGTCCACTGGCATCTCTGGGAAGCTAGAACAGAAGGCGGGGACTGCAAGCTATGGATCACATCACCCAGGCTGGGGTGGCCCAAGGAAGGAGGCACCAGTATCCCCCCACAAGCATCTTGCTTTCCCCATACCATCTGAAAAATTGAATCTGTACAAGGCATGATGTTCTGTACCAGAATGGTTGGACTCGATGATCTAAGAGGTCTTTTCCAACCTAGTGATTCTGCGATTCTAGGAACACCCGCGACACGTGGAGGTAATGCCTGGCACCACGCATGCACATCACCTCTTGAATTTCCTTCCCTCCTTGGTCCACCTGACCCCAGATTTGTCAACACTCAGGTAGCAAATCCATGCTTTGTTAACCTCCCCAATTCTCCCATCACAGGAGCATCACTTGAGTCCTGACCTAAAACTCACAGAACTCCGGAGGAGTCTTCGAGAGGACTTAACTGGCTCAAGGTCCATCTCCCTGGGTGGCTGAAATCACTGAATGTCACACCTGTGCACTGCCCCTCACGTATCCTCAGACAAAGCCTCACATGGTTTAGACCAGAAGGTTTATAAACGAGAAGGTTTATAAAACAGAACCATGAAATTATTCGGGTTGGAAGGGATCCCAAAGCCCATCCAGTCTCACCTCCCTGCCTACAGCAGGGACACCTCCCACTGGATCAGTTTGCTCCAAGCCCCATCCAACCTGGCCTTGAACACCTCCAGGGATGGGGCAGCTCTGGGCAACCTGGGCCAGGGCCTCCCCACCCTCACAGGAAAAAAATTCCTTCCTTCCCAAGATCTCATCTAAATCTCTCCTCTTTCAGCTGCAAATCACTCCTCCCTCATCCTATCTCTGCACTCCCTGATACAGAGCCCCCCCCCCCCCAGCTTTTCTTTGGTCAAAAAAATAGACAGTTTATAACCTTCTAGGGGACCCAAGAGTTTTTTTAACCTGTGATAGATTAGGTCAATGGACAAAATCCTACCGGAGAGCAACCTGGAACACAGTGACTAATAACCTATCTACATACACCACATCCCAGCCTGCAGGACACCCAAGCACTCACACAAAAAAAGTTACCTCCAGAGAGAGGGCAAGCCCAAAGGCTTCTCACACCTCCCTCCCTCTCTCCTGATGGCTATCACTTCTCATCACCCTGCAGGACAGCAGTAGCCAGGGACAAATTAAAACAAAAATCACATAGCTGTGAAATACAAATGAGGCAAAAAATGCCTTCACCCAACCAAGAGAGCTGTCTCCCCAACTGTGCTGGATACAAAGATCGTGAACAAACAGGATAGAATGTCTTCTGCCTTTTGTGAAATGAAAATAAATGAAAGGATCTAAGGTTTCAGGTCACTGATCCCTCTGTTCCCTATCTGTACCATTTATCGGAGGAAGAATATAAAGGTTCCAGGTCCTTTTCTCTTTTTTTTTTTTTTCTGTCAGCACTTTAATGGTTGTTTTTTCTCCTTCTCCCTTTAATTTTCTGAATGAAAGGACCACTTAGGAACCTGTAAAGTAACAATAAGCTTATAACAGGAATATTGTTTTTCTGGGACAGTGCAATATCCTGCTGATTAGGTTGAAGAGATTAAAGTAAAAATGCAATCTGTAAATAGATCAGTCTTTTAATTAGTTTATAGTCTGTTAAGAGATAATATTTTGCTCACATAGATCGTGTGTTATCTAAAGATCTCAGAGCACTTTAGGAACATCAATTAAGCCTTAAAAAAACCCAACCTTGGGAGATAGGTAAGTGTATTTAGATTAATTAGCGTTGCTGTGAGCAGCAGGCATTATGATTAGATTTAATTTAGTCCAATAATTGACTTATCTGTTAATGGATTCTAATTCATCTGAGAAGGGATCAAATCCATCTGATTAAAAGGATTACATCGACTCAATTAATTCTATTAACTGACTTAATTTGCCATTTAATAATTTGACACATGGGGCCAGATCTTGGCCCTGAAGAATGCATAAACCAAAAATTACACACCGGAATTATTATGCCAACAAAACTCTGCATTGCAGAGCCTGCATTCTTCCTTGCACATGCAATTTGCAGACCTGAATAAAACACACAAGGGGGTTTCCTCCAGCTGGAACCCCCCCAGCCTTGCGGTATCTTCTCTCCCTGACCCAGGGCTGGCTGGTCATTCTGCTGTACTTATGGTGGCTGCCTGGAAAGGAGCAATTCACCGCCTGAGATCTGCCACCTCCCCTCTTTTTCTGGGCATTCTCTTCAACCAAGAGGTGAGAAGTTTTACGGAAGTCAATAAAACCTTGCAATAAAACTACCCTCCCCTTCAAAGGCAGGACAGCCCTCCCACGCCAGCCATTTGGAAACTGTACATGTGCAAAGAAAGAAAGAATGGGGGGGGGGGTGGTGAGAAAGCATCTCTTCACTTGGACACTGTTCTTTAGCCCGTTGTGAATGGAGAGGGGAAAGAGGTGCTAAAATATCATTAGCTTCACTATCCTTAAAACTGGCTGGTGCTCATTACTGGTGATGAGCATTATGGACCTCAGCCGCACAGAGCTTCCCACATGTAGACTGAGTCTGCGTTGCCCTTGCCTAACCTTAATGGGACTGAGTTGTTGGGACAACTCAGGGCTGGAGCCAGCTCACGGGCACCTTTCCAGGCGTCTCTTGCCTTTGCTCAGACATTGCCACTTGCTCATCTTTCCAAAGCCTTCCCTGCCTTAGGACATCAATCCACATCACCTTCACCATCATCTCCCCTGTCAATGGGGACAGGGCTAGGACAGCAGAGAATCTGTGGGACAACTGCACCATCCACAAGGGCGATGTAGCAAAGAAATAAGCCGGGCACTCCCCAGTGCTAAGCCTGGCTCTGACTCACCGTGCCAGCGTAGGGGCTGTAAAAAAGCGAAGAAGAGAAAAGGGCAGGAGGAAAACCAGCCATCTGCTGCATGAGAGGAAAGTTGTCCTCCCTCCGAGGCAGATCCGACCAGCAAGACGGAGATGTGGATCAAAAGTTCGCAACTGCTGAGATCCCCAGACCTGGTTTAAGCCTCTCTCTGGTCTTGATCAAAGGTTACTCCATAATAATGCCTCGGGGGGAGGGGTTCCCAGCACATAATGAATCCTGTGTCATTGCCTTTGTATCCAGTTTTGGCTGTAACACAGATGGTTCTCACTTCAGTAACTCTGACATCTCTCCCCCCTTCATTATCACAGCTAGGAGCTCTGCATGGTCACATCCTGGACCTCCATGCCCCACCTCACTGTCTCCCCGATTATCATGCTCTAAGTATTCCCGTGCCAAGCAAGATGATGAACAGATTTCCATAACCTTTCAGCACGGCAAGGGATAGGAAGGCTTTGCAGCTTGATGCATCAAGGAGTTTTATTAGCAGGTGAGGGGGAGGGAGCACCCCATGGCCCGAGCGCCCCAGGTTGTTAGAAGGACACTACCAACCAGAAGGAAAGAGGATTCGGTGGCGAGCAGCGACGAAGGCACTGGGGAGCTCCCCAGATGGGAAACCTCAAGCTCTGCCATTGTGCAGCATTGCCACCGGTCACGAGCATGCTCCTGCGCGAGGATTTGTTGTTCAGACACGATTGCATATGTATGAAGGGGACAAGATGGGCTTTGACACATAAATTAGCACTTGTCAGCTGCTCACGGGCACACTTCCCTGCTGCACCCCACTGTAAATGCTGCCTTCTTTCACGGAGAGGAAAACTACATCACGTTACCTGACAGTCACTGTGGGCAAGAGTGTTTCCTGGGAAGCCAGCAGTGAGAACGTAGCGCCTAGTTTACATATCAAACCTTGAGAGGATGAATGCAATAAAATGACACAATAATTAGTAGCCAATTGGCACTTTCTGCTCCCGTTTTTTCTGGAAATCTGGGAATGACAAAGGACAAGGTTGAGGGGACCTCAGGGCAGGGCTTTCTGTGAGAGATAGGTTGCCCAGGGAAGTCGTGGATGCCCCTTCCCTGCAGGTGTTCAAGGGCAGGTTGGATGGGGCTTCCCTTATCCAGTGGAAGGTGTCCCTGCCTATTGCAGGGGGTGGAACTGGTTGGGCTTTAAGGTCCCTTCCAACCCAAACCATTCTATGACTCTACACTATAGACGCGGGGGTTCATTTCACACCAGCCAGGTGCTCTCTAGCCATCACCTCCCGTGGCACAGCTCGCCCTGCTCCTCTGCCCACGCTGGCAGTGTGCACGCAGTAGGCATGGCGTGTACCTCATCCTGCCTGAAGCTCCCCAAGGGAACAACCGTTTCCAGATTTTGACCTGCAGCCATCATAGCCCATCCCCACCTCACCAGTGTTGCATGTGAAGTTATCTTCACACGAACGTGTACGCTAGCCAACGCATACACATACCTCTGCAGCAATGCATCAACACATGGGGCTGGACACCCGTAAGAGAAAAAGAACCAGTTCTCTGAACAGCATCCTTCCAGCAACTAACTGGAGTAAAAGTATCTCTACTGCAACCATTTCAGAATGTACCAGGATTACAGAGTTTTTTCATAATTCAGCCTCCTAACAGCATTTCTAGCACATCGCTTGTGTGCAAATCACAATGACAATGGTTGAACACACTGCTAGCCTGAGGGAAGTTCAATTATTTGCGTTCCTGCAGGATCCACACACCATGAGATTCAATTTAACCTCTAGGGTGCTCTCAAAGCTCCAAAGTCTGCTTAATTTCATCTCAAACCAAATATGCCCCACAACCACCACCTAGAAACATGAGAGCACTTCATTGAAGCACTGGATTCACCCAAACTCAAGCCCAGAGTTCTCGGGAAAAGAACATACCAGTCACCAACCCGGATATCATTTATGAATTACAGTAGGCACCCTGTGAGCTCATCCATTGGGCAGAAAAAGATTTTTCTCCTCAAGCAACATCATATACTAATAGACCGGAGTATGACACTGCTGTAGGAACTGCCTGCAGTGGGAAGCTGGCCTGACAGCCTCCTCCAACACAACAAATCCCATGTACTTAACTGGGAAAGGTTTTTTCCCTTTTATCCTGTTTTTTTTTTTGTCTCAAGAGCTTTTCAGCCCAACATACAACATTAAGGCCTTTGACCTGGAACCTGGGGGATCCCAGTAAATATTCTTACCATATTTGTCTCCATCTTCTCCTTTGGCACTGATCCTCCTGCCGAGCACTTGGATGTGTTTCCCGCTTGTCCTGCTGTAGAGCTGATAGAGCCGAAGCTGCTTCCTGCTCACGTCGTCCCTCGCTCGCGTCTGGTTCTCCACGTGTATCCGAAAATCTACATTCTCCTCGGCAGCAAACATCTGAGAGTGGATGGGGAGGGAAGGAAGAGAACAGAAGAGACCATGAAACAAAGCAAGCATCTTGGACAGAAACATTGCACATCAATCTGGCGCAAGAAGACTTGGATTTGGCTGCCCTTCACTTGACCGCTGCCGCCACGGTATCGGCACTCAACTTGCAATTCTAGCCTGAGCTGGCTCTCAACAGTAAACTAAACCTGGGTTTTTACAATCAAACTGCATCGGGAGGCGGGGAGTGTTTGAGTAAAGACTTCTGCTTGGTCCTGCTTTGATTTAATCCTGGTTGGCAATGCTGGCCATAAATTAGGCTCTGCTTGCATATGCATGGCCTCTACCTGTATACACGGATACATATGGGAGAAAGGGGACAGACAACTCAGTTTCAGAGAATTTGGGCTTCACCTTCAGCATTGATTCCCAGGATTAACTGCAGGGATGAAATTAAGAGAAAAAGCTGTGCTGACACCAGCAGATTGGACTCTAGCTTTGTGCAGGCATAAAATGTAATAAGATAGAAGTGGTATCGGCACTCTTCAGCCTGGCTTTTTTTCTCACCTCTGCTTTTCAGCGAAGCCAGCTCATTAGTGACCGTCTATGGATGCACCTCTGCACACTTCCACAGGGTCGAAATGACCAGTGAGAGCCAAACTAACATGTCCAGCCAGAAAGCCATTATCAGCAGGGTTTGATTGCTTGTGCCAGTTCATCTGTTCTTTCTGGCTAATGGATTAAATAACCTTAGTTCACTACAGTCTTAAAATAACACCAGAAAGTTTCTCTGACACATCTGCCTTTCTCTGGAGGTCTTGTTTCCTATCTTAACTGTTCCAAAGAAACGCAGAAACAGGATTCTGGCTTTTGCTTCCAGAGAGTTGCCCCGCCTTGCCTAAAGTCAGAGGACCAGACAACCTAGATGATCTGAAGATGCTCTCCCAAAGGGGAGGCTGGGCAGTAAGGACCCAAAGCACTTTACACCCAAACAATACGAGAGCCCAGAAATTGCTCCACTATCTGTCCCTAAGGGCATTTGCACAACATCCACACTGGTTTTCCACATCCAAACTTAGAGACGGACAATATGTTGGTGACAGACTCCTTTCACAGGACAATAAAACATTCAGAAACCAAAAGCAAAAGATTATCAAGTGGCACACACACACCAGGCAATTTTTAACTTGACCAAGACAAAGACCATTCAAATTCTGCTCATTGTTGGTGAGTTCTAATGTTGTGCACCACTTGCAAGCAAGACACAAAATCCACCACAAAAAAAGGAATCATATGGGAATTCAGTGATGCATACTTGAGAATCAGTTGGGAATTTAATGATGTGTAGGTTTGGGGCTGGCAGAGGAACACCATTGACTCCTAGCAGAGTTACTACTTTTCCTCCTAACATAGAATCATAGAAGCACCAGGTTGGAAAAGACTTCTTGGATCATCAAGTCCAACCATTCCTATATTCCCACTACAGGGAACTTGTCCTCTTAGCCTGGAAGCAACAGTGTTCCGCTATATTGGTGTGAGGGTGGAGCTGGCAATGCAAGTGAAAAAGGGTCAATAAATCCTCTTTCAGGTCCATTCCAGGCTAAAACACATAAAACCAAGTGGCCACAAAACGTAAAACAGCCTCACTTGAGCCTCTTGCATCTGTCATCTTAAATATTAGCAAATATTTTTAAGTGACATATTCCCAGAAAGTCAGAAACTCAAAATAACTTTTTGGCATTTCCAGTTATCGAGTAGACACACAGATCAGTAGCGGGAGGACAACTTAGGGCAGGCAGTGCTGCTTAGCACCAGACCTTCACTAAGCAACTCAAACAAAAACACAATATTCAGCACAGTGGCAACAGCCACGAGGTTCACAGGGATGTTGCGGGATTGCCTTTGCTGTCCTTATTAATTGCTGGGATTATACTATTGGAATCCCAAGTCCTCAGAGAGAAACTGATTTAAGTCTCTTATTTTACAGTCAGAAGCCAGGAGCAGACAGCAGGAGCTAAACTCACAGGCTGTGCCAAAGGAGGTTCAGGTCGATTCTGGGTCTAAACAGACATTTAAGGCAACAACAGAAGTGACAGATAAGAATTACACAATTAACCATCACAATATTCCCCACTCTCAGAAGACGGCACAGCAAGAAGTCATGACCCAAAGCTGAGGATGCAAGAGGAGTAACAGCCACGACACCCGCCAGGAGGGCACCGCAGGATGCTGACAGAGCTCACAGCCTTCACTGGAGCCAGGCTCTGCTCGCTTTCCTCTCCCAAGTTGCCGCAGCTACGTCTAAGCACAGCAAGCAGGACTTGTCTTTTGACATAAATAATATTAATTTCTTTTTTTAATTCCTGCATCACTTGCTTTCTATTCAAATGGTACTCCTGCAAAGGATGCTAAACTACTAAAACCAGAGACGTTCGAGTAATGTTGACAATCTGCTTGTACCCACAAAAGCAAAGCTATTTGTAGTTAGAGATTCTGGCTCCATCATTTTAAGATTTAAAACAGATTTTAAATCAAGATGACGTCATTACATTGCTTTCACCACATGTTAATGAATTTCACATTTTTCTAGGGAAAAAAAAAAACCAAAACAGGTGGGATCTGAAGTGGGGGGAAGGGCAGGTTGCTTTGCTTTCTTGGAAACTTCAAATAGAAAAGGCAATCTGTTTCCAAAATATGTTTTAATTATCTCTTCTAATTGTCCTCCAGCGCTCACACCACAGAAGCCCCGGCCCAAAGACACAGGCTCTGGAACACCCATGGAGCATACTGCGCTGTGGTCAGCTCCGGACGTGCCATGAACACGCCTGCACATGTTTGTCACAGTTCTCCTGCCCAAGATTAGCTAATTAAGTGTCTCCTCCCTTCGCCACAGCCCAGAGGGATGACATCTCCTTCTCCTCCAGCCAAGGGCCTGGCAGCCGTCCCCACAACTCCAACACCTTGTTCAAACCCAGCAGTAGCCTGGCGTGGGGATCAGCAGAGGACCCCGACCCCTGAAACAAAGTCAGCCCTAGACTGTATCCCTCACAGAATCTTTAAGGTTGGAAAAGACCTCTAAGCTCATCCAGTCTGACCATCAGCTCAACACCACTGTGCCTACTAAACCATGCCCCAAAGCACCACATCTTCATGTTTTTTAAACCCCTCTAGGGGTGGAGACTCCATGGGCAGCCTGTTCCATAACTTATCCAAAAACAGGCCCAGCTCTAACCTAGGGAAAGAAATCCTGGAGGAGGAACATGCCACAGGTTCTCCTTGCAGCTTTCCCCTGGTCAAGAAGCTGTGGTCCAGAGCAGCAGTGAAACCGCCAGGATTTAGCTGCCTGCTGAAAGATAAGCACACACTTAGTCACTCTGTTGAAACAGGATGCTCTGCTGGAGCGCAGCCAAGGTGAATTAGCCGTGCCAGCCTGGGCTGCATCTGGCCCGCAGCAGAGAATATCAATACTCTTAAAATAAAATTTCACGCAGTGTCGATTTCATGAGATAAAACCTATTTGATCATTGCTGAAATCCATTCTCACAGTCTCCCTGCCCTACAGAGAATGCTCCCCCAAGCAGCTAACTTTACTGAGATAAGAACATCCATTTATATATACCATAAGAGAGATTCTCTTTCATAAATCTCAAAAAAATTAGTAACACATGCCTCCTTTGGGAACCGATCGCCAACACTCACTCAAGAAGGTCACCTAAAACCAAGCCTATCCACCCCCAAACACATTTCCATAACAATCACAACCACACAAAAACGAACACAGAAATTTCTTTAAGTCCCAGACCCACTTGAAAACTTAAGGGCTTTCACTTCTGTTCATCAAAGCAAAAGGAAATCTTTTCTTTCTTTCCTTATTCACTATTATAACATGCTATTACTCCATATAAAAACATCATCCGCAAAATGACCACCTTTGTTTTCTGGCCTTTCAATCTAATTGTCCACACGTCCATGCTGTAGGTAGCAAGAGTTGAGCACAAGAGGTCTCTGAAATGAACGGCTGCTTGTACCTTCTAGCTCCCAACCAGCAATGTGGGACAGTTGCTACGAAGAGGAAAAGGATTTCCTGTATTATTTGATCTCCTCCAGTGCTTTGGTGGGATTTGGGGTTGTCTTGTGGTCTATTTTGCAAATCTATCCAACTAGTACAGCCCACTGGCTGTGAAGGACAGCTTCAGCATCTCAGGATAAGTGGGTTTCGTGTAACTCCATCTCATTCTTTGCCAATGGTTTACAGTCTGCAAAATCCCTGTCATTAGAACAGAGCACCAAATTTGGTTTCATTTTTATTCCTCCTCTTGTTGTTTTCTTTTCAATCAGTTCCTCACCCGTTTATTATTTATTTATCACTACATTCTTTCAATGATAATATACAGCTAGAAAGACATCCTAAATCACCACTTGGGAACACACAGCCTATCCAACAGAATAAACAGTATTCCTTTTTAAAACAACCATCATTTCAAGCAGTTGATGCATCAGAAACGTCTCGCTCCTGAAAAGAAGCAGCTCTCCCTCCTCCCTGTTATACTTTCCCAATCATTCAGGGTAGGTGCATTTAGTCCTACCTCCTTTCCAAGCAGGCACAGAAACCAGAAACGACATCTGTCTTCAGACAGGCCACACGGGGAGATTTTCAAGTGGGTTTTTTTGCCGAATGATTCTCAAACAATGAGAGGATTTCATTTTAAATGGCTTTACAACAATCCTTCAGCTTAACGAATGACTCTCCTATTTGTTAAATCCCAGATGGAAGACCAGGGAAAGACCATTTTGCTGACACAGCCAAAGGTTTCACCATTAAGTAATCCAAGAAACGTTTAAGAACAGCAAAAGCCTCTGACAGCAGCACTGCGATGTTAGTCCTACACGAGCTTGCGCCACATCTCTGCAAACGCCAATGCCTTGTTGTGAACGGAAAGCAATCCCAGCCCCGCCAAGGTCAACGAAACCCTCACAGTGCCAAGCCGTGTTTACATGATTTGGCTTCCCATCTAACCAACCTCTGCGCAGTTCGAATTTGCTATTTTGAGCTTTCCAGTAAAAGGGGATGTTAATCTGTTATTGTTCGTGTCATAAAGCATTACAGCATGAGATGTCCAAGGCCCACAGCGTGGCTGAGTTAGCTGGGAGCTGGACTTCAGAATTTCCTGATTTTTCTGCTTTTTATCCTACGGAGCCTCCAAGCCTCATCAGAGAGTAAACCATATGTCATTCCCCAAACTGAACCAGGAATACAAAATCCCTTTCGCTAAGGGCTGTAGCGATTGCAAAAGATAAACAAATCAAAGTCCTTTCAAACCCAATCTGATAAGCAGGAAATACTTATTACCTTTCAGCCATCAAATCAACCTAATATTAATGATTTTATCCTTGACCTTCTAAACACATGAAAGTTACCTCGATAAGGTCAACAAGAGGATATCCAAGACAGATCTCTCTCAAATCCACAAAGGCAAGTAACAAACCACTCTGCTTCCATGACTTTGGCAAAATTCCTCTATGCCAATTACAGCAGGATTTGCTAACTCACCATGACAGCCATCCTCGACATACAGTGAAACTCAATGCACTCCTTATTCGCTGCTTTTTCCTCCTCTTAACTGCAAAGTCAGTCCATCACCAGGATATTGTTACCTTCAGGTTACAGAGCCTCGTTCAAACCTAGACAGAAGCAGATGTGCACTGCTCTGACGTATTCACTTCTCTCGGCTTTAGAAGCACATTTGGAAATCCGTCTAACACAAAAAAAAGCTCCATATTCCTTAGATACTAAGAAGAAACTTATTCCTGTGAGGGTGATGAGGCACTGGCATGGGTTGCCCAGGGAAGTCATGATTGCCCCATCCCTGGTGTTCAAGGCCAGGCTGGATGGGGCTTTGAGCAACCTGATCCAGCAGGAGGTGTCCTGTGGCGCGACAGTGCCAGAATTGCAAATAGAAGTAAGCCTTTCAACATAACAGAACTTTGACCTGTGTTTTGGTGTGTGTTTCTTCCTGCTATCCACAGGAAAACATTTTTTCCTTCCAAAATAAACAAGTTCTACTCTCAGTCTTGGAAGGTGTCATCTTGGATGGTGACTGTGTACCCTCCAGGATGCACTGTGAGAAAGGGCAACAACATACACCATGGAGGCAGTTGTTCAAAATGATGCAGAAATGAGACACGCCTCCACCCAAACTCCACAAAAGACTCCATCCATGCCATTTACCAAGTATTTCACTTGAAATACTTTTTGATTTTCTTTTTTTTTGTGGGGAAATTATGTCATCAGACAAGCATTAATGCCCTATTTAAAACTCTAATGCTAAAACATCTCCCTCCACAAGAGTGATACCATTCTGTAGCCCATTAATACATCCAGTCATGAACCATCTTTTGTCTTTGCTTCCTTAGAAGCCTGTTTTAGAAACACTTCCTTAATATTCTCTGCCTTAATTTTCTTCCTCATATCCAGTTTCCATCTGTTTATTCTTGTACCAACAGTGTCCTTCAGCTTGAATAATACTTTCCCCCCTTGTGCTTCTCCTTGAGGTGCATTTACGCTATTCCCTTTCTCTGCTTTCTTCCCGACCTCCATTCCACCATGCTGGGAAAGGAAGAAAGCCAAGCACCAGACTACCTCCACCTCCACTTCCCCTCCCGTGCCTCCCCCACCACAGAGGAGCTCCTGCCTGCAAGAAGGATGAGTTCTGAGCTCTCCTTTGGCACAGCCTCGTGCAGGAGACATCAGCCCATCACAGAAAGAAACCCAGAGCTCTCCCCACTCCTGCACACACATGCTCTGAAACTGAGCCCCTCATTTCTTTGCCTTGAGCGCTTTCAAGTTGCTGCAGTATGTGAAATTCAATGATGTTCACTTTATTTAATGCGCTCCAAGTGAAGTACATTTAGGGATGGAGTTGGAAAGGAGAAGGAAACAGGGTGATGAGTGGGTCGAGCCTGTTCGTCCCTTTGGATTTCAGAAATGTTAACCAACACCCAAAGAGAAGAAGTTTCTAGGGCTTGGAACAGGGGACATACAGCTCAGTGAGGTGACACATATTTGGATCCAAAAGCTGCTCTGCAAGCTGAGCCTCCTTCTCTCCAAAGAGCTGCCTGCCGCTTTCAGAGAGGCCATACGTTAAATCTCCTCGAGCAGCATCAGACCTTCCTTCTCTCCAAAACACACAGCCCCTGAGAAATACAGCTATCATTCAGCCAACCCCCCAGCATCTCCCCAAGATCCCACCAGCTTTCCAAGCCACATACCACTGCTATCCAGCTCCCCTAAAGCAACGTGTCCATCGTCCCTCAGAGGGCAGACAACCCTGTTACTGAGCCAGGTATGAAACCACAAGGAAGGTGGGTGGGTGCCAAAAAACTAGAACCTGAAAGAGCTTGAGGAAACGAATGTTTTATGGCCCATCAGTCAGTATTTGGCCATTTTCTAGAGAAAGATGATGCCGCCTTTGAGAAAACCAAATTTCTCCTTTTGATGATGGAGTGAGCCTTAGCCAGAACTGCGAAAACGCATAATTTGTGAAATGGTGACATTTTAAACTTGTTCCGTCTTGGGAAATCATTCAGTTTGGGGAAGAGCAGGGTTTCAGCCTTGATTAATGACTTTTAAAATCCCAGCCATACTCGCGTGCAACCAGAGGAAGGGAAGGCGCCTCTGGCCAGTGCTGCTGCCAGTGCCAAGGCCATATGAGAGTGCTGCCGAAATGCTGCAACGCAGCTCTCTTAGACGGGCTCCAACACCCCCGTCCTCCACATCTCCACCTGCATCTGCCCATTCTCGCTGATTCAGAACCAGGTCACTGGCCACAGCCCCCAGGTCACAACATAATTCCTCAACACAGGAAAGACATGGAGCTGTTGGAGCAAGTTTAGAGGAGACCACAGAGATGATCCGAGGGCTGGAGCACCTCCCATACAAGGACAGGCTGAGAGAGTTGGGGTTGTTCAGCCTGGAGAAGAGAAGGCTGTGGGGAGACCTTAGAGCAGCTTCCAGTGCTGAAAGGGGCTCCAGGAAAGCTGGGGAGGGGCTCTGGATCAGGGAGTGCAGGGATGGGATGAGGGGAATGGTTTTCAGCTGAAAGAGGGGAGATTGAGATGAGATCTTAGGAAGAAATGTTTTGCTGTGAGGGTGGGGAGGCCCTGGCCCAGGTTGCCCAGAGCAGTGGTGGCTGCCCCATCCCTGGAGGGGTTCAAGGCCAGGTTTGATGGGGCTTGGAGCAATCTGATCCAGTGGGAGGTGTCTCTGCCCATGGCAGGGGGTGGGACTGGATGGGCTTTGAGGTCCCTTCCAACCCAAACCATTCCATGATTCTATGATTACCATGAGCAACAGCAGCTCAGCAGCCTGCAGGATGTTGCCCAGCCCTCCAGCATCCACCTTCATCGTTCCACAGTGCAGCAGCACAGGAGGAGCTAAGGCCAAGGCACCTCCCAGCACCAACAGACACTTCCTCCCCAGTGGGAGCAGCTCCTGCTACCTGTGCTAACCAAAGCAAACCAGTCCCGCGCATCTCAGCAGCAAGAAGGGTATCGGGGTATCTGCAGGATAAGCTCTTGATAGTTTCGATTCTCCAGGAATACAACTCAGACCTTACTTCTTTTTCTTATTTTTTCTCCAGTTCTGATATATCTTTTTGTTTAAACTCAGGGCAATTTAAACAACGAGCAAGCAGGGCTTTTTCTTTCTTCCTTTCTTTCTTTGTCTTTCTTTCTTTTTAACACTTGTTATATCTCTGCTCTATACTTCCTCCCTACACAGAAATATCCCTTCAAAGCTTGATATTATTGAGCAGCTTTCAACCATGCCCAGCAGAGCCATGTATTCTCTGCATTTGTCTGGCCTTTGTTTCTAGGAATGAAATACCAATGGCTGAACAGTGTGACTTCATTTCACTCCCTCATTCCAATACTTGTTCTATTTCTATCCCACTGGGTCAAACTCACCTATTGTGAGACCTCACCGATTTCAATTACATCAGGGATTAATTTGTTCCATTGCGTTGAAGCTGTTAATACAATCCTGGCTGGCTCTAGATTAGAAAAGGCATGGTGGAGACCTCCCTCACAGGCAGTGTGTTTAACAGCAGTCTTGATCTTCATTTTTGTTCAGCGGTGGGGTTTTTTTATTTCTCTTTGTGCCCCTTTGCCCCTCTTTTCACAATCTTCCCCTTCCTTTCTAAATTGCCCTTATCAGAACTGGGTGGTCCTTCTGATTTCCACTGTGACTGGCAAACTGTCGCGTTCCAAAGCCGCTGCCTAGGGCTTGTGAAGGAGGTCAGCGCTGGAAGGAAGGTCCGACCCAAAGCCACCCAACACCATGCAGACATGACTGCTCCAGCTTTGGCACCTCACTTCCCCCAGGATGATTACGAAGGGTCACTGCAGGTTTCTGTGTACCCAAAGGCATCTGCAGGTGCTCAGTTCCGCAGCTCCAACCACTGCCTGACCATCAGGTGAACATGGTCTGAAGGGGAAAACTGAGCTCCTCCACATGGCAGATGGACACGCTGAAATGCACGATTGTAAATTGACTCAGGTTGTCCTTACTGGTGTTCCCAAACTGGGACACAAGATCACAACAGAGCTTTGAAATGTCCAGCTCTGCAGTCACATAAGACATCTGTGATCCCAGTTTAAGGTGATCTCAGCAATCCTGACCCAAAGTTGTCATTTATCTATGTGATTTTGTCTCAGGAAGAGATACGGATGCAAGGAGACCTAGGGCTCATGCAGGTTTAAAGTAGCTCAGCTTTGCTTGATATGCTACAACTCTGCTTTTCCATTTTAAAAATATCCAACCACATCTTAACGAAACTATATTTTTAGGAAATAGGGTGACAATTCCAGAATAATAAGAATGGGACTTTCAAAAAAATAAACAGGGGAGCAACCTGACGCAGTGGGAGGTGTCCCTGTCCGTGGCAGGGGGGTAGAACTGGATGAGCTTTAAGGTCCCTTCCAACACAAATCATTCTGTGCTTCTACGTTAAAATAAAACCAAACAAAGCTGAACAGATGCTTCCCTTGCTTACTGAAATACATTAAATTTCCATGGTGGTTTCATGAGACCACATCAGGCTGCCACGGGGCATCTCTGTGCAGCCTGGGCTGCAGAAGTTGCAAGGGTTAATGCTGTAGCTGTCAAAGCCACCAGACAGAAGTTGGATAGCCTGGGTTTCAGAGTTCCAAGTTTGTTCTATGTTCAGCACCTGGTTTCCCAAAATGTACAATGTTCCCATTTACTACTGCGCTAATTTTTCACTGGAAGAAACATAGGAATAAGCTGGACTAGTATCACCCAACTGTTTATGTAGCTCTGCCATTCACCCCAGACCTTGGCAGAGCCATTCAGGGATGGGGTGAAGTCCCCACATCCCCTCCAGGCACTGTCCTGCCTGCTGTCTCCCACTCCAGCCGCTCATTCAAGTCTCACACCCTTCGGTGCCAAACACTGCCTTGTAACTACATGGCCTGAACCCGGACCTGGATCATGGCAACCCAAACTCTCACACTTCCTGATGACCGAGACCTCACTGCGCATTCATTCCTCTGGACACGTTCCACCATGCAGATCAAACCCACCCTGAGACAGACAACCCATGGACAGCAGACAGCATTGGCTCTGGAGGATGTGTTAACTACAACAGCCTTCACAATCGTCCTGATATGCAAAAATCACTGCTCCCATAAGCCTAAGCCTTCCAAAACAGTCCCCTTTACGGTACTGCTCCCCTACTGTGGTTTCCCCACAGATGGTTTCCCTGGGGAAAAACTAAGCTCCCATCACTGCCACTTTACCACAGTTATTTCCAACACTGCCAAGTTCAGTGAGGGCAAAACAAAACCCAGAACGATGCCCTCCCTTCCTGCCATGCCTCCTAAGGGGTGCACTCTCTTTTTCATGGGGAAGTTTCAATATTCATTAATTTCCCACATACTCTGCTGAGTCGTGGCAACATCCTTCAGGCTTTGCATGAGCCGTGCATGACCCAGGACCCCGTATGGCTCTGTGCTGCTGCCATCACTCCTCTCTGCTAGCACCAGCACATGAGTATTTTTCAGAAGCAGTTTTATGCCCATGTCCCTCCTCAGGGCACAGGTATTGTTCCAAAGAAAAATGCAACCAGGCTTTATGGAACAGCCCCAACCAACTTCTGGGAGATCATGGATCCACAAAGCCAGCAGCTGGATGAGGGGAGCTTGGCACACAACTGCTTTCACTACCTTAACAACAACAAAACGTTTCATTTCTTTATGGTGAAAATGCTCCTGCTGAAATAAACTGCCTGGATACTCTGGAAATAAAACCATTCAGCAATTCAAACTGTTGCAAGCAGTTGTCTATTGGTGTTTTTGAGCAGTTGAAACAGGTATTCAAGAAACAAAACCTTGAGAGGAAAATGGAAAGTCTATCCATCCTCAAGCACACGAAGAGCAAACACGACCCCCAACAAGACAGCAGTGCAGTAACCTGTGTCTGAGCACCTATCACCCGCACCACAAGCCATGGAGGAGGTCCCTTTTGGAGCAGACACAGCGGCAGCAGCCAACTTGCTCCCAAACAGCTTAAAAGCTCCACAAAGGCGAGAAACAACAGTGAGGAGGCTGCCCCTTCTCTATCCTCAACTTATCCCCAGGGTGCTGCTATCTGAGCACACGGTGTGTCCCCATCACCCTCCGCTCCTCTCCCTGTTTTACGGGCAGTGGCAGAGGAGCCCAGCTTGGCCACGCCGTTTGGGTTGCAGCAGAGACCAGGGCAGTCCTCCAACGGGGCACTCCTGGGACAAAAGCTGCACAGATCCCACGAAAAATACTTACAAGCAATTTGTTCACCTCTTCAAACGAGATCCGAACGCAATTACTGAAAAACTTGCCAGGTTCAAAGCACTCCTGGCCTTTTCTCTCCTTCGTCCATCAGCAGAACTTCCTCCTGGGGCAGATGCTCCATCTGCAAATCCATTTGGCCAGGGCAGAGTGGAAATCCCAAGCCCACACCCCTGAAACAGGTCAGAGGTTTTCCAAACACTGGAAAAAGGCAAAGTCATTCAGCCCTAGGGGTTACAACACTGGTTTAAAGTATGGGCCCATCAGACCCAAGATGACATATCTGGCTCTTCTCAACACCAGCCCAGCCAGGACCTCCACAAGAACAGGAGCAGAAGCACAAGACATGAGAAATCTGAGCAATACCTGGGAAAACACCACTGGCAGAAGGAAACAGAAGATCACCAGAGACTGATCTCCCCATAAAAGAAAAAACATTTGCAGCGGCAGCACCGCAGCAGCAATCTGATGTTTACCCTGGTAGCTCCTTTCATCCCAGTCCCTCGACATAGTCCAAGGAACACACAGATCCCTGCTCCCACTGCAGAAAAGCAACTCCCTCTAGGGTAAAACATGGCAACTGCTGAGCAGCGCACGCGAGTTGAGAGCAGGCTTTTTTAAACATTGTTTTCCATTGAATTTGCAATGAAAATACAGATGTGGCTAACAACCATCTCCCTGGGCAGTAGCTCCCAAGCTCTGATCTCATGTGAAAGGTGGCTTCTCGAAAAGCACACAGCTGATTCAGCAGAGATGCCCGGAAACTCCATCAAATTATCCCATGCCACTTTTCCTCCATCAAGTTTCCTTTATGGAAACCTTCTACTGAGCTCCAACTGGTCCTACTCCTGCAAGATAACACCTAGTGACCCTACACAGGAACGGTGCCAAGGGGAAAAGGACCACCTCAGGTGTCGCTGCTCACTCATCCCATAATTTGGCTGCATCTACATAGTGCTGGGATATAAGAAAACGGTTGTGACCAAGGAAAGGGAGGTTAATCCATCTAACAATAACTGGAGGCCAGCTAGGGGATATACTGAAACTGCGGGAATCATTCCGCAGGGAATGCTTGTGCTGCTGATACTTCGCTTTTGCCTTGCCTTCATCCACACTAGCCTGTCTCAGTCTTGATTTTTTCATGCTTGCTTTCAGTACTGGCTGACGTTCACTGTTTGAGACCCAAAATTCCTCCCACAGCTTGCACCCTTCCTTACTACATTTAGAGTCTGGTCTTCTCAATCATCTGGGACACACAGGTGCCTGCAACTGAGTATCATCTTTAGCCTCATCATCTCCAACAGCACCACCTGGAAGGGAAACATATGCAGGTTTGGGGCAAGGATGAAATCCATGCTATGGAAACTACCAAAACATCTCTGGAAACTTGTAAACACACAGCAGCCTCAACAGTTGCATGTTTCCTGAATACCAGCCTGCTCGTCTTAGTTATTGAGGAGGGTGAATCCTGTCTCTCTGTGCTGACCTCTCTTTCAGAGCCCAATTAACGAGGATGCTTGTTGGGGAGCCTCTCCACCCTCCTCATCTCGACCCAGTGAAGTAAAGCCTGTGACAGCAAAACTGGTGTCACTGCGCATGGCTGACACACGGCAGCATTACAAGGGGTCTCTGTGGACCTGCCCTTCCCCAATGGCCAGGTGACTCTGAAGCTTTATGTGTCAAAACAGGAAAAGGAGTTGTGTGCACAGATCTCTGCAAATTCCAAGGTAGAATTCACAGAGATAGTGATTTCCTCGCAGGTCTAAAAACCCAATAAAATATCAACCACCACTGGGCATTTGAGCAACCATCAGGCTTTGAGCAACCTCACCCAGTGGGAGATGTCTCTGTCCATAGCAGGGAGATTGGAACTGGATGGACTTTAAGGTCCCCTCCAATTTAAACCATTCCATGATTCTATGACTTCCTTTTATCCTACTCATCGCAAAAGTATATACTCTCTATCTTTGGACTTCACACACCACATCTAAATAGTTTATCCGATAAGCCCTGACTTGTTGGAGGAGCCAGGGGCACAACCCTTTGTTGAAAAAAAAGTGAAGTACACAGCTATATAAAACCCAAAATGCACAGAAAAGGGACAGCCACAATTTAAGATTCATCACCCCTGGTCACGCAGAAGCCCAGAGACACCCAGCACTGCTGTGCCACAAGGAAGCTTTAGGTTTAGAAATGACATTGGAGGCTCCTGAAGAGGAGACAGCAGAGAACTGGGACAACAGCACAGCACAATCCAGCAGGAGACCAGCTCCCAGGAACAGCCACTGGAGCTCTGTGAACCCACTGGGACTTGTTAAAGGCAAGGTACTGTGGTACCGCGTTGAGGAAGATAAATGGAGTGGGCCAGCAATTTACCTAAAAATAAATCGCAATTTACCAAATCACAATTTATCAAATCACAGTTTATCAAATCACAGTTTATCAAATCCTAGCCATGAAGATGAGCACCCTCTTGTCCGTCAACAGCTTGCTTTTCCCATTTCACTCACACTTTGCCAACAAGTTTACTCTTCCTCTCTCTGAGTTACCATGACCAAACACCTGAGATATTAGAGTTGTTCCTGCGTAGTTCTCTCCCCATGTACATGAGAAACACGCTAATTTACAAAAGTCTTACATGTTATTACTGGAACAGGGCTTTCCAGAGATTATTTTGATCAGTAATTCACTTATTTGAAACCTAAGACGCAAAATTTCATTCACCTCTGAAAGGAAGAGATTTTTCTTTTGATCTTGCTTTAGGCTCACCTTTCATGCATTACAAAGCAGGATGGAGCTCTCAGGATGTCCTCTGAATCCCAAACACGTTACCACGGGAGCTCTGCTGAAGTAGCAGGTGGACAGAACCAATTTTGACTTGAAAATGTGCTACTTACTTTAAATAAATCTGCTTACCTGGGAAGACCCACTTTTATTTAGCGAAACTCAATTAAGCTCATCATTAAAGCAACCTTTTCTGTTTGCGATCATTTCCTCAGGGCGGTCCTACCTCAAAACACGGTCTGCAGATGCCACGTGGTAAGAGGCTGCAGAGTTTCCAGGAGTGATCAGCAAAGTGCAACTTCACACCAACAACGTTCTCTATATAAGATTCGGATGTTCAGGAACGGTTTAGAACTTCACGTTCAGTGAACAAAACATACAGCCAGCTCCAAAAACTTCAAATGAAAACAGAAGAGATAGAAACCACCTCTCTTTCAATGTTGGCACCCAAGATGCTCCTCATCAAGCCCAGCACTCTCACAAGCCCACAAAGAAGCTGCAGACTCACTCCCCCATGACCTGCCAAAGGTGGTCAGCAAACCAAGGACTGAGAGGGCAGTAAGCACTGAACCTGGGCATCCCCTCGGCTCAGCCTGAAGGCATGTTTGAGATGTATTCCTGCACCTCCCAATTCAATAAGCCCCTCCCCAAAATGATGCTCCTGAACCACCACCACTGCTTTCAGCCTGCCGCGCACTGCCATGGACAGTGGCAAAGTCCCATAGGCTAAACGTGGTGACGTGCTGCAAGGCTTGCCAGTGTCATTCTGCAGACAAGAAAAACAGCTTTGGAGCAGTAACAGTGCTCATGCCAGCTCTGTACCTGCTAACAAAGGGTTGAGCCTGTATTTAGCACTCAGTTTTCCTTCACAAAACCCCTTTTGCCATCATAGAATCATAGAATCACCAGGTTGGAAAGGACTGGATCATCGAGTCCAACCATTCACAGAATCACAGAATCACAGAATCACCAGGTAGGAAAGGACCCACTGGATCATCGAGTCCAACCATTCCTAACACTCTCTTAAACCATGTCCCTCAGCACTTCATTCACCCGTTCCTTAAACACCTCCAGGGAAGGTGACTCGACCCCCTCCCTGGGCAGCCTCTGCCAGTGCCCAATGACTCTTTCCGTGAAGAATTTTTTTCTGATATCCAGCCTGGCGGAGCTTGAGGCCATTCCCCTTTGTCCTGTCCTCAGTCACTTGGGAGAAGTGACATGTCCCCTTTCTGAGGGGGATGAAGGGTACTTCATCGCTGAGCTGGCTTGAAGACACAAGTAGCTGATAAATTCTACGAAACAAGTTACTTCCACTGCAAACTCCCAGCTAAACCCCAGCAAACTCCCGCTGGCCTGGGCTAATGGGCTCTGCGAGCATTCTCGCTCCAGCTCATCAACTCTGCTGCAGGCTGCTCCATGGAGCACCCACAAAACCCATCGCCCATTAAGAGGGAGCAATAAAAACATATCCTGGCTGGGTTGGTCTGTAGAGGCTCTTCCTCTACCCCATATCTGCCAACAGCCACAAAAGTTCCCCAGTTCTTTGAAACGCATTCTCAAGCCCTATTATCTCTCCTGCTTATACCACACTCCCTCTATTATCGAGAAATCTCCAAGTAATTTATAAGCCCACAAGCTCCTGCGCTAACAGGGCAATAAATCACATTTATATAGCCCGTTGCCTACCGTTCAGAGGGCTGCGGCGCTGAGCAGGAGGGAAAGCGCAGGGCCGGGCGAAGCGAGGTGGCAGGGAGCAGCCACAGCCTTCCCCAAAGCCTCCACCCTCCGCAGCACAGCATTTGTTCAGAGGAGGCAGTTTTGTTCTGCATCAGTTGGACATTTATTTTCCAAGTATCCGCAGAGGATTCCAGCCTGTGTCTTACCTCCCTGTGTTTTCCCCATCTGACACCAATACAAGCACAGAAAAGAGGGTTTTCTTTTTACAAACTCAAAACAAGGGAGGAGGATGTTTTTGGCTATTTTTCTTGAGGAAAGAGGTTGCCCATCTAATAATCCCTAAATGGGCAGTGGGTTGCTGGGCTTTCATGTGCGCCTCTGAGTTCCCCTCGCCGTGCCAGGTCACTGGTTTTCTTTTCCACAGAGTTGCAAAACCCCTGAATAACAAGGTTTGTGCATGGAAGTGCTGACACAAACCTTAACTACAGCATCCTGAATATGATACCAGAATAAGGACACTCCCTGTGTGGCCCAGCGCATGGATAAATAAAGCATTTCAGCAGCCAGTGCCGACAGATCATAAACCTCCACGAGCATAAATACCAACAACAACCCAAAAAGGTTAGAGGGCTTACGGGTGAGGCAGGCTGGGATGATTTAGAGTTGGGGTGGAAGGGTCATTATTGCTGAATAGGTGGGGGTGAGCGGGCCAAAGAAATCAATAAAACATTCTGCTCCCAGAGAAGGAAGCAGCCACGTTAATTGTGCAAACACATATTTTCCGCTTGAGGCTGGAGATCTCCAGCTCACTCAACACGGATGGATGTAGGAAACTCACACTGTCTTGCTCAGATACAAGGGCTTCATCCCGAGACACGCACCCCAGGAGCTCCCTCACTCAGAGGAGAGCACACCTACGCACGTTGCTGAGTGCAACTCACTGCTGGAGGCAGCATCAAATGAACACAGACCCAGGCAATGTTCATCTCCAGCTCTATTAATTTCATTTTTTATGAAGTTAATATATAGTTGGAATAAGGATCTCAGTCGCTTTCAGCATCATCATCAAGTCAGAGATAACACCATACAATCAACCAACAGGTCCTGCCAGCACTGGTTATCTTCAGCCACCGAAGACAAGCTTTAGGACCAACTTCACCCCTGATAAAATAATCATGTTCACAAGTTCATACAATCGTAGAATGTCCTGAGTTGGAAGGGACCGACAAGGCTCATCGAGTCCAACTCCTGTCCCCGCACAGCACAACCCCAACACTCACACCGTGGGGCTGAGGGCATTGGCCAAATGCTTCTGGAATATTGTCAGGACTGGTGCTGTGACTGCTTCCCTGGGAGCTGTTCCAGTGCTCCACCACCCTCTGGGGGAAGAACCTTTCCCTAATATCCAACTTCAACCTCCTCTGACACATCTCCCTTGGGTTCTAAGTCACCACGCTTGCATCAGAGGTGGCCCCACAATTAGCCACAACAAATCACTGCATCCTAGAGCAGGGACAGACACAAAGCTCTGCAGCCAGGTTTCCAGGCACACAACTGCTGAGCCACAGAGTGCAAAGGCAACAAGCCATTCCTTCTTTGCCTCTTCTCTCTTCTCTTTTTGTCCTCCCCATTCCCAATTCTTCTACCTTTTTACCCCTCCTTTCTTTCTAGTGAACAGAACAATGACAAGAAACACCAGCTTTGGAGAGTAAAGCCCATTTATAAACAGAATAAATACATGCTATACAAATAAATAGCAATAGTTATTGTTATTTATGTTATTGGAGTTATTATATGTACATAACCATGTATATTATATAGTTATTATATGTACCTAATGGGCCAATGTACCTAAAAGCCCATCTTTGGGACGTACTGTAGGAGGTCATTCAGGGACAGTGGCAATGCCCGTTATTCCCATGAAGAAACCCAAGCTCACAGCACATATAGGTGCAAACAGTGACAATCTTCATTCCCAGATAACCAGAAGTGAGCTGATGCTGGTGCTAAAAATCCAGGTACCTGCAGTGGTCCCTCTGCATGAGCCAGTCCCCTCCTCTGCTGCCTTTCCAAAGATATTTAAAGAAAATGCTCTTTATATCAGTTACTAAAATAGCTCAAAACCTGCCTAGGTCAGGTTACTGCCTGCAGTTAATGAATTTCAATTTTACTTGGGATCTTGAGAGTTTTTAAAATCAGTAATTTTATCTTCCCTCCAGAAAAAAATTCCTTAATGGTTTCACTGTGAAAATATTCCTAAGGACAGACAATTCTGCTGCTCATGTACTAAAGACTGCAGGGGAAAAAAAAAAATCAGATTAATATTGAGCCTTATCAAAAGTATGGCATAAACCATGTGTTGAACTTAACCCAAACCAAACTGTCAATCTGCCTTCAGGATCAGATATAACAAACATGTGAGCCTAGGGCCAGAAATGAAAAGCATGGCTTGTTTTCTGATACAAGATTTGTACTGATCTCTATTAGCTGCGCTCCTGCGTGGAAATCCTTACACTACAAAGGCTGGATAAACAGGATTGCTTATCTTTCTGCTTTGTTGAGTTAGGGAAAACTTTCATTTGGATTTTATTAAGTTAGATTGCAGGTTTCTCATTGTCAAGGAACTATTCTCAACAGTTTTGGGGAAAAAATCCTTTTGAAACATTTTAAATAGGGGAGAAAAAAGGGCATTACAATCACTAAGGCACTTTCTGAAGTTTGGGCTGGGTACCAGGGAGAGCCCAACACGCTTTGCTGCATCCACCACCAGTCACCGGCAGTGGGATAAAACGCTGCTGGAGGGGAATTCAGGCCAACCACGAGCAAACACGGAAAGGAGACCTTACGACATGAAGCTGGAGATTCCCCAGCAACCCTTTCTTTGAATTACCAGCATTCGTGCCTGCAGCACAGGGATGGTGTAAAACCTGGGACCAGACATCCCCATCCCCCTGCTCTCCGAGCATCCTTCTGCAAGGGGACCTGGAGGAGCAGGCCAGAGCGCCGTGACACCCCGCACACAAACGGTGCCAATGAAACAGTACGAACAGTTCCCCATTTGGTCTGGGAATGCCTATGGCTCCCATTTGGTCTGGAAATGCCTGTAGCTCCCCATAACCCTGGGGCCGCCCCCCAGCTAATAGAGCAGCTTTGCAAGCTCAGCCTTGCCGGCCCCGCAGCAGAGCTAGCACAGGTTTTCTTTAGAAGTAAAACCCCACGACCTAATCTGGTGTGACTCAGCTTCTCTGCACTCACCATGATGGTGCACACTGGGGAAATCAGTCCCCCGGAACACAATTAAAGTTGTGCAAATAAATTCCATATTCTCATTTGCTAAATTCAAATGGCAATTAAATTCCTACTATGATAGAATCGTAGAACAGTTTGAGTTGGAACGGACCTCAAAGATCATTCAGTTCCAGCCCCCCTGCCATGGGCAGGGACACCTCCCACTAGATCAGGTTGCTCAAAGCCCCATCCAACCTGGCCTTGAACACCTCCACGGATGGAGCTGCCACAATGTCTCTGGGCAACCTCTTCCAGTGGCATCTAGTCTTTCAACATGAACAGTGCAAAAGCAAGCCCTCTGCCTCTCTGGCAGACTATTCCCATTTATTTGCTCTCTTTCCAAATCAGAGAACATAGCTGAGCTGACCCAGGAGCCAGAGGAAGTGCCACGATGCTCACGTTAGCAAAGCCAGGAGCCAGGATGATGCTCTTGGGGTGCCTTAGGGGCAACCACAGTTCTGTCCCCCACCGTGACAGCGCTTTGGCGGCTCAGCTGCCCCTATGCACGTTACAGGGGGGACCCCAACAAAGCACTGGAGCAGGCACCTCATTTACCCACGGCACAGGGTAGAAGTCTGCAGGCATCTGCACATCTCTGGAAATTCAGGCCCTGCAGTCTAGCTACCAATTTTGCCACCAATCAGTCAGTTTGGCTTGCAGGTCAAAAGAGTTCTCTCATAGGGACTGAGACGATGCCGTTTCAAACTCACAAAGAGAGTGTACAACATAACCAGGGCAGATCCTCCACGCCTGCCCCACAGACCGCAGCTGGGGCCGCCGAGTGCTGCTGGGCAGAGCTGCCCTTGCTCCTCCCTTCCAGCCCGAGATAGACCAGCTTTGCCCATCATTGAAAATCCTGACCTAAAAACCCACGCGCTCCCTTTTGCTCTGCAAAGTTTTCCATCCCTGACTGCTCCCTTGTTGAAACCCAACACAGAGTTTCACATCTAATTAGAGGCAAAGTTTCTAGAAGAACTGCTTGTTCCCCAGGACGAAAACGCCACGCGTACTCGGCATCCAACATTATTCCTATAAAAGGCCCCGACAATTAGACCTGCTGGTTTTTCTATTGATTGCTGGGGGGCTGTTTGCTATTCTGATCTCAGCTGGTCGGAAGTCTCCCCAATCACCGCAAGGTCGTGACCACGGGGTCAGAAACCTGCACTACATACATCATAATTTATTTTACAGATAATCAATACCGTGCCGCGCCATGCAATCTTACAGTATGGCCTCCCACCGAGGGACTGACGCTTCTCATACAGGATTGCAACCTTAAGGCCTAGCAGCTTAAGGAAGTCAACATCAGCTTTCATTTTAGGGTTGTAAATCTCGCATCCCACGGGCTGTGAGCTTGCACATTCCTGTAACTACGTCAAATTCTGCCTACGGTTTGAATCCAACCTGGGAAAATAAATATTAGTATCTGTTCAGATTCATATCTGACCATTTGACAGAAGAAGCCCAAGGAGCTGCACACTTAGTGGATTGCCTAGGGTTTGCACAGAATGAGATGGCCCCAGTCCCGCCTGCGGATGAGGGAATCTGTGCGATTGCAGCACTGCCGTACCAGCTTTCCAGACCATCCTTTGCTTGAAAGCAACAGAGAAGCAGGAAAACGCTCTTCTATCAATATTGTCCTTCATCATCTTTTCTAATTTGTATTCCCAGGGCTTCGTGTCCCACCAGCCATGCCCACAATCACCCAGCACGCGTGCTGCCAGCCCAGTTATTCCCCACGCTCGCCCCTGCTCCCTACATTTTCTGTTAACGCCGGATTTCTGCAGAAGGGTATTCCAAAAGATACAACAGCTTTTTAACAAGCTGTCCTTAAAAATGATGCCAAAGATAGTATTTTAGCAGGAAAGAAAGAGATCTGAAATATGCAGCAGGAGAAAAAGGAACTGGGAGGAAGAAGGAGTGCTGGAAATACCTTGTAGGAAGAGCAATCCGTTATTAATTAAATTGCTGCATTCTGGTATTTGTATCCACACAATATGGGACCTTCACTGTGATTTGGATTATAAAATGTTATCAGAGGAATCTCAGGGCACGCGTGGCCCCTCGACACCCTGCTTCCCCATCGCCCCCATTGTTTGCAGGATCTGTCCCCTCAGCTTGGCCAGCGCACGGGGCTCTGCGGCCCCCTGGGGCAAGCTCTAGCAAACACAGTCTGCCCAGAAAAGCACTGCCTCACCTTTAATCTTAGCATGGGGCAAGCCTGAAGGCCGGACTCTGCCTCCACTCTGTCATTACCAACCACAGCAGTGAGCAGGACCTGCCAGATGTTCCCTACTGCCCACTTTTTTCGAGTTCCATCTGCTGCCCAAGGCAGAGGCTGTGAATACCCAACACCGCAGCCTCAGATCACAGAATCACAGAATCAGAGGATGCTCTGGGTTAGAAGGGACCTTTACAGGTCATCTAGTCCATCCCCCCCCATGCAAAAGCAGGAACATCTTTAACAAGATGTTCCCCCTTTCCTCCCAGATTGGCTCCAAAGCAAAGTTCACCTCAGCTGGCATCACCAGTGGGCTCGACAGGCACGCATGCAGCTACAGCCACGAAGCAGAAGCCGCATCATAGAATCATAGAATCACCAGGTTGGAAAGGACCCACTGGATCATAGAGTCCAACCATTCCTAACACTCCCTTAAACCATGTCCCTCAGCACTTCATCCACCCGTTCCTTAAACACCTCCAGGGAAGGTGACTCCACCCCCTCCCTGGGCAGCCTCTGCCAGGGCCCAATGACTCTTTCTGTGAAGAATTTTTTTCTGATATCCAGTTTGACCCTCCCCTGGCACAGCTTGAGGCCATTCCCCCTTGTCCTGTCCTCTGTCACTTGGCAGAAGAGCCCAGCTCCCTCCTCTCCACAACCTCCTTTCAGGCAGCTGTAGAGAGCAATGAGGTCTCCCCTCAGCCTCCTCTTCTCCAGGCTAAACACCCCCAGCTCTCTCAGCCGCTCCCTGTAAGACTTGTTCTCCAGCCCCTCACCAGCTTCGCTGCTCTTCTCTGGACACACTCCAGAGCCTCAACATCCTTCTTGTGGTGAGGGGCCCAGAACTGAACACAGTACTCAAGGTGCGGCCTCAGAGAGACCGAGACACACCGAGACAGGAGCTATAGGCAAGGAGGATGCTGTCAGATGCTGTTATTGCACCCTCAGGCCAGCACGTTTAAGGCATTTTGGATTTCCCTGCAGCGGGATAAAGCAGACCCCCTCACGGAAGAGCAAACGTGCGCAGCGAGCAGGGTGCAAGCAGAGTTTGGCAAAGGCCAACACGCTGCGCGTGGGGAGGCCGGGCTGTCACTACATGGAAAACACTGCCCTGTGGGTTAGTGTGAAATCCAGCTGTTCGTGCGGGCAAAACAGGCAGAGAGGTGTCAAAGCGCTGCGGGGAAGGCCCAGCCTTGCGTCAAAGCAAGCTGGCGAGCCCAGCGCCAGGGGCACGAACCCCACAGCCTCCCCTGGCCGAGCGGGGAAGATTGGCACATCGGCTCCCACCCACCGCAGCCCCCGGCACGGCAAGGAGCTCACACAAAGGGAAACACGCAGACCATGACAGGCTAAGCCTCCTCCTTCCTCTCTCTGTTTCCCTTTCTTTCTCGTCATGCTATGGCGAGGCTGCTGAATGCCAATAGGAAAATACTTTGGCAGAGCCAGACAGTCTTTTCTATTTTGTTTGGGTTTTTTTTCTTACTTGCCCTCCAGCTGCTTCGCTGGATGCCTAATCCTCCATGGACATCTGGTGAGGTACAGAGACACAGAAGCGACATACCAGGTAGGCAGCGTAACGCACAGCTCTGCATAATTTCTGGTTGTACCTGCTGTTATGGCACAGCAGGTGATTAAAACACAAAAACCCAGGGAAGGAAATTAAAAAAATAAGGTTTGAACCTGCTGGGGCAACAGATTCCCACATGGAAACCCCCTGGTCGCAGCAGTAGAGCACGGGTAGGTCACACTTTGCAGCAAAGCAACTTGCTCTGAAGCACCCTGGGGGTTCCTGCCTGCCAGTCCTGCTGGGGCAGTGCGTTGGGCTCACACAAGGAGATTTAGGTGCCTCCCTTTGCCCAAGGTTTGCATACCCCCTCCCCCCAGAATGCAAAGCTTGACCTACCACAGCCTGTTCAGGACCACAGCAGTTTGCAGAGATCCCAGGCAAAGGCCCTGGCAGCCGGTATCCGTCCTCACATACCCCTGCTCAGGCACCACCAGCAGCCACTCCTTTTTAAAATCACACTGTTCCCTGAACACCTTTTTCACTTGCTCTTATCACAACTGATAAATAAACTGTCCGTATCTGGGGAAAATCAAAGCAAAAGCAGCTATTGCTCAGCAAGGGAGGAGAGGAGATAGCACGACAGGGGTTTTCCCCAGCTCCTAAGGAAAGGAAGAGACACATAAAAATACTCCCAAGGATCCAGGAAGTAGCTTTATAGATCCAACTAAATGATTTTCAGCCCCACGGGAGTCTTTCTCTTCAGCTCAGACTCCTGCAGTGGAGGGAGATATCCACTCGCTCAGCTGACCAGCTCGGCGCTATCAGCTTACAGCAAAATCAAATATTCAGAGCGGCCACCTGAGTCCTCTCGATGCTGTCCATCCTACCTGAGCTCCCAGAAGCCCTCAGCAGTCACTCCCACCTTCCCCTCACCAAAGGACCTACCACCGGCTGCACCACCGCGTCCCAAATGCACCTGCACTGGCTGGGAAGCGTCACTCTCTGCCTGTTCCGCTTTCTTCTTTCCTGCCTCGATACACTACGACCAAGCGGCTCTACAAGCAGAAAGTGAGCATCCCTCCTGAGCAACCCAGCACTGCTCCAAACCGAGCATCACTCACCTCCGTGCAGTCCTGGACGAGCCAAGTGCAATAAGGAAAGCAAAACAGAACTAAAATACAATAAGCACAATGAGTCCGGCTCCCTCAAACAGGAGAAGTCTGAATCCCACTCCTACTACACCCTTCTGCATGCTCTCTTCAACAACACCTTCTCTGCTCCCCTGAAGCATCTTGCACATCTCTAGAGCTTTGAAAAAGCAAACTGCAACGCACACAGGTGTGCGGATTGAAGCCTCCATGCAGCTTCTCTGCTTTGCTGCCCATTGCCACAACATACCCAGAAAATGCCAAGCCCACAGAGGCTGAAGGAGTTCACACCTGTTTCTGCCTCACTGGGAATGTGGAAACCAGCTTTGTCCTTGCAAATCACCCTGCTAAATGTGCGTTTTTGGGGGGTTCTCCTGGCAGAGGACCTACCCCAGCACACTGAAGGGCTGGGGACCACGGGAAGCAAAGGCAGCGTGTGCCCAAGGCAGGCAGCCGACAGCCGCTGTGGGAGGCACAGGCTGCGTATTCCCATCGATGTAGGAGCAAGACTCACATCCACAGTCACCCCATGCTAATCTCAGTCTTGCACGTCCCACGGGAGAACAGAGCTTGCATCAGAACAACCACCGGGTCGTTGCTGCTCAGCAGAGCCAGGCTTCCCCGCTCCAGCCCAGACAACTGCTCCAACCTGTGTCCTCTTCCTCTACCAGCTTGAGCTCTGCAAAGACCGGGAGGCAGAAACAAGATGCGAGGGGCAGTTTCAGGACATAACGCTTCATAGCCCAGTGCAAAGAGCTGGCAGGGGGAATAAAAATCCCTTGTGGCAAGCAGCATGGTCATCTGGAGAGCAAGGGAGTTTTAAACAGGAGCAATTTAATTCACAACCAAACTCTGCCTCTGTGGGTTGCAGACCAGCAGAGCCACACAAGCTGGTACTGCATCCACCACCACAAGTCCAGCAGCAGCACAGACCCACATCACGGACCATCTCATCATTCCCAGCCCATTACAGGGTCATGCACTTCATCAATATCTCTGAGTTCTTCCTCCTCTAATTAAATCAGGGTTTGCTCATGCAGTTTCTCTTGCCTTCTCACAGCCTAATAATTAAGAGTTGGCTGTGATCAGAAAAATCAACAGAAAGCTCCCCAGCCTTTCCCAGACCACATATGCCATGTTTTGTCCTTCACGTCATCACTTCTACAACCACAAGCACAGGTACGGGAGCTCGGGAGGGTATCACGGCATGGTTGGAAAGCAGACCCGACCTCAGATGTTTGCTTGGACAGGTGCTACTTTCATCTGAGGGGGTTCAGAGATTCTCACAGTGCAGGAGGCAGGTCCTGGCGTGGGGATGCTGTGCCGAGGACTTGGTGGTCCCAATCCAGGCTAAGTGGAGATGGCAAGCACAGGATCTCCCAGCCCAGGAGCCACAGGGCACCAAGGACCTCTGCTGAATCTCGGCACACAAGGCTTTGCCACGAGGAGCGGAGCAGTACGCTGCATTAAAGTAACATCCAGTCTATCCTGCAGGGTGGCCTTCAAGAGTGATGCAGCAATGCCCGAGCCCCGGAGCCTCCATCCCTGGCAGCACACGTGGTCCTGGCCCCCACCTCAAGCTCATGCCACTCAGGCAGGGTGCGGGCAAGTGGATGCCCACCCACGGGGAAGGTAGACATGAGAATAACCCCGTGGGCTCCAGCACACTGCCTTCAGTGCCAGCCACCAGCGCTGCCGTCGGGGAGGTGAGGGCAGGACGAGCGGGGACCCTCGGCTCCAGCACGACTTCATACCCGCAGAAGGGGAGGCGAGGAGCCCCGTGGCGAGGCAAGGGAGGAAGGCTGTGACAAGAACCATGCTCTGGCTTGTCCAGAGCAGTGTCCCTGGCACTGTTTGGTGGCACTGGTGTCCACCTGACCCCGAGGAGAATGGCTGCGGAGGAGCAGACAGCGAGAGGGAGCCGCTCAGCAGGCTCACGCCTCCGACATGTGCTGCACGCAGCTTCGCCAGACCGCAGGATCTGGCTCACTGAACGTGTGGAAGCAACACTTCTCTGTGTCTCACTTTACAAAGCCCCAAACAATAACTGTCTGTCGCTGCACAGGAGCTTAGGAGAAACATAAGTTGCTATTGGCATGGCGCACAGCAGCCTTCCTCTTACACAACACCAGCAGATGTGAAAATAGCCCAGTGCTGCCTTGTGCGCTCCTCTGACCTCCTGTTTGCTTCTGGATCAGATTCCAAAGCTGGATCTTAACCTACAAGAGCCATAAAAGCAAGGGATTTGGCCCTATCAGGGACCTCTTCTTAATCTAAGACAGATGCACTTCATGTAGAAGAGCACGCTGAGGTTTATCAGGGCAGGGAAGAGACAGAGGCAGCACCAGCCTCCACTCTATGGCACAGATGGGGCAGCCCACTCCGGCAGCACCACATACTCCACTCGACCCTGTGCTGGAGGTGGCTCGGGGTCAGAAGAGCTGGAAGGTCTCACAAACCAGGGCAGCACCCAAAACCTCGCATCCTGCTGCTCAGCTTACACCAAAGGCCCCACCTCTGAGCTCCTGAGGTCCCGTGTCCCCAACCCTGATGTCCAAAGAGCCGACAGGACTTCCACTTCCCCTCCATCCACGCAAGGTGCTCCTGGGTTTTCTCACCCACGTGAAGAGCAGGGACTGACTCTGAAGCCAAACCAGAAACCACTCCAGGACACAGGGAGGAAAAGAGCACAGAAGACACGTTGCTCCTGGAAGTATGAAAAGGCAGCAGGAGAATTAAACTGAAGAATGTTAATGATGCGCAATAGAGGGAGAGTTTAGTACCCAGTGGTGAAAGGGCATCCCTAAGAACAACCTGCATAAATAAATGAATCTCTCCAGTGTCTCCAAGGATATCCAGTGTCCCTTCCTGCCTTCAGGACTGCAACTCCAAGCAGCAGAGGACCTTCCCAAGGTGCAAGAGGAGAATACAAGATGAGGACATTACTGCCACAGGGGAAGGGACCGGAGAACAAGCAGTCCTCCTCGCAGCCCTGTACGGCACAGACAGGGCTGCTCTCCGGTGCCAGGACAGAGCCACCAGCACCCACCACCTGCGCTCCAGCTGTGCTCTCCTCTCACCCACCACACACTATTTCCCCCCGCGTCCCTCAGTGGAAATGTCACTCAACAGCAAAGCCTTGGAGGAATCCAACTTGTCCAGGAGTCAATCCTGCTCTTGAAAACTCCCATCCCTTCGACCTCCCCAGGGTCCAGCCTGGGGGAGGCCTCTCCGGTGCTGCCACAACCCACCCATGGGTGATGCTGCACCTGACCGGTCACCTACACTGCAGACTGATGCTGCAGAGTGGGACTCAGGGTCTTCAAGAAAGCTTTTAGCCAGGAGATGGGCTACCATAGCAGGTACCTATCTACAGGCAGCTTGCGGTCCAACCCATCCCGGTCTTTGCACACAAGTAACTAAAATAAGATACAAAATACCCGAGCTGCACTGTTTTGCCCTAAAATACCTCAGCCCCGGAGCACACTGGAGGGATTTTTACCTTTGCATGCAGAGCCACAGGGTAACAATTGGCAGCCAAGGAGCATAATTCCAAGACAAACACATGGGATGACCTCCTGATCATGGCTTGCACAGGACAGCGAAAGGCAGCCTTAGAATATAATCCGTTTCAGGCGCTCTTAAATCTCCCCCATACAACACAGAGCCCTTTAAGCAAAACTAAACAACTTCCTTTAGCCTAAATAAATATTAAACCTAAGTGATGCATTAATTTACTCCAGTTCACCAAAGGCTAACTCCTACCCAAACTGATCATTATAAAAGAAATCCTATAATCCCTCGCTCCCATTCAGGCTCAAAACATGTAATCCCATGAATAAATCCAGAAAGAAAGTGTAACAAAATGGGCAATAAAAACTTACAGCATTCACATCTTTTCATCTACCATTAATACTGTAAACACTCACTCGAAGGCCCTTGAGTATGACTAATCTAATGTTTTGGCTCCCAACGTTAATCGCCGCAAGAGCTCTCCTCTCGGTGTAACACCCAGCGAGATCCACCACCCCTCCAGCCGCAGCCCGGGACACCTCCGCAGCGAATCCCTGCCTTAAATCCCTCAAAACGCTGCAAAATCAGCACGAAATGGAGCAAAGTATGGTTCTAATAGCACCAGAGCACAGAGCTTTTTTTTTTTTTTTTTTTTTTTGCCTCTTTTTTTTTTTTTTTATATTATTTTATTGCTTTGGAAGCCTGCGAGCTCCAACTGTATAAATGCCAATAACTTCCCAAGTTTTAAGGCTGCTGAAGTAAGAGATCAGATTTTAGCAAGTGCTTTCCAGGCAGGCAGCCAAACTTTTTCTGATTCACTAAAAGCACCAAAGGGAGGGGGAGAGGGAGGGGGCTGCAGGGGCTGATTAACTTTCGTTACCGCACAAGCACAAAAAAAATGTCTCCCCGCTGCAAAGGGTGCTGTCGCTGCGAGCCCTGCGCAGGCTGTTATTCCTCGGGCTTGGAAAAAAAAAAAAAGAAATGCACAGGAGCAAAAGAGCGAACGCCTTCCAACCGCAGCGTAATTTACAGCTGTGGATCCTCTCCTGATGAGGAGGCTGCTCCGCAGAGGGGAGGCTCTGCTGGTGTTAGGTTCAAGAGGCAGTTTTCAGAGCGGATGAGGACAAAAAAGACACGACTGGGAATATTTTAGGGGGTGGGGGAGCAAGGGAAGGGGCTGGTTTGGGGTTTAGCTTGGCCAGAGGGATGGAGGCCTCTCCAAGGTTGCGCTCATCCAGGACCATCCCTGCTGCCGTTGGGTATTTGTAAGAGGACAAGCAGGTGCAATCCCAGCCAAAGCACCATGCGGGGCCGAGGGGTGGCAGGAGGAGCCCCCAACCCCATCGGGACGGGGGGGGCTGGAGCCACAGGGGCAGCGGCACCTGCTCTGCCCAGCCCCGCAGGTGGGTCTGCTCCGCGATACCCAGCGAAGATCCGCATCCCGGGCAGACGCGCGGGGCTGTCGGGGGGCAGCGGGCACCCCAGCACCCACCACCACCACCCCCGTCCCGCGGGCGCCCGAGCAGAGCCTCGCCGCTCAGGGTGTTCCTCCAACGGCTTCATTCCTGCCGAGGCAGGATCAAAGGCAGGATCTGACTTGGACGGCTTTCTACTGAATAATGGGGAGGGCGCGCACAGCCTCCTTCTCCTGGCGAAGGAAACTCATGTTTTTCAAAGTATCGGTTTTTTGGGAGTAAGTTCCCTAGGAAAGGACTAAAAAAAAATGAAAAGGAAAGCGAGTAGGAGAGCGCCTGCTCTTCCAAGGCAAGTGCATCAATCAATCGTGCGAGGAGGAGAGCCCAGCACTCCCTCTCACATCATTAGCCAGCCTAAGGCGCTCCAGAGGATCCGCTACAGCAGCGCTCCCGCGCAGCCCAGCTCAGCACCAGCGCTCCGCGGAGCTCAGCGAGAGGGACAGCCCTTGGCCAGGCCAGGGACGCTCCAGCATCTGGCGCGGGGATCGCTTTAATACGGCTATAAAAGCTGGAGGAGAGGAGAGGAGAGGAGAAAAAAGTGAAAGCCTTAGCCAAAAACTGGCTGGCACTGCGAGGTCAGCACGCCGCCTTTGTTTCTATTTTACAACCAAGAGCGAAAGAGGACAGAAAGGACACGTACCTGTACCTGAAAGCACAGCAGCAGGAAATGTAAACATCTGGAGAGGAGAAAAAAACAAAAAAAGCAACAAAAGATCAAATGATGCGGTAAAATGGTTAAAGATGAATATTTTTCTTTGTTTTTTTGGTTGGTTTTTTTTTTTTTTTATGGCGATTTTTTTTCTTTAAAGGGCGCAGAGCGATGCTCTGCTTATCAGAATAGGCTCGGGTCGCGATTAAGCACCTGATGGTGAGGGAAAGGCAATGGAAGCCTCCGAAATGAAAGTTTAAAAATAAAAAATGAAAAAAAAAAAATAGAAGTAAAAATGAGTTTGAAAAAAATAATCATTTTGAAGAATTTTAAAAAATAATTTGAAAAAAAATTTTAAAAATGAAAATGTTCTTGAAATGAAAAGATTAGAAAAATATGAATTTAGAAAATAAAAGATAGTGGAAATGAAAAGTATTTGAAAATGAGAGGAATTTAAAATGTAAGAATAATGAAAAAGAATTTAAAAAATAAAAAGAATTTAAAAAATAAAAGGAATTTAAAAAATAAAAAGAATTTAAAAAATAAGAATAATAAAAATGAAAATTAAAAATAAAAATAATAAAAAAAAGATTTTTTTTTTTTTAAAAAAAAGATTTAAAAAAAAATAATAAAAAAATCTTTTCAAATTTGCCATAATCCTTACAGGCAAGTGCAGGCGGAGAGCAGTGAATACATCGCTGGGCGAGGAGAGGGGTGGCCGGGGCTAGCGGAGTGCGGTCGCCCACCGCCGCGCTGACATGGGAGCGCTCCGGCCGAGCCCCGCTCCGCTCCGCGCCGCCGAGAAGTTGTGGTTCCGCCCGCCTTGCCTCCTCCGAGTGACTCGCTTAGGCATCAGCTTCTCCTCTCCCCCCGTCTCTCCTCCTCCTCCTCCTCTCCCTCTCTCTCCGCCTTTGGGGGGGATGAAGGTGCTTATTGTCAGGAACTTCCGATCGGCAGCCGGGCCCCCCCCCCCCCCCCGCCCCCCGGCCCGCGGCAGCCTCCGCGCTCCCCGCCGGCAGCGGCTGTGCGGGGCGGGAGGCGGGAGCGGGGCGGGCACGGCCGCCGGGGGGCGAGCGCCGCACCGGGGACCCGCGCCGGGACCCGCCTGCGCGGAGCGGCGATCCGCGCCGGGCGCCGCCTTTGCGGGGCGGACACCGCCTGCGCGCGTCGGGCACCGCCTGCGAGGGGCGAGCAGAGTTTGCGCGCATCGAGCGTCGCCTGCGCGGATCGGGCACCCGCAGCGGGCACCGCCTGCGCGGGGCAAGGGGAGATTGCGCGCATCCAGCATCGCCTGCGCGGATCTGTCACCCGCACCGAGCAGAGCCTGCGCGGGGCAAGCAAAGCTTGCGCGCATCCAGCATCGCCTGCGCGCATCGGGCACAGCCTGCGCGGCGCGGCACGAGGGCAGGGAAGGATTTATTCTTTTTTTTTTTTCAAAATAAGGATCAAAAATAAAAAGGCAAAGGCAAAGGCAGGGAGGGGAGGGGAGCGGGGCCGCCCCGCGGAGCGCGCAGCGCCGGGACGAGCCCCAAACGCCGGGGGCGAGACCCGCGCGGACGGTGCGCTCTTACCTCCGCGCGGGCGGGGGACACCCCCGCGAGCAGGGACACCCCCCCGAGCAGGGACACCCCCTCCGAGCAGGGACACCCCCTCCCCCGAGCAGGGACACCCCCCCCCGAGCAGGGACACCCCCTCCCCCGAGCAGGGACACCCCCGGTGCTGCCGACCCGCTCGCTGCCCGCTCCCGCACTCCTGCACTGCCCCCTGGCGGCCGAGCCGCCGCACTGCGCCCCTCATCGCGGCCCGCGGCCCATTCCCTGCCCGCATCCCATTCCCTGCCCGCATCCCGCTCCTCGGGTCCCTTTTCCTCAGGGAAAGAAAGAAATTGACGCGCTGAGAGCATGCGGGAACTCGTGCCCCATCCCTGAGAGCTCGTTTATAGCAGACAGGGCGCCAGGAACTGTTAACCTCCAGACCCTGCATCCCACCGCCAGCCCTCTCCTTGGGTTTTTTTTCATCATTGAATCATAGAATCAGCGTAGTTTGGGCAGGGACACCTCCCACTGGCTCAGGCTGCCCAAGGCCCATCCAACCTGGCCTGGAACACCTCCAGGGATGGGGCAGCCACAGCTTCCCTGGGCAACCTGGGCCAGTGCTTCACCACCCTCATGGTGAAGAAATTCCTCCTTATGTCCAGTTTAAATCTGCCCCTCTCCAGTTTATACCCGTTGCTCCTCATCCTATCCCCACAAGTCTCTGTGAACAGCCCCTCTCCAGCTTTCTTGTAGCCCACTTCAGGTGCTGGAAGGTCACTATAAAGTCTCCTGGGAGCCTTCTCTTCTCCAGGCTGAACAACTCCAACTCTCTCAGCCTGTCCTCATACAGGAGGTGCTCCAGCCTCCCATATGTTGCAATGGTTTGGGTTGGAAGGGACCTCAAAGCCCACCGGTTCCAACACACCTTGCCATGGGCAGGGACACCTCCCACTGGATGAGGCTGCTCAGAGCCCTATCCAACCTGGCCTTGAACACCTCCAGGGATGGGGTAGCCACAACCTCTCTAGGCAACCTGTTCGCAGGGAAAGAACAAAATCCACACTCTGAGGTCATGCGGTAACTCCTTTCCCATTCCTGAAAGTTTTTTTATAGCAGACAAAATGCCAGGAACTGTTAACCTCTACACACCACACCCACACCCCGCATCCCACTCCCATCCCGCATCCCACTCCCATCGCACATCCCATTCCTCAGGTTCTTTTCTTCATGGAAAGAACAAAATTCACACGCTGAGAGCATGCGGTAACTCTTGCCCCATCCCCGAAAGCTCATTTATAGCAGACAAAACATCAGGAACTGTTAACCTCCACGCACAGCCCAGCTCTCCAAAGAGAGCCTCACATCAGTTAACACCTTATTAAGTGAGAACACAACCATGGCTCAGAACTCGGAGCTTTCCAAGTTCTCCGCTCAAATAACAGTGTGCATCAGCATAGCATGTTGGTCCCTGCTCTTCCCACATCTGTGGGGACCAAAGCGCTCACTTCCCTCTGTGTTCTCAGCCACAAATAAAGCAACATCTTTAATTCCCGGAGTTCAGCTCTGGGGACTAATCAGATACCAAATTACAATGGTTTTCAGCCCACGGTTTCAGGCCCAAGAGGCACAGAAAACACTAAGAAGTTTGAAAACGATGACCAAAGCAAGTTCTCAGAAAACCTTCATCACTAATGCACCTATGTGATATGGACCTCACACTTCTGGTCTTACAAATCCCCAAGTCAAAACCAAATCCAAACCGTTGTCAAGTAGTGATGCCACCAACATCATCGCACCGTGCATCCCCGTCACAGTGGTCCCATAGCAGCTTCCTACAGCTGAAGGCTGTTTCCAAAGATGGCCAAGCCCAACAGAGAAGTTTTCCCAAGCCCTGCAAGTTGAGCTTGCCGAGATGCCCACATAGAAAGAGTGCAAACAGAATTTGGAGACATCACAGGATAGGAACATTTAGTTTAGATGCAAAAACATGCAATATATTTCTAATAATCATCAGCGTCTCTTTTCTTCGAAGCATTTTGGGTGGGGAGGAACACAGCCTAGGCCACCTCGCACCGTTGGGTGCTGCTCAGTCACCCACAGCGAAGGCACCCATGGCGTAGGGGTCAAGCCCAGTGCTTCCACGAGCATTGGCCCCCACTAAGGCCAGTATCTGCCCCACGATGCACCCAAAGCCAGAAGGCAATAATTCCTCCCTAACATTCACAGCTGCTCATAGTCATCTGTGAGCAGGAGCTTTGATTGCTCCTCCTGCACCTTCCTGACCACCAAAACTCAGAGCAATCAGAAAATTAGCCTGAACTGTGTCAGAAATAGCCCTGATGGGTTTCTTTGGCCCTCCTTAGATATTTTTCTTAATTTTTTTTCCCCTTTAACTCTCCTTTAGGCACAAATGCAAGGCTGTAAAATCAATCTGCTGTAGGGGGAAGATGGTAGAGGTTGGGTGTGGGAAGCCTGCATAGCCTCCCCACTCAGCAAAGCTCCTGAAAAGACCACCGAGCCTCCTGCAGGTGGCCACTGCAACGCAGACCACACCAGACCAAAGATGTAATCACCTAAAACCGGAGCCCCTTCTCCTGCTCCACTAATAGCCCACGTCACCTTTCTCTCTGCCCAGCCCCAAGTCATCCTTGAGGAAGCAGGATCCATGCAGAAAATGGATACCTGAAACTTAGTCCCCCTCCTTGCCGTGATGATGCCAAGATGCTGCACTGTTACCACGAGGTTCATCCTGCTAAGCCTCAAAGCTCAACCTTTCATACAGGTGACATCTTGTGCCAGCTGAAAGCATCGCATTTTCCTCCTTTCACAAGAGCAGAAAACACTCAGCATCCATAATATGGAAGTCAGGATTTCTTGGTGAGGTTTTCAAATCCAAAGCATCCCACAAAGGACCTGCCCCTCTCCCACACAAACAGAATCTTCAATACACCAAGTTCATCAGCTGATTTAAGTGACCAGCGTGGGCCAGCCTCAAGGACCTCAGGGTCTAAGTAGGACAAAGTTTTACACCTGTATACCCTAGCGATGTAAACAGTATTGACAGGAAAGTTCATGCTTTTCTTCTGCGTGCCTTCAAAGTTGGATATAGAAATGCCGTTGGTAATAGACTCAGAATGGTTTTGGTTGGAAAAGACCTTTACTATCTGTCCAAGCCATCGATCCAGCCCTGCTAAGTTCACCGGTAGACCATGTCCCCAAGCATGACATCTACTCGCTTAACTTAAACACCTCCAGGGATGGTGACAGGGTGGGATGCACCAGGGAAAGGATGGAAGTCTCTACAGCAGCCGTGAGCACCCATCCCGCCACTATGTGGTTCTGCATCGTGGCAGCCCCATCACCCAGCGCTGAGAAAGGGCTCCTTAGTCAGTGACTGATGGCATTGCCCAACACTCAAACTGCTGCACCCGGGTGGAAGTGCCATAGCTAGAAAAGTGATCTGTGAAGCTGCTATTAACGTTTGTAATTCCAGTTCCTCCAACAGCAGGGAAAATCACAGCAGCTACAGCAGAGATGTGAAATGGAAACACATGGAAAAACTCATCCCAGGCGATGCTGGGCCGTGCCAAGGTACCGCATGCCGGCAGCACGGTTGCCTCCCGCCGCTGCACCTCGACTGGGCTTCGGCTGGCAAAGAGACTGGATCCACATGGAGCAAAAGGCACCTGGACACCTCAGACAGTGCACGCTGCCAGGACAACACCAGAGTGGGGTTTTAGAGGAGGCACATAGGATTTTTCTTTTTTCAATTATGATAACACATCATTTGCAATCACACGAGTTCCTTATTTAAACTAAGTTTAAAGCCAAGTTCTGTGCCTCGGCAGTCTGACAAAGCACTTTCATCTTTAAAATCCCAATAGTTACCTAGAGAATAATACCAATATTGAGTTTCTCAGGCTACCAGCCTTGAAGAACACAGTTTAGCACAAAAAATAGATTAAGCAGCTCACAGGTATCTGTGGAAAAACAGAAATATCAGTTAAGCTGCATGTTGCTATGAATGTGATATTAAGAGCTCTGCACCCATGCCTCTTGCTTCAGTGCCGAAAGCTGCAATAGGATCTGAATCCCAACACAGTCAATGGTCGCTGGAAAATGAACACCGTTATTTTAAGCTGTTTATTTTTGATACGGCACACTCAGAGTGCGAAGGCAGGCACAGTATGTTCCCAAGAACTTGATGTTCACCAGATTTCGTGAAGCAAGGGACAGGCCAGGTAGGGTCTCTGCACTGCAGGGCGCTCCCTGGCATCTCCCAGGGTTGCTGTCTTTCCCTCACACATGCAAATGCCTGAATTAAGACTGTGTCCCCACTGGATTAGTGACTGCTCTTCAGCAGTTCAAATCAAAGTCTGAGCAGCGTGACCTTTCGCTTGCAGGGCTGTGAAGGTGCCCCCCGGTGAAATGAGTTTCCCTTGCCCTGCTCCAGTGGTCCATATCACCCAAGGAACGGGCATTTCACACAGCATGAAACCTATTCAATGGGGCCAAGGACTTAGAGGCATGCTTGAGTGGGAAACCTTCCCACCCACTGGACATCCCTTTGGAATGTGAATGAGAAGCCAGCAGCGAAGGCTGACGCAGGATCCGGCCCTGCTGCACCTGGCACTCCAAGGACCTTCCTCCTTTACAGCTGAGAATTAAAGGAAAAATTAAAAGCCCAGGTTGACGTTCTACAAAGCCCAAGTGCAGCTCTGCATCTCAGCCCTGCTGCCGGTGGTTGAACCTGTGCCCCGTTTGCTCCCATTATCTTCTGCATCTCTGGTCTTGGATCGTTTCAGTAAGCAGCTCTTACCGAAAACCAGCTTAAGGAGAATTTCTGCATTTGAAAGCCTCAGTAAAAGGAAAGACAACTTTTAGAAGGGCTGGCATATTCTGTCTTTATCCAGTTGGCACACAAAAAGGCAACTTCATCCCAAGGTAAGAAGGAGTTTTAGAAGTGCTTCTGCCCTGTAGCCCAGACAGGCAGGGAGGGGGGGCTTTGCAGCTATTTATAGAAAAGTCACCTCAAAACAATTCTGAACCAATACCCAGAAGGACAGGACTTAAGCCTTAGCACCGTGACATTCAGCTACAACCTTGGGAGAGGAACAGTGAAGAGCAAACTCTCAGGACTCTGATTCAGCCAGCCACAAAGTGCTGAGCTGAAGCCCTGATTTGAAGCAGTGGAAGCACAAAGCAGAGATAGAGAGATAGATGATAGAGAGATGGAGATGGAGATGGAGATGGAGATGGAGAGATAGAGATAGAGATAGAGATAGAGATAGAGATAGAGATAGAGATAGATAGAGATAGAGATAGAGATAGAGATAGAGATAGAGATAGAGATAGAGATAGAGATAGAGATAGAGATAGAGATAGAGATAGAGATAGATAGAGATAGAGATAGAGATATACACAGCCATATAGACACATGCACATATAACATGCATGAAAACCCTGCAAGAAATTTGCAAGTCATCACCGTTGTAGGTGGCAGCCTGGCCAACAGCCCTGCTGATCCTCACACATGGGAGAAGAGAGCAAAAGGCCACACAAAAGGTTAACAACCAGAGCTGTAATTTCTAAATGAAAATGCATTCCCTGAGACGTAGAGTCCTTCAAGCAAGCTGCTTGGGAAAAATGCAGGAACAGCAGAGGTGCACAGCTTTTCTTCCTGTAGCTCTCTTGACTCCAACATTGCTAATGCACCCTGCGACGCTTTCCCCGCATTGTACCGGTAGCAGCAGAAGGCAGCAGCTCCATACTTCCACGTCAGCATGGTTTGAGCACAAGAAGAGCACACGATGGTTTGGTCTTTAGCAATTCTTGTGCTTCGCAGTGTTCCCCAGCACCTTGCTTCACCACGGGCCGCCAAACAGCCGCTGTGAGGCTGGAAAGCTGCTGGGTGCTGGAGCCCCTGGAGCTCCCTGATTTCACCGCACACCAAAAGGCATAGGGAAGGCTCACCTCTCGGTTAACTCCAGATGGAATTTAGGCTTAAGCACGCTGAAGTTTCTCCCTGGACATGAACAAACCACGTTATGAAGGAACAAAAGGAACCCAAAGCATACATCATTAGCATTTACACTGAGATTTCACTGAGTCCCAAGACCGATGAAGAGCCAGGGAGGTCAGCACAGACCCAACACGTGTCTGCAATCACTTTGCTGGTTGCCTGGGCTTCGAAAGTGCGTGGAGGCATCAGAAACTAAATGAAACACCAAACAACTGCGTAAATGAAAGCAGAAATGCTGACTTCCCACACCAACCATTTGAAACATTAAATCAGAACGCACGTAACAGAAGTTCCCTTCATTACACTACAAAACCTTGAGCAACGAAGCGGTGAGGGGCTGGAGAACAAGTCTTACAAGGAGCGGCTGAGAGAGCTGGGGTTGTTTAGCCTGGAGAAGAGGAGGCTGAGGGGAGACCTCATTGCTCTCTACAACTGCCTGAAAGGAGGTTGTGGAGAGGAGGGAGCTGGGCTCTTCTCCCAAGTGACAGAGGACAGGACAAAAGGGAATGGCCTGAAGCTCCATCAGGGGAGGTTCAGGTTGGATATCAGAAAAAAATTCTTCACCGAAAGAGTCATTGGGCACTGGAACAGCTGCCCAGGGAGGGGGGGGAGTCACCTTCCCTGGAGGTGTTTAAGGAACGGGTGGATGAAGTGCTGAGGGACATGGTTTAGGGAGTGTTAGGAATGGTTGGACTCTATGATCCAGTGGGTCCTTTCCAACCTGGTGATTCTGTGATTCTGTGAAAAAGAACCCAAAACAGTGTTTTTGCTGCAGGGTGCCTTATGCTTACCGAGTTTTTTGCTTGTGATCATTGAGCTGTGCTTTATAAGCCCCAAAAATCAGATGCCAACCTGGAACATGTGAACTGCACCGTGCCATGCCAGCCAGTAGCATCAGTCCCCTGTGGTGACCCAGGACCCGGGTGGGTTAGGGTATCAGTCAAGAGACCTGGAGACTGGTACTACTGAGGTGCAAGTGTGGCATCACCCCACCGTTTTAGCACAAAGTATTTGCCATTTAATAGCTGTTGGGATGCCCAGCTGGAAAGAGGTGAAGGTCTCTATCTGGAGCCCAGGTAAAGACAACACACCCATCGTTCAGCATTAAGAGAACAGCTGTGAGGAACGATCTGAAGTCACTTAATGGTGAGGAAGAGCTCACACAGAGGTATCAGCCCAGTTTTGCTGGAGTTTTCTGTACCATAACCAGGGAAAGCCTCTGTTGGCCACCAGGAATTCCTGCCTTGGAGAATGCAGACTGAAAAAAGCACATAATCAAATATAAACAAACAGAATCACAGAATCACAGAATCACACAAGGTTGGAAAGGACCCATTGGATCATCGAGTCCAACCGTTCCTAACACTCCCTAAACCATGTCCCTAAGTACTTCATCCACCCGTTCCTTAAATATCATAAAACATAACATAAAATATCATAAAATATAAAATAATATAAAATAATATAAAATAATATAAAATATCATAAAATAACATAAAATATCAGGATAATGGAACAACATAAAATAAGTAAGAAACACAGATAATAGGATATCAAGCACAGCAGCTTTCATTCTGTAGCATTAATAAGAAGGACAACAAACTGTGACAGTCTTTGGGGGAGTGGGAGGGGAGGGACCTGGCGCAGGGCAAAGCACCAAGCCCTGGGAGGATGGAAGTGGCCAGGGAATCCCCAAAGCTGCAGCCAGCCAGGCCAGGCCATCCCAGCTCCAGAGAGAGCAGGGGATGCTCCCAAGACCTTCTGCAGTCAACAGCTCTTCCTGGATTTCTTTGGAACAGAGGCAAGAGCAGAGTCTCTTCCAACTCCAGACCATATGAATTTCTCATGGTCCCACGCAAAGGGAAAACTCAGCATGCTACAGCCCTTACTGTGATGTGTATTGTTACTTCGTAAGAGAAGAAAAACAAACTAACAAAGCTTCTTACTCAGCCACCACAGTTTCAAGGTTCATAAAGGTTTTTCTCCACTGAAACACCTTCTGGATTTCAATGGGATTTGAGAACTGAAACCTCAGATCCCTCTGAAAGCTCCAGCATGCTCGTTAAATAAGTGTCAGTGCTTTATCACCAGAGGAATGAGGAAAAAGCAAGCAAGGAAAGTGATGGTCATCTCAAGCCGAAGGAGAGAAATACGGACTAGTGTCATGCCCTGGGCAGCCCACCTCCGGCACCCAGAGCCCCTCGGCCAGGGCATGGTCTCCTCACCTCCCCCAGCTTGGCCGCTCACGCTCTGATGTCCTGCCAGTCCTGCACAGGGAGGATGCCCGGGGGCTCTCCTTGGTCCCACCACCCAGGAGCATTGCAGCTGATCTCTGAAAGCACAGGGCAGCTGCTTGAATGCTTCTGAAGGAAGGCAAGAAAAAGCAAACCTCTGCAGACAACCCTACACAAACCAGTGGGAAATTCCACTTCCCCGACTTTGTAGTGCATTAAATCCTAGAGCTTGGCTCCTTGGATTTATATTCCTCCATGGTTTCATTTTTCCCTAAAAAAAAAAATAAAAAAATCACAAGCTGTTAAGCTTCAAAACTTAATATTTCCTCAACTTGGAGCTTTTCAGCTCAACAGCTCTTAAACATAAACCTCTTTGACTGAAGTCTCCTGAATTAAGCTGTCTCCAGCAAGCCGCCACCTCAAGTCCCATCTGCAGAGTCTCCTCTCTAGGACAGCCAATCCCTCCCCACATCAGCATCCCAGGTTCCTGCCCTCTGCCCCTGCGCTGCTCCCGTTGCTGTCTTACGGGCAGAACCTTACGTAGAGGCTGCATGACCACATGTGTCCCCACAGCTGGCACGTGCCACCCCTGGGGCAGTTTGGAGTTGATATGCGTACAGTTGCAGGCACCGGTGATGTCCTGGACCTCTCAATGCCTTGTGTCATAGAATCACAGAATGGTTTGGGTCGGAAAGGACCTTAGAGGCCATCCAGTTCCACTCCCCTGCCACGGGCAGGGACACCTCCCACTGGATCAGGTTGCTCCAAGCCCCATCCAACCTGGCCTTGAACCCCTCCAGGGATGGGGCAGCCACAACTTCCCTGGGCAACCTGGGCCAGGGCCTCCCCACCCTCACAGCAAAACATTTCTTCCCAAGATCTCATCTCAATCTACTCTACCCTCTCTCAGCTCACCATCCTCAGTCATGGCAGAACTGAACGAGCAGCCTCGGAGCAACTCAGGGTGGGCGTTGAGACAGACACAGGGCAGCTCTTTCTGAGAACAACACCGAAAAAAGTATGTTTGTACTGATCCTACTGAAGAGGCCACATCTGGTTTCAGAACAAGAACTCAAAAATACAACAGATAGGTGGGTCTTCTTTACTATTTCCACAAAAATACAGGTAAACATGGCTGTTCTCTGGAAAATCGGTGTCACAGGTAAGCAGAGAGACATCTCTGGAGGTTGCATTTTCCCAGGGCATACACAAGCATCTTGTAAGAAAAGGTAATCTCAATGCTCTGTCTGCTTGGAGGTGCAGCAGCAGGACTGGGCTTCTATCACCATCATCATTCTTTATCTGGACTGAAAGGAAGGCACCGGTCTCTGCTGTGCTCTCAGGGACACTTTGCCAAGAAACACAGAAGGGGAAACGGGCTCGTGAAGGAGCACCAGGTTCACAATGGTGTCCAAGGTTTTCCTAGAGACAGAGAGCACAGGATTGACCACAGGAAGTCAGTGCTGCTCACAACAGCAATGGACTGGAGGAGGAACTGATAAGGATCAGAAGACTATTCATAAAGGCTTGTCATGATAGGACCAGGGGGAACGGGTATAAACTGGAGAGGGGCAGATTTAGACTGGGCATTAGGAAGAATTTCTTCACGATGAGAGTGGTGAGGCCCTGGCCCAGGTTGCCCAGAGCAGTCGTGGCTGCCCCATCCCTGGAGGTGTTCAAGGCCAGGTTGGATGGGCCTTGGGCAGCCTGAGCCAGTGGGAGGTGTCCCTGCCCATGGCAGGGGGTGGAACTGGATGGGCTTTAAGGACCCTTCCAATGCAAACTATTCTATGATTTCATTCTATGATGCTAAGACAGAGAGGAAAAGTCTGTGGAGCAGCAATGGGCAAAGTTAGCGAGGACAAGGCTGTGGCAAGATCTAGAAGCGGGAATGAGTTGGGAGTATCCAGAACCATAAAATTAGAGGGAACAAGCAGAAGTACCTCTCCTACTTTGAGACCTAAAAGAAGACAAGACCTCCAGCCTCTGTGTCTTTCCATGGTCACTGGAGAACACAGGGGCCAAGTCCCCTTTTTCACGATGGGGATTCCATGATATGTCATTGTCCATAGATAGGAAGCGTGGAGTCATTTAGTTAAGCAATTTCCATGTGGAGATTTTGAAGGAAATGCTTAGAAGTACAGAGGAAAAAAGGAGTTAAGGGGCAGGGAAGTGCCCTAAAGGCCAGAGGTGGTCTTATTATTAAACGGGAAGCTTTATCTATTAGCTGTAATTGTATACACACACACATTTACATACAGGGAACAGCTAAAGCAGCAGGTACTGCAGGAAGCTACACCAGGATGCTGTATTCCACTACAGGAAGGACATCCTTGGAAGACTATCACAATTACAAGCTTGGGACAAGCATAAAGAGTAATGGGAAAAAAGTTGCAGGATTGGGCATGGATAAAGATGGCTACAGAAGAGTGGTGCCAAGCACCTCGACAAGCTACAATCTGCCTTCAACTCTCCCTGCAGTTATTTTTCATGGAAAAAAAGTCAATTAAAAAACCTCAGGCTTAAGCTTTGAAAAATTATATCTTCATTCAAGAGGAACTAATTTTCTCTTAAATACCAAGTAGGGCAACAGAATTGGAATGGGCTCCGCAGGCTTACAGCCCCGGCAATTAGTTGAAGGGATCTTGAGTAAGACTGTAAGACCCTTCCAACAAAATTGCCTTCAGTCTAAAAAGGACTGTTTCTCATACCTACGCAATCCAAACACGAGGTCTAAGGTGAACCAGGCACATCGTTTCTCGTTTGAGTGGCCTAATTACGTTCCCCCCTTTTGCCACTTGCTGTTCTAGCCTGCTGATTTGCATTCCCTCGGCTTGACAAGCCTCCAGGCAGCACATCACCGCCCACATGGGCACCTCTGGAAGCAGCGGGCACTGTTAGGGTTCCCCTGCTGAGCCAACCCACTGAGGGTCTCCTTTTTTCCCTCATTCTCATTTTTGACTCTCAATCAGTTTGATTCATTGCCCGTTCTCATTCTTTGTTTTCTCGCAGGATCCTTTTCCTATAAAGGTTCTCTAGCTCAGTTAGGGAATGCTGACAGAAGTGGTGATGGGAGAAGAAGGGGTTTCTGGAGAATGGAAGGAGCAGAGCAAAAATCAGTCCCATAGAACTGACCACAGACCATGCATGCATACAACTAGAAGAGTCCAGTGGTCTCCAAGTCAGACTTATATCATCTTAATTAAAATTTAATATATTTGATTGATTTGTTTGGTCCCAATAAGGCATGGCTTAAAATCCACTCTCAAAATCACTTGGATAACAGACAACCCAACAGCCATTTGCTGAAGAGCTAATCCAACACAATGAACAGAACTGCTCCCAGAAGTGTAAATGTAGATAAAAAATAACCAGCAAGAAGAGAGCAGGGGATTCCCTCTGCTGTCTGCAAAAGGAAGGACAAGGCAGGCCCTCTCAGACACATCTGAGTCCTGTACCACTTCTCCTGTGCCCTGCCACACAAGCTCAGCTCTCCTCATTCAGATCACGAGAGCCAGGACTCAGACAAAGCAACCCTTAATAAGTACCAGATCAGAAAACCTCCAAACCTCACTCAACACAACCAACAGCGCTCGCTGCTGCTTGCCAGGACCAGTAGACAAGGACAGGGAAGAGGTGCTCGCTCCATCCAACACCGAGCTCCAAACCACTCAACTCATTTGCAGCTTTTACTACAACGCTTTATGAGTAGGACCCATTCTTCTAACTCCCCTTTGGGAAAATGGCAAGAGGAATAAGGATCTACGTGATTGTTCCACAGGGAAAGAGGGAAGGAAAAGTTGGGAGTTTGCCTGCTAGTCAGTAATGGCAGACTGGAAGGAGACAGGACATAGCTTGGAGTATCAGGATAAGATTTCTAGTGGAGAGGACAGAGAGCATGTTCCAGCATGAACCTAGCCCCTGAGGGACTGTCTGGGTGGCAAGAAGCCCAGAACCGCCACCCATCCTGGCCCTGTTTTCCATTACCTCAGCCCACACACACTCCCTTCCACCCTCCTGCCAGCCCTGCTCAAGTTGTTCCTCTCCAAAGGCTGCAACAATTGCTGAGCACAGGCAAAAGAACAGAGTCCCGTACTCACCGCTGCGCTTAGGATCCACGGCACCATTGTAGCAAGCTGGCTTCATTCACAGGGGCAAACCGAACCCAGGACAGACCTTGGAGTGTTTCTTGAACACCCCAAGAAATAAGAAACAGACCAGCAGTGTGGCACAATCAACACACTGAAGGGAAGGGATGCATCCAGAGGGACCTTGGCAGACGGGAGGTGTGGGCCTGCGTGAAGCTGATGAAGTCCTGCACCAAGCACAATTACAGGCTGGGTGGAGAACAAATCGAGAGCAGCCCTGAAGAGACTTGGGAGTGTTGGTAGATGAGAAGCTCAACATGAGTTGGCAATGTGCACTTGCAGCCCAGAAAGCCAACAGCGCCCTTGGCTGCATCCAAAGGCGTGACAAGCGGGGCGAGGATTCTGCTCCTCTACTCCGCTTTCTTGAGACCTCACTTGGAGTCCTCAGCAGAGAAGGCCATGGAACTGCTGGAGCGAGTCCAGAGGAGACCATGGAGATGATCTGAGAGCTGGAGCATCTCCTGTACAAGAACAGGCTGAGACAGCTGGGCTCCTTCAGCCTAGAAAAGCCTGCAAGGAGAGCTTAGAGCAGCCTTCCTAGCACTTAAAGGGCCCTACAGGAAAGCTGAGGAGGGGCTCTTTGTCAGGGAACACAGGGATAGGATGAAGGGTAATGGTGATTAGCTGAAAGAGCAGAGATTTAAAGTAGATATTACAAAGTTTGCTACTGTGATGGTGGTGAGGCACTGGCCCAGGTTGTCATTATCCAGAGAAGCAGTGACTGCCCCATCCCTGGAGGCGTTCAAGGCCAGGCTGGATGGGGCTTTGAGCAACCTGAGATGTTCCTGCCCGTGGCAGGGGGGTTAGAACTGGATGGGCTTTAAGGTCTCCCTTCTAACCCAAACCATTCTGATTCCATGATTTTCATGGAGAGAAGTCAAGGGACAGACACCTGGAGAGGCATTCTACCATCCTGTAAAGGGAAGGCAAGTTGTTTTTCCCATGGTAGAGTGAGAAAGCCTGTGTTTGCATCAACACACTGGACTACGCATATCCATGCTCTGAAAGAAACCATCGTCAAGGACCAGGGTCCCACAGGCTTAAAAACCTTCCACACAGCTACCAAAATGCTACAGCTTTGCTGCAATTATGCCATTATTACCACGGAAAAACGTTGCAACTCTACAGAAAGCAAGTCAGGAACAGTACTGCAGTAACCCACGTCTGGCATTTGGGACCCCCTCTTCAACAGGAATTTTCACATCCAAGCTTTGAGGCTCTGCTCATAGAAGTGGAAGAACCAGCAGCTGCAAGTGAATATCCTCAAGGGTACAGCTGCAGGCCAGCAGCCCCACAGAAGCCATCCGATGACCAGTCTCAACAGAAATGAGATGTTTGGAGCTGTGACTGGCAGGAGGATCAAGGCCCGTTCCTGGGAGGGACGGGGCAGACAGCCACACCGAGCAGAGGGCACAGGACAGTGACATTGAGCACCTCACACAGCCAGAGCTGGCAGAAAGCAGCCAGCAGGCTGGGGCCAAGCAGTTATCCTCATGATGCCACAATGCAGGTGCCTCGTGATACTCAATGGCAGCCTGACAGATCCTGACCTTGGCTACAGCAGAAGAGTATGTTTTAACCTAAAGCTGCCCCATGGGGTCCATCTTTCCCTACAACCCTCGTGCCAAGGGCAGCTGCACCCCACCAACCTGCTCCGGTCACCAACCTACAGACAAGGCAACACCCTGCCTTTTCTTAGAAGTTTAATACTTGGAATTGGCTGGATGGGCTTTTACTGAAATTACTGTACAATTTTCACTCGTTTCAGCCAAAATTGAGGGCAATTTTGCTTAAATGAGCCTGTCTGTGCCACTAGCTCTGTTTCACTAGGGAAATTCACTCTCCTTGTGCATGTGACATCATCTATTAACATAACCCCACCAAAATAGACATTTCAAACTCTTACACTCTGCCATTCCACATGCTGCAATTATACTCGGGCTTAAATGAATCTTTGACACCAGACTTGCAGCATTTCACTTCTCTACCACGCACTTTGCTTGCCTTTGTTTTTCCATGAAGAAGTATTTGCTTCTGGAGACCTGTATCAGTTTCCATCATGCCCAGAATCTCAATTATATAGACTGAAGATTTTATAATAGCAAAACCTTAAGTATTCCCAGTGACAATTTTGCAGACCCAATTATATGTTTTGCTTCTAGAACAAACAGGGGGAAAAAAGAACATGCAGTAAAAAGGAGATCCCATGCCTAATTAGCACAACCCAAAGGCTTTTAACATATCTTGCGAAGGTAACTGCTGTAGGACCCTAAATGTGCAAGTCCTTCAAGAGGAAAGCAGCTCAACCTGCTAAAGCCTGCTTTAATGCCTTTCTAATTCAAGTAAGACTTCTGCTGTGAGAAATAGAAGCCAGTTACATTAGTTCTCACACATAAATTTTATCTCCTGGCATTTATCTCCCCCAGAGAGGTTTCAAAGTGCACCCTACAGCATTCAAGCTCTCTTCACAAAACCCTTACGAGAGTTATATGAGAGTCTCTGAGACTGCAGCCCCTCAGAAGAACAGCCCGGCCAGCAATTTCCAGATCACAAGTATTACGTTTTACAAGCGGAGTCACAAGCCTTACAAACTCAGTTGTTAGGCAGAAACCATAAACCCAAGAGCAATGAAGTGGGTCAGAAATCGAGATGCAGGAAAAGCTGTTTGAGGTATTTACATAATTAGTGGTCACTTCCAGACAAGAACATAGCCCCACTTACCACCTCAGTCTTCTCACTAATCACACTGCTAACAGTAGCTGTAAAGCTCATGGAATTGAGTTGTTTTTAAAGCTGACAACATAAATGAGGCTATCTGATGTGTACTTGGTAAAGAGAAGTAGCTAAGATACTTAGCAGTAGAGTTCTTATGTCAACTTTAAAGCCCCGTTATCTCCTGAGTTCAGTATGCAGACTACCCCCAGCCCATAAAAAAAGAAACGATAGTACTTTATTAAAATACTAAACTTTATTTTATTTCCACGTACATTTAGTCTCCCCACCATTTCCATTTGTCTGACCACCACCATGCCTTATCAAAACATTCCATACATACTTAAAATGAAGCTGAGGGTGGAGTCCCATCTTTAAAAACTAAACAGGCATTTTGGACAACACATTCTTGGCAAAGTAATCTGGATGACATTTATCAGACACGGTAGGGAAAGCTCTTTCAGCATTTGTAAAAAGGACAGCCAAATAATGGTTACAGAAATAAGACTGCAGATTTTAACGAACTGTTTAAACTGTTTTCTTTTCTTACAGAGTCTGTCTCCACTGCCAGAGAGCTTGAATGACCTGGAAGTGTACACAAAAAGTTAGAAACTGAAATCCATTAATCTAATTATTTTCAGTTTACTACCTCCACCTACTCCACAAAATATTGACATTCAATTACAACAAAAAATGCATTCCTTTCAGAAAAAACTAACTTGAAAGCAAGACATTAGATCCTTCTGCTAGAAGACCGTTACTCACTGCTAGTCACAATAGTAAGAATTCCGTGAAGGTAAGCGAGAGGATGGGTGTGGACCCACTAGGCAAATATTGGCTGAACTCTGCCTACCCTGGCTCATGTCAGACCAACTGCAGTAGCTGAGGCTAAGTGCTTTTAAACATTCTTTCAAGAACCTATCAATTTGTCTATCAGACAAGTTTACTCTGAACCATTGAAGGAAGCAGGAAAGCATAAGGAATTCTGTCACTGGAAGAAAGTTCAAACTTACAGGAATTTTGATAGGGAGATCTAAGACACATTTTAGCCTAGTTTATGTTAAGTAATAATCAATTCAGAAACTTGCTTCCTGATACCACCTTTTGGCTTGCCCTCTTACAAGACTTGAGTTGACTTTGGGAGAAAATGTAGCCATAAAGCCATAATCTCCATCGCAAAACAGCTCCACCTCCCAGACAACCTCCCCAACAAAAGGCTGAGCAGCAGACTGGTCTAGGTGGCCAAATTCAGCAGCAAGGAAAACCACAGCTCATTTCCTTAGCCAATATGGTGCCAAAAGGAAAATTCTGTGGGTTTAGTAAGCAAGAGATAATTTACCAACCATATAAAAGCTGGAAAAATGTAATAAAATATTAGCTTTCCCATCTTAGCCAACTAAACCCCTTAAAACCGTTCCCGTTTATTTAATTTGAAGTATTGTTTGTGGTTTGTAACCCTTTGAAACAGTCCAAAGCTTGTAAAGATTAAGAAGTGGAAAAGAATCCCTAAGTCAGGTTATAAAAGTCTTTTGGACTTTAAATAAAGCTCCAATAAATGCAGTTACCTTCTGGTCCTCCGTCCTGAAGCAATTCTTAACATAGTTCGCAAATTTGGGTTCCAGCTTCGGAAGGGAACAACCCTGTTTTGAAAAAAAGCAAGCTTTAGTGTATGCAGGTCATTTAATGATTCCAATAAATAATAGCTTAAATCCTTTGCAATGCACATGGAATTTTTCTGAAATCACCTGGCACCATGCCAAACCAATATGCTTTTAAACTGTTTTTATAAGTTTGCTTCTCTACAATACCCAGGTATTTCTCACAGGAGTGAATGCCTGCACACTGATGTAGCTGCACAGGCATCTTCGCTCATGCTCAAAAAGACTAAACCAAGCATTCACCACTTAATATCCCCTTGCTTGTAGTCAACATCCATACACTATTCAGATCACACAGGCCTCATTTGCTATTTATGGATGCAACCTGATACACTACTATCCTTCACAGGTAGGTTCTCAACTTCAGCTCTCTAAAGCAAAAAATTGTCTGGTCTCCCATCTATCCTTTGAGACTTTTAATTTAAGAGATATTTGCTTACACCTCTCATCTAGTCTTCACTATCAACTCAATTGTACAAAGTAGGTTGTTTATCTTCATGTCTCCATGTGAAATACAGCACACCTTTAAGAGACACCAACTCACTTTCACATGCTCCATGTGTAATATTTTCCCCATTTTTCAGGTACATCAGATGACATACAACCAATTATGACAGCACACTGAGCTGCTATTCAGCACATCGCAAAAGACACCAATTTTATATTTTAAGGAAACAAAGCTACATTAGGAATATCTGAAATTGCAATACTGCAACCAAAAAGCTTGTATTTGGACAATGTGTCACCCCAGATTCTGTCAAGTACTGATGCTTTTCTATTAGCTTGTTGATATCTACATACTACACAATACAGCAGTTTCACTCCAATCATTTAATAAAGTGGTATTTTAAAGCTGCTAACTTGCTGGCTGTCAGCTAGAAGCGCTATTACATATGACAATGCATAAACCTTTTGCCTTATTAAGGGATGCTCTAGCATAACCTTGGAAAACATCAAATTAAGCCACATGCTGTTGCTTCTACATAGTTGTGCTTACAGAGCATTTCCCCTTAAAAAAACTTCAGCAACATCAAGTATATTCTAAAGCTACCTGCCGGTTATCTGCCCTGCCTGCTTCCCTCCAAAGGGATGCCTCTCTTCTGCGAGACTCTTGGACACTTCTGCTTGCACTGCAGAAATGCTAATCGTGGCTCTTGAGTCTCGCAAAACTCCACCCAAGCATCCACCAGATCGAGAGGTCAGTTTGACCTAGCAGAGTGATACCATCCATCACTGTCAGGTTCACAATTTAGGGATAAGCATTCGATCCTGATCACAAGTTGTCATTGCTCACTCTGCATCCACTCTATATTGAAATATTTTTGGTCTCTTCTTGCATTCCTGAGACAAAACTGCCTCAACATCAAGAATCTAAGCAGAAGATAATCTTGATTTTTCTCAGATAACTTGATTGCCAGCATAAGGGGGGGAGGTTTATCATCTCAGACCAAACTAAACTCAGATTTCTTCACAGGACCAATATTTGTGCAGGCTTTAGCCAAATGTAAGTCTCCAATAAAGGATTTCATTCAGCTACAAATTAGTATGTGATCCATGTGATCTCTCCTGAGCTAGTGAAGTAAAATCAGAACTCATAATCTGGATGTCACAATCACCTATGCTGATCTTTAACTAGCACACGGCTTTCTAAACTCAGGAAAAGAATTGCTATTACCAGCTACACTTTTACCCAATCAGCCCATAACTAAAATGCCATTTTCTTCTTTTATACTTAAAGAGCAGCTAGGAAGAATACTCTTATGCATCACCATGAAGCGCTAGTCACCACTGACAGCAACCAAAAGCCAACTGGCCGCCTGCCCTGCGGCCTTCTAAAGATAAGAGCATCCAGTGAGGGAAGAGACTCAATTAACCCCACGCCTCCAGTTACAAAAGCGAACTCTTTCAGGTCTTTATTGATTCATTAATGTATATCAGAAGCACCTATCTCCCCCTTCTGGAAGTTACAAAGCCTTACAAGCACCAAGGTATCAAAGTTGGATACTGCTCTAAGACCAAGCAATTCTAGACACCTGAAGAAATCTGTTTTACCCTAGTTGCCTAAAATAAAACACGTACATTAGTTAAGACAACTGTAGAATAAACATTCGTTGCTTTGTTTTATTTTATTTTGAGATTTTTTTTTTTTTTGTAAACTGAGACAGTTCACTAAGAAATAGCAAATTATCCATCACCACTACTATTAAGAATATAAAACTGAAGTAGGTGGGCTTGTTTCTCACAAGCACAGATGCTTTTTTGTCCCAAAACAGTTTTCATTTTTCTGAGCTTATCCATCAATATACTCCCCTAACAGTTCAGCGTTACATGTAACTGTTTCTTAACAACATCCAGTTCTGATCTGCAGAAGTACAACGATAAGGCTGACAAACCTCAATTTCCCAAAAACTCACCTTATCTACAGATGCTTGCATTTTTGCTTTAATCTCCTCTAATGACAGAGGGACTTTTGGTGTTTTTGGAGTTAGAGATTTATCCTTCTTGGAATCTGGAGTCTGAAAATGATTCATTTTGTTAGGAACTGGTACATAAATAAAACTGCTTAGTACACAAGATCAAGCTTTCCAAAAACATTAAAACCTACTGTAGAATTTTTAAGGAATAAAAGAAATAGATACACAAGCACATCAGATAGTTTTCAAAAAGCCGCAAAAGTCAAATTCATGCTCCAAACACATTCTTTAAAGACAACATTCAAGTTTAGAGTTACTACAGTTAGCACAGCTCATATCTCGTGGATTTAAGCAGGTGCCTACACAGCTCTTTCTCTCAATGAAAGCAAAACTGCAAGTGACCCAGGCATTCAGTGATTTAGAGTTTACTCCACAACTGCAGTCAGAGTAGATTGTCCTTTAAAAAGGTGAGTATCTGGACTGCTTTTCAGATGCCATCCTGCCATCATCCATCCCACACTGATTTCTCCATCGGCCTTCCTTGCACGCATTTTCAAGTACATGCAGTGCAGAAAAGCTCCATAATGAAGCCTGACAACTGCGAAGCAACTGAGCAACAAAATTGTTAGTTCTCAAATGGATCAGTAGAGTAAGACCCCCTTAACAGCAGCAGCCTCCTGCTGTACCACAGAGGCCTAGTTAGCACCCACTCATCCTCTGTACAAGCAGCTACGCAAAAAAACCCCTTGTATTTTAAACCTTGGATTCACCAATATTCAGAAGGGACAGCACGTGTAGCTTCGAATCTTAGCTGCTGCAGACATACACTGAGCACGAAGGAGTTTCAGAGGGGAACAAGAAGCCATGAGCAGAATCCCCAGCATGCTTCATACAAATTCACATATTTAATGTAATAGTCAGTACATTACTTAACATCATCATTAGCCAAGAAAACTAGATTCCACAGTAGAATAAACATTTGTTTTACTCGTTTGTCTTCACTCACTTTGGATTTTGATGCTGGTGTGGACGGCTTAGAGTCTTTTCCGTTTTGCTTTGCTTTCTGCATATTTTTTCCTGCAGCCTCACGGACAGGCTGAAAAGAAAACATTCAAGCTCATTCACTATGAAAAACTGCTAGCAAACGCTAAGTTTTCTTGACATCAATACTCAAGACTTAGTGACAAATACATACTCTTTAGCCTCAAACAAAAAAGCACTCTCATTGCCCATGCAACATGATCAGCATCCGTTATTTAAGCAAAAAGCGTGTATGTTCCAGAAACACAAACGGAAAACTGCTGGTGTAGCACAATACATAGCATAACCAAGATCAAGTTTTGTTTCAATGCCATAAAAATATGTAGGACCTCCACCACGCTTTCCTTAGCATCACATCTTTCCTTATGTGCTACCATGCAGAATTCAGGGGGCAGATATTGCGTAAGACTAATTCTAGATAGCAATGCAATTCCAAGAACTGACTCAGTGCTGTTTTATTAACAGAACCATTACCTATTGCTTGGCATTTCATAGAGAAATACCACCTGGGATGTGTATTTAAAGAACTAGATATCTTCCATCTCTATATAAATCAAGGGGCCATTTTGTTCAGCCACACTAGACACAATCAGGTGGCAGGAAATCTGCAGTTTGGATTGTCTTTAACAGGCCTTAAACTATTGCGCACCATAACCTATAGATGTTCATTAGGACAGAGCAGCACATTCTGAAGTAGAACATTAAATGTTTGTTTCTGAACTTCAGGTATGCAAATCTAAATTCAAACCAAAGTACCCAAGTTCAAAAAACTACTACCTTCTACCTCTGCAATTGCCAAACTGTCTTGAAGCTCACTTCACCACCAGATGGCACTCAAGGGCTGACCGAAACACACCTTTGAGCACTTGACTGCGTGAAGCCAACCTTACAAGGCACTCACATTCACATCCTGCACTCACTCAGGTTGCTAAAAGAAGACCTTTTTCAGAGCATGCAGGACTGAGAAAGCACAACTCATCTTGGAGCAGGACTTGTTTAATGCCTGATAGCCATACCCATATGGGTGCTGTTAAGAACTCAGCCACTCCTCTGCAGTGAGGTAAATATAACATGGATTGGAGGCGCACTCCCACTGAGGAGTTCTAATGCCCTATTGCGATCTCTTTCTATAGTCTAAGCTAAATCAAAAGCACCCCACTCACACATCTGAAGCACAGCATTCACACATTTGATGTAAGGGACTACCTGCCCAGTTACTATCATCCCTTGTACTAGCGCCTAGTCAACTGTAAAACAGAACACTGCACAAAGGACACATCAATTAGCTTCTGTGTTACAACAAATGCAGTGTTCAAACCTAAACAGCTATCTCACCTATGCAAACACAGCTTCTCCTCCCCTTCTGCTTTAGGGGTCTTCATATGAATCCTCAAAGATGACTCAATCAGGACAGTTAATTAACACCTATTAGTAAGTGAAGAGGTGTTAGCACTTGCTCCCCTGTCTGAATAAACTCAGCTGTAGATATCAAGTCCACAGGCATTATCACTCAACTTTCTCTTCAGTTCATTAAACAAGCTGTTTAATCCCTCATGGGTGAAGGTCAGTGTGTGTATATATGCCACTTACTTTCTTCACTGGCGTCTTCACTTCTTCCTCATCATCCTCCAAGTCATCCTCATCACTGCAATTAGAAAGGCTGTCAGCATAACTCACTACTACTTACAGCTTTAACCACATCCAAGGAATTTGGCTCCCCCATCTCTCCAAAGAGGTTTTATTCATGAAGGAAACAATATTTTCAAGTCTATTTTATACCTTGTTTTAACACATGGCATTCTTTAACACTCTACTTATTCCTGCTAAAGACGCTACATGTGTCCCTTCCTGCTTTAATATTGAAGGCATATATCTTAGGACTTCCACTACTACTAATAAAGAAATTCTAAGTGTATGAAAAGTAATCCATTAATTACACTAAACTTAAGTTTTATAACCCAGTGTATGTCCTTTTAATAACAGCAATTTAGATTGCATTGCAGAGATAAACTTGAGGCGATTCTACTTTTTCATAGCCAAGGTAAAGTAGCTCACTCACTTCACACTGAGTTATGTTACACAATTCGTCCTCTGAAACAGTTAACATTATTTCTAAATACAGTATCGAAACAAGAATACATACTCCTCATCGTCGTCCTCATCTTCATCATCATCTTCATCATCTTCTGACAATTTTGCTTTTTTCTTTAAAAATAGCAAGTATGTGAAGTGTCAATACCATTATCTTAACAGCAACCTTGCTCCAGAACAATTTGTGACGCAATTACAAGCATATCTTACAACAATTCCTCTAAAAATCAGTTCCAAGTAACACATCAAAAAGCTACTGATGATTTCACAGCACGCCCTGAGCACACGAACTTCTCCTTCAACACCACTCTTGCAGGATGCTGATGCTTAGACTATAATCTGCGCACTCAGTTACTGCAGTGGGCAGCAGTAGCCCTTCCAGCAGAGCTTTGGAAACTACCTGAACTTAAGTACAATTCAAACTATTCCTTCCCTCCAATCTCAAGAGACCACACAAATAAATCATACTAATCCAGCTACCTGCTTACTGCTACAGGCAGCATTACCCAACCAAAAGACAATTCTACAGACAAGCTGACTGGAAGCACATACTTGTGGCGTTTTAGCTCCTCCTCCACTCGCTGGTCTCTTTGTTGAAGTGTTCACAATTTTTGCATCGTCTTCCTCATCATCGGATTCTGGTTCTTCCTCTAATGCTGATAAAATGATGGCAATGTGTAAAAAAACCTGCCTCATTTAACAATGTTTAAAACAAGGAACCTAGCAGCTCTTTTTATAAAAATTAGAACCCGAACAGCAAGGCTGACAAACTCCCCTTATCCACACAAAATGAGACAAGAACAGGTACACAAGCTGTGTTCCTTCATCCTACAGTTACCTTGTGCCTCTGAAAACAGTGACTTAAAGGTTCAGAGGGTCACTACTGGAGAACGTACTGCCTGAGGTACCACATACATTACTCAAGCTCTGCTGGTGCTGGCAGGCAGCAAAATCACAGGTCAGTAAGCAGAGCAACACTTACCTACGAGATGCTGGCCACTGACGTAAACAGGCCCTGAGCCACATTTCAACCTCAACACCACTGGCGGTGTGATCTCAAAGCCACCTAACGAAACCTAAAGACAAAAGTATTATTGTTAACTCAAATATTGAAGGCAAAGTGTGCCTAACAGACAATCCATTCAAAGGAAACCAAGAGCACCAACATCCACAGATTCTAAGACTAATTCAGTTACTTCAAGTCCCCACCTGAGAGCATTCCCAAAAGCATTTAGAGCGAAATCAGGGTCAATAACCCACAACAGGGCTTACTACACTCTCGTTGCTTATCCTAATTAAAGTCAACTTTTCAAAGCCAGATCAATCCACATTTCTATTCATCTTGACAGTCAATGCCAAATTGAACTTTATTCACACCTGCCCACAGCATTGTGCAGTTTCCCCTGTACATCAGCAGCACTGATCGGAAGTGTATTCCAGATGGCAGGAAAGACAAGTAGGGTGCTCTCAAACTAAGAAAGGGTAACAGTGATCTTTAGAACCTCTCAAGAGCTTGGGACCTGCAGGAAAAACTAGACTTCTCATCCCAGGCTCAAAGCAAGCAATGCTGGCTATAGACGCATCCGCTTGCAAATGCATAAATTTGTATACAGAGATCACATGCATAATTACTAGCACTTCTTCAAAAAATGCATAATTTGAACCAAAGCCTACCATCTCCGGATGACCAGATTAAGTCTAGTAGGCACAAAAAAGTATATTCACATATAGCTTGTATTTACTGCACATGCCAAAGCTGATGCTTGTCTGAACGCACTGACATTGTTTCACTAGAATTCAGTTAATCGAACCCTTTCACAACTATCTTATATCACCTGAGACCAAATTTATAGCAGACTTTTTCAAGTTCTGTACTTACCGTGGGCTGCACTGACATTTTCAGAGATGCCAGTACTACTTTAACAGGGTTGCCTTCATAGTCCAATGCTTCTGCTTCTACAACGTGTAATTCATCTTTGGCTCCAGCCCCTAATGTAACCTACGAAGCAAAGAACAGGGCACATTCTGAGCACCTTGTTAAACACTCTGAAGCCTTTTAAACCTACAGCCACTGTTCTGAATCTTTTAAGACTTAAGCATCTACTTTCAACTATGATTCAGTTGTGCTCCTCCCTAAGCCACTTACCCCCTCCCCATTAACACTGGCACTTGCAAGGTGACTCTCAAGACGTGTGTTCTGATCACAGGGAAAAGCAGACCTTCTGCTACCAATTATTACATTGAGAAGGGTCAGTAACAAGTCCAGTCAACACCTCATATGGCCCAAGGGAAGAAGTACAAGCACATGCCTAGAGGAAGGGAAACCACTGCTACAGAATCACAAACACTATCCTGCTTCAGGCCATGTTTTGTCTTGACGATTGCTTCAGTTTATCACACCACACAGTTTTTGCTTACTTGACCTTCAACAAGAAGTTCTAACAGATGCTCAGTTCAGTACTGCCATTTATGGGACCCAAGAGCTGATGTCCCAGAGCATTTCAAAACCCATATATCTCAGTTCCTTACACTAGGTACAGGTCTGGCACTTCCTGAAGATTCAAAAGTCATAGCTGCAGGGAAACAAGTGAGTGACAGACACGGCACAGGCCTGAAAATCCAGTTCTCTCAATCGCTGGCATCTGAGTCAGTATTACATGCAAGAGATGTGAAAACCAAGAACCCCTTTAAGTACTACAAATATTCCCAAGAAAAGTGAACAAGGCTCTTTGTTTCCTTTCTCAAGGCCCATGAAAAGAAAGTTTTACACCCTCCATGGAAGAGGTGGGTGTAAACACTTCAGGCAGAGGCATACGATTCAGATTTCCATTCTCAAAGAGCTGAGTTTAGGCAGGCTATAACGACCCAGACTAGATATATCAGACTGAAGGCTGAAGAACAGGATATAGGATGTACTACTCCAGGCAAGTTTTGTTACAATCCATTTAAAAAGGTGAAATTGCTGCTCTGATCTCACCTTTCAAATGAGTTAAGAACACAGAATCATTCGGCTGGTGGGTCTATTCACACGGACAAGAATTTAAGAGCATGCTCTCCACCCTCCCATTACTCCTGCCATTTGTACCAGTTAAAGCAGTACTGCAGCCCTTATTAATTTATTTACTGAGTAACTGGCAAGTATCCATTCATATGCTTAAAATTTCTGCACTGAGGGAACACACACTGGTAATAAATGGGCAATAAAACCATGACCATCCTTCTTTATGCTCTCAGCCATCACTAGCAAGACATCTGCAGAAACCCTTGTGCCATTTTCTACCTCTAAATGCACCAGTCCCACTCCTGCTTTCACATTCATCATTTTTCCTCCTCACCTCTTTGTGTGCCTCATACCCAACTCCATATCTGTATCTTAATTAACACATGTCAGTCAATCTTGATTTATCCAGTCTTCTATCAGGCAAACAGATCAGCTACCAGGTATTTGCCACCTTCACACTTTATCTTACATCATCTCCCTCCCTCTACCTGCCGAAGCATAACAAAGCATTTTCTGTTGGTAGCTATGTCTAAGACCTTCAAGCCTTTGCTATTTCAATGCCATTTCTGCTGCATATCATCTTTTGCCTCTAAACAGGTTACTTACTGAGACTTTTGCCTCACGACGCTATAAACCAAGTACCAGCACACACCCTATCTGCTTTGCCCCCAGTGAAGAATGCACAGCATCAGAAGAGATGCTACAGCTAATTTTCCAAAACCAGGGTCTTGGGATAAAGCCATACAACTCAAGCAACACTAATTTCATCTGCACAAAAAAAACCCCATTCAGATGTGAAAACTCTCTGCATGAACCTGTCCTATAAACACTTTACTGTTATATTCTTCACTCAAAAGAAATTCTAATTAAGAACACATTAGTCACTGTGAAATCCAGGCTGTAATTTTTGTAGAATGCAAGGACTGAAGACACATGATTCAAAGAACAGTAATGCCTCTATTTAAGTGTTGTAACTACCAGTGTGAGTAAGTTTGGGGGCTATTATTATTCAAGTGTCCTGTAGGAAGTAATTCTGCTGTAGGAAGCAATCCACAAATTATAAGACTCTTGCGTCCATAATCTCTTTATATTTAAATTAATGCAGTAATAAAACAAAGCAGAGAGATGCTACAGCTTTTCCACTTGCCTGTGAAGTTGGGCTGTTATTATCCTTATGCTAAACAAAGCTAACATGCTCAGCCCAGAAGAAAGGCCTTGGAACAGTATCTTGCTTTCTGTGCAAGCAGAAAGGTCTAAGGACAGATACAAGAACCCTCAGTGCACAGATCCCAATTTCTAGGAGTGTCCTGCCCAGTGAGGAGTCTGTTAGACCAATTATCTGAATGAAAGAAATAATTTCCAACTTACATCCTAAAAGATGTCAACAATGAAGACAAACCGAAACATAAGTTTCATAACCTTCCTCCTCTGTTTAGATTCAGTAATTAGCCGCTTGTGGAAATAAACCCACTAGAATTATGTTCGAGGAATACATGGAAAGGTTTGAAAAATTGAAGTTTCTAATTAGTTCTACTAAAAGGTGTGATTCCCAATAACTCATCATCTCCCTGTGCTCTTGTAGCACGTAAACTACCGCATTAGTGACCTCAGAGTGTATACTCTGGTCTTTGGTTCCATTTCCTATGCATTATTAATCTACTGGAACTTATTTTTAAACTTTTCCAGTTTGCATTGTGGTCTGTAAACAGAGAAATATCACCGGAATTTTCCAACTTTTTTTTTTTTCTGAATGCGGCAAACATTTGAAGTGACATGGGATGCTTCACTCCCAGTTACAAGTGATTATTATTCAACATTCACATAAAACCCCCTTATAACTAAAAGAAAGAATGTCAAGGAAGTAAGGGACATGTTAAAGAATCAGTTCTTAAAAATACTACTTATATACTCAATATTTAAATATAAACACTACTTAAACCCCCAAACAATACTTGCCGTTCTCAAAGACAACTGGTGCTCGTTTTCTTCATCATCTACTTTGAACTGGTACTCTTTATCTGCCTTAAGCTCGCAGCCTGCGAAAAGACGAATTAATTATGAACACGCGGGTTTTTTCCAGGCGCAGATATTCAATGACCGCTGGTTATTCCTAAACTCGCACGGCGAGCCAGGGGCACACACGTGGGGCGGGGAAAGCCCCAGCCGAGCCCGGAGCCTCCAGCCGCCCGCGTACCCCTTCCCAGCCCACCGCTGCTCCCCGCTCGCCGCGCTGCCCGGGAATGGGCGGCTGGGCCTCCCCATGGTGTTTGGGGAGGATGGGGGGGGAGGATGCGGCCAGGCCTCCCCGCCGCCCTCCACGTGCTCGGCGGCGCTGCCATGTGCTCCAGGGCCGAGCGCGCTCCCTCCGCGTCCTTAGGAACGGGAACAAAAGCGCGGGACAGGACGGCGCCACGTGGGGCGCGCGGACACGGCCACGATGGGGGGGGGGGCGCGCGGCGGAGGGAGAGCGCGCTCCCCGCGCCGCCCCCCCCCCCCCCCGTCTGAGGCGCGGCGCGAGGCCGCGGCCCCCACAGCCTCCAAGGCCGCGAGGCCCGAGGGAGGGCACCGTGCGCGTTACCGAAGAGGAAGGTCTGTGGGCGCAAGGGGCCCATGCTCTCCATGTCCATGGCGCTGTCCTCCATCTTTCTCGGCCTGCTCTGGAGGGGGACGGAGCGTCGCTGGATGCGGTGCGGAGGGCGGACGCACACTAAAGGAAGCCCCGCGCCCGCCCCCCTCCCAGATATAGCGCGCGCCATTCTCGCGAGACCCGCGCAACCCGCCCCGCGCCTCCACTGTGCATGCGCCATGCTCCCCCCTTAGTGCACGCTGCATATTGGGGGGTGGGGGGGAGTATGCGCTTCCTTTTCCCGCGCGCGTATTGGGCGGTGAGGGCAGTACAAAATGGCGGGAGCCATGCTGCTGTGCTGTGCTGCCCTGCGTGGGCAGGGCTGGTGAGGAGCTGGACAGGGCTGGCGGGGAGCTGGGCAACTGCCCCAGGGAGGCTCAGCGCCGAGCAAAGCCCGCAGGTCCCGAGGCTTGCAAGCCCCTGGCTCCCTGAGGGAGCGGAGAAACAAAAGGCTTAGTGCTGTGGGCAGGGTAACACACCCTGCTGCATGTGTTCTTGCCAAACTAACCTGATCGCCTTCTATGCAAAATGACTCGACTACTGGATTGGGGGAAAGGCTGTGGATGGAGTCTTCTAGGACTTCAGCAAAGCCTTTGACACAGTTTCTCACAGCATTCTGCTTCAGAAACTGTCTGCCTCTGGCCTGGATGGGCGCATGCTCTCCTGGATTGAAAACTGGTTGGATGGCCGGGCCCAGAGAGTGGTGGTCAATGGAGTTAACTCCAGCTGGAGGCCAGTCACAAGTGGGGTTCCTCAGGGCTCAGTACTGGGTCCAGCTCTGTTCAATGTCTTTATCAATGACCTGGATGAAGGCATTGAGTGCACCCTCAGCAAGTTTGCGGATGACACTAAGCTGGGAGGAAGTGTGGATCTGCTGGAGGGTAGGGAGGCTCTGCAAAGGGATCTGAACAGACTGGACCGCTGGGCTGAGGCCAATGGCATGACGTTCAACAAGGCCAGATGCCGGGTCCTGCACTTGGGGCACAACAACCCTGTGCAGTGCTACAGACTGGGGGAAGAGTGGCTGGAGAGCTGCACGGAGGAGAGGGACCTGGGGGTGTTGGTTGACAGTGACTGAACATGAGCCAGTAGTGTGCCCAGGGGGCCAAGAAGGCCAATGGCATCTTGGCTTGGATCAGAAACAGCGTGACCAGCAGGTCCAGGGAGGTGATTCTCCCTCTGTACTCGGCACTGGTGAGACCGCACCTTGAGTACTGTGTTCAGTTCAGGCCCCTCACCACAAGAAGGATGTTGAGGCTCTGGAGCATGTCCAGAGAAGAGCAACAAAGCTGGTGAGGGACTGGAGAACAAGTCTTACAAGGAGGGGCTGAGAGAGCTGGGGTTTAGCCTGGAGGAGGCTGAGGGGAGACCTCATTACTCTCTACAACTACCTGAAAGGAGGTTGTGGAGAGGAGGGAGCTGGGCTCTTCTCCCAAGTGACAGAGGACAGGACAAGGGGGAATGGTCTCAAGTTGCATCAGGGGAGGTTCAGGCTGGATATCAGAAAAAAATTCTTCACAGAAGGAGTCATTGGGCCCTGGCAGAGGCTGCCCAGGGAGGGGGTCAAGTCACCTTCCCTGGAGGTGTTCAGGGAACGGGTTGATGAAGTGCTTAGGGACATGGTTTAAGGGAGTGTTAGGAATGGTTGGACTCAATGATCCAGTGGGTCCTTTCCAACCTGGTGATTCTATGATTCTATGTTGACTGGCTCGCTGAGCTGTAGAGGAATGGTAGAGTCATAGAATCATTGAGGTGGGAAAAGACCTCTGGGATCATCCAGTTATATGAATTAATTCATAGGTTTTGCTGTATCTGGTTTGCATGTTTAATTATCTTGTCAAATAAATCTGTCTTTTATCAAGAGATAATATGCAGACAATCTCCAGACATGAGTGAATAACCTGAAATAATAAACACTCTCTTAAAATTGCAAGAATTTCTGTTCTAAGAGTGTGGACTCGCAGGCCAGAAGGCCAACTGTGCCCTGTGGTACATCAAAAGAAGCATGGCCAGCAGGTCAAGGGAGGGATTCTGCCTCTCTATTCCTCTCCTGTGAGATGTCATCTGGAATATCACGTCCAGTTCTGGAATCCTCAGCATAAGAATATGGAGCTGTTGGAATGGGTCTAGAGGAGGGCTACAGGGAAGGTTTGAGGGCTGGAGCAGCTCCCATGTGAGGACAGGCAGAGGGAGTTGGGGTTGTTCAGCCTGGAAAAGGCTCCAAGGAGACTTTATAGTGACCTTCCAGTACCTGAAGGGGCTACAAGGAAGCTGGGGAGAGACTGCTGACGAAGGCTTGTATTGATAGGACAAGGGGGAATGGATATAAACTGGAGAGGGGCAGATTTAGACTAGACATAAGGAAGAACTTTTTCACCATGAGAACTTTTTCACCATGAGAGTGGTGAGGCTCTGGCCCAGGCTGCCCAGGGAAGCTGTGGCTGCCCCATCCCTGGAGGTGTTCAAGGCCAGGTTGGATGGGCCTTGGGCAGCCTGAGCCAGTGGGAGGTGTCCCTGCCCATGGCAGGGGGGTTGGAACTGGATGATCTTTGAGATCCCTTCCAACCCAAACTATTCTATGGTTCTAAAGCTCTCCTGGCACAACTTGAGTCCATTTCCTCTCATCCTATTGTTTGTTACTTGGGAGAAGAGCCCAGCACCCACTTCACCACAACATCCCTTCCAGGAGTTGTAGAGAGTGATGAGGTCTCTCCTCAGCCACTCCTCATAAGACTTGTGCTCCAGACACTTGAAGAGCTTAAGCAAGGCAAGGCGCTGCCTGTGCCAGTGCCCTTCCGCGTAGAGGAATGCACTGTTGCAGTGGAATGTGCTATCCATATTCAGCTGATTAAAAAATAAGATGCCTTTTTGCTGTCTCCATGCCTGTTCAGTGAGCCGCCCTAATTAGGTACTGCCCCCTGTGCCACCAGGCTCTGAGGACCAGGGGGAAACAACATTTTGGGAAGTCCCTTCCAGCTGGAGAGCAACATGAACTACTCCATGTGAATTGGCATATGGGGACATCTGTGTGTCACGACACAACTAGAAATCAGATGTTTTCCTTTGTACTAAGAGCTATAAGCCCCAAGAAGACTTGTGCGTGGATTACCACAGTTATGCTGTTCCTGGCCCTGAGCAGGACACACCTTTGAGTCCGTGCTCCAGGCTGTCCTCCCCTCCAGGGGCTCATCGTCTGATGCTGTAACCTAGCTAACTTCAACGTTTCTTTACCTAAACACTCACTCTTCAAAAATAAAAGTCTAGAACCTGTTAGTGCTCATGTGTCTCCATTAATTTATATTCATAATACCTGCATTTGTATTCATTGTAAGAAAACTCTGTTGCTGGAAATGAGACAAACTGAAACAAGAAAGAAGTGGCACAGCAATGAAATGAATCTTACCTCTCAAAATGTGGCTTTTGCCTTCTTTCTCACTCTCATAAAAGCTCAAGTCTTTGAAAAACCATAAATACAGTTCCACAAGAGAAATACCTTCAGCTTATTTTTGAATGTAAAAACCTCCCATGTGCAAGATACAATTAGTTTTCCAAAAGTGAAATTACTTGAGCAGTAGGTTCACCTGGATACGTCCCGTACAATCCTTTAACCTTGAAGCAAGTTACCAGTGGCTAATTAACATGCAATACTAATAAAATTGACTTGTATGTGACAACAAGATATGGAAATAAACAGTGGTGGAGCTCACCAGGTGCACGAGGATGGGGGATTAGGGCTGCTGTGAGAGATTCCTCTTCATAGAATTATAGAATGGTTTGGGTTGGAAGGGACCTTAAAGCCCATCCAGTCCCACCCTGTGCCACGGGCAGGGACACCTCCCACTGGATCAGGGGCTCCAAGCCCCATCCAACCTGGCCTTGAACACCTCCAGGGATGGGGCAGATACCACTGCTCTGGGCAACCTGGGCCAGAGCCTCCCTACCCTCACAGGAACAAAAGTCTTCATAATATCAAATCTAAATCTCCCCTCTTGCATCATGAAACCATTCCCCCTCATCCTGTCACTGCACTCCCTGGTAAAGAGCCCCTCCCAGACTTTCCTATATGCTACCTGTAAGTACACTTATAGAGCCACAGGGTCATTTCGTCTGGAGGCCACTGAGTCTAGCACCCTGCTCACTGTGGCACCAGCATCAGCCGTGCTGCAGAGGCATTTTAATTACAGCTGGTTTGGAAATGCTGATATGGGTTAAAATGTGTAGGGTTTTTTCCTATTTCCCTTCTCATCTTCCAACCAGCTCTTTTCTTTACTTAAATAAAGGCGACACACCTGTTGCGTGTGAAAGAGTAAGCAAAACCAGAAATAATCTTTTTTCCCCCTTTCTTTGCATATTAGAGACATTGTTAATTTGCAACCTGTGCATCTCGTGTGTGTGTAGAAATAACACCCTGATAGGTGTCAAAGTCAAAAAGAGGAGAGCAGGGCCATCGCTTAAGCATCATGAACCACCATTCCCATTTACTCCATTTAAAATCTCCCACCAAATGTGGCAGTTGGTGTCACTGGCAGAAGAAGGGCATCTTTAATTGATCAGACATCACAGCCAAGAAGAGCATACAAACGCAGATAAGACATTTGTTTGATTTGGCTTGAAAACAAGAACTAGAATCAAAATTCAAAGTGATGTTTTGGCATGACCCAAATGTCAAATAGACTGGGGCAGGAAGGTGAACACTAGATGGTAACAGTGAAAGAGGCTGCAACTCTTTGCGTGTGTAATGCCAGCAGGAGTCCACGGCTACTGATCAGACCACCCAAAAACCCACTCCACAGAGCCCCAAGCAGCTCAGAAGCGGCTCAGAAATCCATCCAGGTCTGTCAAAGGGGAGCAGTGCAGCCACAGCATGTTCTCATGTGTCCAGAGTCGCTTTTAATTCAATTGCAGTCTTCCATTACTGAGGAAATAAATGTGGGAGGAAACAAAGGACAGACACAGAGAAGCAAAACAGGGGTAGGAAGTAGGAGATATATGCTTACTGTGTCTCATTTGGCTCCAAAGGTCTTTAAAAGGGCTGTCGTACATCATGACATTTATTATTTCTGCCATGTACGAGGATGAGAAGTCCATTACAATATCGATCATCTTACTCTGCTCAACTCTACACTATGTAATACTTGGTCTAGCTGAAAAAGCTTACAAGTGATTTAGAAATAGCTGTACAGGGAGAACTGAGGAAGAAATCGGAGTCAACATGGTTTCCCCTAATGGAATTCTCTTTTTAGCAAGCTTTTACAAAACTTAGGAAATTGCATTGTAAACATGGTTAAAGCCACAGCGCAGCTGCAGTCAGGCAGTCAGAAGCTATAGACATAATGAAGATTTCCTGTGCAATCTTAATTTATGTAATGACACAATGACATGATCTGTTACATAACCTCTTCCCCAGGATCCTCCTCCTTTCACCGCTCAGTAATTCCTGCCCCAGTGAACTCAGGGCTAAAATCTTTAAAAGGCACTTGCCCTTCCTCGATATCAAAAAGACCATTTGCAAACCTGAAAATCAATTTAACCTGAAATAACCGCAGATCAGAATCATCAGATGGGGCAGCACAAGGGAGCTGCAAGCTTCTATCACTAGTATACCATTGGCAGCACCCAGTAGCAGGAGCAGGACAGTGTTGCAGCCCTGCAGTGTCAGCAAAGACAGAGCTGTCCTGCTGAGTCTCAGGCCAGACTGTGCCAGATGAGGACAGGATGGAAGACCATCCTTACCTGGTTGTCTTCTTTCTTGCTTGCAGCCTACTTTTTGCTGCTGATCCTGCCACAGTAGAAGTTCGCTTTGTCACCCTTCTTTAAGGCATAATCTGTTCCATCCACACTTTTGCCTCTAACATGTTATTTGTGCAGAGCAGCACAAAGGTCTGCATCAGAAGATCCTGCAGCACTGGAGAAAGATGAAGACAGTGAGGGAAACCAAGGGAGGCTGGTGACCTGGTTTCTCTGCTCATGGCAGCACACGTTGCTGCTGCTCCATCTCCTCTGTATTCTTGCACATAGCTTTCGAGAGCCCCTCCTCATGTTAGGGCCAAATTTCAGAGCTTCATCCATAAAAGGGAGGAATGACAGACAAGCCGGGATGTCCAGAAGGAAAACACTGAGGTGTCACATGGTGGGTGACAAACAAAGTGACAAAGATAGGTTACACCAGATGTTAGTGTTGCAAGACTAACATAAAAGAGCCTGACATTTCTCTTTTTTTTCCTTTTTTTCCTTAAATACTCTGAAACCCATACTGACGGACACAAGGTCTAAACATTTGGTATGAATGATCAAGCCTTGACTATGAGACGATTGGTTCTAATTTAGAAATAACACATGTGCATGAATATAGGTCCTTTCACAAAAAGACATTGAAATTGTGTGCTTGAGGTTTTTGCGTGCAGTTGTCGTTCAGATATGGCTCTACGCATGCCCAAAGGGATGGTGCTAGCCTGCATCTCAGCCAAGTATTTGCAATAGTAAAGAGTAAAAGCTGGATTTTTGTGGTGGTCTGGACCATAGCAACAGGTCACAGACCAGGACATTTACTAGGGTGAGGGCTCTGAGTGTCACAGGAGCTAGATGCTCGAGACAGGGTGTAGGAAGGATGCTTCTCCCATTGAACTGTATGACCTGTTGCAGGGATGAGCTGTCCCTGCTTACCTGGACATGAGGTAGAGCCATACCTTTAGAAAGGAGAAAACTGTGTACTAATTCAATTCAAAGGGAACTAGTATCCTAAACATTTTCACTAGCCCTTGCCAGCGTTCAGGACAGCCCTTACCAAATGAGAGTGTCTGGCCCTTAAACAGGATATAATCAGCAGATAAACTGAATTCCACAAACTACTGAATATACATGGCTTTGGAGCAACATTTTAGTTCAAGGATTCTATCCACACTCCTGGGCGTTGTTTCCTCCCTGGGAACCTTGACTCCAGGGCATGTCTTACATCACAGATTGCTTCTAAACCTATGCTGTTTTCTGGGGGTTTTGCCTGAAAAAAAAAAATGGCCCTAAGTCAACATATTTTCAAACTTCCTGTGCCCTGCTCATCTGAAAGGTGACACCAGCTCCCAGTAGGAATAGTAAAAGTTTGGAGTTGGTGGGGCTGAGATACCTTGGGAAGGAATATGTTGGTGAAGAGGTCCATAAGTGGCGTGTGTGTAAACTGGTAAGGCAGACTACAGAGCTGTTTCAGCTACTGTGCTCTAACAATGCCAAATGCTCTTAGCCCATGAGCTGGTTGACAGTGCCTCCCCCTGTAGTATCATTTGCCGCTGTACACTTCTACTGGACCTGCTGCCAGCCCACAGCACTTCCCTACTTGTTAAATCATGGAATTGTAGAGTAGTTAGGGTTGGAAGAGAGGTGCTCCAGCCCTCTGATCATCTTTGTAGCCTCCTCTGGACCCATTCCAACAGTTCCATCTCTTTCTTATGTTGAGGATTCCAGAATTGGACACAGTACTCCAGATGAGGTCTCACGAGAGAGGAACAGAGGGGAAGGGAAACCCTGTGAACTTGATCCCAAAATGATGCTCTGCATCACTGCTGACATGCACCAGCTCTGTTTACCACCTACAGGCAACCAAGGCCACGGAGATGGGAGAGAATACATGGTACTCTGCGTAAAACAGCCTGTTCTGGTGGTTGCTTTTCACATGTAATTCTTGCACGCTGTGGGAAAGGCAGAGCTGAGGCCATGAGGTGGAGCCACAGCACGCAGTTGTCTAGTTCCTGATTTTCCTATGCTTGTTGTACTCCTTGATCTGTAGAGCTTCACTGTCAGAGCCTGAAGTGCAGGTCCATTTGGTATTTGGGAAGCATGTAAGACGTTGTCAGTCAACCGTAATTTGGGGGGATGCTCTGGGTACAAGTTCAGAGGAGAGATTCCTGTTTCTGAGCTGTCTGTTCTCATTTTAGGATCAACAGCACCATCTAGTGACACCAAATCACGTTCCTCCATACCTGTCTGCATTGTCTCCCCCGTTTCATGCGGTCCTCAGTTTCCCAGATGAGGTCTGCCTGTTCCTATCTACACTTCTCCTGCTAGAGGCTCACTTACTGGAAGGTCTTGGATGGGCTGAGGACACTCAGTCATGGTCACAGACCTCAGAGGTGGGATGGCATGATCCAAATTAACTCACAGGCCTAGAAGCATCACTGAATTGTGTGGAGACCTCATTTGGCTCAATGACAGTCTTTTCTGCCTTCCTGGGCACCTCTCACAGCTTCAATGTTCAAAAGAAATCTGCTCAAAGAAAGAAAATAATCCTCCCTTTTCCTTCGCTGGATTCTCTTCTGGGTTTGACTTTTCTCACATATATGTAAGGACCTCAAGCACACCAGATAAAGGTCACATTTTCTCCCCAGGAACCCAATGGCATACGCAGCTGATGACACAGATGTCACAAGAGTCAAAAGTATGGCCAACATTGTTTCCACTTTCTTAACTTAAGAGCAGAGAGGCAGCTCCCCATCTCCAGCATACAAGGGGCCCTTCCATTCCTCTCCCCACCACCGCTCTCTGCAAAATACCCACAGGAAGAAAAAAATCTGCAGATTCCACACACAAACCTGGAGAGGCCGATGTTTTCTTATCATCCCAGCTCCTGGACTGCTGCATTTCACCCTCTCCACAGCAGTCCAGAGAGCCCCCATGCTGGGTATAAAGACATAAAGAATCATAGAATAGTTTGGGTTGGTAGGGACCTTACAGATCATCCAGTTCCAACCCCCTGCCATGGGCAGGGACACCTCCCACTGGCTCAGGCTGCCCAAGGCTCATCCAAGCTGGCCTTGAACACCTCCAGGGATGGGGCAGCCACAGCTTCCTTGGGCAACCTGGGCCAGGGCCTCACCACTGTCATAGTGAAAAAATTCACTAGACGTTCCTAATGTCTAGCCTAAATCTACGCCTCTCCAGTTTGTATCCATTCTCCCGGTCCTATCCCCACAAGCCTTTACAAATAGCCCCTCTCCAGCTTTCCTGTAGCCCCTTCAGGTACTGGAAGGTCGCTATAAGATCTCCTGTGAGCCTTCTCTTCTCCAGGCTGAACAACCCCAACTCTCTCAGCCTGCCCTCGTAGGGAAGGTCCTCCAGCCCTCCAGTCATCTTTGTAGCCTCCTCTGGACCCGTTCCAACAGCTCCATGTCCTTCTTATGTTGATGATTCCAGAACCGGACACAGTATTCCAGATGAAGTCTCACAAGAGAGGAATAGAGGGCCGTAATCACTTCCCTCACCCTGCTGACCACGCTTCTTTTGATGCAGCCCAGGACACAGTTCGCCTTCTGGGCTGTGAGCGCACGTTGCCAGCTCACATTGAGCTTCTCATCAAGCAGCAACCCCAAGTCCTTCTCTGCAGGGCTGCTCTCATTAACATCATCCCCCATCCTGTACTGAAAATGGGGATTGCCCCGACCCAGGTGCAGGACCTTACACATGGCCTTGTTGTACCTCATGAGGTTCACACAGCCCCACTTCTCCAGCCTGTCCAGGTCCCTCTGGATAACAGTAAACAGTTGTGATGCCTCAAGCACCTCCTCCAGTGTCAAGGTCACAACCAGGAAAACCACACTACATGAGATATATGTGGCAAGTTCTTACATTTCTGTTTGCTCATTAGACAAAACCAGGTCCGTGTTCCCAGCTTGTGCTAAAGGACACTTCCTAGAGGCCAGGAATCTGGAGCTGTGTGATTATATATATGGATCACAGCTTTCCAGTTTGCAGAGACAAGAGGTCTTTCAGATGAAACCACTTCAGAATCATGAAAAAGAACAAGACGGATGTTTAAGGCCATCCTCATAAATCAATATCTTTCCTGGACTTTACTGAACTTATCTTATGTAAGCAACAGTGTTAATCCATTTGGCATTCTCGGTTATATTTGCTCAGCTGGGGCAGGAGAATGGGGGTTTTAGCATCGCAGCAGCGTTCCAGGGTGGTTTACTGGCTCCTGCACACAAAACATCCTCAGTTCACTTTAGATGCTTATATATGTAGATGCTTATAGGCCTCTGGATGCTTTTAGACAGAGATATTTACTGAAGAAATGAATGTTTATTGCACTTTCAAACTCCACCTTTGAAAATTTTACAGATGAAACGGTGGGCTCTGGTCTGATCTCTGATCACAGGTATGACTTTAGAAATGTAATACATAGCTCTACGATCTGTCTGATACATTGCAAAGGTCAAAAAATCAAATTGAGTGTTAGGAATCACTGGGAGAGAAACAGAAAATATCATTAGAACAGTGTATGAGCGCATGGTACAACCACATCTTGGCTACTATAGGTAGCAATAGTCCTGTCATGAAGAGAACACAGAATAAAGGGCTATTCAATAACAAGAAGCATGGAGAACAAGAAACAACTGTCTGCTGTCTCCCCTAATACAAGAAATAGAGGGCATAAAATGAAACTTGTAGTTGGCAAATTAAATAAAAAAAAAAAGAGGCGGTATATCCTCACCCAACGCACAGCAGAACTGTGGAAGTCACTGCCACAGGATGCTGGGGACACTAGAACTTTACCTGTATCGGACACACACACATAAAAGAAAAATCAGTCAAGGGAGGGCAGACAAAAGACAACGTTCTCTGGCTCTAGGAGCTTTGAGTAGGTTGGGAAGATATTCAGGGGAAAATATCACTGTAATCTTAACCTGTGCTCTTCCATTTCTTCCAATCACTGTTGGCAGCCAGACACTGTCCTGGCTGAGGATTTCATCAGGTCCCAGCAGGGAGGAGGACAGGGGCTCCTCAGTCCAGGCTCAATGCCAGATGTTTGACCCAGGCTTGACTCCAGCGCTGCTTGTGAGGCTCAGACCCAGACCAGAGATCAGGTTTGAGGCCAATCACACAATAGCTGTCAAGTCTAGCAGCAGAGGTTTAGGATACTTTGGCTGGCCATTTTCATCCCATCATAGTTATCTCTGGCAATCCCACAGTGAAAAACCGTTCACTTATGGCAGGGGCTTGTGCTATCGTCTGCATTGGATACCTATTTCAAATGAAGTCTTTGTGTTTTACTGCTGGTGGTAATTTACAGCAGGTCAAGATGGTAAGGTGACAAAATATTCACATAATCATCTTGATGCTTCTCTCACAGCTTCATCCAGTAGTGGGGAAAACTGACCCCCAGAGCAGTTCCATGCAATGGCAAAGGTACCCCTCTCCCTTGACTCCTGGATGACACAGAGGAAAACCACATGGACCTCCCATTTAATTCTTTGTATTTCCCACACCAGCTGGGAACTCTGCTCAAGGATAGTTCATGCCTGTGTGACCCAGACTTTTACAGATCGAGTGGTTGGGGTCCTATGGGATTTAGTTCTCTGAAGAACTTAGAACTTCCTTTGCAAGAAAGAGGATTTCCAGCTTCCTCAAGAAGAAAGAAATTATTTTTCAATACTTCTTCAATTTCACCTAAAATTTAGAAGTCTGAGTACTAACAGCAACCTCAAAGTTCCCATTTGTCTTGTACTGCACTTTTCAGGCTTTGCTCTCTACTTGTAAATCTTTAACAAGCTTCTGCGGAGCTCTTTCTCTCTTTGCCAAGGTCTTCGCTTTGTTTTGTAAAGTAAAATTTTCACTGATCTGATGCAATCAGATGTGCGGCACACATCTCCGCAGCTTCCTGCTGCTGCCAGGTTGGGCCTATCAATGTAAATTACCTTGGTTGTGATGCCTTTTAATACTTAATTACAAAGCAGCACTCATCAGTCACTTTACTTATCATCTGCCATTTCTGCTGCCTCAGCAAGAGCCCAGAATCCCTCTGACTTCTTCGCCAGTGGGATTTCAATGTGGGAAGATCTGTCCAGGGAGCACCTTTGGTAGCTAGCTGCTGACAGATCAGTTAGTGCTCTGCGCTCCCAAAGTCAGTGTTGCCCACATGCTATCACTGCTTGGAGGATGGTTCATCGCTCTTGTATGTTCCTGATCTTTAAGATCCCTTTCAACCCAAACCATTCCAGGATTCTAGCAAACACTCCTGGCACAGGGCGGGGGCACTCCCATGTGCCTGGGAATCCTTCAAAGCAAGCAGCACGTGGCTATGCTGGAGCTGAGCAAGAGCCCAGGTAGATTAGCTCCGCAAGGTCCATGAGATCCACAGTGGCGTCCGTGTATTCTCTGTCATGGTCATCATAGCATTCACCAACAGGTTGCATCAGACCCAATCTAAACGGAAGCAGCTGCAATCAAGTGCAAACCCACAGCGTGTATGTTGGCCATAGGGAAGCAAAAGTCAACCAAGGAGATCCCAGACATCCACTTACTGGACATGGCATGCCTTATTTTCACCTGCTGCCAGCATCCAAGGTCCCTGCAGAGCCTCCACTGGTCCTCCTAACACTGTCCTATGGCATACCTGTTCCTCCCTGCAGTGCTGAAGGACATTTAGCCTCTGGGTCACGAGAGGCTCCACTGGTTTTGTTTCACTAGACATAGCACTGTTGTAGGCTTACATTTCCAAAACTAACAGATCTTAGAAAAAAACTCCACATTATTCCTTGCATTGAAAACGGGGATCAGATTCACATCTGATATGAATATCATTAGGCAGTGTAAGAACATCATCCTCCAGGTCTGTTAAATCTGCTGGAGACACAGCAAGGATTATTTTGGCTCACTTTTTTCTTTTTAATACATTGGAAAACACAGATCAATTCCACAGTCACATCCATGCAGAGAGGCTCACTGCCACGGGTGGCACCACCCTGAAAAGAGCGTCACTGATCAGATAGGCAGATCAGTCTACCATCAGATAGGCAGAACCGTTCGTTAACTAATGTGAAGTGTGGGAGAGCCCAGGATACTCAAGGTATGTCCATGTCGGACTTATGGATGTAATCATAAGGATGGGATGTAATCCAGAGGGACCTAGACAGACTGGAGAATTGGGCCTGTGCGAACCTCACGAGGTTCAACAAGGCCAAGTGCAAGGTCCTACAGCCGGGTCGGGACAATCCCCGTTTTCAGTATAGGATGGGGGATGATGTCATTGAGAGCAACTCTGCAGAGAAGGACTTGGGGGTGCTGGTCAATGAGAAGCTCAACATGAGCCGGCAACGTGCGCTCGCAACTCAGAAGGCCAACCGTGTCCTGGGCTGCATCAAAAGAAGCGTGGCCAGCAGGGTGAGGGAAGTGATTCTGCCCCTCTATTCCTCTCACCTGGAGTATTGTGTCCAGTTCTGGAATCGTCAACATAAGAAGGATATGGAGCTGTTGGAACGGGTCCAGAGGAGGCTACAAGGATGATCAGAGGGCTGGAGCACTTTCCATAGGAGGTCTCCAAGGAGATCTTATAACGATTTTCCAGTACCTGAAGGCTACAGGAAAGCTGGGGAGGAACTGTTTACAAAGCCTTGTGGTGATAGGACAAGGGGCAATGGGTATAAACTGGAGAGGGGCAGACATAGACTAGACATAATGAAGAATTTCTTCACGATGAGGGTGGGGAAGCCCTGGCCAAGGTTGCGGCCAAGGTTGCCCAGGGAAGTTGTGGCTGCCCCATCCCTGGAGGTGTTCAAGACCAGGTTGGATGGGCCTTGGGCAGCCTGAGCCAGTGGGAGGTGTCCCTGCCCATGGCAGGGGGGTTGGAACTGGATGATCTTTAAAGTCCCTTTCAACCCAAAGCAGTCTGTGATTCTACGTCAGTGCCTTTGCTGGACGGGGACTGGCAGTTGGGTCTGATGTCCTCGAAGGAAGCATGGAGCAACAGGGATAAATCACTGCAAAGTGTTAGAAGCAAGTGGATCTGTCAGAGGGGAGAGGCGGGAGGGCGTTGCATTGGAGGTGTCTGCACACCAGAGGGCACTCCGAAATTACATATGTCGAAGGGAACGTTTATCAAGTCACTGGGGCTGGGAAAGACCTGAGACAGCAAGAGGAGTGGGGATTTCACCTGTAAACAAAGAATTTTTAACCTTTATGCCAGCACATAAGGATGACATTAAAATATTAAAGCTGGTATTAGAGAAACAGAATATTTTGCTTAAAAAAAATCTTTGAAATCTTGAAATCGGCATCAGTCCTTGTGGTATTTAAGTTTTGGCTTGAATTCCCTTTCATTTACAAAGATATAACTTAGCAGTAACTTTGGTGGACTCAGACCCGTTAAATCAACATTAAATCTGGCCTTTTGGGTATTCTTAAGCTGTTATTGAGAACTTTTCTTTTCTGCAAGAAAACAAATTTCACAGTGCTCTCATCTTCCCTGGAAAACTATGGAAATACAGGCACCCAAATCAGGAAGCACCACCAGGAGATTCCTTTGGGTAAAATCCCTGTGCTCTCTAAGCAGCCCTGGGTAAATAATTGTCTATGATTGCAGGGGCTGTGGCAGTCTGACCTTCACTGGCAATCTCACCGCTAGAAGGCAAAAACAAAGACACAGAGGACCAGATTAGCTCTCTAAAGCCCATGCTTCCAGCTCTGGATGCGCTCCCCTGGGGCACATGGCATTGCCACCCTCGGTTCTGTGTCAGATTGCTCCTCTGTCATTATGAGTAGAGTATCTTTTCAGCGTTAGCATTTAAGATGATTTCCTGCTTGCACTCAAACAACATAACCATGTCAGAGCAACCCCAAAAAGAATGGGTTTGGGATAACAAACCCCAAAAGGATGAAATCTACAGGGAAGTGCGGGACTGCCGGATGGGTTCAGGCAAGCCCTGGAGTGGGTCAAGTCCTGCAGGTTTCCTGGGGAAGGGAATCCTGGAGGTGGAGGGATCTCTGTCAGTCCAAGGATTCCAGCTCAATAGCAGAGAGACAGATAATAGCATTTGAAGAGTATCTTCTCCAATTCAATTGCATTGATTTATCGCCTGTCCAATGAAGCCATCAAGTGTACAAAATGGTTAATCTTATATTTTTCTTTCTTGCTGTCTTCTCAGAGGAGTGAAGTTGTAAACACAGACCCATGCAAGGGCAGCGCAGGGGAAATATCTGACTTTTTCCAAGGCAGCTGCTGTGGTGTGTCTATGCAAAGCAAATCTCATTTTAGCACAGGGCAAAGGAAGGACACAAGCTCTTTCCACTTCAGGTTCCCACTGCCAAGCTGCTCTACCTGAACAGTTTGACTCACTGACAAACCTCACCAGCATCTCTGCACTGGCCCAACCTCTAGGATCCAGCAAGAGCATAAGCATCGCCTGCCTGGGCAGAGCCACACCTGCACAACTTACCTAACTCAGAGCCTTACCCGTCTAAGCAAGGGAAATGATATTCCAGCCCATACAAGCAGACCTAAAACACACAGGAGATTGCTGTTGTTTGAAACACACCACTTCAAAACGGAGGGTGCATGTCCAGCTGGGGCCAGCGGGTCCCTGGCTCCTGCTCTGAGAGAGAAGGAAAACAATTTATTTTTTTAAAAAGTGTTTTCTTTTAAAATGTACATTTGCAATTAAAGGCTAAGTATGCTGTATATTTTATTAATGATGTGGGATAGCGAGGCATTTTAAAGCTCTCTTCTGTTTTGATGATTTTTTTTTTCAAAGGAGGGGAAGGGATTGAAATGGAAAGCTTAACACTTAGAATTTCAAAAATTTGGCTTATATTTTGGGTTCTGGTAACATGCAATTACAGGCACTTAGAAAGAATTCCCCTTTTTATACTATGCCCTAGAGCATAAAATTAAGAGGCCAATTCAGGCTTTGTACTGCTTTCAGAGGCAGTTTGCTTCAGCATAGATCAACATGGAGACTGACTGTCGCCTTTCTATTGAATTAGGTCTATATTTTTGACAAGTATGGCAGCAGTATCATCACTTTAATCACCAACAATCCATTGTGTCTCTTTATGCTAATAAATAAAACATTCTGTGTTAAATGTTTCCCAGTAAGCACTTGAAGACCTGCAATCACCACTCCTTCTATATGTTCCCGAGTAAAAGTAATATCATGGTAATAAAATCAAATGATGTCTAGGAGTTTTATAGACAACTAATAGCAGTTATTGCAAAGTGCACATCAGATACCAATTGAAGGTTACATTTCTCTTTAATATAATATAGCATGCATATTTCACTAACTGTCTCTGTATATCAAATGAATTACACAATATGATGATATAGGTCAAAACTAGACTTCTTTCGGAGAGGCCTTTAGGCTGTGTGTTGAAAGTGGGAGCCTCTGGAGTGCTGGATGCAAAACATGGGAAAACCATCACAAGTTACAGAGAAATTGGCAGAGAAACCTCCTGCCCTTCCCAGCCAGCCTGCACCCTCCTGAGGGCAGGGCCAGCCCTCTCCATGCCCTGGGCTTGATGCTGGCAAAGGACCCCCAGCCCATCACGCTGGCCTCTGTCCTAGAGGAACACGCCGGTCTAAGATTGACTCCTGGAAACATAATCGTGAAGCCGAGATTTCAGTCTTGGGAGAAACACAACCGTGTCAAATGAAGGCACTCAAGCATCCTGTCCAGAAGGGCTCTGCCAATAGCTTGGCCGGGGCTCAGGGATGGGCTCCCACAGCACCCCACAGCTACCAGCAACACAGGGTGCACCCATGGGGTCTATGATCTGCACTACCCCACCAACTTCCCATTATGCAGGTTGCCCTGGACTCCCTACATCTTCCTCCATCTTCCTGCTGGTGAGCCCTGCAGCCCCCTTTGCTGCTGGAGGGGCTCCCTCACCACCACTGGGATCGTGCCGAGTCATGGGAGCCCCAGGGATGCTACAAAAATACGCCTTGTCCTTGATATCCCTGGCTTCATTCCCACACTTCACTCTGGAGGCCAGAAACCTTTGAGTCACCCTAAAGAAACCTTCCCTGAACTTCAGATCAGCTCATCGAGAGTTTTTTCCCATCCTTGTTACTAATATACCTAATATATTCAGGGGGCCCCGCCTCAGTCAACACGAATTGTAAACCATTTCTCTAATCCCCTCAACAATACCCTTACCCAAACCTTTTTTCTATCTTAATTAGATATTCTATCCCTTTGGTTTAAAATAGTATTTAATTTCACTTAATGATTTCAACAAAAAATATTAGGATTCCCCAAACAGACATGTTCCCTCTGAATTCTCTCATTCTTTTTTTGAGGGCTTCAGTTTCATCTTTTTGTTGCTTTGTCAAAACACAGCTAATTGACTGTCCTAAAAGTACAATTTTAGTAATTTCTCTCAATGAAGCATTGCCGCCTCCTCTATTAACACTGCCTAATTGGACTTTGAATCCCCAGCTAGCGACTTCACCCATGCTACGGGCCCGGATCACCGCAACAGTAAATATCAGCATCCCAGTTAAATGTAGGTTGGCTCACATTCCCCCAAAATTGGCTTTCTGCTCCTTGGAGTGCAATCTGATGGAATATTACATTAACCATTTTTTTTTTCTAGGGGAATTGGAGGAATGGAGGAGAAGCTGAAGCACAGATCTGCATTTCATCTCCTCGGTAAAAGCGTGTTTGTTCCCCGGCGCCATTGAGGAGGGAGCGCTGCAGAGCCTGGCGGGAGCCCTTATAGCCTCCCAGGCATCGTTTCCAAGTTGGTTTCTAGAAGCTCCAACTCCAGAGAGCACGCCAGGTAAGGAGATGGTAGCACCGATCCCTGTGAGCCCCACAGCTCTGGAGAGGTATCCACCACCCCATCCCCAGCACATCACCTGGAGATGGATCCCAAGACAACTCTGCTCTGAGCAGCAGAAACCATTTCCCGTTATTTTCCCTCCTTCTCCGCATGGCATGTGGCTTTCAACCACTGAAGATCTTGGCATGTACTGGGGGGCCGGGAAGGTTGACTGGTCACGCCACAACCACGTGCAGCAGCAAATCACCCCCAGTATTATCTGCAGTGGCTCTAATTATCTTAGAGCATCTGCTATTAAAACGCAAGCATCAGGCCAAGCTACAAGTAGAAAACAGAAACAGAGCTCCTCGTTGATGCCTGTAATAGGCACCAAAGGCATATAACTCTGCATAATTGCTAATTGTTATTACTGCTGCAGTTGATGCCAGAATTGCCCAGAGATGCCTCTTGCTGCTCACTTCCCTCTGGGATTTGGGTGAGTGCTGAATCCCGCCACGACCGGCAGCATTTCCCTCGGCAGAGCCCCCCAGCGAGGGAGGTCAAAGCCACCCCACGAGCCTGCTGACCCTTCTCAGCAAACATCGGTGTCTACTGCACCAGCTACAGAAATGGCAAGGGACAAAGTTAACTGTGAGTTTAAGTGTGAGATCAAAGCACGTGAGGATTTACCAGAGACGGGCCTTTGAAGCCCTGAGTGCCGGACAAAGTGCTCCCTGCCATGCCACGCTCCAGCTTTCAGCTCCGACAGCTAAATCCTCTGGGGTCTAATGAAGCCACTTGACCTCTTGCTACCCCCATTCTCCCATCTGCAAAAGAGGATATTAATGCTCCTGACATCTCTGCAGTCAAGGGGACTCGGATGGGTTTGACAAGGGCTCGCAGGGCTGCCCCAGCCCGGCTCACAGCTTTTACCATAAGATACCTCAGTCCTTACGTAGGATTTGGAGAGTTCTTTACCATACACAACACTACCAAGTGGATTTTTGCCCTCGGTAGGGATCAGCCACAACGTAAGTTTGCATTTCTAAAACACGCTGCATTTCCCACCACTTGTGCTCAGACGACTCCACCATCCACACTGCTCCAGGTGCAAAGCTTTTACAAATCCTAACAAGAAAACTTACTTTTGCTCCATACTTACAAACTTACAGCCAGCCAAGCCCTCGCTCCTCCAAAATGATTCACGAGACTGTTTCTCCTTCTTGCGAAAAGCCTAATGTGGAGGCAGACAGCTCAGGGTGATGATTTTTAGCACTGGTCTGGATTAGGTTCTAAGGAGACGGGACTGTGCAGCAGAACAGCAATCACTCCAGCCCCCTACATCCACCCAGCCAAGCGGGGAGGACCCCGCTTAAACGACGTTGTTATCAGCTCTTTCCTTATTGCAGGCAAGTGGTCCATCGATAAATGTTTTCTTGTAAACATGCCATAGATGGAAGTAGGAGCCAACAAAATGGAGATGCCAGAAGCTTTTTGTCTTCAAGATTTAGTTTCTTATTAGAACGTGCTACTGGGAAAGAAAAGATCTCATTGATAAGACTGACAATAGAGTCAGCCAATTAAATGGAAACCCCAAGGACTGGACTGTCCCTTTTGTTGTCAGGCAGGAATACAGATTCTCTGCCAAACTCACACTGTAAGGTACTCACAAATGTTAGGGACGACAGAAGAAAAAAAATAAAAAAGGGAAGGATTTTTGCTGCCTTCAGTTTTGATAGAACAATTTCAGAGGAAATTTAAAGGACCTGCCTTTCTGTTTGAGCACTTGCTCTCCAGCCCCAAAAGAGGACCCAGCCCCAGGTAGGTGTCAGCAGCTGCAGGCTCAGGGCTGGAAGCATCTTGAGTTTTTGTATCCTTCCAAAAAACTCTGGCCTAAATGACAAGCAAGCCTCAAAGCACCACAGGTTGCCTCCAGAGCTTGAAAGCATGCTTGCACAGGGTGTTGGTAGATAAAACCAGCTCAAATGCCAGTTCCCTCTTGATGTCTGCAGGCTCGTGGAGCTAGAGCAGGAGGTATCTCACACTCTGAGCTCAGAGGTGCTGGGAGTTTTGTTTCCTGGCCGAATCTCCCGTAACTTCTCAGAGCTCAGATAAATGCACTGATTTAGTCTCACTGGGCTCACTTCTCCTCTTTGACTTTTATGCAGAGAAAACCTTGCTCTGAAAGCAAGTTTTTGCACAACAGGTTAAACAGTCCATTCTGTGTCTGGGTCTTTTATCTCAGGGCACAGAGGGCTGAGCTCTTAAATTCAGTCACCTTGTGCCCCGGCTACCAGCAGCGCACAGCAAGGCTCCAGCTTATACCAGCCTGGTACAGACAGACCCATTCCTCGCGAGCTCCGTGCTGGCGTGGACAACAGCTCCTCCCTCTCACGGCAAAGTCTGGTGGTGTTTGGATTTTCTTGTTTTCCCCCTCGCAGCATGTGCCTCAGCCAGTTCCAGGTCCAGTGGGATTCTGCTGTGAGCACAGGAGGCTGCAGGGCAGAGCTCTGCCTGTCTCATCCAGCTACCGCTTCCAAGAGTAAAGAGGGAAATAGAAAGTTAGGGAGGAAATATGGACCTATACGTACACTGCTCACATATGGATCTCACCGAGCATTGCCCCTTATGCTTGCACATTTTAATGATGTGTTTATTTTATAAATAAGCCCTTACAAGAATCTTACGGCAAGCACTTCAAATAATCTTGCAGATAGGCACTTGTGTAGGTGCTCAACCATACGCACCAGGGAGGTGATGGGACCTAAACCCACCTCTGATTTTGCAGCACCAGCCCCATGGCCACACACCAGGCGGTGAAGCAGCAGCAGCCTGCCAGGCTCACAGAGGGCTTGCTTAATAAATTCTGATTAATAGGAAACAAGTTCCTCCTCTCCCTGCCCCTTTCACAGCCTCTCTAAAACCAGCCGGCCAAGCCCACTTTGACACGTGGGTGCCACCTGAGTCTTACACCGATGTTACATGTCATTAACAAAACATAAACCAGCGGTCATATCTTAACGGCAAAAGTGAAATCTCTTTATGCAGTTAAATAAAGATACCTTGTCCAGTCATTAAGAAGTGATTAGCTTATCTAAGAAATAACAGCGCGAGTGCTGTCAGATGGGCACACCAACACTAAAAAGAGCAGGGATCAGATATCACATTAGGTTAATTATAAAGAGAAGGAAAGACAAGCAGAAGCATAAAATAGCCATGTGGACAGTATTTTGCTGGATTTTTTCTTTGCACGGAAAAGGCCAAACACATTCTGCAAAAGAGAAATTTGAGTATTAAAAAACCTCCTCTCTGGTTTTATTAATTTACTGCTGCACATAAGAAGGCAGCACACATGCGCACAGTCTTACAGGTTGTGTGAAGCAGTGGTCAAAGCCTAATAATGACCAAGTTTCTCAAGCCTAAAAGAAATCCTTAAATCTCTGCACAATCAACCTGCAGCATGATTCCAGCAGGAACCCATCACGTTTACGCCCCCACCGCAGCTAAGTTCCTCCTCCTGCACAACCACAGAAGCTCCTGAGCATTTTTGGAGATGGGATACACTCAATTTCTTGCCCATTTTTGTTTGTTCACCAAAGCCATCTGGCCCTGTCCCAAAGCTGCTTAATTTTTATCAGCAAGAAGCTAAGCGCCCTTCCTGCAATTCCCCCTCTATTTACACTCCCAGAAATAAGGTGTGCCCTCCCACTGCTCTCCACTAGTGGGATGGTTTGTACCTGCACGGTCCCCTTCCCACTGAGCTCAGTGGCTTCCAGTACACAAACTGAGCATCATTTCTGCAGCAACCGTGCCATCCTTGAGCCTCATAAGGCAAGATTTACGGGCCGACTATCCTGACACCTTATGCATTTGACTCCTAGGTTATACTTGGAGAAAAATCTCAACTTCTAAGACCAGGAGACAAAATCCAATCTACCAAGCCAGAAACTGCCCAAGAGGAAAAAGCTGCAGCAGAAAGCACCAAAGCTCTTGGATCCTCACTGGAGATGTGACGGATGTGGCTGCTCTCCCTGCTCCCAGGTTTGTAAACCACGAGTGTTTTCTCACTCAAAACACAGAGAAGTATCCTCAAGATGCCAAAGATCCAGATTGAAGTCCCTCTTCTGCTCAAATTACAATAGAAATTTGACCCTGTTTTCTGAAGGATGCTCTAAACACTCATTGCGTTATAGAATCAGAACCTTCATCCGGTAATAAGCGAAGTCCATTCTCTATGCCCACCCAACCTGCAAAATCCTGTCAGATTTTTTGGGACACAGGCACTGAGCACCTAGGAGATCTCAACCCAGGGGACACCCTACCACCCATGAATGCTGTCATCAATGCAGATGAACTCTGGCGGCACAACCAGAATACAGTTATCCGTGATAACATTAGAAACCTGCAGAAATCTTGGCACTTGAGGGACTCTGGAAGCAGAAAGCTGTGTGCCTGGTAGCGTGAGGAACTCCTAGAATTAAGCAGGGGTTGTGAGGATCTCAGTTTTGAAGCACAGAGCTGTGCTTCCCCACCAGCCAGAGACAACCTCCCAGCTCCACAGGGAATGCTGAGCAGATACCCATCCTCTCATGCCATGGATCAGGACAGCATCCACAACAAAGTTTTCCAACAAGACTAAAGTACTGGTTAAATCAACAGAGGTCAGGACCCGTGCCTGAGTGACCAGTATAGCCAGAAATATCTGGTCACTGTTGCAGGAGGAGGGAGGTCGGTTTCCATTTTTAACACTTGCATCCTTTTTAAAGCTTTTATTTGTCAAACTAATAATAATGATGGCAGATGCTATTTTCCTGGGGGTAATGCCAATTTTAATGCATTTTTTTAAATAACTATAGTATTATTGAGGAACAAGTAATAAGTGATAGATACTTTAATGTAATATGAGTCAATATGTATTTATATGTGCTTTATGATTTAATCAATATTGCTACATTTGCAAGAATAAATATGGTGTTTCCTTTTCTGGCCCTGGAAAGAACAAATAAGGAAAGTCAGGAGAAGCTCAGGAATGAATAAAATCTCTGCATTTCCCAGATAATTCAGTAAATCTCTGACAGTCATTTGTTCTCCAGGGCAGAGCAAATACCTCCCTGGGCAAGTGGCTCCCACAAACTCAGCTTGGGACTCTGGCTCAGATTTTTCACATATAGCTTCCGAAGAAGAATTAATAAAAAGGAAATAAGCCCCAGCACAGAGCGTACATCCACTTCAGCATCTTGAGTCTCAACTTAAAGGGCTTCACACCCTGAGAAAGGAAGAGTTTTACCACCTGAGAAGGAACTTGCAGTACTCCCATGCTTCTGCAGCCAGCATCTTCCCAAGGTGCACGCAGCCTGACACCCTAGCAAAAGGGGACAACAAATGCTCCAGCCCAACCCATTCACTGCCACAAAAGGTGTAGGTTGAAGAGGCATGAGACACCCGTATTTATTATGGACAGAAACTTTTCCACCGGTTATTTGGTCTGAGATATTGGCGTCCCCCAGTGCAGCAAAGAAGCCCAGCCCCACTCAAGACGTTCATCCCACACATCTTACATCTTCATCCTGCAGTGGTGTGCCTTTGGCTTAAGCAAACCTGCTGGCAAAGCTCATCACCAGCTCCTCTCCGTTCTTGCTGCCCCGAGCCAGTCCCACTCCGGCTGCCCCTGGGGTACATACCCTGGATAACCAGATGTCTTTACACGGTGCAATGCCATGTCACCTTGCTCCTGATGGACCGATTTTGGGAGCAAGAGCCAGGGTGTACAACCTGAGTTTGAACACCTTGGTGGGATGCAGGACAAGACTAGCTTCTGATATTTGCTTTGAGTATCCTCAAACTATGCCAGAAGAGAGAAGCCCACTCCTGTCAATGCTGCTGGGAGCCAACGCCAGGCATCACCTGAGAAAAAAAATAGAGATCACAGTGCTGGTTCCTGCCTCAAAATGCCCCAAATCCAAGCAAACAATATGCATTTCTGCTAGAAGTTCCAAGAACAATGGCACTTTTGGGTGGAGCAGAGTATTTAGCACTCTATCCTACTCATGATCCACCCTTTAGGGTCTAATGAGATTGGACACAGAGCAATGTTGATCTAAAGAGACAGTGCTGGGAAGCAGCTTACAGTTCAGTCTTCTCTAATGGCACTGAACATGGCTCATGCTCCAACATCTAAAGCTCATGTTTCTGACACCACACTTAAGGGCTTTGTCTTGAAGCCCCCAGTGAGACTCCCAGCCAGGTACATTCCTGGGAGTTTAAGGCAGGCTCTTAATGTATCTCATCTGACTGAAGACGCTTAGAGTGGGTCTCGGCGGTGACGGGTGTCCCTCGATGTCACCCAGTGCACCTTCTTCGCCGGCCACACTGCCCACATGGCTACAGAGAATCACTCACTTACAAACCTAATTCCAACATCAGAAGACTTCTGTCTGAGATGGGTGATTCAGTGCCCTCCCACACCAACACTCACCCAACCAGCAGCAACCAGCCCAGCTCCACGAGGACTCACCCATCTTCACTTCTGGTTGGCTGCGTGCTCAGCCTTTGGCACAGACTGTCCCTGCGCTACACAAGGCCAAGCTGCAAGGTGAACCTGAGATGTTTGTGACTTGAGATGTTCTTTGATGTACAGGAACCAACCTCTGGAAATTCAGCTACTGCTTATTGCTTCTAGCTTTGGCTGGAGCCAAGCTGGTTCTGTCTCCATACTCAACCGTTGGCCTGAGCCACTTGAAACGAGGACTTCTTTCCTAGACCCAAGACACAAGGTTGTGCCAGCAGTGCTGAAGCTCCTGCTGATCCCAGCTGTGGATTGTATCTCTCAGGCAGGAGCTGCCCTCTCACCCCAGGGGCACCAACTGAATTAAATGCAGCTTCTTCCACTGCCGTGGGCTTCTCCGTCCTCTCCCATCACACCAGGATAATCTCCCTGGGTATCCTAATGCCGTTCTGGATTTAGCCTGGTTCCCATGGGGTCAGAGCCTGACCTTACATATTGCTCAGCTGGGACTCACATAAGGACAGGAGCAAGGAAAAAAATACCTCCTAGATTTGGGAGAGTTTGGCAGCTTTTTTTTATTTTTAACGGATTGCTGCCGCCACATTTCAGACCTTTTCCTGTTGTGATCGTTAGAACTTTTAACTGGATCATAAATCTTTTATTAACATTTGGTATTATACTAATTAAAACTGTTCTGTATATGTATTATTAATTTCTCCAGCGCTTCTTGCGAGGGTGACGTTTTTAGCTGGCTTAGCAGAATACACGATAGTAAATAAGGAGAAACTCATTTCCAGGCAATTAGGCTTGCAGAAAAAATAAGTTTCTTAATGGAGGGCACGATCATTACAGATTTTACCTAAATAAACAGGGTTTCTTAATGGTAACTCTTCAAGCTAAGTAAACAGATTGGTGTGGTAATGTCCTAAGCAATACTTAAATGTAACTGTTTAATAAATTGGTAAATTACTCATTTCATCTTAGAACAAAATGGTAATACTGTAGTAATAACCTAGTATATATTCTGTAAATATGAAGCATTATCACTTTAGCTCTGAAGAAATCACCACAGTGATATGTCAGCATTGATCTAAAACTGCAGCATTTTATCTCAAGTTTATTACCCATTTTTGAGAATCGCTGAGATTTTCAGAGCATAATGGCAATAAAAGAAGAATTTAAAAAGCGCTTAAATGTGCATAAGTTAATCAGAGGTATCCTCAGGGGGAAAGGGAAATTTGGTAAAACATGAATTATAAGCATCATTTAAACTTACTTTGGACACTAGAGATAATAAATGGCACCATAATTTAGAAATAGCTTTTAACATCAATGACTGTAAGTAGCACTTTACTGTTCATAAGAATTGCAAAGCAACGGTGCTGAGGCCAATTTTATTAGCCATTTTTTTCTTTATAAAAGCAATCCAACCATTTCCAGGCTGAGCAGACAGGAACAAGAGTTGCGTGTTAATATGCAAAAGGCATCCGAGTTTTTGTTTTAAATAGCCAGCAATAAATTCACCGAAAGATACAGTCTGGAGACAATTGAATGATCATTGAAGAAGAATAAAGCTTTCTCAGAGGTTACATATTTGGGAAGAGCGGGTAAGAGGAGGCAAAGGAGGGAGAGAAAATCGTCCATACATCCCTATTTACTGGGGAATGTCGCGGCACTTCCGAAGCGAAGGGGAGCGGCAGTAAATCAGAGGGGGGCAGCGCCAGAGGAACAAGGCTTCTCCTTGCTAACTTTTCACGACCGACAAAGCGTCCGAGGATCACAGCGGCCCACACAATACCCCATTAACACGCCTCCCTTCCCAGCCACCGAGCAGCCTACAATGCATCTTTCAGAGCTCTCCATTATCGGCCCTCACACCGATAAATTTCGGACAGGCAGGACAAGAGCCCCTTTGACCGAGCGGCAGCACACGCGTTCCTGGGGAGCCCCCGGCTGCTGGGCGGGGGGGATGAACGGCTCAGCTTGGCCCCAAAGCAGCGACCCAGACCCCAGGTACCACGCTGCAGCATCTTCTTCCGACACCCACCTCCCCAAGTGCCGTGCCCACAGGCAGCCGGTGGAATAGGTGCGAGCAGAACAGATTGACGGTTGGGTTGGATGATCTTAGAGGTCTTTTCCAACCTTAATGATTCTATGATTGTATGAACACAGGCGTGCAGCGCTGTGCTCGCAGAAACAAGCTCAGCTCAAGAATTAAAATTTATTTTAATTGTTTTTTAGACTCATCCTGTGACTCCAGAATAAGAGAGATTAATATTCTTGAGACTTTCCCTGTCTGAAGCATCCTAGATCCTTGACGCATGAAGTAGCCCTGCTTGGCAGAATGGGTTGTTAACTCTGAAACTCAAGACTAAGCCAATATCTATATTTTAATTATTTCACTCCTGGCCACTTTAGCATAATCAAGATCTAACTCCAGTCACTATCTCACATTGCCAAATCCATAGCTGCTGGGAGTCTTCACTCTCCAGTTTGTTCCCCAGTAGTTTCTGGGACATGATGTGGTTGCACACCATCCCTGAGATAAAATAAGAATAAGGTCACTCATAATGTTTCCTAGGGAAAGGAATACAAGCCATACTGGTAACAGGCTGCTGCTAATTTTGTGTCCGTATGGAAGATTGATTCAGCCACTAGAAGAGTCTCAGCATGAAAACTGAACCCATACCACAAAATATGCAGGAAGGGGAGAAGCATCACACCGATTGGTGTGGGCATCCTCTAATCCAGGACTTTGCCTTGGCCTCCAGCAAAGCACATTTCCAGTGGGAGAGAGCCCTCTGGAATTAAAGAAAGGGCAGGAGCACTTCTAAGTTGAACAAAGGGAAACCAGGAGGTGAAGCAAAGCTGAGTTTCTCATGTAGGACTCTGAAATGGGAGCATAGAACAAACAAGCGTGCCACCGGTTCCAATGATGAAATCCAGAAGATAAAATCACACAAATTCAGGCAAAAGAAAAAAAATAAATGGGAGCAAGAGATCCATTTTCATTGTGACTGCGATTAGGCACTTAAATTTCAACTAAATTCTCCGTTGTGAGAAATGTTTCATCCAAGGCTGGATTACTTTTTAAATGACATCTCTTAGCTCAAATGAGGCTTTATTCAGGACAAATGTAATACCAGTGTTATTGGGGATAGGATTAGGATGAACTTGCCTTGGAAAAACTGTATATTAATGTACTCTTCACAATTAAAAGCAAATTGCTGAATACCTTAGACAGATTTTTTAAAGCATCCATTCAAATCTTCCTGCTGTGTCTTAAAGCACCAGAGGTAGGGACCCAAAAAATCCTAACACTGAGATTCCTTGAAATCTGGTTGCACATTTTGAATTAGAGAATAACGGCTGGGCTCCACGGGCTGGGAAAGCTCAGCTGAAGAGGAGAGTCTTGCAGGGCTTTTCAAGACTGGAGGCTGAGGGGGGCAGGAGGGCACGCAGGGTCCCAGAGGTGCTGTGCCCCCCAGGAAAGGTGCAGCACCGCCTTCAGCTTGCAGCAGCCGCTATCGTGTGAAATCAGCTCTGCCGTAGCTTATCTGGCACCAAAATGAGCAGCGTGCAGCTTGGCTTTTGCATAAAGACAGCACCATTTCCAGCTACTCCTTTTCCTCCCGCATTAGTAGGTATTTTGGCTTGTCATATCTGAAGCAAGCCTGCTACTTTAATGCTACTAGAACCGGTATCCGTGCACTTAGGTCTGTTTTTACTCACTGCATTGGGACAAATGAAAGGGATCATCTTCAGCACTGCACTTGAGCAGCGTGCAAAGCCCACGGAGGGGTAGGTTCAAGCCTGGCCAGCCGAAAATGCACAGCTTGGTGCAACGTCTGAGCGAGACCTGCCATCCCACTGTCTTTCCCGGCTCCCCGCGTGCGGCTGTCAGTCTAGACGAGCATTCTTACGTGCAATCAGGAAAACTAAATGCATGCAGTTATGAAGATGAAAACTCAAACCAGAAATGTGCGCTGAAGCATTTGGCAGCCAACAGGATTGTTAAATGGTACCCGTGAGCCAGATTCTCAGTAAATCAGAACAGCTCTGTGGATGCTCTGTCCCAGCATATGAGTAGTTATCAAAGAGCTCAGGAAACAGACTTGTACAGCAAACATCAGAACACAGTAAGCTCCTCGTGCTACCCCAAATCAGACAGACCTGTCGTTCCCAGCTGGCATTTACAGAGAGAGAGGAGAATTCCCTGTCAGCTCCCCTTGAGTTACGGCAGGGCCGACCAGAAGTGACCGACCCGAGTTTATTGGTGTTATTGTGAATTGACTCTGGCCTCTAAACCAGAGCTGACTATTGCACAAATACTTACTTAGCACAGGAGGCTGGATCCTCGGCTGCTTTCAGTCGCTCTCAGTCCATTCACTCCGCGGCAAGACCGATGCCAGTTCAGATCAAACCCTATTGTACAATAATGACATTCAGATAGCACAAGCCAAGTGCTGAGAGCAGCTGAGCTCTCCCACTGCCTGGTGGGTTCAGGAAGAGTTACAGGTGTAGGATTTGGCTCAGCTGCTTTGTTTTTCCCTCGTTTATTTTCATACATGTTTCAGCCTTCCATGACACATTGCGTAATTCCAGACACAAAAATTATCTTAAAACAGATTTATTTTTTTGTAATGAAGAGAAAAAAAATAAAGCTGTCTTGCTCTCTAACAAGTGAAATCTATAAAAGGTAAAAGCACAACCCTTCTACAGCTACTTTAAGAGCCCCCCTCTGACATAAACTCTGGCAATGGGTATCAACCCCTCGCCCTACCTGCGGGCTGCATGGCGGCCACCCCTCTCCTGGAACTGGGATGCAGCGGAGCATCCACAGCGGCCCCAGGGGACGGGAGGCACAGGCGGCCGAGCAGGTGGCTGTGCACACTGCCTCTCCCACCTGCTGCCCCGTGCCGAGCTACAATGAACTTGTCAGGCCGTGCTATTGTCACGGAACACAGATGTCAGCTGGGCAGGCATCGCCCGCGCCCCGCTTCGCCCGGGTGTGCTCCAGCCGCTCGCTGTGAGTCGCTGGCAGAGCTGGTTTTAGGAGCATGTTGTTGTTCAGAGGGGCATTTGCCCGGGATTCCTCACACCCCATTTCTCTTCTTTCCATCCACCTCCTTCTGCTGTTCCTATAACCGCTGCTTTCTCCACTCTGAAGGGTTTTTGAGTCATTCTGGCTGTGGTTTAGTATGTTTGGTGCCTTCTGGCTTTCTCAGCGATACGATGGTTTCACCATGCAGCTGTCCCAGTGCCCACTGTCCGATGGGACCCCAGAACACTATGCACAGAAATTACTCCCTTCTGCCCCCCCCCGTATGGACTCACACCAAACCGTCTCCATTTCCTGGTTGCTCGCTCAACTATAGCCCCACTGCATTGTCATTTCAAACACAAAGAGATTCCTTTTCCAGCTTGAAGTCCAACAGAGTCCCACAGCAGAGCTTTTCTTTGCTCTGGGCACCCCCGTGTCCTCCGCCGCTGCTGCAGCTCTGCACAGCCCTTCCCCTGCTCTCTCTCCCAGCCGTTCCCATCACTTCCATCTCCCGCTTTGCTTTTTATTTCCAGTCCTGGCTTCCTCCCTTCTTCTGAGGTTTCCATGCATGGACAAAGGTCTGGGGTGCCTCCTCTTGTTGACCTTCCCTCCACATCTCTCCCACTTGCTGCACTTCCACCCCTCCAGCCCCACCAGCTCTTGCTCCATCCACCCTCAGTCCCTCAGAGCTTTCCCACCTCGCTCCCCGTGCTATGACCAAAAATGCTAAAGCGTAAATCACACCTTGTGCACTTCTGCCTCTGCCCCATAGTTAATTTTAACTGAGAAGAAGAGTCTTGGCTGGCAAAGAAGACAAAAAGCAAAGCAAGAAAACCCCTTGTGAAGAGGAGGCAAAGCTATGGGGAGGCGTTCAGTTTGCAGTTGGAAAGCTGCGGACTGGCGTCAAAAGCAAGCAAGAAATAAAGCAAGATGGGTAAAACTGAGGCAGGCTCTCCATTTTCTTCCATCTGAAATACTGAACAGTGTACTTTGACCCGGCTTCCTCTGGTTTAGTTACTGGAAGTCTCACCTGAGCTGTAGGACCACAGCCTTGGTCTGGCCAAAACACTGAAAGACTGTGCTGTGTGTAGCACACAGAAGAGAAGCCCCTGCCTTCACGGATGTGTCAGAGTACCGGACAGGGGCTCTGGGAATTGGTTGTCTTTGTGAATTTTGAACAGCACAAGATGATAAAATCTTGACCCGGGGAATGGGAGGTTTGTGTCAGACAGGAGCCTCCTTCCCCCTAGGAGCAGTTTGAAAGGTAATCACTCCGAGGAGGTTGGAAGGTCCATCTAGGAAGGTTTTTGGACAACTGTTTGCAGTTTGAAAGAGAGTCCCAACGTGACAAAGGGATACAGGTTATTTGCCTTGTTCAGTATGGCAGTGTAGTGATTTTACCCCAGCCCCCCAGACAGCAGAACTGGATCCATTCCCCTCTGAGCACTTGGCAGACACAGAAATGGAGAAGGGCAACTTCGTAAAGATCAATGTAGGAAAGCCACAAGCATGACGAGGCAGAAAAAAAAAACCCTAAACCCTTAGAATTTCTACCCTTGATGAGTTTAGAGGAGGATCGCATTTCAGATCTCCAAAAAGGTCCTGCAAGTGGGTTTTTTTCGCCCGGGTGCTTCACTTATCCCTGGTACTCCAAAATATTTCAGCCTGGGAGGGCTGGAAAAGGCTCTGGGTTCTTGGGCTCTCAGAGACTATCTCCTCTTGCCACATGGACATGTAGCACAAGGCACTGAGTTGATAACTCTAAAATGGTATTTCAAAGCTTTGTGCCAAATTGGGCACCGAAAAGCCTCCTCACTCACCAGCCCCACACTCGCCGTTGTCCTCCTGCTGAATAAAGCGGTCAAACTCAAGTTCCAGGCATTCCTGATGAGCAGTTAGAGGACACAGGAACCTCCACAGCTTGTGACGGCTCGCTGGAAGCGGTGCCGGGTACAACAGCTGCTCCACTGGAGCACTGAAACAGCAAAGCTCCCCAGTGCAACACGACAGCTTCAGCGAGCGAGTCCCCGACTGTGCAAACTGCTTTCAGAATCAATTACCCATCTCAGCCTCTTCTGGGCAAGAGAGCAACATCCCACTTCTTTGTTTTTTTCCTGCAACCCTACAAAAAGACAACAGAGCAACATTAGGATGCCATTTTAGTAGTAAAATACTACGGAAGCTCTTGGCTCCGGGCGGAGAGCGAACATGCACTTCTGCAGAGAGGGAAGCTGGGAGCAGGGTGCTCAGCAACTACCAAAGAACTGACCAAAAATAAAGGCTGAGGAGCTGCACAAGACCAGAAAGACACAGGCTGTGACCTAGGAGAGGGCAACAAGTGTCACAGCCAAGAACAGAGAGGCAACGTGGAGACAGGATGCCTGCAGAAGACACAGATGCCGTGAGGAGGAGAAAGAATATTTTTAAGAAACGCCAGGAAAAGCATGGCCAAGTACTGCTGTGAAGCTCTGGTCAGGAGCACAGACTAAGAGAATCTATGAGGCAGAGTGCAGGACTGCAGCTCCCCAGACCTATTTTTAGATCATAGAATCATACAGTGGTTTGGGTCAGAAGGGACCTTAAAAGCCCATCCAGTTCCACCCCCTGCTACAGGCAGGGACACCTCCCACTGGATCAGGGCCTCCAAGCCCCATCCAACCTGGCCTGGAACCCCTCCAGGGATGGGGCAGCCACCACTGCTCTGGGCAGCCTGGGCCAGGGCCTCCCCACCTGCACAGCAAAACATTTCTTCCTAAGGCCTCGCTTCAATCTCTCCTCTTTCAGTTTAAAACAGTTCCCCCTCATCCCATCCCTTCACTCCCTGATCAGCCCTTCCTCAGCTTTCCTGGAGCCCCTTTCAGCACTGGAAGCTGCTCTAAGGTCTCCTCGGGGCCTTCTCTTCTCCAGGCTGAACAACCCCAACTGTCTCCGCCTGTCCTCACAGGGCAGGAGCTCCAGCCCAAACCAAAATGAGATTATTATAGATTAATTTGCTAGAACCAAAATAAGATTAATTAGAATACCAACAGGCCTCCCCTGCCTATGGAGGACCCAGCTCCTCCACACCAACCCTGCAGACAGCCACGTTCCCCCAGTGCACCCACCCGCCTGCCCGTGTGCAAAACCCAAGGACATAAAATGCTTAAAACTGGAGATTTGACAAAAAAAAAGCTTTTTATGGAGCAGTGTTGTCTTCTCCCAGACCAGCAGCTCTGTGACAGCTAAAGCATCCCTGTCCCCTCTGCATCACCTCTGCCCCCAGAGCACCATCGGAGGTGCAGGTGAAGAGCTGGTGTGGAGGAACTGCAACCCTTGGGCTGCAGACAGGAGGCTCCATCCCTGAGCAGCCTGGGATGCCTTTTGTCTGGACCCAGAAACAGTTTGGGCTTAGGCAAAATTCTCTATTTTCCAGATTGTCAAGGGAAATACAACCGGCGGCATGGATCATGCACAGCTACTCGCAGCAATCGCACAGAGGAAGGGAAGAGGTGCTGCTTCCCCCCCAGCCCCATCCTCTCCCAGCGGGGTACAGGCACAGTGAGGGCTGCAGCACGCGCCAAGCCCCAGCGCAGGCATCCTCAGCTCTCACTCCTTCCCCTCAGTGCAAGGGAGAGATTTGAAGGCTTCTTTAATTATTAACCATTTCGCTTTGTTTTCCCCTCTCCACTTGAGAGCACCAGCTCTTTGGGAGCTGGAGAGCAGCTTTACGGAGCGCCAGCCCTGGTGGGATGGGCCACAGGACCAGCACCAGCCGTACCCACCCACAGCTCCATATTCCCTTACAGGCTGCTCCCATTACCATTAATGGGAACGACGTGTGCAGATGAACAAGAGAAGAGAGTCTAATGTCTTTATATTCTACCACCAATTAAGTACTCGGGGTCACGTCCTCAGATGATGTAAAGTAGATGAGATCCACTGAACTTAATGGATCTCTGCTGATTTACACCAAATGAAGAGCTGGCCCTCTCTCACTTGTATTAAAACAACCAAACCATTCCAGCACTCTTCGTGTTTAACAGCTTCATACTCCAGCCAGGATCTGTTATCGCTCCAGTCCATAAACCACAGCTTTATTAACTAATAATTAGTTTTGCAAGTTAAGTTTCAGGGTCATGTTTTAAGAACTGCTGCCCTAAGGGCAGAAGGGGAATCCTGAAGAGACTTGAAGTGGTGGGAGCAAAGCAGCGGAGAGGTGTTGCCGGGCAGTTCAAAGGGTTTGGCCCTTCCAGTACTGAAAGGGGCTCCAGGAAAGCTGGGAAGGGGCTCTGGATCAGGGAGTGCAGGGGTGGGATGAAGGGGAGCGGTTCTAAACTGAAAGAGGAGGGATCGAGATGAGATCTTAGGAAGAAATGTTTCCCTGTGAGGGTGGGCAAGCCCGGGTTCCCCAGGGGAGCTGTGTCTGCCCCATCCCTGGAGGGGTTCCAGGCCAGGTTGGATGGGGCTTGGAGCCCCTGATCCAGTGGGAGGTGTCCCTGCCCATGGCAGGGGATGGAACTGGGTGGGCTTTAAGTTCCTTTCCAACCCAAACCATTCCATGATTCTAAGATGCAGAGGGTCTTTTTGCAAATAAGTTCATCCCTACTGCCTTGTGAAAGTACCTGGCAGGGAAGCATCCCGAAATTCAAGCCGAAGCATTTCTCTTGCAAACATAGAGTTGATTTGAACTGCGTGACCAGCCTCCTGGACTTTAGCAAGAGTCCTGGGCTGTGCGAAGGTAACCTGGGTGGGACTGTCCACGGCGAAGGGCACAGTCTGAACGCTGAGGGATCATTCAGTTGTAGAGCAGCACCTGAATGCACAGAGCGGTCCTGGCATGGGGCAAGCAGGGTGATTTGGGAGGACATACTAACGGCTTCCCTAACTTTTTTCCGGTTGCACCTAACTGATCATCAGGCAGACCGTGGTATGAAGATACTGGACCACATCCTCCCCTTGAGCGCTGTTGCCTCTGAATGCTCAGGCGTCCTAAACAATGGGGCTAAGCTCGAGAAGAACACTAAGTTAAGTTATAAATAAAATATGATTTTTCCAATCATAGATAATTTACTCACATTAAAAAACAACTTTCCCAAACCGGTACACAGTAGCTCCTTCAGGCACGTGCCTTGCTCCTTTTATTCCTTCTCTAACCGGGTTGAAAAAAAAGAACATTTAGTGCATTTCTGCCACCAGAAGGAATAAAAGCAGCGTGCTGTACAGAACTGGGGAGGAGGGGAGAATCGCAGCAGCCTACGAACACAAATGTTCTCAACGAGGAATGTAATATGGACAGCTCTTACAGAGACAGTTCTTGTGCAATAACTTAAACAGTACAGATTACTACTTGGGGAAATAAAAGACAACATAACTTTGAAACTTGAAAAGCTCTTTCTTCGTTGTAATCAATTGCAATAATCCATGTCAGTGATTTAGATGAAGATCAACTTTACCTTTCTTTGCTGATGACACAAAACTAAGAGCAATAAAAAACTTAAGTGCATTTGCGCACAACTAATGGATTGAATGTGGCATGTGCCAGTGGAAGTCAGTGCGTATAATGCAGCATACGCTGGATGCCAAATTAATGGGATCATTTGGGCATTCTGGAACACTTGTGGCATTGAGCTCAAGTCATTTTAGGAGCCTGGCAAGGGCTGATGACCTTCCATTTTCAAAAGCCTGAAGAAGCCCAGCAGTACTGTAGGCAAAATATGACAATGAATTCTATCCCCTCCACTCAGCTGCTATTTAGTCCGAAGCTGAAAGACAATAAAACTAAGACAATGAGACCATGCCTGGTGCTTCTAATAAAAAGTCTATAAGAACACAGATTCGCCTGAACAGGGAGCTGGAGGCTGAGGTGCACAGACCAGATGCTGCCAGTCGGGCGTTTGCAGCCTGACCTTCCTGCTAAGCTTGAGCACTTTCACTGAGCCACACAGCTCGCACCGATTTGCCATGGTGCCCACTTCCTACCTGGATTAGTTTCCCAAAGGAAACAGCATGGAGGGAAATGCATCTCACTGCCAACATATAACATGCAGAATTACCTGTTGAGGTGCAGGGATTTCTTCAAGCAGCTCAGATGAGCGACAGAGCTGGAGACACAGCAGATTTCATAGAATCATGGAACGGTTTGAGTTGGAAGGGGCCTCAAAGCCCATCCAGTTCCCAAACTCTGTCCTGGGCAGGGACATCTCCCACTGGATCAGGTTGCTCAGAGCCCCATTCAACCTGGCCTTGAACACCTCCAGGGGTGGGGTGATTCTCTGCCACATTCCCATTCCCTCCTGTGTACTACATCGCACTGCTCCCAGACTCCGGCAAACGGGCCCAGACTAGGACAAGGCACAGGCAGCAGCGCAGGTTGGGTTTCGCTGGGTGGTAGGGGGACAGAGCAGCTGGGTCTAATCCCCATGGTCCTGCCACAGGGCCGAGCAGCAATGAAGGACCCAGCAAAGACCACAGGCTGGTAAAAACGAGGGTCCTGCTCCCACTCTCACACGGGAGAGCGCCTGTTGCAGCTCACTGTGGAGCACCAGGCAGTGGGACTCCCAGGAGGCAAATACTTGCAGGCTGAGGTTGGAAAGGTCACTAAAGATCAACATATTGATGTCTGTATAGATAGTACAGATGTTACAGGGAGATCTGTAGTAGGAGTCCGCTATCCAGATGCAACTGTCACTTAGGTAGTGGAGTCTTCGTCCCTGGAGGGGTTCAATAGGTGTGTAGACATGGCATTTTGGGACATGGGTTAGTAGACACAGTGGTGTTGGGCTGACGGATGGACGGGATGAGCTTAGAGGAATTTTCCAACCTTAATGATTCTATGATTTATTATTATTATTATTATTATTATTATTATTATTATTATTATTATTATTATTTCTTAATTTTGTAAGTATTTTGAAGCACAGCCTGAGGTCTGGGTTTGTGAGGGTGTTTAGATCCTGCTCCAGTCAGCATCCCAGCCTAGTTCAAGCCACTGAGCACAGTGTGTGGACATCCAACATCACAGCAGTTCATCAGGCTCAGACCAACCAGCTCAGAGCACAGCAAAACATCACTCCTGGATGGAGTGGAACATGTCCCTGCCCATGGCACAGAGGTTGGAACAAGATGACCTTTAAGGTCCCTTCCAATCCAAACTATTCTATAATTCTATGCTTCTAAGTGCTAAAACATTCACCTGTGCCACCTAAAGAGCATCAGACCCATCTCTGAGGTCTCTGCTCTGTACTCCCCAGCATTTCCAGATCTGGGCACATCCTACAAAGGACGCATGGACATTTCTGAATGCATGATGCAGAGATGCTTTTAGGCAGATAGCTCCTTCTTTCCACTGTGACTTGGAATGAGTCTTATCTCTTATCCTTAAATAAAATTCACAGGAGTAAAATGTCTAAATACCATTGTAGTTCCAACCTTAGCAGCAGATTTTTAAGATGGCTAAAATGCCTAGAAATGCAGAGAGAGCCCTCTGAAAAAGGAGGAAAAGCACTTAGGTGCTAAACCACTACCAAAAGTGCTATAGCCCTGCCCATCAAAGCCAACCAGGTGCTCCAGGAGGCAAGCGCAGATCCTAAAAAAAGTGGACACCAAGCAGAAATATTTATTCTGCTACCACAAGTCACATAAATGCTCACTTGAGCAAGTGACAGCCCTTAAATTACTCCTCATTGGCAGTGGTGATGATTGCAGCCCAGAAATAATGTTTCATGAAAAAAAATCATAGGTGTAAGGGAGGTGTAAATCTCAGCATTATTTACATTAGCCATAAATGAGCTAAATTATGAGCTAGCTGAGCAAAACACTTCTGTGAACCAAAGCTTTGAATACTGTGTAGTTTGCATGTTTAACAGGACCAGGCTTTCATCACGGAGTGGAGGAGAGCTAATAACCCATTGATTTTAAGGCCCATTTAGGAAAAGAATTGCCTATACGGATCTGATCACCGAGCATTACTTTGTAATGTCTAATACCCTGGGCACAAAATAATGCTGAGAGATGCAAATTATAGAGCCATTTTTATCCTGAGAGGGCGCGTGCCTGTGCATGCGAGGTGGTGTAGGGGCTGCTTTGGGTCTGGGCTTAAAGTGAAGTCCAGAGGGACTCGGAGAAAGCGGCCAGTGTTCCTCCATGTAGCCCTGAGCTGTGCCCGGTGCATCCACCCCTATCCTAGGTGGGAAATCACTCGCACACGTGATTACGTGAAGTTCAGAAAGCAACCTGCCCAAAGTCAAGTCAAGTCTCACTGATAACTCAGTAACCCTTAACTCCCATTGCCTTTTCCCATCCTTGTTCAGCAAACACAAGCTTTCCTGGGCTTAAAACCTCCAGAAGGAGAGAATGTGAGTATGGAGCATGGGCTTTCCAGACCGCACATGCACGGAGATGACATTTCACTTGCGGATTTAAGACTGCCTCGGAAAGATCAACCAAATTATCAACTTCACAGGAGCACCGGGCACCAGCATATTAAAACTCAGCTTGATGGGATGTGCAGCATCTTCAGCACTCTCAAACCATGTCTTTATCACGAGGCTTACAGTGCCTACGCTCCAGCGACTCCCGCTGCATTACCCTTGCTGCAATACAGCTGCAGGGGCTGCTGCTGCCCTCACGCTGCTGCTCTTTATCCTCTGCTAAGCAGAGTGTTTTAAGAAGCTGCCCATGGAGGTAAAGCACCGTTTAGCAATAAGTGAGAGGGTGAGGGGCAAACCGCTCCCCCTGCGACTAGCCAGACACCCGCTCTGCGAGAAGGTTGTATCAGAAATTGGGAAGCTGCTGCCTGTACACAACAGCCCTATTCCAGCGGTCCACCACACAGCCAAAGTGCAGTACCGGATCAGGACAACAGCCAGCCCACCCCCAAAAGGTTCCCTCTCCTTCATGGGGCACCTGCATCCCCCTGGATTGTGGTCCTTCATGGACAGGCTCGAGCTGGTAAGGTCCGAAGTCCACACAAGCCCCCGTGGGTGGCTTTTTCTGTTGATGGATACACAGCAGGGACCATCGGACAGCCCTGTTGCACCTGAATCAGGCTGGTGGGGAACACTGCTGCCATCCACAGAGAGGAAAATACCATGGATTTGTTCCCATTGGTGTTTCCCTAACGCTCCTGTAGACACAATTGTAGGTTTACTGGATAAAGAAATTGGAAGTAACCCCCACTTTGGTCCCCTCCAGGTCGGCCACTCACATCAGTACCCCCGTACCGCCCATGCACTGTTGTCTTACGTGACGTGGATGCGCGAGGCAGCCCATCTCTCTCGTACTCAGCACATGTCAAAACCCAGAGACCAGCTCCTTCCAAACAAAGACACCCACCGTAGCCCCACCAAGCCCACGCGCACAGCTCCCTGTGCTGAAGCCCCACTATCTTTGGGGGCTGAAATGGAAGCTACTGGTTTCTGAAGTCCATTGGAAAGCTGGCTCATTCCAGGGCTTGATCCTGCTGCCTCCAGCGCGCCCCATGGGCGGCGGTGGCAAGGAGAGCCTGGGCTGTCATCGCTGAGTTCAGACCCACTTGCGCTGCTTTTAATAACGGCACTGGAAATGCTCTGTGGCTTTGCGCTACGTCCTCGCCTGCCACAAAGCCGATTACTGCAATACGCAGCATCATTACGCTCTCTGCAAATACACAGCTGCCGGCTCACAGCAGTTAGGGAAAAACTGCAGGGAAATCAGGAATACAGGAGTTTATGGTCATGGGGGGGCTCAAACAGTTAAAGAGCAAGGCTGTCTTGAAAACAACGTAGCTTATAGATGTTAGGGGGTACAGATAAAACATAAAACACAGGCTTGAATAGAGGTACCCTTTTATTCCAGCCCCGGCTCCCGCATTTCAGCCAAAGCAGGAATTTCTCCTGGCTGTTCTGCATGCAATGCTTGGGATTTCTGCTAGTGGTTTGTACGTGATGCTAACACGGGGAGCACGGGCAAGCCTCATCCCATGCCACTATGTCCCCGGAGCCCCGGCTGTGCCCTCTGAGCCCCCGGCAGCCCCGCACCGAAACGAATGAGACCAGCGGGGAAGGATTGGGCTGCAGGGCTGTGCGTGGGGACAGTGGCAGTGCCACGCACCGCGGCCTCTGCCCACCGCCTGCAGACAGGGATAGATTCCTCCTTGGGGTTGGTTTGGTTTTTTTTCCTTCCCCACCAGTCGCCTCCCCTCGATCGGCGTTTTCTGCGTTTTAAACGGTACCAGCCGACAGCTGCGTGGTCCCAGCACCATCACCCGGGGCGGGGGGGCAGGATTTGGCCCTGCCTTTTGCCTGCCACAGCCTTCCCCGACAAACCAAACCCCGGCTGCAGCCTCACCCTGTGCCCCGGTACAGCCAGACGAGGACCAGCGAGGGAAATACTCCCTGTATCCCTCGCCCTGCGTGGCTGCTCGCCCCCAAAATGCTCTTTGCCGTATCCAGGCTGGAAAAAGAGCGATCCCTAGACCGGGGGAGCCGTTAAACTCCGAGGGCGACCGGGGATGCTCAGCGCTCCCCGCGGGATGCGGCTTCCAGGGGGAGCGGCTCCTCGCCGGGGGGAAAACCAGCCTGGACAGTCGCTGGTTGCTAAAAAATGTCAATTTTTTTGTAGCTTCCCCACCACGAAACCTTCGTCGCTGGAGAACAGGACACCCGGAGCCGCAGAGCTGCGGGAGTTTGTTCTTAAAATTACGTGTCCACGGTCGTTAAACGGGATCGCGGGGAACCGGGGGAACGGCCGCAGCCCATCCTGCCGAGGCAGGGAAAACGAAATCCGTTCGATGCCTGCCGGGAGGCGCTCGGTACCGCGGCTCCAGGCTGGAAAAACTACCGGGATGCGGCAGGGTTCGCACCTCCCGTTATCCCCACGCCGGGGATGCTCCCGGCCGCTTCTCCCGTTATTCCCACGCCGGGGATGCTCCCGGCCGCTTCTCCCATCATCCCGACGCCGGGGATGCTCCCGGCCGCTTCTCCCGTTATCCCGACGCCGGGGATGCTCCCGGCCGCTTCTCCCGTTATCCCCACGCCGGCCGCTTCTCCCGTTATCCCGACGCCGGGGATGCTCCCGGCCGCTTCTCCCGTTATCCCGACGCCGGGGATGCTCCCGGCCGCTTCTCCCGTTATCCCGACGCCGGGGATGCTCCCGGCCGCTTCTCCCGTTATCCCGACGCCGGGGATGCTCCCGGCCGCTTCTCCCGTTATCCCCACGCCGGGGATGCTCCCGGCCGCTTCTCCCGTTATCCCCACGCCGGGGATGCTCCCGGCCGCTTCTCCCGTTATCCCCACGCCGGGGATGCTCCCGGCCGCTTCTCCCGGCCCCGGAGCCCAGCATCCCGCCAGCCCTGCTCCGAGCCCGCCCCTCCCCGGCCCCGGGCGGCTCCTCACCTCGGTCCCCGGTGAAGGATCGCGGCTCCTCCCGGCCCCGGGCTCGGCTCGGGCGGTCCCCGGTGCGGCGGCGGGCAGGGAGCGGAGAGGCGTTTTTTTTTAAAGAAAAAACCGTTTATTTACACGTCTCGGCAAGTACAAAGTATTATACATGGTCCGTGTCAACCCCAAATCTTCTTTATTATGAAACATAAGGCGCTTTCTCTAGAGTCGGTGGCGAAAAGGAGAGGGTGCGGGGGCCGTTCCGGTGCGCTAAAGCTCAGCGGCTGAGAAGGTGAGGACCGAACCGCGTGTGCGTTGCCTGAAAGGAGCCCTTATTACTACGGTGAATAAATTACAGCTGACATTAACTTCACCTGGGACAGATGGAAGCTACCGCTTTTCAGCTTAATAGGGTTTCCTAAGCTAATGAGTCATCACCGGCTCCACTCAGTCCCCTCCGCTAAGTGATAGGTAGGTTCTTTTTTTTTTTTTCTCTTTAGACTATCCAGAACAGGAAAAAAAAAAATAAAATAATAGCCTTTTGTTCCAAAGCCAACACAAAATACCTATGTTCAGATTTCGATATAAATAATCGAGGCTTTATATAATTCCATATTAATAGTGCCCAAAATCTCGATGCATAAATAAATTAAATTATTAACACTTCTTACAAAAAAGTGACATATTTCCCTTCTCCTAGTGGAACATCGACACGAATATACAGGCGGGGCCCCGCGACGACTCCTCTCTCTCTCCCGCCGGCCTCCGGGAAGCACCGCGGCCTCGGGCGACCGGGAACCGGCCCCGGGCGAGCGAGAGCCGGCTTCGGGCGAGCGAGAGCCGGCACTGGGCGAGCGAGAACCGGCACTGGGCGAGCGAAAGCCGGCTTCGGGCGAGCGAGAACCGGCCCCGGGCGAGCGAGAACCGGCCCCGCGCCCGCCCCGTCGAGGGGCGCCCCGGGCGAGTCCGCTGCGAGGGGCTGCCGGGCTCAGACGAGGGAGGTGACGGGCGGGATCTTGGCGCTCTCCTCCTCCCAGGGCTGCAGGTTCTGCAGCGCGAACAGCGATGAGTTGTGCAGGCACAGCGGGTCGGGCTGGATCGACTCGTTCAGCGACTTCTGGAAGGCGTCGTGCTGCAGCTGCAGCATCAGCCGGCTCGCCTGCTGCCGCTCGGCCTCCCGCTCCTCCGCCGTCTGTCGCCTGCCGGGGGACACGCTCACACCGCGCCCCGGGGGGCTCCCACCCTTCCCGGCGCTCCCCCGCTGCCCAATATTCCCCCGCTGCCCAATATTCCCCCATTTGTTTCCGAATATTCCCGCGCTTCCGAATATCCCCCGTTTGCTTCCGAATATTCCCCCGTTTCCGAATATTCTCCCGTATCCAAATATTCCCCCGCATCCAAATATTCCCCCGCATCCGAATATTCCCCCGTATCCGAATATTCCCCTGTTTGTTTCCAAATATTCCCCCATTTCCGAATATTTCCCCCTTTTCCCAATATTCCTCTGTTGTTTTTTTTTTTAAATTTAGAATAGTTCCCTGCTTTTCTGAGCCGTCCCTCGTTTTTAGGAATCACCCCTCGTTTTTGGGAATAATCCTTCCTTTCCAGGAATAATCCCTCGTTTTTCGAATGACCCCTGATTTTTTACGAATAACCCCCTCTTTTTTTTCATGAACAGTGTCTCGTTTTTACGAATAACCCCTCGTTTTTACCACTAATCCCTCGTTTTTATGAGTAGTCCCTCATTCCTATGAAAAAGCCTTCGGTTTTATGAAAAAGCCCTCGTTTTTATGAACAACCCCATCCTTTTTTATCATTAGTCTGTTTGGGTTGGTTTTTTTTTTACGAATGATCCTTCGTTTTTATGAGTACTCCCACGTTTTTATGAATAATCCATCGGTTTTACGAATACCCCCTCGTTTTCACGAATAATCCCGTCTTTTTTTTTTTTTTTATGACTAGTCCCTCCATTTCCTGAATAATCCCTTCTATTTACGCCTTTTTAACCTCTCCTTTTTACGAGTAACCCCTCATTTTTATACTCACTCCTTTCTACAACTAATTCCTCGTTCTCCTGAATAACTCCTCATATTTCCACTAACCATTTTCTCAAACCATCCCTCGTTCTTACGACCCCCCCCCCCTCGTTTTTATGAACTATCCCTTGTTTTTAGGAACCATTCCCTCATTTTTACGAACCATCCCTTGTTTTTATGAACTATCCCTTGTTTTTACCAACCATCCCTCGTTTTTACGAAACCTCCCTCATTTTTACGAACTATTCCTCGTTTTTTACGAACTATCCCTCGTTATTTTCGAACTATCCATCTATCCCTCTCTTTTTTCGAACCATTCCTCGTTATTTTCGAACCATCCATCCATCCCTCTCTTTTTTCGAATAATCCCTCGCTTTTTTCGAATAATCCCTCGCTTTTTTTTCCCAACCATCCCCCGTTTTTCCTAACGGGACCATTAAAAAGGAAAAGAGAGGCACAAAGAGCCGCGATACGGCTCCGACAGCCGCGGAACGGCCCTCCGGGCCGGAGCCGGCTCTGCCCGGGGCGGCGGGACGGGGCGGCCCCGAGGGCGCGGGACTCACCGCCACTTGGTGCGCCGGTTCTGGAACCAGGTTTTCACCTGGGCATCCGTCATCTTGAGGGACTTGGCGAGGGCAGCGCGTTCGGCCGACGCCAGGTACTTCTGCCGGTGGAAGCGCTTCTCCAGCTCGCAGATCTGCACCCGGGAGAAGGAGGTGCGCGGCTTCTTGCGCTTCGGCGGGGTCCGGTTCTGGTAGGGATGCCCGATCCGACGGGTCACCGTAAAGGGCGTCAGCGCCGCCGCCGCTGCCCGGGGGAAGCACAGGGGTCACCGCACGGGGACGAAGGGACCGGCTCTCCCCCTCCCCTCCTCCCGCAGGGCGGTTTTTCGGGTGGCTGCGAGCGCGGGGAGGGGAAACATCCATCGAGCCGCCTCCGCCGTTATTATTCCCGTTATCCCTACAATTATTTCGTTTCCTATCAATCGTCCGCCTGTGCGTTCGTTGCCGCGAGGCGGTGGGGGGGGGGGGATGTCTGTCCCGCCCCGCCTTACCTGTGAACCTGTCCTTGACGAAGCGCCTGCTGCTCTCCATCCAGGGGAAGCTGAGGCTGCCCAGGCCGGGCACGGCGGGCACGGCGGGGATGGGCGGCGGCACGGCCCCGGGGACGGGCCGGTGCGCCGGCACCCGGATCACGCCGGCGGGGGCCAGGCTGAGGTTCACACTGTAAGATCCCGAATCCTCGAAGGGGGCGGCGATGGCCGGGAAAGGGGCCGGCAGGGCCGGGTAGGGAGCGCGGCCGCCGGGGCCGCCCAGGAAGGTGGCGCCGTCGGGGCCCCGCGGGGGAGGCGGAGGGGCAGCGCCGTCCTGCTCGGGGCCGCTGAGGATCTGGTCGATGCCGAAGCTGATGGGTTCGTGCTGGTGCTGCTGGCCCTGCGCTCCCGCCGGCGGATCCATCCTCCTCCTCCTCCCCTCTCCGCCCGCCGCGCTCTGAGAGGCGCCGCCGCTCCGCCGGCCCGGCCGGCCCCGCCGCACCGACACAAACTTTGCCGCGCGCGCGCCCCGACGGCCGCCCCGGCACCGCCCGCGCCCCCCCGCGCAGCCATTGGCCGCCGCACGCCCGGCCCCCGCGCTCCCATTGGCCGAGGGGGGGGCGGGACATCGGCGGGGAGGTGGCTCCGACAGCCCCGAGCCGCCCCGGCACTGCCCGCCCCGTCTACGCCATCCACGGGCACTGCCCGCCCCGTCCAGCCCCCCTCGGACACTGCTCGCTCCGTCCATCCCCACTCATAGTCCACGGCCCGTCCATTGTTCGTCCGTTGCCCGCTCCATCCATTCCCATCCCCTCCCCACTCCCTCCCCGTCCATTGCCCGCTCCTACCCCGCTCCCTCCCTGTCTATCGCCCGTTCCCATCCCGCGCTCTCCCCATCCATTGCCCGCCCAGTCCATCCCCTCGCACTCCCTCTGAGTCCATCCCCACTCTCATCCTGCTCTCTCCCCGTCCATCCCCACTCCCTCCCCGTCCATTCTCCTCTCCATTTCCGCTCCCCCCACCCCGGACCCTCGCCGCCCGTTGCCCGTTCCCATCCCGCGCTCTCCCCATCCATTGCCCGCCCCGTCCATCCCCTCCACTCCCTCTGAGTCCATCCCCATTCTCATCCTGCTCTCTCCCCGTCCATTGCCCGCTCCGTCCATCCCTCCCGTCCCTCCCCGCGGGTCCCGGTCCCGGGTGGGTCCCGGCCGTGCCCGGTGTCGCCCCCGCGGGGCAGATTCCGTTCGTGCTTCATTTGCGCCGCCGAGCTCGCTCGCAGACGCTTCCCTGACATCCAAAATTGGACCAAAGGCGTTAAAAATTAAATAACGCTCCGGCTGCATTTACTTAGTTCCAGTCTTATAAAGGGAAATGAAAACAGGGAATAGAATTTCCCTCTTAATAGGATGTAATGGCATTTGATCAGCACCTGGCGGGGCGATCCCGGGATGCCGGAGCGGGGACGGGAGGGACTTGATTCGTTTTTACACCTTTTAGGATTCAATTACCGGCAGCGAACGGTCCCGCCCCCCCGAGGGAGCCTTTCCTTCCCCCCGAGGGAGCCTTTCCTGTCCCCCGGGGGAGCCTTTCCTGCCCCCCGGATCCGCGGGCACCGGCCCCGACGGTGGCTGCGGAGGCTCCGCTCCGGGTGTCCCGGCCCCGACGGAGCCGCACCGCTGCCGGAGTCCCTTCGCCCCGAGCGGGGACACCCGCTTAGGAAGCCACGGGGGGGGGGCGCAGCGGCCGCTCCCCCTCTCCGACGGGTGTTTAATTGCCGTGTTAATGACCCACGGGCGCTGCGGAGCCGGAGGTCCCCGGGCGTGATGGGAGCGCGTCCCCTCCCGTCGGGGGGAGCATCCCTGGCCCGTGGCTCGGAGCGCCCCGCTCCCCGCGGACATTAACGCCGCAATTCAACACCCCCTCCCCTTCAGTGTCACCGTTCCCCCCCTCGGGGCATCCTAATGGGATTGTTCCCTCTGCCCGCGGAGCGAATCGGAGCGAATCCATCCCGGGAAACCCGCGCGGGGAGGGACCCGGGGAGCTGGATGAGGGGGAAAAGGAGGAGGGGGGAAAAAGGGAAGGGAGGGGGGAAAAAGAAAAAAAAAAGACAAAAAAAAAAAACCCGATGGAGGGTAAATAAATAAATAAAGTGACACCCAGTCCTGAATCAGGGCAGGCTTTGTTAGAGAAAATTGCGGCTCGATCTGCATAATGGGGACTCGGGCTGCCCAAGGCGATCTTTTTATTGCGTGTGTGTCTGCTGTTATCAATTTTGTGAACGATTTCACAGGGAGCCTGGCAGACTTGAGCTGGAATAATATGCAAAGATGAGCTTTGAATAATGAATGATGTGCTTTTAAACCAATTCCAAAGTGTCTGTGATAGTACAATATGAAAAGGGGTGGTAAGTAATAGTATATTTAAAAGGCGCTAGTATGTTTTTATTACTATATTTAAAAAGATATCTATATTATTTTTGTGAAATGGATAATATATCACGGAGTCTTTGATAATCAGCTAAACAATACATTTTTCTTTGGGAAAACTCTCCTGGTTTTACACAGTTAAATATAGAGTATCAGCGCATGGCTCCGTAATGCTCGGCTACCTTATTAAATATTAACTCTATTTTAATATTAGCTTTTAAATTTAATATGTTGACGTTCTGCAGTTTTACTTTAATTATGTTTTATAATTAATAACCCGGGACGTATGGTATCCTTAAATGCAGCTCTCCCGCAGCCGCCTCGGCTCCTGAGCCCCTCCAAGCCCCTCGGCCCCGTTCCCCAAATCTGCCTCCACTTTGCCAGGTGCTGCGTTTCATGTCTCCGTGCTGGACCCCACTCCTGGGATCCCCTTGGAGCAAAGTGCTGGACCCCACTCCTGGGATCCCCTTGGAGCAAGCAGAGCCGCAGTCGGGAGGGACTGAGGTCCCCATGTCCCCTGCAACAGCGCTGCCAGCGCTGCTGGGATGACCGTGGTGCAGGGATGAACGTGTCCCCCCAAATCAGGCTGCTGGGGAGCCAGACACAGCTCAGGGCACCCCCAGCACCCCGCAGGCAGCTCCTGGTCATGGGGGTGCAGCTGAGGGCAAAGAGTTTGCACCCATTTGGGCTCCAGCCCCCAGGCACAGAATCACAGAATCACCAGGTTGGAAAAGACCTCTTGGATCATTGAGTCGAACCATTCCTATCAAACACTAAACCGTGTCCCTGAGCACCTCATCCACCTGTCTTTTAAATACCTCCAGGGAAGATGACTCCACCCCTCCCTGGGCAGCCTCTGCCAGGGCCCAATGACTCCTTCTGTGAAGAATTTTTTCCTGATATCCAGTCTGACCCTCCCCTGGCACAGCTTGAGGCCATTCCCCCTTGTCCTGTCCCCTGTCACTAGGGAGAAGAGCCCAGCTCCCTCCTCTCCACAACCTCCTTTCAGGTAGTTGTAGAGAGCAATAAGGTCTCCCCTCAGCCTCCTCTTCTCCAGGCTAAACAACCCCAGCTCTCTCAGCCCCTCCTTGTAAGACTTGTTCTCCAGCCCCTCACCAGCTTCGCTGCTCTTCTCTGGACACACTCCAGAGCCTCAACATCCTTCTTGTGGTGAGGGGTCCAGAACTGAACACAGTACTCAAGGTGTGGTCTCACCAGTGCCGAGTACAGAGGGAGAATCACCTCCCTGGCCCTGCTGGTCACACTGTTTCTAACACAAGCCAAGATGCCATTGGCCTTCTTGGCCCCCTGGGCACACTACTGGCTCATGTTCAGTCACTGTCAACCAACACCCCCAGGTCCCTCTCCTCCGTGCAGCTCTCCAGCCACTCTTCCCCCAGTCTGTAGTGCTGCATAGGGTTGTTGTGCCCCAAGAGCAGGACCCGGCATTTGGCCTTGTTAAACCTCATGCCCTGCACGGCACAGCATGGCATGGCCTTGGCATCGCATAGCATGGCATGGCAGAGCACAGTACAACATGGCATGGTCTTTGTTGGGCACGGATGGCATAGCATGGCGTGGTACAGCACAACGAAGCATGGCACGGTCTTTGCATGGTATGGCGCAGCACCACTCACCTCCAAGCCGGGCACGGGGCGGTGGAGTGGCTGCAGCGCCAGCAGGACTGTGTGGGGCCGGGCAGGGATGCACAGCCGGCACCGTACGGTCAGGCAGCCCCACAGCAGAGCCACGCGGGCAGGGAGAGGCGGGAAAGGAGGGCTCAGGGGAGCGTGCAGGGAGGCGGCTATGGAGCGAGAGGTGAAACCTTGTCATTTCCTTTAAAACTCAGCACATTGTACAGGTATTAACTGAGATGCGTGCCAAGCACCTAGTGCTGGCAGAAGGAAGCGTAGAATCATAGAGACATAGAATCCCTGGGGGAAAAGACCTCTTAGATCGTGGAGTCCACCCATAAGCACGGCACGGCCCCACTGCCAGGCTGACGGGGGTGCTTTGGCCCCGGTGGGGAGCACGGCTGGGCTGGCTCTGCCGAGGGCCTGGAAGTGTTGGTTTGGAGTTGCTGCACCCATCCATCTGCAAAGGCACGGGGGTCATAGTTACGAGGGGAAAAAGGTCAGTAACACCGTGTAAGAGGAGGGGCGCCTCCCCAGCACCGCTGGGCAGGACGGACTGCTGCCCAGTTTGTCAATGGGAGTCAGCAGGGACACAAAAGCAGTGTCCAACTCACCCAGAGCTGCTCCCAGGCCTGGCTTCTATGGGCGGGCATGGAGGGGGCTGTGTCACAGCCCTCCGGTGTCACTAAGTTTGGTTATGGTGTGCACGTAGACTCCTCGGCCCTGGAAACATGTTTGGGCTCAAAAACCAGAGGGGTCCAGCAGGGAGAGTGCCCTCACAGGACCCGAGTCCTCGCAGGACCCCTCGTGCCCGGCAGCGGCTGATGCCACCGTTCAGCTTCTCAAGTGCTTCCTATAAGAAGCGATAGAAACAGGGGATGAAATACTTACTGACTCAGCCCCAAATGCCTCTCCCTTCCCCAAGCGAGGCAGCTCCAACACCCCTCTCCTACCGCAGCACCAGACACTTCCATATCTGCACCTGGAGTGGATTTACGGGCAGTGGTCTCAGCTGTGCCCTCGTGTGCTGCAGGCACCGGCAGGTGCCTCGTCCGTGGCCTCGACCACGACAGGAAGAGAACAGGGCTCTGGCTCCAGCAGCCGAGTCTCGGAAAGCAGAGGAGAGATGGGCATGGTCCTTTTCCCGGTCACCTCCCAGCGCCAGGAAAAACAAAACCCCCATCAGGAGGAGGTTGGCAGTGCCAGGATGTTGTTTAGTACCTGGGGGTCATGAGGATGAAGAGGTGGCATCGACTGGTGGGTCACAGCATGCAGAGGGACTTCAGCTTCTCCACACTAAGGGGACCTGGATGTTCCCCAAGGATGAGCACACAACACGGGAGCAGGGACAAGCGGTTCCCGTTAGGACCAGACCCAGCTCTGCGGCAGCTGGAGACCAAACCGAGAAGGACCCTTCCCCAGAGCAGCCTCCAGCACCTCCCGTGCCCCATCATCCCGTCATCGCCTCAGTGGCACAACAAGGACGCAGAGAGCCCAGTGTCACCCGTGCCAGCCCTGGCACAGCCGCCAGGGATGGGCTCAGCCCCACGGGCCAAGGGGGAGGCGCAGACCCGATGGGCACACGCACCCCCTCCATGCAGCGCAGCCTCTCTGCTGTGAAGGAGCCTCGGTTAAACGTTTACTGTTAAAATCTAGCGTGGGCCAAACGATCCATTGCACTTTCCTGGTTTTAATGTTTACCATTAATTATTTTTAAAATGAGGCATTTTGTTTCTAAGGTGAGAGGGACAGGTCTCTGGGCAGGAGACCAAGAGAAACCACCGCGGGGCTCCTCCAGCCTTTGCACACCAGTAGGCAGCGTTTTATAATAATGGGCCGTTAATTGATGGTGCATCACTGCGCAGTTCCGACCGCGCTGCCTCGCGCAGCCGCCAAGAGCGAGGGGCTGCAGCGTGACGGATGCTCTTGCAGGAAATCCAGGGGCAGGGAGGCCTGTTTGTCCCCGCTTGGGTTCGAGCAGCTGCTGCGAGGCTGTTCGGGGGCTGGTGGGCTGCTGACACCCCCCCAGCACCCGCCGCAGCTGCGATGCTGTGTCTGGCTGGAGCGGAGAAATCGCCCCGGAGCTGGGAGCCGGGCACCCCACGGGCTTTAAAGAGTCTGCAAACGCTGTGTGGGCAGCGAGGCTGGAGGGTAGAGGTGCAAACGCTGTGGGCACACCCGAACCGTGGTGGTGGTGCCTCTATCGCCAGTGCCCACAGAGCTCATCCTGGGAAAAGGCATCAGCATCGGCAAATTCACCTGTGCCAACGCTGTGCCGATACGGGCTCAGGGGCTTCAGTGAGCCCAGGCAGCGAAGGGTCGGATCACACCTTAAACTGCTGAGCCCGTCCTTCAGCCGCTGCTTAACTGCTGCGCTGGGGCTTCATTCCAGCCGAACGCTGGACCATGGACCTCCCGGAGCAGCTCCCGGGAGCATTAGCCAGCCCGCTGCATCCGTTCAGCTGCCCCTCAGCATTCCCAGCTCCTCTGTCCCAACTCCTCCCACCGCGCACGTCCTGGGCTGCTCCCCCCAGCACACTGTCCTGCACATCTGGGGATCCAGGAGCTCCAGTTCTTCCAAAGGCTCCTTCCCTTAGTGCCTGGGAGCCCGAGGTGCTTGGAAGAAGAGGGGTTTGACCTGTGTCTGACCTGCGTCTGTCTCTGTGTGGCCTCGCTGGTTGTTGCACTGCCACAAATAAGGGATGCTAAGAGCTGTACTATCTCTCATGTATCAAACTCCTCTGTTGCCCTCAGACCCTCCTTTTAAAGGCAGGAATTCACAGCTGGGAACTGGTCTCTGTCCCCAGCAGCTGGGAAGCCTCGTGAGCCCGACCCGCTGCTGCCAGAGCCCCGCGCGGGGCTGCAGGAGGCACCGGCAGCCGCAGGGATGCGCATCCCCGAAAAGCATCGCCCCTTGATTCAGGTTTTGTTTCTTCCCACAGGGCAACACGGAATGATGACATCTTCCTGCACGAGAGAGTAGCAGAAGATGCTGAGATATTTCTGCTGTAGCTCCTGGCTTTGGATCTGGATCTGGGGGCGGTCAAGGCCAGTCCTGTTCTCCATAGCCTTTTCTAGATGAATATTGCTGGATAAACCCAACACTTTTTGAGTGTTTAGCACATCACTGATTACATCCAACTCATGAGGATGTCAGCACAACAGAGCACACACAGCCCTGCAGGTAGCATCATGGTGGGACCAGTGGGGTGATGCTGGTCAGGCTGGAGGTGGACGTGGGTCCTTTGCGTCCTGGCATGGGAAAGGGAAGAAAGCAATGGTTGAAAGGAGCTTGTGTGCTGCCTGAGCCCTCTGCTTGCACCCCTCTGGACCCACCCGGGGACACAGTGGGCAGGCGGGGGCTGGGGTGTGCACACAGGAGGGTGATGCCGTCCTCTCCCTCATATCTTCTTCTGCAGGGCCACCATGGCCAATGGGCCCCAGGACAGAGCACTGGCCTGGCTGCCGCATCGCGGGGATGGGAAGGGACTCCGGGGTGCTGTGCCTATCGCTGCGCTCTCATGGGCGGGTGTCTCCCCTCCCGGGGAGCAATGCTGGGGTCGGGCACTCACCTCTCGGTGCTCAGCGGAGCAGAGCAGCAGTTCCGTCAGCCCATAGGGGTTAAATCAGCTGCTCCTTTTCTGAGGCGAGAGCTCTGCTGCTCAGAGTCTAACGGTCACTCCCCTCTGCCCCTTCCCTTCAGCTCCCAGGCGGTACCTCTCCTGGCGCAGGTGGGCAGAGCTTCGCCCCACGGAGGCAGGCGGCAGCTAAGGTCCACCAGCCCTTGCCCCACCAGCCAAGCTACGTTCCCTGCCCCTCTCCACGGAGGCGCTCGAGGCATCAGCCCCGTGAGCAGGGGACACGGACACCAATGAACCTCCTCACACACTGTGCACGTCCCAGTGGGTGGAAATAGCCTACGCACAGAGCAAACCCTTGAAGGAGATGAACATGCCTTAGTGGTTTCAATTCACATTTCAAAGCACATCTTTACAGCGTTGGTAACCTTGAAAGAGCCAAAACTTCATTCTAGTTCCAAATCTGTGTATCAGTCCAGGAGATGAAACGGGGAGGGAAGTACAGGAGGAGGAACCACAGCTGAAAGGGAAGAGTACAAAGGAAGACGGGGCAGGTGGGGCTCCACTTCTTTCTTCCACCTCTAATAAAATCAGGCTATAGTGAAGCCGATGGGGAATGTCCCGGTACTGGGGACAAAACCTGGAAGATGCAAAGACATGTGGTCTGCCCGAGCAGTGGCGCCAGCCCCGGTGGAAGAAGGCTGGGAGATATTGCAGGTCTGTGCGCAAACCTGGGAAAGCAGTTGGTGCTTCAACGCCGCTTTCATCTCTCTTTTATTCCTATTTTATATACCAACAGGCAGCTGCCGCCAGATTTTTCTACTAAACATGACTTTTGCTGGGCAAATTACATTAGGATGGATGCTACAGGTATCCATTAAGGTTTATTTATCGTGATAGTGTTTGGATCTCACGCTTATAAATAACTTATGTTATGGCTTTTGTTTGTAGAAATGTAACTTACATATTTTATTATGCTTTCTGTAAACCTCAGAAAGAATGTTGTCAAAGAAGCACCTCTCAACAGCAGCCTAAACTACGGTACATAAAATCTACACTAACATTATTTTTTAATACGGCAAGGAAGCGCGTTCTTCCTCTACAGTTTGAAAGGTTTGCTGTCATCATAAACTCGTACCACAATAAAACATTAACAAGTCTAAGGAGTTATTCTGTAAGGTGTGCACATAGCAGTAGCTGAGTTTCTAAAGCCTCCTTATGCAAGCAGGGCGAGGGATTAGAGCTCCGTGCTCTTCCAGAAAGCCGCCCTCACCCACTGCGGTGAGCGGAGCTCGACCTTCGGAAGGCGGCTCTAGGGATGGTTTCCTTGCCCTCGGAGCAGGGCGGACACTTACCTGAGGTTGGGCAGTCAGCACTTCTCAATGGAGCAATATAAAATGCATTTGGGAGAGAATCAGACTTATTTACAGTCCCAAGTTGGTTGCATCATCAGTTGTTTCATCGGTTTCATGAAATGTCATCACTCAGGACCCGCGCGGCGTCTCCCTTCCAACGTTTGCCATTCTATTGTTTCCATTATTTTTTAATGAAGAGAAAAAGACCCATCATCCCAAGACAATTATGTCTTTTCAAGAAACGTAGAAGGCACTACGCGTCCTCTGCAAACACACCACGAAATTCTGGGCTGTAACTGCTTTGACAGCACCCTTTTAAGAAGCTGACAGTAAGGACTCTCGACAGAGTCTGGGGCCATAAACCACTCTCTCTATTTGCTGGGCTATCCATTCCCTAACCGATAAGCAAGCTCAATCTTAACAACCAGCTACTCCAAACAAGTTCCTGTTGTCAATTGTTAACCACGGTTGAAATGCTGTTCACATATGTGTCTCGAGCTTGCTCCATTTCCAGGATGCTCTTTAGAATCTCCCTTGTAAGAAGTAACAAGGGATGCGTCCGCAGGGCAATTTCAGGAGGGAGCCAGCAGCCGTGTTAAAGCCAGCCCTGAAGTGGGAGAGCCAGGGCATGGGGCACCAGGTCCTCTGCCTTTTGACACCCCAGACTCCAGCTGGAGTGGCCGATTTAACCAGCAAGGGGCTGGTCTGTGAGCACACAACGATGGTGCACAACCACTATTTATTTCCTTTCCCAGAAAGGTTCATCGGGCCCTGGCAGAGGCTGCCCAGGGACGGGGTGGAGTCCTCATCCCTGGACGCGTTTGAAAGACAGGTGGGTGAGGTGCTCAGGGACATGGTTTAGTGTTTGGTAGGAATGGTTGGACTCGATGATCCAAGAGGTCTTTTCCAACGTGGTGATTCTAAGATTCTATTCTGTGACTCTATGATTCCACTGTACGGCAACGAAAATGGGGTCACAGAACCCATCAGCTTTCCTCCGAGCCTTTAATGCCAATGCACGGAGTGGTTTATCGTGCCGGGAAGGAGGTGGCACCATGGGCACAGAGCTCTGCACACCTCGCAGGGCCACAGGGAGAAACCCTTCCCCAGGACCCTGATCACAGGTTTGCACCTTTTAAAATCCAACTTCCAGCACAGATTCCATTTTCCTTTAAGGACCCAAAGGGAAAGTGAATGACCATGCTAATTTATTCGTTTGGGGTGATAAGAATGATCATTCACTCGCCAGGAAGTTTTCAAACCTCAGCACACAGCATCAGGCCAGGCAGAAGTGTCCCAAATCCACAGCTCTTTAGGAACCCCATTCTTCTCTCAGCTACTCGGCACCCTTGGAAATCAGAACCTTTGGCTGTAGAGTAAACCATTTCTCCAGCTAAGCCTGCATGCCACCAGAAAACCGCTTGACAAAAATCACTGCTGCCCAGTCTTAATTCCTGCAACCTAAAAATGGACAGAAAAATAACAGATGCAAAAAATCCCAAACAAAAAAGAAACCTAGAAACTTCCATCATAAATAAATCAATAAATAAAAAGATGAACTTTTCCTACCTGTTGTCCACAAGAAAATCCCTATTTTCACCTAAGCAGCAGTGAAATATTACCGGACACACAAATTAAGCAAGCGTGAAACCCACAGGAAATGAATTATTTACATAGGAAAAAAGCAGCACCCCAACCCCAAACCAAAAATCCCAGCCCAATTCAACCCCCACACCAGCAGTTTGTAATTGCACATAACAGCTTTTCTACATTACAGACTAATTGGCTTATTGCTGAAATAGTTCTGATTTTTGTCAGACCTTTGCTTCAATTAATTTGTGTGTTTCCTCAGCTCACGCGGTCCCTCCTGGCACCACGGAACGACATGAACTGCTCCCACTGAACCAGAGTGATGAGCCTGGCACTGCGAGGAGGGATTTTATTCTGGTGTTGACCAAACTCCTCCTGATCGCAGAGAGGGGAGGACACATCTGCTGAATTTGCTGTTCCAGAAGCATGTGTTCATCTTCACTGTGCCACACGCCCTTCAAAGACGAGTCCCAGGCCTCTGTAACTCTCCGCTTTCTTTTTTTTTGTAGTGAATTTTATTCTTTTTTTATACAGTGTTTTAACAGCTTCTGTGGTTTTATTTCAGTTTCCAAAGACCTGGAAAATGTGTACTCGTGAAATTAAAATGTTATCAGTACTTCATTTAAGGCTTTTCTGCTATCTCTTATTCTATTACATCAAACATTCTCAATTTCCTTGCCATATTTATAGCCTAAACTGCTCATTTTTAGTCTCCTACTTTGCCGTCCGCGTTGTCATAAACTGAAAGGAAATATATAACGTTTTGCAGGAAAATAGTAATTTTATTATTTCAAAAAGATGCCACATAAAATTTGTACTGGCTTTCATCTCATTTTCAAACAAATACGATCTCAGTCAGAGTGAGCTTAGAGTTTTGCACTGACGAGCTATTATTTACTATTATGTGCAGCACTGAGAATCATTAACTGATACAGGGTTAGAAGGAATGCATATTTATTTTGTTCTTTGGTTAAGTACTGCTTCTACACCGTTTCAGAAAGATAAAACAACAGGATAATAAATTTTTATAAGAAAGGCTGAAAACATTCTGCAAACTAAGGCTGGTTTTCCATTGCTTTCCTTATTACAAATCCTGACATCTGGGCCAGCGATACAAAAAGGCAGAAGATATCTTAAAAAAATAAGTTTTCACAAGGGTCAAAAAATCTATCCAACAATATAATAGGGTCCCCAAACTTTCCGAGCTGGTTTGTTAGTAGGTGCTCTGTTTCCCAAGTCATTGTCAACTCATCATATCTAAATTGCTGGGATCCGCGGCCCCTTCATTTCGCAGAGCTTCAGCCACGTCCCTTCGGAAGATCGACATGTTCTGGGTGAACCTGGGGGAAAGGAAACCCATCTGTGTGGTTAAAGGAGACCTGACATTGAGAGACGTGTTTCAAGAAGCGGTAGAAATAGTAATTATGATGTAAATTTTAAACAGATAGAGCAAAACTCTCAAACAAAATCACTCAGGTGCCCTCAAAACCTTGTCCTGTAAAACAGCAACGAGTGTGTAAATATGTATGGGCGGCGTTAGGAACTCGGCCTATCAACAGGAGCATCTCGAATACAAGGATAGGCTGAGAGAGTTGGGGTTGTTCAGCCTGGAGAAGAGAAGGCTCTGAGTGGATCTTACAGTGACCTTCCAGTACCTGAAAGGAGCTATAAGAAAGCTGGAGAGGGACTGTTTACAAAGGCTTGTAGTGATAGGCCTATGGGCAATGAGTATAAACTGGACAGGGGCAGGTTTAGACTGGACATAAGGAGGAATTTCTTCACCATGAGAGCAGTGAGGCCCTGGCCCAGGTTGCCCAGGGAAGCTGTGGCTGCCCCATCCCTGGAGGTGTTCAAGGCCAGGTTGGATGGGGCTTGGGCAGCCTGAGCCAGTGGGAGGTGTCCCTGCCCATGGCAGGGGGTGGAACTGGATGGGCTTTAAGGTCCCTTCCAATGCAAACTATTCTATGATTCTATGATAACAGTGTAGAACAGTTTAAAAGTCATAGAATCATAGAACAGTGTAGGTTGGAAGGGACCTTAAAGATCATCTAGTTCCAAACCACATCCCATGGGAAATGAATACAACGAGAAACCCTTCCATCTCAAGCGACTCAGGATGTGTCCCTTCTTCCAGCCCTCCAGCAAAGGGGTCTCCAGGAGGTGTCCAGATGGTCCCCAAGGCCAGGCTCTCTCAGACCCACCTTCCTCCCTCAGGAGCGGTGTCAGAGTTCAGCAGGTCTCACAGTGACGTGTGGCACCACTGCCCATCTGGCACAGAGTGAAGTGACAAAAATATTCTGTAACAGTGCTCTCTAGGCAGGAGTAGGAAGGGGAGTCCAGCTGGTGGCACCCCACCTGAGACTGAACGACAGGTCTGCCAGCCTGTTTGACAGCCCAAATCTGATCCCCTCACTTGGTCCATCTTTACCTGAAACAAAGACTTTAACTGCTATGTATCACCCCACACCTCAAATCCTAGGTTCAGTTTTGGGCCCCACAGTACATGAAGGACATTGAGGGGCTGCAGTGTGTCCAGAGGAGGGCAATGAAGTTGATGAAGGGGAGACACAGGTGATATAGGAGCAGCTGAGGGAACAGGGATTGTTCGGTCTGGAGAAAAGGAGGCTGTGGGGAGACCTTTTTGCTCTTTACAACTACTTAAAAAGAGGTTGTAATGTGGTGGGTGTTGGGCTCTTCTCCCAGACAGCAAGTGATCGGATGAGATTAAATGGCCTCAAGCTGCACCAGGGGAGATTTAGACTGGATATTAAGAAAAATTTCTTTACTGACAGAGTGGTGAAGCCCTGGTAGAGGCTGCCCAGGGCAGTGGTGGAGTCCCCATCCCTGGAGATGTTCAAAAAACATGTGGCCGTGGCACTTGGGCACATGGTTTAGTAGGCACGGTGGGGTTGGGCTGACGGTTGGACTGGATGAGCTTAGAGGTCTTTTCCAAGCTCAATGATTCTATTTAAAAAAAAAAAATCCCAAACCCCCACAAAAAAATGATTTTAAGTGTCAGAAACATATACTGCACCCTGCACTTTGGGTTTTTCAAATGTTCTTTTGTTTGTTGCCTCAATGCTCTCTGCTTTGATTGTGTCAGACTCTCCTGGCTCACCACAGTGAAGCTAATAAAGTTTCCCGAAGAACAGCTCCTTAGGGCTCCTTCCTGCGCAGGACTGGTGGGCAGGTGCTTGCAAAACTGATGGGATCTCGGCAAAGGTCTCTCCGTAGGCCCCGGGGCAATAACCCTTCCCGCCTGCCTCTGCTGTACTGCACGTTATGGGAATGTTTAGCAGCAGTGCGGTAAAGTGGGGCTGCTGTGTGTGGAGATACAGGATGCAATTATGACCCTGTTCTATTCAGAATTTTTTATGTTTGTGCTTATTTCCTTACTAATGGACATTGATTTCTGCTCAATATGAAACAATCACAGTTAAAAGAAGTCTCCTGTTCCACAAAATCAGCCAGAGGAGGGATACAAATCAAGAGCTGAAAGTAGAAAAGCCATGGTGTTTACTCACACTGCTTGTTGGGGAGGTGATGGCTGAAAGGTCTTTCCAGGTTCAACGGGTGAGCTGATCTTTCCATCAGGTTACCCCTATTCCCCTCACACCTGGACCCATCCCTCCCTGCCTGCCCTTCCAAAAAGACTCTCTGAAAGCTTCTGCTCCACTGCCTATCTGAGAGTGCTTTGAGATGAGAATCCACGCTCAATCTATGGATATGTGAATCTATCATTGGCCAAATAGAGCATTCGTTAGCAGCTCAAGAGATGGAGGCCTCTCTGTCCCTGCCTCGACCGGGGAAGGCACAGAGAGCCCAGCTGACCTCCTGCACTGCCCACCCAGAGGTGACCAAGGAGCAAAGCCTCTTCTGGCCCAAAGCACCGCCTGAGCCCCTTTCTGCCCCTCAGGGCCATAGTTCTCAGAACAATGCAGCTCAGAGAAACTTCACAGCAAAGTGTGTTCCTCTCAGAAAACATGTTATCTTAAGGACTTTTTGCCTTCAATAGATATAAATAGATCATAGGATCATGGAACGTCAAAAAGGACCTCAAAGCCCATCCAATTCCGTCAAAAGGGACCTCAAAGCCCATCCAATTCCGCTCCCCTGCCATGGGCAGGGAGACCTCCCACTGGATCAGGTTGCTCCAAGTCCCATCCAACCTGGCCTGGAACCCCTCCAGGGATGGATCTAAGAAATGAAGCTGTTCTTATAACAAGTTTTACTCAGTTTTTTCTTTTTTTTTTTTTTTAAATCCCGAAGGAGTGTTGAGTCCAGTGACTCCCTTTGGCATTTACAGCTCTGAGGCCAGACTACACTCAACACCCTGCTGCTGTCAGCTCCATTATTCCTTGTTTTAACAGGCACTCTCCTCCCCGTCGCTCTCTGCCCTTTCCCCAGGTTTTCTGCTGATCCATAACACATCCATAATCCATAACTTTGAGAAGTTACAAAGGAAATCTGCCTGACTTATTAGTGCCATGGATGTGATGCCTGTACTCCAGCTTTGCTTCCAAACCCTCCCGTCTCTGGCTCTCACCCACAGTCAGGCACAAGCAATTTACTCTTTTAATACCCGAATTCAATAGGAGAATGAAACAAAACTGTGGAGACTATAATTAACACACAATTATTTAAGAATTAAACAAGTTCAACATAATTTTCAAGCCAACAAAGACAGAAGTCAGAGAAATAAAAGTCACCAAATGGCTTTAGCTATCATTTCTCTCCAAGCCCCCTTCCAGTTTGTTTCAGGCTTTCCAGGAAGTTCCACTGCCTGGACTCAGATTGTGTCGCTGTATTTTCTAGGTTTGCTTTGCTGAATTGCGCACATGGGATAGCAAATGCAGCGAGCTAGTAATAAAAAGTTAGTACGAACGTTAAATGTGGACAGACTTGCCATTTCTTTTGTGGAGGCTTCCGTTCCATTTTTCCAATGAGGGCAAGATTGGGTGAATTTGTGATTCATATTAACAAAAAATAAAACCCTGTGTTGTTTATCTACCACGTACAAGTGGCCCCACTGGATCCCTTCTCATTCTGGCATTTGCTAAACCTCAACAGCAGCAAGAAAAGGCTCTGTCAGAACAACAGCATTGCTGTAGGCTGAAACAAGTGCTTTATCAGAGGGGTTTAAGGTTGGAAAAAGGAACCTCTGAGGATTGCCTGCTGAAATGAGGCCACTTTTCCCAAATGAAAAAAGGAGCAGTGGCTGCAGCCTGGCAAATCTTGACTTTGGGATTAGATTAGGAAATACATTTCTGACCAAGAAAATACACAATCCTTAGATATTCAGGCTCTAACAGTTAAGGCTAGGGATGAAGTCTTTGAGAGGACACGATCTTTCTTTTAAAAGGAACTGCAGTTTAAGGATACCTTGAATACTGCTTTTTTTTTGTTTTTTTTAGTTAAAGTTTCCATTCATCTCTTTTTTTTCAGCTTAGTTACATGTTGTGAACGTACCTGTCTCTGTTCTTCACCAAAAGGTTTTGCTCTACTCCTTCCATGAGATTCCTGAAGCACTGGTCAAGGACTTCCCGTTTGTTGTCAGGCTGGCTGGTTATCAAGGTTGCCCTCAGTTCACTGAAATACTAGGACAACAATGCAGAGAATATTAAAAAAGACGTTTGGAAATCCAAACCCAGAGTTACTCACCCTCACCTGGAGCTCCCTTGAACAAGGGAAGCGCTCAGCATGTTGCCCTCTGGGAGAGGAGTCTGGCAAACCACACGCAGAAGTCTGTCTGAACCAAGTTTCGGATGCTGCTTGCCTGACCGGCACCAGCTCCAGCCGTGTATCATGACTGAAGTTCCGCAGTAATGGGGGATGTGCCACTTTACTAGTGGGTGTCAGTCACCCAACCAGTTCCAACGCTCCAACACGAGCATCCTTGACTACTTTTCAGGTCTTTTTAGAATGGAGCATATTTGTGCACTTTGCTGCGGGCTCTAATCCACTTCAGTGCTTCGACAAGACAGACTCACCTCTCCTTTAGGAACCAAGTGACCTACGGGACTGTCTACATTACTATTCCTATTATATTCTAGCACACTTACAGACTAGTTAAAATAGAACTTTTTATCACCTTAGGATAATTCAGGTTGAGTCCAGAATACTGAACGAGAGGGGACTTTGAGGGTCATCCAGCACCCCACTACTACAGCCAAGCGAGTCATACAATCCTCATTAGTCTTTATTATATTGGCTATGACAGTTAAAGTCTTATGGCCTCGGGCAGAAGCACATCCATGGTATAAGCACTGATACGGACAATTATTCAGAGGAGAACGAACCATTCTGACAAACCTGTGCCCAAGTACCTGGCAGAGTTTCTGAGTACTCTGATATTGCAGTCAAGAGAAACATCGCCAGTATTCCCCAAATTTCAGGTGTATAAGAAGAGAACTTGTTGAAGGTAGGATGAAAATCAGGTTTTTGTAAGTAAAATTTGAAGTTAATGTAACTTGTAGGGTGGCATTTGTTTGCTAGATTTTTTAAAAAAAAACATTTAACAAGTTTGAAGACATTTAAACCTTAAATAAATCTCAAATTAAACGCACAACTTTTCCATCAAAACTACAGCTCTCCTTTAAACATGAAAAAATATGGGATAACAAAAAAAAAATGTAGGAAAACCACAACATACTAACACTAAGCCCTGACAACTCAACAGGATTATAGGAAGTGTTTGCTTTAATGTCTGCTTGGCCGATTACGTGCCCTTCCTCCAGCTCCTCTCAAACCAGGAACATCCTGCATCACCCACCTTTACTGACCAGTGCATCACCACTGGAAGCGAAGGCAGCAGCTGATCAAATATCTGGGTCCCACACCACTCAGGAACTCAAAACTGAAAATCACCAGGGAGCTGGTGTGAAAGATCTGTCTGCAACAAACACAATCCCAGAAGCCCTGTCTCAAGGTGACAAATGCAGAGTTCAATTTAGAGAAGACCACAACCCTGAGATCTTGCCGATGTCCACGAGCGGTTTTTAGGAAAGAGGAATTCCAAGAACTTATTTAATCAGCCTCATAGTTGAAAGTATTAACAGCATCCTCAAACAAGAGTAAGGAACATCATCTCTGCCTACCATTGGTAAAGCACAGTGCCCCCCTGAAGACTCTCCCATGGATCTCAACTAAACTTGCCTCTGCACCTCAGCATGGGAATGGTGTCAGGAGCCACCTGCAACCATTCCATTTCATACTAAGCTGATGCTGTCTCAAAAGATGTGATGTTGTTTTAGGGTGGTCTTGAGTATGATTTCCGTTTTGGCATAATTATCCCTACTGGTGCACGCACGTATAAATCCCAATTTTTCAGAGTTCTCAAATAAACTTGATGTCTTTCCTTTGAGATGAGTTATGGGCAAAGAAGATCTTGTTGAAACAAAAGAAGAGAACAAGCAGTAAAACATGGTAAATGCGTGCTTGCCATCTCAAGAACCGAAAAGACAGAGACCCTACCTGAAATAAAGGAACTCATTTCCAAATAAACCAGCAATGTACTGAAATGAGCCAAGAAAAGATGACTTTTGCAGCCATGTCCTACTCTTTCTGAACACTAAATAAATAACTTTGATGCAAAAGGGGCAATGCAAATACTGTAAATGCTATTTTCTGTTCTCCACTCATCCAAAAGAAATATAAGACTTGCTCGTAGGTAAAGGTGTTTGTACACATCCACATCTGCTAAGCAAAATGCATAATCATTAGAACTAGTCTAATTTCAGTAAAAAGAATATTCTGCCAGTCATAAATTTATTCCTTATGATTTACAGCTCCGTGGTTTTATCTTCAAGTGAAATATTTAATTTCTTCTTATTCTGAAGCATCAAAACCACATAATTAATATATAGTCAGGCTAATCCTTAAATGCTATAAATCAGAAGCATTATATAAACAAAAGTGTCGTCTTGAACAAGATTGGGAATGCACAAAACTACTTATTTCCCACTTTTATAATGATGCAGTGACTCAGAGCAGATAGAAAATGATTAGTTTTCCTTCCAAAGTAGGAAATATTGCTTCCATCTGTAAAGTATAATATTGTGATGTCATAAAGTTTTCCTAAACACTGAATTTGCCCTTAATCCCTCTCAATCATTTTAAAAGAACTGCTCTCTCTTATAGAGCTTGGATTTAAATCACAATAACACACCAAGAAGATGAATGACAGTGCTATTGGATATGGCTAAAATTGGATCCTTCAGCACAGGTGAATGATGAGACAGCGCTTCTCCTCTTGATATATTTTCTTCTTCTATTAGTTTCCTTCCATAGATGGGATTTCAGTTTGAATTTTAATGTATGCGGTTGCTGCTAATCTTAGTGTCTTATTTTTTTCCAGCACCCTCTTACTGTATAGACAATTCATTCTCCAAAGCAGTAATACACTGGGGCTTGTGACTGCCCAAGAGATAAAGCAATTCAGAATAAAGTTAGAGCCAGCTCTGAAGTATGGCGAATACAACAGGTCAATATCTTCAGAAACGATGCCGTGCCGTACAAAAAAATGCACACATTTAGATCAACGCGCATTCATTTACTCAGATGGTTTCCATTTCAGACAATATTGTCTCTAGTAAGTCACCAGGGAAAGATGGGTATATCCAAATTCATAGTTTCAGATTTTATTGAAAGGGCAAATTGCAGAGTATTTCCTGGTTTACAGAATCCGCCACAGATGCACTGAATCCAAATTGCAATCAATGCCAGTGCTTAAGTGTAAGCGCTCAGCTAATACCCCCCAAAGGTAGTTACTCCTGTGAAACCTTTCAGAAAAACAAATTGGTTAACTATTGTTCTAGGAAGCAATTTTTCTGATGTGATTTCCACACTGTTCTTGTTTCGTATTTCTATCTAAAAGCCAGATGAGCTCGCGTAACTGCTAATCCTGCTTAATTCTGGTAAGGCGAAGACACATCATTTATTAAAAAAAGGTTAATTAGATACTGGCATGATCTCAAGTTGGGTATAAAAGTTGAGGTAAATATTTAAGAGGATTTTTCATCAAAATGAAGCCACTCAGCCAGCTAATTTGCAACACAGCTATACAGAACATGAGCTGAACCCTACTCTCCACTCCTAATGTGAGCATAATGGCTCAGGGTCCCAAAGAAAAGGATGGGGGATCCGAAATGGCAACAGGCAGCTTTCTTCTTTGTGAAATAATAACTTCACCTATTTGGACACGGGAAGAATGAATCTGTTGGAATTTCTTAAGTACTCACTTTCTCATTGAGAAGTATGAGTCCAAGCAGCGGTCTTGATACGGACCATTGGTTTCTGCAGTCTTCAAAAATGATGGTGTTCATTAGGATTGACATCATCTGAAAGGAAATTCAGACAGTTTACGTGAATACGGGTAGTGTTGCTATACTCTGTGATCCGTCGGGAAGGAAACATGAGTCAAACCTCTACTATACATGCTGAAATTTCATATACAGGAGCATGGGATTGCAAAAGTCTTTCTCCCAAACAAATATTTCCACAAGCAAAACTTAGAAGAAAGTTTAAGAAAATGAACATCAAAGCTCAGCTCTAAAGAAAAAGTTGAAGCTGAAACCAACGAACTGAGATTTTTTTAGAGCAGTGTTAATTTAAGGCACAGGCTTTGACTTTACACCAGGGATTTGCCCTTTTGTCACTCTATTATAGGAGAGCAATACACGTGCGAACAGTGTTCGTTTCAGATTAATCCCTAGCTCCTCTTCAAGACTCTGGTTTTCTCACATCCACCTTTCTTCGTGTATGACACTGAAAGGGAGAGCTCCCTATTTTGCTGAAGGCAATCCTGATGGCAGCAAGAATCACAGAATGGGTTGTTTTTGAAGGGACCCTAAAGCCCACCTAGTCTCACTCCTGTCATGGGCAGGGACACCTCCCACGGGATCAGGGTACTCAATGCCCCACCCGACCTGGCCTTGAACACCTCCAGGGACGGAGCATCCACGATTCCTCTCGACAATCTGTCTGATGCTTCCCTAAAAAGTCTATTCCATCACAGTCACTAATCCAGCCTCTGATTTTAGATATTTTACTTTCTTTCTGTGACTTACTTTACGGAGCTCTGCAGCAGGGATAAAACCACTTCATCAACTTTATAAAGCCCTAAGATCTATCAGCTCATACAATTAAGTTCTCTTGGTACCCAAAGAGAAGGTACATAATTTGCTTTGCTGGTTGGCTGGCACGTAACCAGTGCCTGTAGCCAATGCCACCCGGAGCTGTGTCCCTCGGAGGCCTCTCCTGGTCTCACTGTGCTTCAGCACCTCTGGGATGCGCAGCCAGGAAGGGCAGGACTTATTGAGGGAGTGGCACAACTTTTGTAAAAGAAAATCACAAAATAACTACAGAATCCATTTAAAGGTAAAATGCTCTAAGATTTCCTTAAACGCCAAAGGACACAACATATATGAACCTAAAAACATTACTCAGAGATTAAACAGACTGCAAATTTGTAACATGTCACCAGTAAATGGTTTGACTACACCCTAAAACCAAACACAGAGGAAGTAGAAAATCATTAAATCTTTTCTTCTAGGCCAATGAGTAGCTATGAGCAGGATCTCCAGAGAGCTGCCACACTGCAAACCAGCCTGTAATAACTGACCAAGGCAAGTCAAACAGCGTGTTTCACTAAATGAAAAAGGGGAATCCTAGCACTACAAACCACCTGGAACAGAGAGTGCCACAAATTATTTGAGCGTTCAAATTAGGAACGTACAATCTGGTGTAGGAAAGGCCATTTCTTCCCCCGACTTCACAGTTTATGTATCAGGCAAACTATCTTCCATTACCCATGGGACAAAAACAGTTCCATGCTGCTTCGGAACCAATGTGAATGATCCCAAAACTCTGCCCAGGCACTAATAGGGGCTTGTTTTCCAAACATGAATAATGACAACTTCTTATAGAATCATAGAATCACTAGGTTGGAAAAGACCTCTTAGATCATCGAGTCCAACCATTCCTATCATATCGTATTCCTATCATTATAATTCATTCATCTCCAAGTTTTCATCTCCGTAGCTTGCAACAAAGCCAGCTGTTGGGATAGAAGCATTTTTAAAAGTAATTAAACAAACTCAAGCTGTGATTTAGTCAGAGCACCATGACTGATGTACCCATGTGTCTTTAGAAAAAGTGCTACATGTGTGGAAAGACTTTCAATGTGATGCTTAATCTCAAAAGGGCACCTAAGAGACAAGGTCATTACTGGGGAGAAGTGCCACCTCTTCAAACTCCTGCTTTACCAAACAACCTAGGAGGATGTTTTCAAGGTCTATAGCTCAGAATTGCTACTAAATTGCAAATGAACTGCAAAGCAAATATTTTAGTACAGTTTTTGGCCTAAACGTGGAAGAAGACTAAAATGTCCATAATTCACCAGTGGAACGCTTACTTGTCCCTGTGTACAAGGAGTACAAACACTGCTGAACTAAGCAGGGAATGCAATGAATGTTACAATTCATAATGCCAAAGACAACAGAAGGCAATCTACAGAACAGCAACTATTAATTGCGGGTTTTGATATTGGCCAACCAGGACATGAAACAATCAAAGCCTCCCTCCCGCTTCCAAGCTTTTCCTCTGACAAGACCCTACTGTCAAACATTTTTAATTCCCGTTCTGACTCTAAGCATTAATGAAAGAGAACTCTTTTAGAAATCATTAGTCGCACAGGGACCACCACTGCATTCAAGCGTTAGCGTAGGTCTCGTACCTGGACACGCGTACATCTTGTTTCTTGAGGGGTCAGCCCACTGCTCGCAATTAAACCAGACGGCTACACCACCAGGAGCAGAGGTACCACTGCATGAGTACAAACAAGGCTGTAACAGCCACCCCTGAGCTCTCTGGAACAGTGATTAATGCCTCTCATCAAGTTATGTCAGTTTATTACATGCAGGGATGGACAATTTGGAATCCTATCATGTGGTCTTTGCAGATGTCTTAGACGTTCTGCTTCTTGCAAAGATTAAAAATGATCAAGCTGTAGGGCTTGGTGTTAGGAGTTCCATGTAAAACTGGGGCAAACATTCCGATCCTACCAAGACCTCTGTTGGAGGTTGTCAGGAGTGCATGATGGCATAAGCAAAAGACCATCAGCAATTACTGAGCCTAATTCCACCAAGATGAAGGGCACCAAACCCCACGATAACAGCCTTAAACTTCCTTTTCCCGTTTTCCATGTATCCCACAATTATTGCTGCTGGTTTGTTTTACTCCATAGCTTTGGTATCCTGTGTTACTTCTGCATGAACCTAGAACAAGCTGTTTGCATTCCAGAGCCTTTGTTTTACTGTCATGCTGACAGGCTCCAAGAGAGGCTGCACCCGCGCACAAGCACTAGGAGACCAGTCCTGCTGGAAAGAACTTCTGTCTAAGGGAGGCAGCCTGCATAAACCCATCTGCAAGTCACCAGAGTGCGTCCAGAGGAGCCTCACGCTACTGTATAATGAAGCTTTGCCTCAGCAAACAGCACATTCTCTGGCCATGTACCAGACTTTAACTCTTTCTTGGGCACAGGTATCAGGGTGTAATGTAAATTAATTTTGCTAATTCTCTATCCCCAATTCTTTACTATTTTGACATATTAATTTAATTTCGCTAATTCCCTATCCTCCACTTCTTTACTATTTTACTTAGAATAGTAGAACGGTTTGGGATGGAAGTGACCTTAAAGCCCATCCAGTTCCAACCCCTCCTTCCATGGATCAGGTTGCTCAAAGCCCCATCCAACCTGGTCTTGAACACCTCCAGCGATGGGGCAGCCACCACTTTTCTGGGCAACCTGGGCCAGTGCTTCACTACACTCACAGGAATAAAATTATTCATAGTATCTCATCTAAATCTCTCCTCTTTCAGCTTAAAACTGTCACCCCTTGAACAGCTTCTTCCTACGCTGACATCTGCAGCTTCCTCCTTCAGACCTCGTGTGACCATTAATTCCATACTGTTGTCATTATGAGGAACAGGTTGATCCATGCAGGAAAGAATTTCTACGTACTTGACACACAGCTCCACATATCTTCCCATTTTTGTTGCTCCTCTGAGTTGTTCAGGTCATGCAGGAACCAAAACTCTTTAAGCTTCTGAAGGAGGCTCAAATAACGTGCCGTCTTCACATTTCATTTGCTGTCACACATTTGTGTTTATGACGGAAACACGTACAGAAATGATAACCACACTTTTCTGAGGACGAGCTCTTGCCCACTAACATCCACAAATAAGGAGATGAATGGAACTTCCCAGCCAGTACAGCTGCCCAGAGCGACCCTGCTTGCTCCCAGGATGTCAGCAGGACCCAGGGACCCGAGCAAGCCTTCAGCAGCCAACAGCAGCAGCACCGTCTGCAGTTTTATTTCACTTTGGAGAAACGCAGAGCATTTCCCAGATGTTAGCTAGCTTCAAAGTGTGCCACTGAGGTTCCTCAGCATGACCGTTCCATCGTACAGAGGGGCTGACCGAGGAAGAACGTTTGTATGCAAAGCCACAGCGATACAGACTGAGCCTGGGGCACCCCCTCAGCTCCCTCCATCCATCACCCACCCTTGGCCAGGCTGCTGCTAAACCTGCATTCCCACTTCCAAGGCAGCAGAAGCAGCTACTGGGGTTTGGGTGGACTCGCATGTATTTTGCAAGCAGGTGTGAGAGGGAAACCCATGCTCTGCTACACCCTCCACCTTTGCTGAAAGTCTCATAATCCAGGTGGAGATCACAAACCAACTCGATGGCAAAGCAAAGCACAGATGCAGAATTAATGACGCATACAGATTTTTTTGTTTTCTTGGCGAAAAATGCCCTGTTGGTAGAAATCGGAACATTTTGTTTCAGTAAAATGCCTCTTCTGGTCCTGCCACAGTCCAGCGCAGTGGCACTCCCGCAGCCGGGGCAGCTGGCTGAGGGGCAGCGTGGCCACAAGTCCTCCTGCTGAGCCACGTGAAAACCAGGTCTCGGGGTGGGGAAAGAGACATTCAAAAGAAAAGGGCTGGAGGAACAGACAATCTATTTTCTACTGAGTTCAAAACAGTAATCAGCCTCTTATCTTAAACACAGGGCATCACTTTATCTGGTGTAATAATGTTTCTCCTGACCCATTGGTTCCTTACAAAAGGAACTATTGACGGAACCGGCAAGAAGAAAGAACTGCTCTTCCAGTAAATTAATTTTTCAAAGCCTCCCTTCCTTCAGAGCCTCTTTCTTTCTTGCATGGAGGAGGAAAATGTTGGTCAAGATAACCTTTAATATGAAAACATTCTCTAAAAGAAGCTGGAAAAGAAGCTGCCTTTCCATTAAGAAGGCTTTTTTTTTTTGCTGCTCTATGTTGTCAATAGAGAGCAGGTCCTGTAACTCACTTCTCTCTCCCATATTTTGGGGTGAATATTTTATTTTGCTCTAACTAATCACATTTTAACATCAAGAACATTATGTTAACATCAGAGATAGCAGCAGGTGTTTCTTCTCTAAGGATTTAGAATGGTCTAAGAACTTATATGGCTTCTAACTAAACACTTCCCATTCAAAACTGAAAAAGATTCAGATTTTCATTGTTCAGCATATGACACCGGGTAGGTTTTCATAGCTTTAACTTCAGACAGCCTGCTTCTAATTTAGGAGCTGTGATTACTAATTTAAATGTCCTTTGGAGTTCTCAGTTCTTTGACCATCAATTCTTCCTGTATCAATAAATGGATCATAATTTACTAATAATATTAGGAAGATTTAAATGTGCCAAGATTATGAAATACGTTAAATTGTAACCTGTTCTTTTAAAACATTTAATTTGATAAAAAGCGTAATTTTCAGATTTTTTTTCCATGTTCAAAGCTAGAACTTCCAGATGAAACAAGAAAACTAAAGCCTTTATTTATTAAGAAAGTGTAAACCAGCCCATTATTCCTGAACTATAAATACTTAACTGCCAGAAACGGCAAATCAGTGAAGATTCGCAATATAGAACTGCATGTTTCCAAACAGAAAGATCACTATTTTCCCACTGATTTGAGGGTGCATTCTAACAGGACAGAAGATGTTATTTTCAAATACAGTTGCATTTGGATTTTTTACGTGAAGGTCTATGATACTTGGCTCAGTCTCGCCTATCAGAACGGGGTCCATCTATCCTAAGGGAGACTCCTGGGCAAGCTGGCATCCCTCAGGGATGGGGGAGAGGTGCCATCTGGCTGCTGCAGACTCACCTACAGTGAAGCGCTGATGCTTACGGGATGGAGCCATTCTGCCTAGTGTAAGGGGGGGCTACATTAAATATTGGAAGCGGAACAATTAACTGCAGACACCTGATGAATGAAATACCTCCTCTTTCTGCGGGGAGGAGGGGATACATTTCATTATTACCTTCCAGGATGTGCCGATTTGCTTCTGTCTGTGCTGCATCTCATGTAAATCCTCTGTTGAGTGTCACAAACTCATATGCTGCCTGAAGTGCTAGATTTTGTATTTGGGTATCTGGGGTAGCTGACAGATGTTTACAAATTCGTGTATCCGCACAGCTTCTTTTTGCCTATCCATCTGTGCTCCCTGATAGACAGCAAATTATTCCACCTCAGGCTGGAATAATTTAAGACTGCGACATCAACCCTTAATCTGCATTCTTTAGCTGGTAGCTTTGAAAGATTTTCAGTTACAGATACCAGAGTATCATTTTAAATTAACCTAAGCTGTTTATTTAAGGTTCAGTCATTTCTAAACCAAGCGGCTGACTCTACAGTGTTACAGCTGGTTTTAAAGATGACAGAACTGTGATCAACTGGGACTTCTGGAATGTACAACTTGTCATAATTCGTAACGCAAACTTCAGGTTGCTTTGGTGTAGAAGCCTGAGCTCTTTAAAAACCTCATAAAAGATTAATACACATTCCCCTCTGCTTTTAGCAGTATGCGAAGAGGCAGCCAGGTTCAGCTCTCTGTAACTTACAGTGTGCATAATCTCTAAATTCCTCAAACTCGAGCCATCGCACTTCCCCTCTCCAGATCCTGAGAAACTCACTGGTGTCTTCTCTCGCATCAAGTGTAGGGAGTCGATGCACAAAAGCAGCTGGGGATTTTCAATGTGGCACCAGGTTTGCAGCATAGGAATTGGGATCATTAGTTTTCTGGAATCTCGGTTACAGGAAGGCTTTTCAAAACACCACTCGTGGGGAGGGAAGACAAGGTCAGAGAATGCTGTTACTGGAAAAATAAAATCATTTGGTCTAGAATCAATTTGAGGATAATCTCAATCTAAAAAAATGTTCTAAAAGTGGAAAAAGCTGCATGTGGAGGGAATGGCTGCTCATGAGATCAGCTCTAAATCGTTTGCCCAGGAAACTTGAAGGCACCTCAAAGAGAGCGTGCATTCATCCCTCAATCTGAACCGGCCTGATGCCTTCAGCTGGGCTCCAGCCTGCACTGCCCTGTAAGTCAAGCCCAGTGTGGTGTCTATCACAGAACTCATCGGGCCTTGCAGCAACGCCGAGAGATGTGCATATCTCTGTTACAAGAGCCCTGGCGCTGCTTGCCACAGGGCAGCTGGGATTTGCAGGCAGCTTGAGCGTAGGCTCGGTCCACGTGGATGTCTGCCAGCAGCAGACCCCGAGGCATCTCCCACGCAGCAACAGGAACCAGTGGTACAAAGAAAATTAGAACCAGGGTAATTATTTTACCTATGTTTACCTTAGTTTAGCACTGATATGGAGATAACCAGCAGGGACGGGGAGGCAGGCTGGGCTTTTAAGCCACACCTTGAAGGAAATCGGAGCATAAGAAACCCAAAAGCTTGGCTCTGACCACTGTTCAGGATGGTCCATAAATCCCAGTGATCGACTCAGCTCCACTGGAGCAGAGCAGAGAATTAGTGCAGAACTTAAAAAGACTAATCCCAGTATTAATTACCGATCTGCCTGACAGATTTCAAACCTCTGTTTACAAACTGCTCATAAATTGATTCTAATTTCTTCTGCAGAACAATTAAAAGCACTTCTGTTATCTTGATGAACTGAACAGTAACCAAAGCAGTTGCGCCTGACCCCAGAAGACAGATGATGAAGATGGTTCTAAGCATATTGCTGCTGTGTCCCCAACAGCCACCAACACTTCCCGGTGAATATCATCTTTCACAACAACAACAAAGGAGAACAGCACAAGGCTATTTCATGCAGGCATCAAAACAAAATGCACTGAATATTATATTTCATACTAAATACATTACCCTGGCAGTTTGACACTCAACATTTCAATAGATATTGCGTCTCTCTAACATTCTCCCTGAATTTCTGCAGATGGACTTTTAAGTATCAATGGAAGATTACTTTACTTGTCACGCTAAAGAGATTTTAAAGAATGGTTGCACACACTTCATTTTTAATTTTTTTTCTTTCTTTTTCTTTTTAAAGGGAAATGAATCGTGAATTCAGAAACGTGGTTATGCCAAAAGGTCAAATCCCGCGTTGCATCCTTTGTGTGTAGTGTTCTTCCAACAGCTAAGCTGTCTCCTCTCCAACGTGCCCAGCAAAGCACTGAGAGGATGCGATGAAGTCAAACTAAGCTAAGCTAAACTATGCTGAGCTAAGCTGACATAAACCAACAGTATTTCCAAATCTCATCAATCTGTTGCCATACTGTGATTTTTAAAAAAATGTATTTTTTTAATTTTAGCACTGTGGTGGCTCCTAGACACAGGTAAATACGCAAGGATCTCGATTTCCAATAAACCCCCCCAAACAAGTAAACACCAGGGAAAAAATCCCAACAAAGTAAGTTTCTTGATCTCATGATCATGAAAACATAGATTTTGAAGTTCACATTTTAGTGTACGCCAGCCATCAGGAAGTTTTCAGCAAAAGAACAGCCCTTCTCACCTGCCGTGCACTGTTCCACGTGCTCCAAGAGCACTGCTGGGGCAGCGCCTCGTCAAGCAATTAAGCCTCCTCGTACTAGGATTCTATTCTAGAATTTTAAATCTGATTTTTTTTTTTGTTTAAATGGGGGAAAGGGAAGATGTCTGCAAACAAAAAGCGAATTTCATTACTCACATGGCAAACCTGCCAGCAGCAGATCACGGGATGGATTGTTACCTTTCCCTATCCATTTTCTAAAGATATTGCTTTCTTTCTAGACTGCGAGCATCACTTCTAACTGGATTTTGAATTATAATGTGAACTTTACAAAATTATTGGTGCTATTCATATCGCTAGTTAGATTCTATGGAACGGCAATATTTTTTGCCCTTCCCCAAACCAGCACCTCTTAGTGTTTTATATCAAACAACCCCGGCCAGCAGAAATCAAGCACTTCCAAGTAATGTAAAGTATTACATTGCACCAAGTAAACAAGGAATAAAACATTTTTATACTTCTCCTTAAACTTATTTGCTTTCTGAAAATATTTATGCAGCACAGAAGATAGGAGGTTATTGAGAAATACAGCCGGCTCCTCTTCTTTAATTGAAACATTTATGCTTTTTGTTCTGCTAGCAAAAAGCAATGAACAGTAATAATGCAAGATAAATATACGAGAAACTTATAGATATGATTGTAAAACAACATCAGCCTAATGTTTTCATTTAATTACCCCGAAATGTATTCTATTTAATATTCATTACTCCAAAGCCAATTTAAAAGAGAAAGAGGTGAAGGGACTTATTCAGAAAGACGGACTGTCATTCACCGCAATAGTTATCTAATATACAGAAGTTAATAAAGCAGATTAATCTACAAGTCCCTTTAAGCCATCACTGAGTTTACAACAACTGCCTCTTTGACCTCTAACCCTCCCGCTGTGCACCAGTAGCAGGTGCCAGCTGCACCGAAATGATGGCTGAGCTGGCGGAAGGCAAAGGCTTTTCTTACTTTGCTTCTGACCAGCAGCTGACCCTGTAGGAACGATTGTTTCATGTGCTGGCCTAAAGGCTACATAAACCAGTAACTGATAAACAAAAGCATACACACACCAGCTGCCTAGCCCGAGGGCGCGCATCCAACACTGACACCTCCAGCAGTTTGTGCTGCGAGCCCCGTCGCCGCTTTTTGTTTCCCTGCATGAATTCTGCACAATACTTGTTACTCCGCGGAACGAAACTTCTTTCCATCCCCAAAATCGGTGGTGTAAACGACAGCACAGCTTGGATGATTAAGAGGAGAGTCCCAATTTGATTTAGCACCATTATTAAGAGCGTGAAATCTTCAGATACGTCACTAATGATGATGTATTTTAACATTAAAAGTCTTAAAATTAAATTACTTGATTCACATGACAACGGATCACAACAAGGCTTTAAACAAAGCAGAATTAGAGCAGACATTAAGCTCATTAATATTTTTGATCTCTGAATTGACAGCACCCATGCAGCGACAGCTATACATTTAGCAATATATTGGAGACTGCGGCTGCTGCTGCCGCCTTTGTACATGTGCAGTGAGAAGCACGTATAAAAGAGAGGTGACCGTATTTTTCATTAAGATAAGATGTTTTTTGACATAGTTATTTTGCTGACACAAATTACACAACCACAAAAAACAATCAGAGTAATGATTAAATGCAGTTACGTACATGGGAGGCTACTAGTGCAAATGTTAACATATTTAAATAGGTTTCCTTCATTAAAAAAATTATATATGATATTAAACCATCAATCAAATCGAAACACTAGAGTCTAAACGTATTGTCACTGGTTAAAATAAATGACTTGGAGACTGGATTTTGGCTCGCTCAATATGGTGCCTTTTCTGTTGCTTAGCCACCCAAGTCTCTGCTGGCTTGGGCTACAGCTGGTCTATCTCCATCCCTTTCAATTAATAAAGAAAGTTATGATAGTATTGGATAACATTTTTAAATTGTGCTAAGAGGCTGGAAACAGATGTCCCAATGAAAAATCCCTCTCGCTGCTGCATCAAATCTTTCAAGGCTCAAGCTGGCAAAAGCTGAGCCCTGTGGTCCTGATGCAGCCGAGCCTTTAAACACATTTAATTTTAAGCACAGGAACAATCGCACCTGTGGGTTTGATCTGCTCTTAACATTAAGTATACGTTCACACCCGTGGCTTGGGGTGCTCAGGTACTCAGCATCTCACCCAACTGCCCTCTGTCAGAACAACTCAGATTTATTCCTGTGATGTGCTTATACGCGAGTGCTTCTGCCTGGGCCATGACGCAGGCATTACAAACACATCTCCTCTTTGCCTTTTTATTTCAATTACTGTGCATAACTCTGCCCTAGCTGTGTATGGCTCTGAGGTTTATCTGAAAAACAAAACCGTCACTGATTTTACTACATAAAAGGGAAAAAGGCAAGTAGCAGTTTATAATACATTTGTATTTTAGCAACGCTACTTGATTTTTCATTGCAACTGGCATCTTTACTTTCTGTTTTACATCCGCTACGCCGTGCTGCTGTGCTGCTTTATTTGCTGCACTGTTGTCACCGGGTGAAGTTCTCAGCCCAAGCACTCGATTCCAAAGAGCAGCCTGGCAACATCTGAGCTAACACCGCGAAGCCACACATCCTCCTACCATGGCAGCATGGACCACCCCATCCTCGCTCCCTTCTTCAGCACTACCGCACTGCCCATCACCTGCAAGTTCTTTGGAGAAGCCACACAGCTTCTCATCCAGCTCCTGCAAAGCTTCTTTCCTAGAGATCCTTCCAGGAGCAAGAGAGCGTACCGGCCAGCAGCCATCAAGCGTGTGCCTTCTGGTTCCTGCTGGCCGTGGCGTGGAGACATGCAGAGCAGCTCCACGGGCAGATAAAACAGCCCTCTGGCACCAGCGCATCAGGATTGCTTGGGCTGCACACTGTGTCTTGGCCCAGGCATGGTGCAGATCCAATCCAAACAGTGGCGCAACATTTGAAGTCACCAACCACCCCCTGCTTATTCTTATCCACACAATTCTCCTGAAAATGATGCACGGGATGTAATCGCCATGCGATACTCTCCTGCAGTTGTTACCCCTGCACCAAGAAACGCTATGGAATGGAAGTGAAATCCTGTTTCCAACCAACCAACCAACCAACCGAACAACCGTTTATCTCCTTCCACATCCAGCATGGAGTTAGTGCAACGATGGCTGTGCAAAGACAGTTCTTTACCTATCGTGCATGGCTCTTAGGAAGATTTGTCAGAACTATGGGTGAAAGATGCTACAAAACTGATGGATTTCTGGAAGGAATTACCATGAACAGTACTTTCCCATGCCAAAACTGAACTAAGAGCCTAATGCGTACAGTTCAGCAAGATAAGCATTAACAGAAGATAAAGGTAGCATCTTAAAACAAAAATTACACTATCATTTATTTAGTGAAGCAAACACTGCCTCAACCTATCTATCCTAGAAAAACAGCATAGGAAAGTAGAAGCCTTTTAAAATTATTTATTCAAGTGCTTATAACATAACATCATATAACAGCAATCGTTGAATGTAATAAACTTAACAGTGCTTTCTATCCATATATCTCAAATTAGTTTACACACGTTAATTCAGTTTAGTCGTAAGACACTATCATGAAGCAGTTGTTTGCAGACTAAACTCAGATGAAGCAGCTTGCCCGGGGGAACAAAGCCCGTGGCACGGCAAAAGGCAGGGCCAAAGCCAACAGCCACTGTCGCGCTGTGAAGGGATGCTGGAACTTGCACCTAAGCACTCAGTGGTTGTTTCACTCCTACGTTTTCAATTGCTCCCATCTTTCAACTCTCACCTACTATTAAAAACCCAGAGCTGCTATAGGACATGTGTAAGCAAACAAAGTAAGAATTAATAGCGTTTAATTACACAGCCCTGCTACTCCAGAGGCTGAAGCAGCGTGGACGCACCTATTCACTGAACTGACTTGGATGCTGCATCGCCTCATGCAGCACTGAGGGCGTGTTTGGCTGGAGCTTTCCAGCAGGAAGGCAGTGACACCCTTTTGTTGCTATTTTGGGTACCGCAGAGCAGGAATCGAGTGCCTGGTGTGGGGACACGGACCCCCAGACTGTCCCCGCCAACTCTCGCGGGCAGCAGGCAGGAGGGAGCAGGCGGTTCTGCACCAGGAGGGAGCCGGGCTGCTGGGTCAGGGGGAAATTTTAATTATCCAGCTACTTCCAGAGATCTAACTTGGAAGAAACGTTCTAACTAGTAAATAATTGCAGTTATCATTGCATCAGTTTAGTTTAAAGAGCTGACAACCCTCTCTAAACTCACAGCACAATTAGCCATTAGGGTCTAGTTTTTCAGCACTGTTAAGCAATTTGTAACCCATTCCTTTTAATAGGGTTATGCATTACTTAACCGACACAGATGTCTCGAAAACTGAAACCGCTGGTTACGAAGCAGCAACCTCGTTCATTAGCTTCCATGATAGGCAAATCATCTGTAAACCCTGCGTTTAATGGCCAGCCGATGAATAATCAATGTCTCACTTTTCATCCGAGTGTGAAAGCGAGAATAATCTAATACACCGTCCCCTGGCAAAACGCGCGGCCCTGGGTTCCGTTTCTATTCAGGGCTGATTTATAACCCAGTGGAAACCTGATGTAAACATATGATCAATGAGTCCCATCATTGCTGATAATAACCCCCAACCGGCCCACTCCCTCATCTCAAAAGCCATCCCTTTAGGCTATTAGTTTCGTCCAGCTAATCCTCTCTACTATTTCTGCCTGCTGCTTTTACCTTGGCCATCCGTTCAGTCCAGCAGACTCAGAAGTAATTTTATACGCAGCAGAGAGCGGGTGGAATTGATTTTTCACTCAGTGCTCAGTTCCCATCTGAATAATTATCAATTTTACTGCCTCATAAAGGGAAGAGTCAAAATTTCAAATCAATTCAAAAGAGCTTCTGAGACTCCAGAAACTGTGCATGAGAATAAAGGTCAAAGTTGTCGGTGACCTCGGGAGATGATGTCAGATATTAGTACACTGAGTAGTTGACATCAGAGGCACTCAATATGATATGACTAGTGCTAATGCAAATCATATTTATGCTGACTACTGAAGACCGGCCATTAATATTTAAAAGAGTATATGAAAGCCTGCATTCAAAATAAATATAATGTATTCCACAGAATCTGAAGTTAATAAAGACAAATCACTGCCTCGTCACATGCTGTGAAGTGAAAGATTACTGCATATTAGCAGACAAAGTTTTACATCAAGATTGCCACAACTGTGGGACAGTCCAGCGCCCAGGCTGGGTTCTATCCTTTACGTTCCCATCTCAGCACGCACAGTACAATATGGAGCAATCTGACAGACCCGAATGCTGACTGCACTGCTGGTTGAAACCACTATTAGGCAAGTAAAATGTAAGAACCTGTAATACAACAAGGGAATCATCATATTCTGATCACGACGTCAATAATAAACACCATTTATATTCTCACAATATGCTATATACTGCCAAGAATATATTAGCTACCATTAGTTACTTTTCATCTTCAATTAGAACAGCAGACAAGGAGCAACAATAAGTGCAGGGACTGCATGCCAGGCTTTTCCAAACAACAGTGTCCATATCAGGGAAACATAAAGACCACACAAGTCATTTATATTTTGTTCATAACTTCCTTTTTCCTTAAAAGCCTCCAATCTGTGAAACACCTCTCCTGAAATGGCGTCGTTGCAACTGCATTAGGAATCCAGAGATTCTTGTAAATAGGCATTTTCAAGGTAAGGTCCTCTCCAACCCAAACCATTCTATGATTCTAATAGTTTGATGAGATTTTAAGGGAATGTGGGACAATGCAAATGTGAAGTTACGTAGCTGAGAACATCCGGATCTCCCCGTAATGCACTTGGGCTGTGATAAACCTGATGGAGCTGGGAAAGGGAAATCTCTCTGAAGCACTGCAGCAGCCACTTCCTTCTCAGAAGCATGAGATTCAATTTCAATTGTATCTACCTTTAACAGAAAAAATCCCACTGAGTCACCTACTTCAAAATAAAACATTCAAACTCGATAGCACACAACATTCAATTTACACTTTCTGTTACCAAAACGTGTGGTTCAATGCCAGAATTTGTTGTTCTTCCTCTTAAAATCCTTCAGAGAGCTTTCCTTCCCATTTGTCTACAGAAACGTACTGATGATGTCAAACACCTTCTTTTCCAAGTGAAAAAGAAACACCAAGTTTTAAGACACTGCACAGCCAAATACAGTATCTACACTTTTCAGTACGACAAAAAATATCTTCAGTCTTTGGTTGTCATGAGAACACAACCGAAGCTGTTCAAGGTTGGGTACCAGCGTAACACAACTAAACAGCCAACGCTACCCGGCTACTCGGTACCACAGAACATCAGGAAAATTCAGAAGTGTGGTAATATCCTATATAAAAGACTGCTAATTCACCTGCTGTAGAATTTCTGGGTTCTGCTGCATGAAATGGAGCAATCGCTGTCCATCGCGTGAAGTCTCTCTACATCTCGGAGTCTTCTTGCTTTCTTTAGTGAGGTGCTTGAAGAGGTAGGTGACAATGTAGTCTAAACTAGTGCAGCAGCTGGAGGAGATGATTGCATCTGTGTAAAGAATGAAACATTTTTGATATGGTTTCCATAGCAGAGTAATTAATAATGACATTTTATAGTACATAGAGAGCTCAACTTTTATCATTTCTTTGACATGAGGCTAATCGATATATCGACAAGTCTATTTTTGATACATGAGTTGACTAGCTTTGAAGACTGCTTTTATTAACACACACCAGTATTAAACCTTTTGCTTTTTAGTAAATAGATAGTTCCATGCACTAAAAAAATCCCATGAACTACATGAACTTCATTCACTCCTGCCCAAATGCTGCTGCCTCTCTGCATACTGCGAAGCGCAGGATGAGGGTGGAAATTTTACTGGCATTCAGTTTCACATTCAGATTGCTTGAAACCAAACTAAAACTCTATTTTGATCTGTTCATGGAAGAGCAAGGTTAAATCATGCACAGCTGTTATTCAGGTTTTTCTAAAGTAGTATTTCATAACATTTCTCTGCCCCAAAGAACTTACATTCAATGTTGGGTGGCAAACAAAACCCAGGGCTATTGAAGGTGGTAAAAGAGTGATCACAGAATTAGTCATTTTGCTTAATAATTTACTTGAATTATTAGTTGAAGTACATTAAATATGTACACAACAGTCACTAACAAATACTTCATAAACATCCCCAAAAGGGAAAGCCATGACAGCAAAAGAGCATAGTGTTCGAAAGCAGAAGCAAAAGCCACTCCATATCGTTACTTACTGTTTCTATAAGTAAGGGAGATTAAAAGCTTAAACCTATTTGCAGAGTAAATACGTCTGTCTGATTTACGTAAGTTGTTTTGTTGCTGGGTGTCGCCTGCTGTGCCGCTGCCGCGGAAGAGGATTCTGCTCACTTCTGTGCATCGGTACAACGATGACAACACACTGCTCCTTGGTTCTCTTGCCTGCTCCTCTCATCCTCCTCCTGAAGCCGATGGAGCACCCTTCCCCTGCGCCCAGCTGCCCCCTCTGGCTGGTTTGACACCCAAGATAGTCCTTGGCCCCAGGACCAGTGGCTGCAATGTCAATATTTACAGCTGCGCTGCCTCCCACCTCTGGTGCTGTAGTCCTGGCTGAAGCCACGTCTTTGAACGATGGCCGGTTCCTGGCGATACCAACATCAACCAAAGCTCTTTGGTTTAACCTGCTGGGTGCTGAGAACCTGGCTGACATTCTCTGCAACATCAAACAGCAGATCCAACGGAAAGGATGGAGCGTTTAGGATTCCATCCTGTTGCCACCGGCTTCGGTTAGAACTTGTCTAGGCCTTTTATAGTTCACAGTATTTATTGTAGATGGGCCACTGGAGTAAGGGATGTATGGGGGTTGCAATAGGAATTAAACTGTTAAAATGCTCATTCTGAGGGAAAAGGGATTAGAAGGATCCAATTAAATGTACCTTGAATTCTTTAAACTATGCTAATTTGGAGGCCTGCCAGCTTTGCAGTGTTCATTTAAACACATCCCTCTAGACGCTGAAGTATTTTGATCTGTGTCTGTTTAACTCCTTAAGCTCTGCACTGACACTATTAACCATTTGCCATCTAAAAACTAATTATATTTTGCTAAAAGCGCTTTAAAGTAAACACTGAAGGAACAATTACAGGCAAAGAAGATACAAGAGGTCTCCTAAGACGCGATCTTCCAAAGCAACCAGCTGACTTAGCAGCAGGCACCGAGAACGATCTCACAGCTTGCAGAAATGAGCTGGAGTGTCTTCACTGGACCAGTGGGCTCCCCAGGACTGAATCCAACAGGGATGGATCTTAAAACACATTGTCTGAACAAAGTCGAGTTCAGGGTTATGAGTCTTGCCAAAGTAGAGCCTGCAGAGTCTGGCACTGATCGTGTTCTCAACCAAAAGAGTCCTGCATATAAACTAGAAATGCAATTCATGGTGGAATTGAATCACCATCAATAACAACAAGTGAGAGATTTGAAAATACATATTTCACAGGAGGGCTCTACTGTATTTCTAGCCCAGTGCTTAACTCTATTCCTTCTTAAATGGAATAATACAAAGTAAATCACTATCATCAGTTCACAAAACAGCAGTAGTTCTAAACATGCTGATACTGTACAAGCAGATATTTTATATTCGACAGTAAGTGATTTTAGCAGGACAGCAGACAGGTCTATGCTATCATTTGCTCATGAGAATCTGATATGAGTGTTAAGAGCTACTTAAATTTGCCCATAACTATATATCAAATATGCTTCCCTGTGCTCATTTTTCCTTTTGATTGCAAGGATATAACAGACAGGGAGCGTCAAGCAAACTCCCTTGAATGACTCTTCTGGGCATGTGGAACCTCGTGCTGGAGCAGAATGGTGTTCTCATTAAATCTTAGTGAGACAAGCCAGCCACTGAATAAACGGAACAGACGAGCAACAAGGAGCTACCAGTTATGAGCTACGGACAGAAGGAATGCATGGAAAAGACAATATAATGAAGGAATAATGAAAGAACCTGAGATAAAAGCTTGAGATAGCCAGGAAAAATGCAGTGAAGACACATTTCACATTTCTGGTGAACTCGGCTCCATCCCCTGTGAAGAAATAATTTGGATAAGGCAGCAAGCAGGCTGTGGTCACAGACAATGCCCAAACCAGCTCCGGCTGCAGGTCCAGTAGCTGTTCAGCAGTTTTGTCCAACACATCTGACCTCTCTGGGCAGAGCTGTTGGTGTGGCAGGTGGTGGTGGTGGGCAGGGAACGAGGATGGTGACCATGGCACTAGTCACCACCACGTTCAGCTGGATCTTTCTGTTTCTTCTTCACCAGTAAGCATTCCTTTCATCTTTTGCGGGCTAATTTCCATGCGCTTTTTTCTACTACCTGTGTGTTTTCCCCCGATATAGGGAATTCCAATCAGACATTAGCTCAAGCAATGGGAAGCTGAGCACGTATGCTAGAACGGGTAATATTATTTTAAGAAAGCCAACAAACACCTCCAACCAATTCGAGGATACCTTTCGGTCTCAACAATACGACAACAGCATGCTGAAGGGGAATTGGTTTTCAACAGTTTAATGACATTGCTGAATCTCTCCAAATTAAAAGATTTTAGTTTGTTTTTCACATAAAGGCAAGGAGAGGGAGTTGAGTGGTATTTTCCTTGTCCATCAATTGCCTACAGTTCAATACTGGCATTATTTGCCTTTGAGACTAAACCTGGAAAGTAAATGGATTTAGCAATTTAACATCTAAATTAGGCAGCAAGACAGAAAAAATGTTTTATTTTTTCCTCAATGAATAGCATACTATACTATTAATCATATGAGAATTAGAAAAGCTTTGCAGAGATTAGTGACAACACGCCAGGCAGGCTGCATTAAGAGGCTCTAATCCACTGAGTCAGCTGTGAAAAAGCCAGGTAAACACTTTAGAAGAGAACTATTGGAGTGTTTATCCTCGCAATAAAAGCTTAGATGAGGGCTTCCATTATAGTTGATTTACAGCTAGGCACTTCCGAAGGAATACATATTCTTTTGCAGTGTTTATAAAGTGTGGAATCAAGCAAGGTATTTACTCAGCAACAGACTGAACGCTCCTCAGAAATAAGGATTTGGGGAATGTTTATCCTACAGCTGACAACAATGAGAGTCTCAAAGGTTTCCCGTACGTAAAAGGAGTAGAGAGAAAAGTCAGCTACGTTTTTTTCTGTGGCAGAGAAGTGATCTCCTGGTATTTAATTTTTAAAATAAAAAGACAGCTATTTCATTTTTATAAACATTTCTGAAAATGACTCGTATGTTCTAATCAGTTTAAACCACAATTCTCCCTCAGATGGCTTATAGCCCTGAGCCCTGCTATTCTGAGACGTTCTTGTGGCACTGATAGAATTCAGTGAAAAAGGCAACGCTTGGATCTACTTACCCGTTTTCCAAGGGCAGAAGGATGTGTGTGACCAAGTTAACACATTAGAAATTCATTTCTATTTCGCTCACCATTGATAATGCGCCAAATAACAAAGTTTTAAAAGGGACAAAAATATTAGAAGAATGACTCTTAAGAACATGCAGTGGCAGGTAACTCTGAAGGTGATTATGAATAAACAAATTAACATGAAAAGCTATAAGCTGACCAAAGAGTGAGTAATCCGGTCATGCCATCAGGAGAGCATGGAAAATTATTCTGTTTGCAACAAAAATAAACCTTACTGAACACAAATAAGGAACTTAAGAGTGGTCACTAATATAAATTCTTGATACAAGCGGTATTAAACCATGATATTAAGGAAAAATAATCACTTTATCACTTGAACTTCAAAGGCTGAAAAAGCACTTCCCAGCTGACTAATCAAGGAAAATATTACTTCTAACGTGCAGGAGAGATCAGGGTCTCCACAGGCATTTGGACAGGATAAAAAATTGTTTTGGAAAGCTAGAGAATGTAAGCGGGAAACGCAGATCCCATGGGATCCCAGATGTGGTGGCAGAAACCAAACAGGACCATTCTGCAAATCCAGCCTCCCACCCAAAATGGAGTCAGCATCAGACAGGTTCCTTAGGAGCTTGTCCAGGATCTGCGAATATCTCCAGGAATAGAGATTCTGCATTCTCTTTGGGCACTGTGGAAATGGTCAGGTCCCACTGACAGACAGATTTGGCAAGTCTCAAAGACTGAAAAACGACTTGAGTTTGGATGAATGGGAGTAAACGAAGAACACAATGAACATCAAAATGGCATAATAGCTTTTGATGGATGCACTAAGCCTTCAGGGCAGTCAGGTAAAGTTAAACATTCCCATACACTGTTTCGTTTTCGTATGCTTGTATTTATTTTAGGAGCTTTGAGGACTTTAGGATGACCGAAGGAGAGCACTGGCTAAGCAAATCTGTGATTTGTGAAATGTGGAAAAAGAGAGCTATTAAAATTTGCGTTGATTCTTTTCTCAGAATATCAGCAATTCCACCAAATAAAAGTTTTCTAAGCAAACATCTATGTTCCTAAAAATTAATAATTCTTTATGATACTATGACACTCCCAGATAGTTAACTTACATACTTTTCTTACTTCTCCTTCCCACCTTGAATGAAACAGCAACAGTCTCTGAGAGGGGGGGAAATAAACGTAACACATGAAAGCTGAAGCTCATATAGCTTTTACATTTTCTTCCCTCTCTTTTACAGAAATTCAAATTGTGTTTCAAAGAGATGGTTAAAGTAACCTTGGTGTGCTAGTGAATTATCAAGACAACCTTCCAGTACCTGAAGGGGCTACAAGAAAGCTGGGGAGGGACTGTTCACAAAGACTTGTAGTGATAGGACTGGGGGCAACGGGTATTAACTGGAGAGGGGCAGATTTAGACTGGACATAAGGAGGGATTTCTTCACTACAAGAGTGGTGAGACACTGGCCCAGGTTGCCCAGGGAAGCTGTGGCTGCCCCATCCCTGGAGGTGTTCCAGGCCAGGTTGGATGGGCCTTGGGCAGCCTGAGCCAGTGGGAGGTGTCCCTGCCCATGGCAGGGGGGTTGGAACTGGATGGGCTTTAAGGTCCCTTCCAACACAAACTATTCTAGGATTCTATGATACAAGCAGTATCTCAAGTGGAAGAGCTGCGATGTGGAGAGAGAACAGAGCTCAGGAGCAGGGCTTGCTCACCCGGCAGCTGTCAGTCCAGCCGATGTTCTGTACAAGATCTCCATTTGCAGATGAGCAGCCGGCAGGCTCCCCGCCTACAGAACCAGCCCACAGGCAGGATGCGCTGTACCATCATTACAGGTGACAACGCACTCAAAACATCTGGGAGAAGATGGATTTCAGTGACCTGAATACTACTTTACTACTGTTGCTTAGCTATTCACTACCCATTTTCTATTGAAGAGCAGCTTCCCTCTTGCAGCAAAAACTGCTGAATGTGTTTAACATAGCAAATGCTTTGAGAGTCTCAGTGCATTCATACTTTCCCGTGGGGCTTGGCTGACACGTGGCAGCAATGAGAAACAGCAGCTATTATAAAGTAACATCTACAGACACTATTGTTATATGTTCTGTTTTTTTGCTTAATAACCGCCCTAATCAATAAATACGACTGTAAGGTTTGAACACCTTCTCGGTCAAACCAATATAAACGCGTGGCATTCCTAGGTGATCAGAATGTCACTGCATGATTTATTTTTCGATCCCTTAAATGCCCGGTCTCCTTCTCCATATTCCAAATGACTTTAGACTCCAAGCTTCCCACTCCCTTGCCTCAACCCCAAATATCCGGACAGTCATCTGGCTAAAAAGCAGAAATTAAACCATGCACGAGATTGAAATGAACTGCAATCAGGCTGCTGTGTTTTTACCAACACTCCAAGTATGCTGCTGTTACACTGATAATCGTCTATAGTATTTTCAGGAAGTACTGGATAAGTAGTTTCTTTTTTTCCACCAATAAAGATACTTTTACATTTCTCAAACCATATCACAGCTGTGCAGAACAAGCATTGTTTATACAACAGCTATGTTGATCAAATAAACACAAACCCCCACAGATTCCTGTACACAGTTTAATACATTTTACTTCTGAATAACAAATGCATGAATTTTCAATACAATCCTAGTGGAGGCACTTTGATAATTTTAACTCTTCCTGCTTATAAGAAAAGACAATTTAAAAAATACTATTTATAAAAACTTACAAGTTACATGTTTAGAAGAATTTAGCCCTATTAACTGAAATAGTCACATTCTTAAAATGTTCAAAAGCCAGCGTCTTCCACTGTTACTTGATATTCATTTTTAAATACATTAATGTGGTGCTTTGAAAATCTTAGCTATCTACAGACTTGAACTCTTTCTTTAGCCGAGTGTAAGTAATCCTTACCTACTGCAGTAAGTCCTTCAGATATTGAGGTGAGAATATAGACGAGGACGTGAGGTTCTAAACTGGTAATGAAACTCATATGATCTTGGATCAGACACTCCAACAGAGGGTAGTAAGACTGGCTTAGTTTTCGATATTGCTGAAAAACAGAGTACACATCCATAGGAAATACAGATATGACCATTGACTACTATTAATAAACGACAGAACAATGATTTTATGGCTTTTATGATGTGATGTGCCAAATATGCACCCTTCGCTACGCTACCAAACACACCAATTGTAACTGAGAGCAACTTCTCCGTTCTGAGGCTTTTTTTTTTTTTTTACATGGCAGGGATAAATCTGGGTATTAACCACCTTAAACTATCCAAAATTTGCCTCTTCCTGCAAAACCCCAACAGTTCTGAACTAAAGTGTCGTGAAGAAAATGTCACAGATCAAATTTAGGCTGATATTGCACAAGATCTGTTGTTACCCCACAGAGAAGTGGGAATACGGCATACTTTAAAATTAAAGTTTTAAATTTTATGGAGAATACGCAGTGACAATTTACAGATTGAAACTAATTGCAGAGCAAGCTGAAGATGAGAGGATGTTTTACAGGGCATGTAGGCAACCTAAATGGGTTTGCAAACAGAGAAAGGAACATTTTGCATTTCTCTCTTTTATGACAAGCCTAGTGTAAAAGCTCCCCTTTCACATGGCAGGTCCATCATACCTATATTTTAGATGTTACTATACTAAAAAATTGAAGTAATTGAACAGAAAACTGCATTCGAGCTGTTCTAGATCCCTCTGTCTCATTATAACAATACAAAGCCTGTGGTGGTAGTATTTCATATTTCACATAAAGACTCCCAAGATGAGTAATTGCTTACTAGCAAGTCACTGTGGGATACTGAAAGCAGCATTTTGACAAAGGCCTGAAGTACATTGTCAAAGTGGTTGTCCCCGTACAACTTGAAGACGCCAAAGCTGACATAATTTCCACATAAGGCAGATTTGAGTGCAGAGTAACAGATGGAAATGCCCTTGAGTTTCAACGGATAAACCTGATCTTTTGACAAAGTCCCAAGAGAGAGGATCTGATTACCTGTTTTCATAAAAAGAAAGAAAGAAAGAAACTTACATAAGCAGCTGCAAATCTAAAATATTTGATGGCACTATCTAAGCTTATTTTTTTTATCTTTATTTTCATTACTATTTGGAAGAAAAAGTGTTTCTGCATTCGATGTAAAAGATCTTTTAAGTAATCCTGACTAGAGCTTAAAAGACACCAAGGAATTAGTATGCAAAATATAAAATATAAGCTATGGAACTCCCATCATTGTACAGCCAGATGATGATTGGATCTATCAGCATGAATTCCTTAATCCAAACAGAGTTGCAACATGCGGTTTTACAGTTTCTCATGCTGCAGCACAGCCTGGCTTTGATGCATTACCGTGGCGGTCTCTTGGGAGAGCTGCTGATGTATACACACACTAAATATATCTCTCAGAAAACAAATATGTCCATTACAAAAGCCTCTATTTTACCAGTCACAGATGGGAATGACTTTTTAATTAAAATCCATGTTTAGAATGTAAAAATAACAGCTAACTGTAAATATTTGCTGTTGCTGTTAACAGGCAATAGTGACTTTTGGATCCACTGTGCAGCAGCGCAGTCGATCCCACTGCCATCTCTAATTATTCACAGGGCCTCATTATCAAGTTTTCTAGGTATCTTTTAATAATTTAATGCTTGTCTTCACAGCACCCCAGAGTTAGTTTGTCTTTGTGAACTTTTATTTTGTTTTAACCTGAAGTAATTAACGAAAGTGAGCTAAACCAGTTGAATGAACACAGCAGAGCTGAAGTACAGCAGTCGTACCACGAAGGAGCCTTACCAGGTTGACCCCATCTGATGTCGATCTTGACATGCCTGACCCGCACAAAACCCAAGTGCCAGGTCATCACTTTTGTACAATCATAGAATCCTTCCAATCTTGAGTTGGAAGGGACCCGCAGGGATCATCGAGTCCAACTCCTGTCCCCGCACAGCACAACCCCAACACTCACCCCGTGGGGCTGAGGGCATTGGCCAAATGCTTCTGAATATTGTCAGGGTTGGGGCTACGACTGCTTCCCTGGGAGCTGTTCCAGTGCTCCACCGCCCTCTGGGGGAAGAACCTTCTCCTAATGCCCAACCTAACCCTCCCCTGGCATCTTCCTGCTATTCCTTTGGGTCCTGTCGTTGGTCACCAGAGAGAAGAGCTCAGCCCCTGCTCCTCCTCCTCCTCCTCCACCCCTTGTAAGGAAGCTGTAGAGTGTGTTGAGGTCTCCCCTCAGCCCCCTCTTCTCCAGGCTGACCAGAACAAGTGACTTTAGCTGCACCTCATATGGCATCCCCTTTAAACCCTTCACTAGCTTTGTGGCCACATTGTGTTACTCATCCATCTGAGTAATTTTAACTAGAGGAAAGTAACATAAAACCTCACAAAAGTATTTTGACAAATAAAAGCACAATGGCCTACGGAGCAGAGGCTTTGCTGGTTTACTCTCAGTATTCACCCCAGTTATTAGAGCTATGGTGACAACTTGGATCATGGAACAAGTGGACTGGGCATTACTTCTCCGCGTTGCCAGGCGCTGCCAGCTGAGAGAGGCAGTTACGACAATCCCGCTTTGCTCTTTTAATAGGTGTTTTAGAAGTGCCCCTAAGAACCTGCCTGAGATGACACAGCTCTCACAGATTGTGTAGGACCGTTTAATACATATTGAAACCCAATATTCAACTCAGTCTGTCCCTACACAGCTCTCCTTTCTACTCATGCGAAATTCCACCTGCAAATCATATAGCTGCCTAATTGTAATTCTTCCTCTTAATCTTACTGATTACTGATAAAGAGGGATTTACATCACATAATTGGAAAACTGAAAGGGAAACATTGCTTCTAAACACCCAACACATCACAATTTCACCCATTTGGCCTCATTTGATGCAAAGAGGGAAAGGCAGAACTTACTGTTTAAAATATTAATGTCCTTCACTACTTCTATTATAGCAACTACTCCATCGGTTGTAAAGAAAAAGTAGATTTACAAACAGAAAGACTAGGGCCACAATCATTAGAAAAAGTAACCGGGGTCTCTAAGAAGTGGGAACGGCGTCACTAGATTTATGGAAGGGAGAAAAATAAAGTACTTAGCCAGGAAAGATGGCCACTTACAACCAAAATCAAGCCCTCTCAATTAAAAATCTTTATTTATGAATGGAAATACAGAATGTTTTGCTATTGTAAACAGTCATATGAGCATCTCGTCTACTCCAAACACTGTAGTCATGAGCATAGCGTAACTTGGGATGAGGGCACAATTCCAGCGACTGCTATTGCACAGAAATTAATTCCAAATGGTGTAAAATCTCTGTTATGCTAAAAATGCCCAGTATCCAAAAGATTCTCTTTGAAAAGCAAAACATAGCAGAAAAAGGAGAATGTCTTCTAGAGTACCTGGATTAATTTATTCTAATATTTTACACTACTGAGAAATCACATTTACATAAAATTAAAGATAATCTCCATTTAGCTTCCTACACTATTCAAGAGATCTCAGCCATTTTAATTAGCGTTAGTTTTTTGACAAGACCTAGTCTAGTTACTGAGAAGATGAGTGAAATTCAAATTCTGTGAAACAAATAAAATGAAATACAAAATGCTGCCTGTGAGTTGAAGTGCGAAGGTGCCACAAAATAAACAGTGTGCAATTCTTAGGGCAAAAACAAGATGAAAAGGTAACGTGCTGTAAGCTAATCTTATCTGCTCTTCTCCACTGCAAAATTCTCTACTGAAAATCTCTCTAATCATACAAATCTATATCTGAGATAAGCAAAGACAAAGTTCTGGATCCCAGAAAGTAACAGCCTTGAGTTTCTAGCCGAGCTCGCCAAGCACTACACTGTGCAATCTCAGGTCCTCCAAGTACTCGGTGTAATACACAACAACAGATGGAAAGAGCTCACCAGTTGTCAACAAGGCAATTATGCACTTAATATGGAAATTAATTGGAAGACGATGGAAAAACAGAATGATGAGGAAAGAAGTTGAAAAAACCCTAGGAATTCCTTAGCTCGGGAAGATGAATTCTAGGAGGTATCCATGAGTGCCAACCTATCGCTTTTATTAGTTCACAGAAAAATCGCCCTATAATTAAATCGATCGGCATAAAGCATTTGGCAGAGGCAGGGACAAACCCTGCTCCTGCCTCATGCCGGGCAGGCGCGGCAGAAGAGGAATGAGGTGCCTGTCCCTTCTAATGAAAATATTGAGAAGAATCTGGGTCCAGTGCAAGATTAAAAGCTGTTTTTTGCAAGTGGACAGAGTCCACAGGGAACCGTTCTGTGTTCATGGGCTCATTTTAAAAGGGCCTAAGAGTGGCAACAGCTGATTTCAAATCAGTAGAGGTGAAAGACCCCGCGGTGCCTGGTACCAACGCCCCAAGCCATCAGCCTGTGGTTCAGGGGACGCAGCGCTAGAACAAAGACGAGTGTTTGGGCATTAGTTATTGAAAAAAATATGAAGTACGGTGCTACGCCTGACTAGATAAAAAAAGAATGATCTACTTGTAACATTTAGCAGGAGCTTCAGGGGAATATTTTTACACACCATGGATACTACTGAACATAAACTAATTTACTGAGGTTCTTGGAATCAGGTCAAGAACAACTCCTCAGCTACTGAGGATATGCTTACATTTATAATCCCTGTAGTGGAGGACGAAAATACAATTTTATAAACTCCTATTGTTAAAAGAAACAGTTTAAAGAAATTAAATCGACGCAAAAGTGACCTTTGATATGGTGAATTTAAAACCTGCGTTTGAAATTGATAGCCGCTGTGAAAATGAAAACTCTGTAGAGACTGATCAGTGAAGTTTCAGTGTTACTGCTCTGTTAAAAATCCAGCTCGCACCGATTTCTTCTTTGTGTGGGAGAAATTGTATCATACAGTGACTTGCAAAATTCTCAAGAGTTTCCTTTAAAACAACTTTTTGCCCTGCATTTGACAGCAACGTCACTTAGAAAAATTACAACCTCTCCGAGCCTCAGAGGTGATGTAAAATTCTGATGAGAATAAGAGAAGGATTTTTAAAGACATGGGGTGAAACTGCTAGATAGGAAATAAGAGCGTCAATTTGCTTGACAATTTAAGCATTTAATTACTGAATGACTCCCTGGGACATAAGTAAAGGAGTGGTAAGAAGTGTGTGTGCAGAGGGGAACACAAAGCCAGCTGAAAATCCAAACTGGGGTGCTCTGACCAAAGAGAACATCCCCGTGCCTCGGAATCCCACAGGCAATCTGCACCGGCGCTCTCTGCACAGCTCATTCCCTTCCTCCCTCCCTCCTGGATGCGGGAGCATGTCAGGACAGGCAGCTTCCCTTTCACTTCTCCTCCTTAATTGCTTTTACAGTAGAAGCTATAACACAAAAATGATTTCCTTATGGCTGAGTTTCATTTAAGCAGGGCTTGTTCTAGATTTCAGTCCAATAAGCGCTAAGTATAATAATACAACTAAATCATGTTTTAACGTGTGTGAATTAGATGGAGATAAAAAAAGACTTGGGTGAGATTAAACAAAGGTTGTGAAAATTTATCACGTTTATAGAGAAAAAGTGTTTTTTGCCTTTTCCCCTTTCCTGCTTTTATTATTCACCGCTGCCCCATAAAGATGGTTTTGAACATGTGCTTCCAGGCAGTCGGAATGCTGGGGCAGTATAAAGAAGTGGCCATATATAGAGAACAAAAAGGAAACCATTAATCATAAAGATGAGAATAAGCTTCAAAAACTGATTTTTTTAAAGCTTCCACAACAACAAAACATGCATAAAACCTCTCAAATCAGCCCAACGAGTATGCATAAGCGCCAAGATCGATTTGCCAAAAGGAACCTATTATGAAATCTGAGTCAGTAATGAAGAGCGATATATCCTGAAGTCACTATGGCAAGAGAGGAGAGTGGACCATCGGCAAGCGCAACCACTGTTAAGCTAAGCTGCTGCTCAGAAATACCTGTTATACAGCAGGAATCAGTTTAACCAAAATTGTGAAGAAGAACTGTTATCTTACAAAGTTGCTGGCACTGAATGGATTACCACACTAAGTTTTGAAATACATGTTCTGGAAGCAATTTAAAGCTCATTAGAAATAATTGTGTCTGGCTACTGGAAAATGTGGTAAAATTTAATCCACATCCAAATGCTACCTGGGCTGTGAGAACAGGAAATTGTTTTGTGCTACTGTGGCTAACCTCATCCCTGACCTTGAGCAGTAACCGCTGCAACAGCTGAAAGCTGAAGCAAAATTAAAAACTTACATCAAAGTATATCATGACAGAATGTAGATAAATAAAAACAGCATATTGAAAATATTATTTTTATGTCAGTCTCCTATAATGAAAGGGAAGAGGTTTTACTAAAATGTAAAGAAACCACAAAGCAAAAATAGATAGTCCCAAGGTGCACCGAAACATCATTCCTGTACAAGCGGGAGTTCAAAAACACATAGTAAGGAAACTTGTACACATGGAATTAAAAGTGAAATATATTGGGGATGAAGAATGGTGGACTGTGCTATTCTAACTCCTTTCAATTTTCTCCTCTCAGCTGTTTATCTTAAATCACTCCATCACTCAGTCAGACTGGCTCTAGCCATAATGGACAAGACACAACACCCTTGCCAAGCAGCTGCAGAGCCCTAACAAGGATAATTGACTGTCTAAGTGCTTTTTGCATCCTACGCCAGGCTTTACATCTTCTGAACATATAGCATTTGTAAAGACATCTTAGGATTGCCTTCAGTGCATCAGTGATAAACGAGCAGAAGGACAGGACACACTGGCACTACCCTAACCGCAAAGCTGGATCTGTTAAACAGAATTAAACACTTACTAAAGCGCTCATTTTCAAAAGTACAAAAGAAGAATTCGTACTGCAAATTTTATTCATTGATAACTGAAGATGTTTAGCTTATCTTAAAACCAGACTGTTTGGATTTTGTTCTGCTCTGCTCTCAAACAGATGAAATTCCTATGTGCCAGTCTAGAAGAGAAAGGGGAATATGCTTTAATCAAGAATTAAGAGATTCCAGCACCCACACTCACAAGTGTTCACACACATTTGAATCCCAGGAACACAGTTCTACCCTCTTCTTTCCCCTTTTACTTTTAACCCAAGCACAGACTCTACAGTACCTATAAAGAGTAAACGGAGGCGTCGTTCAGACACAAATGGACATTACAGACTTTGGCAAAACTGAAGATGGCAACAAAGCATCACGCTACATTTCCAAATGTTTGTTTCAGAGTTGCTCCCATGTAAACAGGGCAGGGCTTACACAGAACAAATCCATGTATAAGTTCCATATGAGTCGATCCCCTGAAGAATGTTGTATTTGCAAAGTGAAACTGCTTTGAACAGTGCAGTCCAGACTTATGAAAAATTGACATGGTGTCCGTGATCACCAATGCCCTGTGCTCCGATGCCAGTGAGAGCAACCATTGCACGCCACCTTGCTTCAGTTACTAATTTCTTGTCTAAGTGTTGACAGGACTGAGATGTATTTCAGATCACATTTTTATGTACCCTTAAGTTTATAAAGCAAGAAGACTCCCAGTGCACCAAAGTCATAACTGGAAATGTTAATTGGAAATCTAATTTGGAAAAATTTCTACAAAGAATAATTTTTGTAGCATTTTCTGTATGTCATTACATGTGAGAGAGAAGAAGGAAAAATCCCATTCTAAAACAAATCTAAATTTCACTTACCAATGGAAGTACAACACAATTAAGCCATATTTCATGTATTGTTGGTATGTTATATTATTTTAAGCAAGAGGAGCAACCAGGGTAGGCGACACCGTCTGCAGGAGAGTGACTAAGTCTCCCCCTGGACTGCTGCTCAGCTATGCTCTTACGAGGAGCAGCTGAGAGAGCTGGGGTTGTTTAGCCTGGAGAAGAGGAGGCTGAGGGGAGACCTTATTGCTCTCTACAACTGCCTGAAAGGAGGTTGTGGAGAGGAGGGAGCTGGGCTCTTCTCCCAGGTGACAGAGGACAGGACAAGGGGGAATGGCCTCAAGTTGTGCCGGGGGAGGGTCAGGCTGGACATTAGGAAAAAAGTTTTCACAGAAAGAGTCACTGGGCACTGGCAGAGGCTGTCCAGGGAGGGGGTGGAGTGACCTTCCCTGGAGGGGTTTAAAAGACGGGTAGACGATGTGCTCAGGGACATGGTTTAGTGGCATATAAGAATGGTCGGACTCAATGATCCAAGAGGTCTTTTCCAATCTAGTGATCCTACGATTCTATGGGAAGGGAAGGAAACTCTCACGGCCCAGGGGATGGCACAGAGGAGAGGGGAGAGGTAACAAGCAGAGTTGGAAGCCTGGTGTTCACACAGGGATTGCCAAGAGGAGCAAACCCACCCAGGTCTGCAGCTGATTGAAAGAACTCCGGGTTAAGAGAAGGCTGGGCAGCATTTATGGCAACCCACCTGGCCAATGGATTAAATGAAACTGAGACTAAAGGGAAGGATCTTTCCACAGGGATAGAGTGATGAAAAAAAGAGATGTTTGCTTCTACTTCCCCCCTTTGTCCGATGTCATCACTTTGTGTTTCACTCAGTTTAAAATGGCTATTATTATAGTACAGATCTCAATCAAATCTATGTTGAGTCTTTTTGATCAACTTTGTGTCTTTTTGATCAACTTTGAGGAGCTCGCTATGAGCTGAGGCACGTAAAAGAGGTTTGGCTGACTTGGTAAGATAAATGAGAATATAGTGTCTCTTGTCATCTCTTGACATTTACTGTGTGTTTTCTTCTCTAATGCTGCAGCCATAAAATCATGCTGAACGTGAGATTCTCAGCTATTTTCAGAATTTTAAGTTACTTGCAGCAACGGTACAGCAGAAAACTTGAAAACTGCACCCGAGGATGAGAAGGCAGGTATGTACGTATTCGTTCTTTTAGCTGAATCACATAATTTTTCAGAATGCAGGGCTGGAAAATTGCAAGAACACCGATGTGAATTTTATGATCATCACTTGGTTAACTTGTTTATTTACCCCCAGATGTTTGCTAAGATTACATAAACTTAAAAGAGAAATACAATTAAAAAAAAGTCATGGAGGTTTATGGATTGAAGTTGTACTTAAAAGCACAACTATTAGGTATTAAAATTTCAGAAAGGTATTTGAAATTAATGCAGAATTCCTTAGTACCAATATTTTTATAGGATCTGTATGTTCAAAAGATCATGCATAACTAAAGTCAGGAATCCTTACAACGCATTTCCAGAAGAGTTATATGTTTCAAGACCCTAGAATGGAGATGTCATAAACTAGCGAATGCTGATAAAAGCTAGAAATGTTAACAGCAATAATTTAAAGCTGATTAATTGTAGTAACTTGAAATACTTATAGTGGACAGTAAAGCACTTCCCAGAGTGTAAACCAGTGGGTTAGCTGGAATCTGCTCTAATCGGCCAATTCAATCAACTGCACTGGGAAGACTTCCATGGGGAGTTTTTGCAGTGATTCCTGTCCTGGAATAAATATTGGCAATTGCTCACAGAAAAGAAAACCCAGACAATTCTAACTTGCTAAGTAGCGGGAGGGTCACTGATGGGACCCTTGCAGACACCGATGATCCTATCAATGTATTTTAAAAGCACAATGGAAAAAAACCCCCAGATATGTATTGAGTGGACGCTTTCCCCGACATCTGCTTTTAGCGGATAGGCGATCTAAAATTTTTCTTTTGGAGGACATTATGAACAGTTCTCTTCTTAAATCTGTGCTAAGTAAAACATCATCCTTCCACAGGAAAATAGCTTTAAATGCCATGGAAGAGAAGCTGGAGAGAAAGGTCATTTCACTTCTTTTCACAGCACATACCTCCAGAGAGACACCACACAACCCCAAGCATCTTTCACGTAATTTACCAACAAGGTCAACAGCACTTGGACACTGTCTTCAACAGGCTCTATGGTTCCACTTTAAATCTTACATTACTTTTAAATCTGGTTCAGCCTGGAGAAGAGAAAGCTCCAGGGAAACCTTAGAGGAGCCTTCCAGAATTTAAAGAGGCTCCAGGAAAGCTGGGGAGGGGCTCTTGTTCAGGGAGTGCACGGATGGGATGGGGGGAACAGTTTGAAGCCGAAAAAGGGGAGATTGAGATGAGAACTTAGAAAGAAATCTTTTGCTGTGAGGGTGGAGAGGCCCTGGCCCAGGTTGCCCAGAGCAGTGGTGGCTGCCCCATCCCTGGAGGGGTTCCAGGCCAGGTTGGATGGGGCTTGGAGCCCCTGATCCAGTGGGATGTCCCTGCCCATGGCATGGGGGTTGGAACTAGATGATCTTTAGGGTCTCTTCCAACCCAAACTATACTATGATACTATGATAATTACATTCTTGCGTGACCAGAAAATGTTGTCTTCATTGTTACAGCAATGAAGTACAAAGGCTAAGAAAAACTGAGCAGTAATATCTAAAAGTTTACCTTTTCTATTTTCATACATATAAAACCCTATTTTTTATTTTGCTTAACTGTTCTAACAAATTTACTGCAGAACACAGTTCATAAAGTGTGCTAGCCTACTACATGGGATATTTGAAAATGAAACAGCAAAATAACCTTAACAAGGAATAAGAGTTACTTGGGTTTAATTTTTTTCTGCCGTAAATAAATGATTCTGCATATACCGTTTCCATGCCATACAGATCAAATGCAAAATTACGTTTGAAATTTGTTATACAGGTGGCCATGTAACACACACTTTCCAGACCCAATAAAGCAACTTGAATGCAGTAAAAGCAAACCCGATGCACCAATTTTCTGTCTTTAAAAGAACCAGGACATCTCCGGCTCCCCCTGTTCACACAACCTACAAATGAGGTTGCTCTACAAAAATCTGGTGATGTTCCAAAATATTTTGAAAGCAAACTCGTAAGCTACAAAGTTAGTGGGAGTGTAATATAAACTGCTGGTGTCAAAGACCTGTTGCAGTTGCATGCATGACCGGGAGCACTAAAATGGAGCAACTTATTATAAACACTTCTAAGAGCGCTCTAGGGTAAAGCTCTTATGGTCTTATTATGTTTTGGAAGTGCTGAATATAATTTGAATACATAAAATCAACCCACAGCTATCAATCAGTAGCCTACATCAAACACCTCATGAGTATTTGTATCTTTGCAGAAATATGTTTACAGTTGCTAGAAGACAGGCATTCAAGTTAAAAAAGGTGATACAAGCAACAATTCTACACAAATGAGTTTTCATCTATGACAGTAAATGAGCTTCAAAGGTCTGCCACGTAAGCTCTGCATTCGCAAAGGCACCATACCAGCTGTAGCGCCTTACAGTCCTGCTACGTATTCCATAATCCATCAGTGTTCAGCAGTACAAACTAACAGGAGTTTTATATCACAAGACAGGCAAAGAATTACACTGCAAAGGAAATGTTAATAAACACCTACCATATGTACAAATCATTTTACTAGCTTCTCTGAAGAGAAGAATTCCATTTGGAGATGACACATCAAAATTTAAACGTTGCGATCTGAAAAATAACAACAAAAATATTCAGATGATCATCAAAAAGAAAACTGCAATGGATTCATTCTTAAAACAAAAAAACATTTGCTGATTATAAAGTATAAGTAGTTTTCAGTCCAGTGATGTGTACTCTAGTTATCTCCGTATGTTTACAAAGAAACAACCCCACGACAAAAGACAAACCAATCTGAACCAGAAAAGGTGACTGACGATACATACACAGCTTTCGGTGACCAGTGAATGTCTTGTGCCCATATGCAGTTCAGGGGAATGCTACAAAGGTTCCAACAATCCAAGTGGTTAGCCTAACAATTACCCCATTTCTGCATCTGTACAGCTTTTAAAAACAAACTAATCTCCACTGCTACATAAAATCTGTAGCGATCACAATCCAGTTCTCAAAGTGTAAATGCACACATGCTTTTTATCAACACTGAGATGTGAAGAAGACAACTGTGCCAACGCTGGGGTCCTTGCCCATGGCAGGGAGGTTGGAATTGGATGCTCTTTAAGGTCCTTTCCAACTCAAACCATTCTACAATTCTATATTGTCTTCCCTATTGCAGATATTACCAAAACCAACTAGCAGCACTTTGCTCGCCATCTGGAAACACAGCAGAGTCCTTGCTCAAGTCCCTGTCCTTTTTGCATCTTTCCTTTTTGCCTTGCGATAAAGACGCCCAACTCTTAGTTGAATATAGGTCTCAGGCTTCTAAGTGACCTAAGCAAAACTTACTCTTAGCGTTTCTGTGGACTAAACGCAAGAGGAGTCACCACTGAGTGATGGAAACCAGGGCATCCCCTGGCTGACCTATTTGATAGCCATCCACTCTTATTAAACGTGGAGTCTTCTACCCCGCTATCACGCAGATAGCAGGAGGTATCTTTCTTTGCTACAAGTCCCATTTTGTGTTGTCTGAGTCCCTGTTCACAGGTTCTTTTGCTGCAAATTCTGGAGTAAATATGGGTGTTTAAAAATGAGTAAAACTTGCCTTGTATAAAACAGTTGTGCATTCCATGTGCACAAAGTGATAATGACTGGCAGAGGCATATCATCTCAATAAGAGTAGCATAATGCACAATCTGATACTCTCTAACATATTTTAACCATGTCAAAGTAGATTGTATAATGCATTCTAACCTGTAAAAGCTAATGCAGTACACAACTGGTGAAAAAACACCATCCCAGATGATGTTTTCTAAAGGGAACAAGGCAGAATTTCTGAATACCAATAGGTAGAAGAGGCACATAAATATGGAAAGGAGCTTCAAGAGCTGGTTTTTTTGCATAAGATTCATTGTTCCAGTTCCTCCTTGCTTTCATGTACCGTTACTAGAGTAGTGTTCACGCTTTAACTATCACCTCCTTGAAATCCGTTGCAGCACTGTCAGAGAACCGCTTGTGCACTGTATCACGAATGAAAACAGGGTAGACTTTCCCACCAATTTATTATACAACTACGAGGATAAAAGACCTAATGAGCCTACAAAAACCCAAAAGTCACAGCCAGCACGTCAACGCAAACAAGAACGAGGGAACTCTGCCTTCAGGTCTGTGTGGCCAGTGGGGGATTAAATGCACAACATACAAGCTGGCGTCTCACTGGGAGCAGGGCTGAACTTTAAGGCTCCAATGTCCTATCACTAGATTAAACTAAATATTTTTTTCGCATTTCAAATCTTTCAACTTTTTCCCTTGTATGTTGGATTTGCAAGGCAAAATGGGAAATGATGTGAATCCACACTTTGCAGACAACTCTATTAATACTTTGGCCATGAAGATACCCAGCACAGAGACTTGAACTATCAATTTTTCATTTAAAAATCTCTTTTCCCTTGGGCAGTACACTAAATATTTCCACGTGTTCTGATGATTTCCCCAAATAAATTGTTCTGTTACTTGCGGTAAAACAGGAGTTTCATTCTATCTACTGCAATGCCAAGTATTGAAATCAGCTCCCAGAGTCATGCTGAGGCCTTTCTGGTTAGCCCACAGAGAAGACTTTAGATGTGGGATAAGTTACCTATATCATGATTATAAATACTGCTCTATTAGACACTATTCTTTCCTATTTTGGTTGGAAGAGTTGCGCTGCAAGAGAAACTGTAAAAGGAGTTGTGGTTTAGAGTGCTGCTTGGCTTAAGGCAAAATTTCAGCCTGCAGCAAACCCTGACAGCAGACCATAATCTGATATTTAATTATAGAGTCAGTATTTATCCCTGGTTAAAGCATATACTTCCACTAACATTGAAAATAAAATCACAGTAGTCCCTCATATATATATATGTGTGCATACCTATATTCCCATAATTAAACCTTAGCAGCTGATACTGTAACATCTACAATGTTAATAAAACAATACGATCACACTGGAAGCCGAGTTCTGCTTGTGAATTTTGTTCCAAAATACAAAAGTATCAGTCTTAAAGTCAAAGCCAGACATCACAAGGATGAGCAAGATGGAACAGAGTACACATACCATTGCGGCGTTCACCACTGATGTAATTTTCATGTGCCTCTTACCTGTTTTGCATGAATTCTGCCATCAGCTTCAAGATAGGGGTTGTACACGCAGGCTCGCGGTACCACAATTCGATAGCTCTTTGCAGAACAGAAATGTATGCAGGGTATCTTCAACAACTGAGTTAAAGAACAAATGATACAACAACAACTCGCAAAACAACGTCCCCAAAACCGTACCGCACTGTTAGATGGGTGGGCCGGATAGAGACCTTGGTACCGCAGACTGACAGAGGAGCTGCCAGAACCTATACATTTAAGTGAGTCTCTGCTTAGAAGAACAAGTTCCTTGGAAATGGTTAAGTGGGGAATAGTTCATAAACCAGAGCTGTAACAAAGGAAAACGAAAGCAGTTTGTCTATGTGAAGCTAATCCATAAGTACGTATATAAAAGGAACTTGGATTTTTAATGAATGGCATAAGTCACAAATGGCAATTTAATTAAAAAACAACACGGATTTACATATTACCAAATTCTGGGCCCTGAATTTCAGTGACGCCTCACAATATACTGTATTTGCTATATAAATGGTTGGGAACAAACTGATTGTATGAAGTTGTTTCCAGAGCATTCAAGAACAGAATTCAGCTAAATTGCGTGTGGGAGACCGGCAAAGTTAGATCCCTAAGAACCACTTCAGGAGAGCTGTTTGCTCATCAGCACCCAAGAGATATCTCTTCATTTAAAGCAGAATTTAAAAGAATGCAATACAGAAAATAAGTTTAGTAGACTTTGCAGTGTAGCTTAAAAAAAATCTCATTAGTTCCTTACTCTATCAAACATCTCATACCACTATTTGATACAAAGCTGACCCCTTTTTCCCAGCATGCTGAAAAAAAAAGAGTTTATTTGGATAAGAATGCAGGTTGGCAAATGGAAATGAGGTAGCACAGCTTGACTGGCAAAGAATTAAACAGTTTTTTCATATGGAACCAAGAGATTTTAACTATACAATCTGCTATTAAAACATGATCTAGCTAATGTACTCAATGGTTTTGTTAATAATCTTATTTTTCACTTTTAACTTTGTTTCTTGTCATATAATTCTGCTTTATTTAACCGCAGGAGAGTAGTGACTATTGTCGGGAAAAACCTATTGCCTATTAAGACAACAAAGGCAACCACTGTGAATCTTACAAAGCAGAACACAGGCCAAGCGCTCGACACAGTACTGTGAAATAGCAGACTGAAATACATGGAGGTTTACATGCTTCTAGGATATGTAGACCCAGTCAGGTCTCAGTTTGGTCCAGCTCTTCTGGTGGAGGCCCAAGTGTTCACTGCTGAACGACAGCGCTGTGCGGGCAGATGGCCACTGCTGTCGGTCTGAGGCATCCAAGGCTCCTGTGTTGTCGCTGCCAGCTGCCCAAGGCACCGCAGCCATAAACGGTATAGAGTGGAAGAGACTGACATGTGAAATATATTTTTAGACCTTGTTCCTTGCTCCTTTATGGGGGTCTTTACATGTTAAATCAAAGAAACTAGTGTTAAACATACCACGTAGAGTTATCCAGTAATAAAATGGGATTGAATTCAAATCTTGCTTACCTATAATAGTCTCAAAGCACATTGATGATCTGAGCTGCCTCATACATTTCAAGATTCACTAATATCAGTTCCATCGTTTCGGAGGTGGACTTCCAATCCAGCTCACTCTCCACAAAGGAAGGTCAATTTTCTCAAGATGCAGCACATGTCATGTAAGGTATGGAACTGAGCTGTGCTATTAATTCTCCTAAGTCATGCCTTATCCTCAGCCTTCCCAGCAGCCCAATGTATACAAAAGGAGATGGTGCAATGCTGCAAAGCCCCACCGTGGAATTTCACAGGGTAGAAAACATTCGCCTTTTCAGATTTCATGGCAAAGAGTAACTTGAAAGTTAAAGCCTACAACCAAAATGTAAGTCAGCAGTATCAAAAGCTGCTAATACATTCAATATGATTAGGTACCTTCATTAAAAAACTCAACCGTTGAGTCCACATTCACTGACAAGGTAAGCCTGGAAACTATAGCCAATTTTTATAAAAGCTAGGGTCAACAGAAGGGCTTGGGCAATTTATTATTTCTTCTATAAATCCAATAAAGCAGAATAAATTGGTTTTAAACAGAACATTAAAGTGTTTTTAACCACAAGCTCCAAGGAATCTGGCTAAGTCATGAACTTAACCTGAGCAGCCAGTTCAAGCTCAAAGGAATTCAAACAGCAACAAATGGTACTGAGGTTTGAACCAATGCAAGTGGAAATTACAGCTTTTACAAACAGTTAACCGATCAGGTAGCCTTGCTTCATGAGAAAATGGGTTCTGTTCTCTTGGGATTCAGAAACTTCCATCCCTCCAGCTGTTTGTTTGGCTCTTGCAAGTTTGTACCTAATGCTGAATCTGTAAACATACAAACTTAAAAATGCAGTTCTTCAAAAACTGACTAATTTTGAACAAGCCATCTTATTGCTGCACGGGGCTTTACTTTGTAAGAGATATGATAAGGATTTGGACAAATACGTAACAATGGTTGTTTGGTACAAAGATTGTTTTGCTTGTTCTAGTGATCCACATCTGAAGCAGCGCACAACCAGACTCTGATTACTTAGGTCAGCTGGAACTTTTAAACAGCCACTAGATACAACTTCTCAATGACAGATCATTTTTCTATAAATTTAGTGTCCACGCCTCCATACACGTGGATATTTTTATACTGGCAGCCAATCTCATGCACTCATGCATGTACATCATGTGCTATCCAGCCAACTGCAATCCTGAGATAACCTTATCACTCAATGCTTGCACCCCGTTTTCTTATTGCAGACAACAGAAGCCATAAAATACTGGGAATCAGCTGGGAGAAACACAGAAAAAAATGCTTATGGGTTCCTACCTAACTGTAAGAAACACTAAATGAAAGTAACAAGAAAGTGAGCATCACCCTCAACTTAGAACTGAACCTCCCTGGACTCATCTGACTGTGAGATCAAGGATCTTAGACTACAGTCTGGCATTAGTAGGGAAGAGAACAGATTAAATATTCCGCAGAATGAAGCACATAAGGAGAAGGATCACTGTTATGAAAAGCAGGTTGTGATTCTACTCAAATTGGTACCCAGTTTTTTTCAGGCCACGCCTGCATGTTCAGGACTGACCTACAAATTACAGAGACCATACGTGAGGAATACAAAAGGCAAATAAACTTTCCAAACCTGCCGTTCTGGAATTGTCACTGACAGCTTGACATATCTATATTTCAGGAAGAATAAATGACTTTCATATCCAGTGTTTTGGGCTTTTTTTTGTGTGTGTTTTGGTTTGTTTGTTTGTTTGCTTACGTGATGTTTTTCTTCATCTTTCATTACCGGATAGTTTGGGAAGATGCTACACTTAACACCTGAAGCCGTGTAAAGTATTTGGAAATATTTTAATAAAGCCTTTCGAGGGATCACATAATACAACTATAGAACAATTTTTACTATTATTATAAGTATTTTCCCTTCAACCCTTGCCAGAGGAAAACTATAAATCTTGTCTCAGCTGAATGAACACCATTTATCATATTCATTTTCTTGTCAATACAATTATGAAAAGCCTTTGGCCTTTTTCCAAGGAGCCTGATTTGCTAGAGAAACTCAATTAGTATAAGCAAGCCTGCTACAAAACAGCCCTATTTGGCAATCCAGCGCAACTTCGGCATACCTGATGATTCACCTCAAAATCATCATCCTAATAACTCAATCACAATGGTAAAACACAAGATTTAATGGTGTCCCAGTGCCTCTCTCTTCTTCCCCTCCCTGGACCAAAAAGACTTCAGTGAAAAATTATTTCTGCTCATTTTTGCCATCTACTGGACAAAACCAAGAGCCTGAACATCGCGACCAGAAAAAAGAGAAGAACCTCCCAGGTGAGAAATTACTGAGTGTAATTTGTTTTGTTCTGGACAGGGCTTTGACCCAAAATATTTCCTGCAATCACTTGAGAAGTTTATCGATACATTCTTCTACCAACAACTTACAAGTGACTGTTTCTGATAGTCTTCAATACAGACTAAACATCACTGTCTGCTAGATTAAAAGCTTAGCCTTTTATCCCTTGCCTCTTTGTCATCTTTACTCACTGAGCAAATGCCAGTAAATCAGATTTATTTTGGCTAATATTCTGTATTTGCCATTTTCAAAATTGAAATACTAGGGCTTCAAACATAACAGAATAAAGTCTGTTTAAAAAACTACTTTTCTTTGCTATTAAACCCATTTTCCTGATGATATATTTGAAACTACAAAAGAAATACATTCATCAAAAGATATTTAAACTTTTATGATAAAATTGGCATCTGACCCTCCTTCTCCTCCCATTTCTCTTTCTGTCTTTATATACAGTAAATAAGAGTTGTGATAATAGCAACTTACTCTGCTATAATGCTTTGGATCAATACCTGGATGAAGCTGGACTCAGCCAAATGAGGTGAAATCCACGTACTTATCCTTTAGAGCCAAAGGTGACAAGAAAAAAAAAATCTGAACCTGAGCAAGGGAAAAGAACCTGAAAAGGCCTCCGCTTTGAGTTCCACATAAAGCCACATTTCAATCTATTTTTATTGGTAATACAGAAAAATAAAATCCAGAAGTTGGAGGCAGGTTTTATTTATTTGAAATAAACTTAATTAATAAACTGGGAGGAATAAATAAATTAAAAAAAAATTAGGAAAGGGTCCTGAGAATTATATATCCTGGATCCTTGTATAAAATCCACCTCCATGGATGAATCCATTTCTTTCAAATGGAGAGGAGGTAAGCCTGGATTATCCCTCCTCCTCCAGCTGGAGATTTGCAGGTCCGCACAGCAGAAGAATGCTGCACTAGGAAAACCAAAGGAAAAAGAATTTGCAATGGAAGCAGCACTGATCTGCCTTTACGCATCTTCCTGATTTTATTATTAAGTTTTAGGGTACAACACACACGAACAGTACTAATGAAGTTAAACGTACCCAATGGTGCCCGCTAGAAAATGAGATGCTAATTCACAGTCTGGCTGCAGTAGTTTGTGGTTGGAATTTTTTTTTCCTCCAGTCTCCTAACACTGAAACGAAGCGATGCTTTTCACTGATTTTATGTGAAACAAAGATTACGCTGCTTTATGTTTTGCTGAGCCTGCGCATAGCCAGAATCACTGCACACATGCAAAGAGCTTACCTTAAGGCAATGTAAGCCCTCACCTTACTCAGGTTACCTGACTGACCACACCAGGATCCCACTCCCACCACACACGGACATCTATCAGACCATACCAGGCTCTGCTGTGCAGTCTTTCAGGCCTTAAAGGCTAATTTCCTAGTTGCAGGGCTAGATCGATGCAATCCTCCTTCTTAACCAGAAAAATTATTAGCGAACAGTAAGGTTTCATTATTTACTTAAAATAAAAATACTTTTAAAAGCTTTGTTTCTAGTGAAGCATGAAATTGTACTTGAATGGTGGGGTTTTTTTCTGTCCATAAAATAAATACACAATTAACTTCCACAGCTTTGTGAGATCTAAATTATAAAACAAATATTTTTATAGTTACTTCACTCTATTTTTCAGCAATTTGTTACTAAAACGACCGTGTGCTGAAGAGAGAATTACAGCCCCTGTATTTATAAAATCACAAACCATTTCTCTATAGTATTAAGAAAATACCCAGGAGCATTATTGTGTTCCTTGGCATAAAAACGTACACAATATTTAAAGTGAATTGTTCCCTTACCATTACTTACCGAAGAAAACTACAACCTAAAGGTTTTGATTTTGTTTTCAGATGTCCATTTTCTTCTGGATCAAGAAGACTGCAGGTGTTGCGATATTAATAGAGTTGACATAAATAGAAAGTAACTGGCTAAATTAAAGACATGATTCATACCAGAGAGAGAAATCTCCCCAGACAGCACTTGGATAGTAATTTTTAAGCACTTTTGATGTTAAACCAAATGTAGATACAGATACATATTGTGTGGAGCTAAGGATACAGCTTTTTCTTTTTTTTTTTTTTTAAACAAACATTATTTATGAAGGGAAAAAACCTCTTGGATTTGGAAAAGACCTCATCTTTTCTAGATGAGCAGTGTGACACAACAAAAAAGTGACCTCTCTGTGGTCCTTCCCAGTTAACTGCATGGTTGCCATTGTGCTGTAATTTTAGCTGATTACACATTAGTTCATTTAGCTTTGTTTCCTCTTCCCCACTGTGCCGTACTATTAAACTAATGCAAGGGGCCTGGTATCCCTCTGTGCACAGAGCTGGTATTGTCACAGTGTAATAAGGATACATCCAGTCAAACAGCATGGTGTAGCTGGTCTTTGTGTTCAGCGCAAAGGCAATCCCTCGAAGATCCCTTGCCAGCCCGATCAACATACGCTGTCAGTGGGAAAGAGACACAGTAATTGATTTTCACGTTAGCACCGAGCAGATGGAGTAATAATCAGCCAATAATGACCACGTATCTGATTTTGATTCATTAGTTTAAATGTCTCGCTCAAATCTTTTTTTTTTTTTTTAATAAAATACACAAAGATTCTTCCAACAAACAAGATTTCCACAAGTTTTAGAGTGAGAACTCTTTTAACAAAACGCTTCGGAAATGCTTTTGATTATTTGACATGCCATCCTTATGAATAATGCAAATTAAAACACAATATATGAACACTCCATATTAAAGTGTTTCCTGTATTAATAAATTTAAAGTAACCATAACAATAAAAATGTTAATGCAATATTTTGAATGAGGTGTAAGACTCATAACCAGCTACAATTAAGCTTGGACCAAGATTCTCATTCTATTGTTTTTTTAATGCATCTATTGGATGTTGTTTTTTTAATAAGAAAATGTAATTTTCTAAGTTAAGTTTCTTAAAAAAGCAACTTTTTTTTGTTATAAAACGCCATGCAAATCTCTATCTCTGTTAGCATTAGTTCTGAGATGAATTTCTTTTTCCTTTAATGACTGAAGTGTGGCTTCTGAATCCTTCCAGCACAAATGCAGATGACATTTTCTGCATAGATAATTAGTCCCTACTAAAGCGATGCTCTCCGGATAATTAATAGAAATTGATAAGAAACACGAGCAAATTAAAAATATTTTAACAAGATACATAAACTTTTCAATTTATTTAGACATAAATATTCTTTTTTGATAATTAAGTAGTTTTAACAAATTTTATCTATTTGTTGCAGGTGGGGTTTGTACTTTTTTTTTTTCCCCCCATACTAAGACCACAGCACTCCAGAGTCTGGTTAAAAAAACCTCTATCTTTGGAGCACGGCAAAACAAACCATTTAGGAGTCCTCTCTTTAAAACCAGAGTTTTGAGTAATGTATCGCTTGGTGCTAGCACTGTAATATTTATAGTGCTGAGAAATACAAAAGGTAAGAATCACATATTAATTTTAATTGAACCCATGAAGAGCAAATTACGGCTGATGCCTTGTTAAACTGCTAAATGTAATCTTGCACCGGGCTAATTTCTACTTTTCCTATAAAGACCCATTAATCCAACCGACTGAATGGCACGCACACAGATTTATCAAAGGATAAACCGAGTTCTCTACAAAGCACTGGTGAGGTTGCTAGGAGTATTTTAATATTTGCATTTCTTTTCTGTTGCACATTGAAAGGGTCTGAACTTGCAAGATGCTGAGAGGTCTCAACTCTCATTAACTTTAATGGGACTCTGAAATCACCGGAGAGGAAGTGTTCAATACTGAGAAGATGCAATATAAAACTGTAACTTTATATTCTTCTGCACTTCCATACTTTGTGCACTGTTTTGTCTGCACAGAAAACAACTGTTTAGCTGACACAATAGCCGTAAAGGTATAGAACTAAAAGAAGTTGGCACCAACACTTTATAGAACAGATACAGAGATGACACAAGGAAACTGAAATCTTCCAGAGGGATTGTGGTTCCTTTGCCCATTCGAGCCACAAAAGGAGGAGACAAGCAAGACCGCACAAAGGAAAGGCTGGAGCAGGGAAGAAGGGGAGCCACAGCCCCTGGCAAGCTGTGAACTTGCCTTTGTCTGAGGATGTGCGCGGAGAGAAAGAGGTCACCACCTTAGGCGGTCCCTGGGACAGGGATTAGAAAACGACAACAGCCAAACCCATGTTCCCCTATCACTCCTATTCTGCCTTTATAAAAATGACTGGTTGTAAGAAAACACTCCTCTGCAAATATATTTAAGAAAGAGTTTGGTTGTAAGACTTGAAAACCTATTAATAAAAGTAGATATGCAACTTCCTTTAAACTACAGTCCCAGACTTCTGAGAACCTACATAAACACCAGGCAATTCCAGACACCTTTTGACCTTGAATTCTAAACTACTACCAGATAAACTATGTTTCTTGATCTTCTGTTCTTTAAATTCAGACGTTGCTATTAATAAGCCTACACCATTAACCACACAGTTCTGAATAGATGTGCTCGCTCTACAAGGCGTCATAATATTCTTTCATGTACAACCCCAGCGTACTCCGTGGTTCAGACATCACCCATTGGAACTCAACTTATAAAGTAACGCCTACAGCTGGCAACGTCTAAACAGCCTATATAATAGCCTACAGAATCCCGAGATAAATCCTGATCCATTTAAGTCACTGGTAAAAATACCTTTAAATCCTAACGGGAGCAAAAATCACGCTACGTTCCATGCTTAAGTCACACTTAATAAGACAAAAGAGCCCCGACCCCTAAAATCCAGGATAGTCTACTTTCAGTCCATTAGTTTTCAAATAGCTCTTAGGTGCATAAAAATCTATTAATGACAAGCAACATTGTACATTATACATGTATGTTTTGGCTGTCATCCCGTGGGATTTGAAGGGCCTTGCAAACTTAGCAGAGTAATTTGAGGAACACGTGAAGCTACTGCTTCATCGACAACTGAACGCCAGTCATTTCTGGGGCAAAGTGACAACTCATAACACCACCAGCAACTGCAGAACGAGTACAGTGAGAAGCAAAGACCAGTAAATACAAGAAACATAGGAAGAGGGGGTTGTCAGCAATATGTGGGTTTATACATTGCTTTTCTTGCAAATGAAAGAATTTTGTTCAAATTTTGTTTCTGAAATACTCTTCTCTGACTGTCACCGAAAGGTTTGCTGAAGATTAATTAAAACAAAGCCATTTTAAAAATAGATTCAGCACTTTTCTTTCAAAGCCCTGAAGATTTTTCCAAGGAAAGGTGATGAAGATTTAAATATTTGCAGAAAATCCCTCTGCCTTGCCACCATGTGCCACTTGTCTGACTAATGCCATTTAAACTGCTCCTGCTGCCCACCCCCAAAACGGGGCTCGTAATGGAAAGTCTGACAGACCCTTAACTACAGTGGTACTACTGGGTGCAGCTATAATATTACCCTCATAATTCTACTATATAATAACAACAAAGGAAAAAAAAGGTGAGGGGTCATTGCGCTTTGTCTTCAGAATTAAGATGGCTGTCTTCATCCTTACAGCATACTCTTAATTCTGGAGACACGTCTTAATAACCTCTAAATAGTTCCAACAAAAGAGCCGTGTCAGAGGAATGAGCAGGCCCCAAGGTGTTTCAACTGGAGTGTTTTCATCTGCCTTTATTGCTCTATCCCTCTCCAGAATTAAGGCAATAACCTGTGATAAATTATTCAGGAACTGCTACAGGGATCAAAGCAAAATCATTCTGTTAAAGTGCTGTTTGCAACATTTGGCACTTAGTGTGAAAACTTTTAATGTGTGCAAGCTGAAAATCAAGGATTTTAAATAATTTAACAGCATGGAGTTTCTACAAACCAGCTAAAGATAGCATGTTGCTATTTAACGGCTTTTTCCTCAGATTCTTTTTTTTTCCCCCCACGCGTTTCTAGCAAATCTGATGATGTCACAACTATAAACAAAGTGCTACTGAGATTCTGGATACTCGGTCGATATATTCCTTCCTCGGATTGTCAAGAGAAACACTGAAATTCCTAGCAGAAAATTAGCTCCTGTGTTAATACTGGCCATTTTTTCCTATTAACATAAAAACGTGAAAAGGAAGGAGAAAAAAAAGAAGAAAAAAGGAAAGCAAAGCACATAATTCCTTAAGCCATGCTCAATTACATTTGATCTCCCTGGAAAAGAAACCTAAACATATGTTTTGTATGCAGATTTAATGATTACAAATGTATTTGAAAGAGCTTCCTTGTTGTGACTATTTTTCAATGGTGTATTTCAGAAATATTCAAAAAACTAAAAAAAAACCAAACAACCCAACCCAGCCAGTTAGAAAGTCCTAGTAAAACCCACAAATTAAATGAATTTGGCAGTCCTGGACCATTTTCATAGTGATATTTTAACAGTGTCATCTCCCCATGGATCGGAATACTAAGCGTTTTATTGAAGAATTGAACTGTTTTTGTTTTCAGTACTTGCAAAATGAAGTACCTGAAAGCACTTTTGCACGTATTATTTATTCATCGTGATAGAAAAAATAGCTTTAACCTAATAAATTACGTTTAAGAGAATTTCGAGCAAAAGTTTTGTTTATGATAAAGCAACAGATTTAGTTCTTTATCGGTAGCTTAAAGCACCAAGTTTTCTTTATACAAATTAGACAGATGGTGCTTACAGTAGAATTTACTAAAGGTCTGTCACAACAAATGCAGCCAAGCTGCATATTTAATCATTGCAGAACCTTGTCTACCTGCAGCTGCCAACTGCTAATCCAATTTCCCTGATAAATGTGGCAGGAGACACGATCAGCAATAAAGAGCATCTAACTCCATTTTCCTGCAGGGCGTCTTTTGATGAACATTTAGGACGGAAGCACGGAGTGCACTGTGTGGCCCGGGCTTGTGGCAGCTGCATGCATTTTGAAGACACAGTTCTCAGGTTACTCACTTAATTCTGCCACTATCATTATGTTGCTATTGATCTCAGTAGCTCTTGTCTACACAGCATTACTCTAGATGAAGCTGAATCAGGCAGTTATCATGCATCAAACTTGCTCAAAAGCCTGGAGATTTCCCCTTAATTACTTGTGATTTTATTTGCAAATACCGTTAAAGTGTAATCAAGCAGTCACTTTCCAGGGTCGTTAAGAACTTGCTAGTTTAGGAATATATCACTGGCACTCCATTAAAATTTCTCTACCAAGACGGTTTCAAGCCAACCAGACAGGACAACGGCAAAATTATTTTAATAAACTGCGCCCTCACATGAGGCAAACACAGTTTCCCGCAGAAAGGGGGATGCTATCGAATGACCTCTTTGTTCTCGTTTTTAAGGTTTATACCTTGACAAGATAAGAGAGGAATACAAGGTAGATGAACTACATCTATTTAATAAATGAAAAGCTATTAAAATTAAATACATAAAGCAACAACAAATGTGGAAAACTAGAATTGAGTAATTGTTAAAATAACCTTAAACACAATTTAAAAAAAATACTAGCTTAATTCAAGTGATTATCATGAACAGCGCATTGCCTGGTAATGTCAGAGATGTACCACAGACTATTTATTTACTAGTTCTAGCTTATACATTTATTTTCTTAGGAAAGGATGTGGATAAATACGATGATGTACCATTTAAGTTCCCATCATATTTTAAAATAGCAAATTAAAAATTACTGTTCGGGTTCCTTCCCAATTACCCTGCGTAGCTGAAACGAGTGCTCCGGCGTGCATTGTTAACTATTGATGCAGCGACGGTAGAAGGGGATCTCTTTAATGCAAGAGCACTCTAATATATTACCATTCCTGATGATGCAGCTTGCATCTAGCAAGTCTTTTTCTTCCCTACTGTTGTTTTGACACAAACAGCTTGCTATACTTAAGGATTTTACTAATAAAACATAATGTTGTGTTAGATATTATGACTGTTGCCACAGCTGAACTGACTTGTCAAATCAATCCTAATATGGCTCCCACAGGCACATAAAAACCTTATTTAGCTATCAGTTATCCTAATCACTTTGTTCAGTTTAAGGGTGCAATACTTCAGGACTAGTTCCTATTTATACATATATGCCCAGCCATTTAATAAAGTCTTGATTTATATAATAAATTCTCGTTTGAAAAAAAATACTTTAAAGCAGCAGTGTTTTATCAAGTGTGTTACAATGTGTCTCCTCATACCCCCAAATAAATATGATAATATACACAAACAGGATGCTCGCACGGCAAAAGGGATGAGCATATATGAAGCAGATCATTGGCTATCACTGAGGACAAATTTGTCCCTTTGATTACAAAGGGGATCGAATGGGGTCACTTGATCTGCAAAGCACTGAAAAATCCCAAGGCCTTTATCAAATCTTTGCACAAAGTTTATTTAGGAGTGATTTGTTGCCTTTTTATCTCCACTGCCTACATTTCTAAAAATATATATACATATTTATTTTTATATATATATACACACACACATATATAAGGATACGGGTGTACACATGCCAAGAGAAATAGGCAGAAGAGATGCCAAGCTTGATGCTCAATGCTTGCCCCACTATGAGTTCTTCCCATCAGAAATTTCTCTCCTTTTAAGTGAAATAAACCTACCTTTGCTTCTTCTTGTTCAAAACCGCTGTTGAATATCTGAGTCACATTTTCAAATGAAACTGTGAGGGGGAGCATGAAATTCTCAAACTCATCCTCGTCTTCACCTACAGGAAAAGGAACCAAAACAAACCAAAGGCATCAAGCCATGTTCCCAGTGTTATTTGGAAGGGTCAGGCTCTTAGGCTACTATAGAAAGATCTCACTGATATAATGGGAACTTTCACGTGACCTACAGGAACAAAAACCTGAGGTTTGGAGTATTTTTCCTGAGCTATAAACATAGACAACAGATCGCTGATTGCAAACAACTTGTATCTGGGTCTGGCACATTTCTACATCTCACACCTCCTGGTTTTTCATACAACCGTTTTCTCTGTTAATCTGACAGCATATTCTTCAGTTCCTTAGAAGAATATTCACATAAGTCAAGACACAACAGTTAAAAAACATTAACTTTAAAACAGCAACAATAAATCAGACTGTTTCACACAGGTACTTGGTAGTATGATGTTTAAATCACAGTCTTTTCTACCTCCTACCTATTCCATACACAGAACGTAACTGCCATGGAAACAAATCTGCACTGAGTTGGGGTTACTCCTGTGATGCTATCGCCTCATTTGTCTCAGAAAGTGTGACTTTAGAGTAAAGAAAAATACGTTGTCAGTGGGGAAAAATAAGATTGTTCAAGTTATACATGAGTTAAACGGCTGAAAGAGAACCTGAGAGTCTGGATTGGTTTTGGTTTGTCATGACCCTGAACAAGTAACTATGAACAACAACTTTGCAGAACTGGAAATCTGAATGAGGACTGGTACTCATACTACTGCTCTTCAGGCCCTTAATGAGGAGAGCTTGCCTCTTGCATGTCGATTCTCCTTTAGAGTAATTCAGAGTAGGGATTTAACTTATATTCTTTAAAGAGCTTTTCGCTATTAGGCTTCTCTCCCTTCTCTCTTCACTGGCAAAGTCTAGCAAACTAAGTTGCAACTGAAGTTAGGAGAGTCTTTTGTATGTCAATCTGGGTGTGCAAAGTTAGTCCAAACTTTATAGTTTAGTTTCTACACTTCACATATCCACCTGTGAAATGGGCCTAATTCCAGCCTCTTCGCTCCACGGATACTGCGAACGAAGACCAAATCACTCACACCAGTACAACAATAAGAATGACGGGAAAGGCCAAGAAAAAATAAGCCAGGAAGAAAAAAACAGAACCATAGAATCATTAAGGTTGGAAAAGACCTCTGACATCATCCAGTCCAACCACCAGTCCAACCCCACCGAGCCTACAAAACCAGCTCACCAAGTACCATGTCTACATGCTTTGTGAACCCCTCCAGGGATGGAGACTCCCCTCCTGCCCTGGGCAGCCTCTGCCAGGGCTTCATCACTCAGTCAGTAAAGAAATGTTCCCTAACACCCAACCTAAACCCCCTCTGGCACAACTTCAGGCCACTTCCTCGCATCCTATCGCTTGTTAGCGAGGAGAAGAGACCAACACCTGCCTTGCTACAGCCTCCTCTCAGGTAGTTGTAGAGAGTATTGTCTTCTCCAGGCTAAACAACCCCAGTTCCCTCAGCCACTCCTCAAAATGCTTATTCTCCAGACCCTTCACCAGAAAGCAAAGCGTGGACTAACACATAAATCCACATGACAATACAAATACAAAAACATTCACTAGATTCTCATTAAATGAGGATGACATCTTCTGAGCTGAAAGAGACACACATCCTTGGAGAGAAGTAACTGTGATCCTGCAATTAGCCCTGCCTCATAACAATGTAAATATTTACAAAGGAGAGGAAAGGAAAGTTGTGGAGGCAATTCCAATCACGGCACTTCCATAGTTCTGAGTACTCGCCATCGTGACCTCAGCTGCTTTCCCTTAACACAGGGTGTTCATGCCCATTTTCCAGATTATGTTTAAAGGCTAAGGAAATATCCTCAGTAACTTCCGGCCACTGCACTGGTCAGCCACAGCTACAGAGCCTTCAAATTGCAATCTATGTGCAAGATCTTTCTTAAATCTGTGCCTTGCCTTCTGCACCTGCGGCAGGACCAGAGAGGGCAAGATGCTCTGTGTCAGATTTCAAAGCCTCTGCGGGCAGCAGTCGGATCTGGTGGACTTTGGAGAATTCCAACCCTGTCCACACTTGCCAGACTCCTTTGCCATCTTCTCTCTATTCCTTGCGACTGAGGTCAGTCTTTTTATCTATCATTTCTGGACTCTTGTGTCTTCTGATTACTTGCAGTAAGTCGAGACTATCCTCAGATTTTTGTTCCCAGTTCCTTCCCCTGCCACCTCCAGCTCCTCTGACAGTGCTAGTTTCTGGGCTACCAGTCCATTTGCTTGACCATTGTCAGCTTCCTCTTCCCCTCCTAGGAGCTGAACTATTTCTATATGCACTGCACATCCTGATGCTTTTCTCCTTTTCACTGCTTATAAGATTTTATTTGGAGCAAAAAAAATCAATAAATCAAGACCAATCATTTAGAAAGATTCCCACACTGGTATAGTCCGATGCCAGTGTCATTTGGATACTTCTCCACAGGGGACCAGGCCTCCACTTCCATTTCTAGAGTCCTCAGCAGAAACCTGTATTACCCCAACGTCGCCAAAGTGATGCTCCCTTTCATCCACAGTGCTGCACATCATCAGAAGACAATGTCAACGAAAATACTAAGCACATATCCAAACCCAAGATGAACACTTCCTGAAGGTAGAATCTCAAGTACATTTTGTTAAAAAGTTGAGAAGACCAAGGAACTATCAGAATATCCAGTGTTCACTGGAACAAAGACTTTAATGACAAACCAGCTGGTTCTGGAAATGCGGTACAGGAAAACCTCAGGTGCTGTTTGTTTTAAATGTCAGTGGAGGCAGCCAAGAAGAATAAACAATTAGGATCCTACACAGTATTTCCCTAGTCATTAAATCATTTAGAAAAACAACACAAATTACTACCTATACATTTCTCTTGCATCCCTGTACAAGTCACGTTCAGACCCCAGGAACAGCACAGTATTAACAAGGAAACAATCCTAAACCAGCCTACCATGCTACATTTTCCATTTTACATCATTCAAACTATGCTTACGCATCCTTATTATGTCCTCTGCAAGAAAAGAGATTCTGCTCTTTTAAGTTATTGTAGATTTGTGTGTAGCTCACAGCAATGGTGTTTTAAACGTTCTTCACTTGGAGAAGTTCGGGACCGAACCTGACGGTGTACACCTGTAAGCACAGGACACTGACAAACTATGCTGAATAACTCCTGAAGGCGTTCTCTACAGCTTAGATTTACTCCTTTTGGTGGTGCAGAAGGAAATGTGATTAGAATTTATCAATCCTAGTAAAAACTTTCATTTAAATGTAAATTTTACTGGTGTTCCTGTAGTAGTTTTGGCTACATCATACTTCACAGAAATATTCAGTTTACTTTAGAAAGCCTGGAATAAGAATCTTGGACAAAATGATGCAATTCAAAATGCCAAAAAAAAGTACTAAAAACATAACCTTGGGCACATAAGGAATTCAAAGTCTAACTATATTCATATGAAGTTAAAGCAATTCAACAGAAACCAAAATGCATTTTGAAGCAAACAGCAATTAAATTATTGTTCTTTCCTACAATTAAATCCTACCAGCCTCTCCAACAGCATGTTGTTTAAAATGTAAATATTCTAAATTTACTGCATTCAACTAATCTCAACAAATACTTTTACATCAAAGACTTAAAACAACCCCTACCAATAAAAATTCACCCTGATTTTGTTTCCATATAAACTGTTCATTATTCAAAGGATTTTATACGGAGTTCTTAATTTAATTTGAAAAGAACTCGGAGAATACAATTGGCACAATGCTTTTTTTTGTCTAATAATGCCAGTTCGCACAGTTTGAAAGTAACTTTTGATTCACAATGTAAGAATACAGCCATTTAATGTTTGCAGAAACACACAGAAAGGACAGTTTGTGTCCATCTTACTTTTTAACTCTGGATCCTAAACTGCAACGTATACCTGTTTGTGCCTCTAGAAGTGCTTTTCTATCAGTTCAAACCCAAACAAATCTATTCCAGTAGGAACACAAAGGACAACAGCCAAAAGACTGACATAAGCTTTTTCCAGATACCCTAATCATTTCAGATCTTGTAGAGGTGTTAATCCAGAGGAGTCACAATGATCTCTACCAGCTTGTAGCCAGTCACAAGCCACGTGCCTGCATTTTATCTGACCTCTACTTCAAGATGTAATTTTTAACACCTGCAATGTTTTAACCAAATCTTTTTTTTTTCCCTATAGGAAAAGTTACCAGAATTGCAAGTGCAACGCAGTTTAGACTCGAAAATGTACTTACTGCCTATGTTAGATGACACTGAGCCAGGGTCTAACCTCCCTGATGTCCATTTAGAACCCTCTTAATTGTTTTTATTAAAACTTGGATGGTCTTGTATATTGGGAACTTGCATGAATAAGTGAAATAAAAACATCCTTCTACTAGAAGCTGGAAGGTACTGGCACAATCAGTATGTCACCTAGAATCTCGAAATACTTAAACACTTCATGTTGTAAATCCTCATACTCAACACAAAAATGCTTCTGTGCAAAAAAGAATTAGTTTTGCTTATTTCTCCAACAGAGGCAACAAATACAGTGTTATTGCTTAAGCCATGAATCTCAAGCGCTGATAGGCAATGATTTAATTGCCAACTAGAACAGATTTACTGTACAATTAAACTGCTATTTGATTGGTTTAATAGGTCTTAAAAGTTGACAGTACTACACAAGACAGCAAGGTGTCCCGAGGAGAGAGAAGGACCTTACCTACATCAACCATGAGAAGACGAGTGAGAGCCGTGTAGAACACTGTCCGGCACCTGAGGTCACTGAGACTGTAATTATTGCTGATGTCCAAGAAAGGGAAGTGCTTACTCTGTTGAAACACAAGCACATGAAAAGTTAAGTGTTCGACATAATTCACCTCTCACAACATTATTTACTGTAGCAAGGAAACTTACTGTGTGATTTTGAAGCATGAATTTCACAGCCTCAATTTTCACAAGCCTTTTCAGGAGATTATAAGTAGCAGGGGTCAAGGAGAAATGAGCCTCATAGCATTACAATTACATTATCAGGTTGAACAAACCTGCAAGAGCTTTTTGCGAGGAAAAAACCTGAAACAACAACAAATTCCTGTTTAAAAAATATCTGAATTTCATCTAGATATCTCTGTCATGGAGATATTCTTTAGAACATTAAAGACCATAATCTATTATTAATTAAAGCAATTACTTTCTGTGGCATATATTCAAATAAAAAAAGAGACGAATGAACTAAATTATTTCTCTAATTAAGCGGAGAGTTTCTGATAATAAATGGGTGCTGGTTTTCCCCCAGATAGACCCATGTTACCAGCCTGCAAAAAGAAAAGTGCTTTTTCAAGCGCCCGTGCTGAGGACAACTGGCACTTGGCACCGGGACTGGCAGCAGCCCTAAGCAGCTCTGAAGTAATGGCCTCGAAATCACAGAGGTGATCTTCCAGACCTGCCAAAACCCACATTTCATTTGCTTCAGTTACAACAGATAAAAGTGCATCTTACACAAGCTAAGCTATGTTAAATGCTGAACCAAAGTATCATCGGATGTATAAGAACTGAACGGACGTTTCTTAAGAACACCTAAAGTCTCAGAATCAGAGCAAAGCGCATAACAAGGTGGCACAGCTGGGAATTCTGGATGTACCTATGGACATGTCTACAGGAATCCCAGTTTCTTCAACTTTATAAACTATAACGGCAATCTGACTACTGCTAAGGACGGATGGCAATCCCTCACTTGTCAAAGCCAGGGACAGCCCCAACAGCAGGTAACCGCTGCAGCACAGAGCTGGTCCCCCAGGAAGGTCCACTGCTCCGGGCTAGGCACCTCACCAGCCGAGCCAACTGGTACCCGGGCAGCAGGTCCTTGCCCTGGGCCACGAGGATAAGCTGAAATCTGTTTGCACCTTCCTGTACACAAAGGCTTCCAGGGAGACGCATTCTAAATGACACAAGCAATGTATCTCCTGGATTGCATATATTCTACAGATGACACGTTCTAGCACAACTTACTATGAAGTTACATCTGATGAAATTTCATCTTTTTCTTAATGTTTCTTTTAAAAAGCATGAGAAATCAAAAAATCAAAAGCTGAGTTTGCAAACATGCTGTAGACGACCTTAAGGGTTGGCTGGTACTTGTTTCACAACGTGAATCCTTTCCTGGCTGTGTGAATGATGAACACCTTTAATAGCATGAGCACACACAAATTCCCTGTCTGATACAACTCAGACATTTGGGGTTAGGCAAAGGAGATAATGCTGCGCATTCCCATAAAAGCCACGCTGATACCCTGGTGCGCTCTTGTGCAGAGGTGACTGCTGCTGCGAGGGATGCTGGCAAACAAAAAGCAGGAGAATGGCCAAAGCAATGGCCTGGATTTTCTGACTCCTGCTTCTCCTACATTTGACATTGAATTCCTGTATGACTAGCAGCGAGTCAGTTAAATTTCACTGTCTCAGTTCTGCATCTGTAACACAGAGATATAAAAAAGCTTTGTGATATCAAGCATATCAATACACTTCTTCAGGAATGTCATGGCAGGGGGGTTGGAACTGGATGATCTTTAAGGTGCCTTCTCACCCAAACCATTCTATGATTCAATGATATGATAACCACTGAAGCCACCAAAGGAATGACATGACTTTCAGGCTTGTACATTCTGCCGTGAACCAGGAGCCCAGAGTTTACCAACCACTGTTGATCCCTGGCACTCACAAGGTTCTTTAAAAAATAATCAGCATGACTGCGCTACAGACAGGATCAGAGGGCTGGAGCACCTCCCATACGAGGACAGGCCGAGACAGTTGGGGTCATTCAGCCTGGAGAAGAAAAGGCTCCAAGGAGACTTTATAGAGACCTTCCAGTACCTGAAGGGGCTACAAGAAAGCTGGAGAGGGGCTGTTCACAAAGGCTTGTGGGGATAGGACAAAGGGGAACGGGTGTAAACTGGAGAGGGGCAGATTTAGACTGGACATAAGGAGGAATTCCTTCACCGTGAGAGTGGTGAGGCCCTGGCCCAGGTTGCCCAGGGAAGCTGTGACTGCCCCATCCCTGGAGGTGTTCCAGGCCAGGTTGGATGGGCCTTGGGCAGCCTGATCCAGTGGGAGGTGTCCCTGCCCATCGCAGGGGGTTGGAACTGGATGGGCTTTGAGGTCCCTTCCAACCCAAACTATTCTGTGGTTCTATGACTGCATAACTTTAGGCTGTACGGTAGCACCGAGAGTCATGTACAAACACAGAAGATCCTACAAATACCCACAGCACTTATTATTGTTACTATTTTCTTCTTCTTTGAGTGCTTGCTTCACTGCCGTTCCTGCGCGTAATTGATTGAAGGGTTCGATTACTTTTATGGGAATAAACAATTTCCATTTTCATTTTAAACGAATTAAATTCTTTTTAAGCAGTTAAAAGTGTAAGAATGGGTTTTATAGCTGCTACTGGAAAATCTCCTAATCTAGTTTTAGGATGCTGTTCCTCTGTCAATCTATAACAGCTGACATAGCATTACCTGGTTTCATATTGCAAAGCTACACAGTTGGTTCCCCCCACTGGAAGGGAGAGTGTCTCAGAACAAAGACATGGATAAAGAATTTTTGAGACACCATAAATATTTTACCCCACGTTATTGTACAAATAACAAGGAAACTGTAGTTATTTTGCTACCAAAAATATACAGCGGAAATGTTAATTATTAGGAAGAATTGAACGCGCATGCGGGAGCACTGTGGCTTCAAAGACATAAAGGAATGACTAACATATTCCATTATGTAAATGAATTCAAAGAGATTTCACCACTGATCAGCTAGGAGGGACATAATGATTTATAATTCAAATAACTGAGCTTTGAAATCAAATTGGGCTAATACATTTCGAAATATGCAAACCTGGAATAATTGTGAAAGTAATGTAAACCATGACATCGGCTCCAGTCATTTGTTGTCTTTGTTGCTAATACTGTCTTATGGTTTTCCTTCTCCCCCCCACCCTGTTATATAGGACAGTTGTTGGAATTATGGTTCACTTTTAATTCTAGATTACCCTTTAGAAAAAGGATAATACATATAAAAAGAGAAAACCACCGATTTCTAAGACTGTGTAGAAGCTGATTGACGTACAGGAAAATACTGAAATTAAATAAATTATTATTTTAACCTTTCAGGCTAGCCACAATTTCATCTATATGAAATACTGAAAATTGATCCACTGGATCTAGCATCTTAGCAATGCACTATTTCTTTCAAAGCAATATATACTTAATGCTTTTTAAAAAAATTCTAATATAATGTGAAAAGGCCAAAGTTTGCAATGCCAGGAAGTAGTTATAAACTACTTCATATGTTTGAAATAAAAAGTACTTCAGTATTATTATTAAAAAAAAAACTATCAGCAGAGTTTTTTATAGGAAAAAAATACATATCTTTAAAAGCCAAAATGACCAGTGAAATTGGGTTGTACATCATTTTCTGGGAAAAAGGAAAAACAGCCTCGACAGGTGTAATTTATCATTTTTCTGATTTAATACCAAAGAAATATATTAAAATAATAAAAAGAATCCTGAAATCCTCAAAATTTGTAGTGATAAATAGCCCTCCCTGTCTTTATTGCATTATGCCTACTAACAGAAATATTGCATGGTGGATTTTGCCAGACAAGGACGATTATTTTCCAATAAAAAGTTGCATATTAAATTCCAGCACAAAAGTGGGTGTCTAATACTTCTGAAATCTTTTATGGCTTGCCAGGGAACACAATTTTAAACTTAACTAATACAACATCATGGGGAAGCGAACCAGCATTAAAGCTGCCTTTGCACAACCCCACCCATCGATACAGAAATGCTGCTGTTCCCAGAGTTTGAAGTGTTTCCATTGAAGTCTAATTGAATCAATTCTTGGTATTTATGTTTTTAGTTAGTCTCCAAGTCTTTAAACATTCCACATCAATGCTTGGGATGTACATGTATGAGAAGAGTGCTGGTTTATGTCCTGAATGTGAACAAGGCTCTGAAACTGCTCTTGCAACAGTCAGCGAGCTTCTGCAAAGGTAAAGAAAACCAATTTCATCACAATTCTACTCTTCAGGAGAACTTACGTTATCAAATATGTACTTTTTCATCTTTTTCCGATATTATTATACCCATTTCATGAGCAAGAACTCACTTACTGCAATTATGATTTGACTGAATTGAAAACTAAAACTATCTTAGACATTTCAGCCTTGGAAAAGTATTGTTTGCACCAGCAGTTGATGCTGACCCTTTTGGAAAGCTACCACGTGAACACACGCCTTTGAAAGCCTCCACAACACAATAGGAAATGTGAGATGCTCGTTGGCTATAGCAGTGATAGGAGGCTGATTATTTCATACATACATACCTAAATAAGCAAGCACTTCATTAGGTGCACCGTGTTAAATTTCTTGGTTATTTTGTAAGTGTTCTGAACCCCACTGAAGCAACAAGTACATGGTATAAAATAGAAGAGAGCTCATTAGTCTCCTCATAAATCTTATTAATGAAATAAATGTCCCCCATTCTGTTTTTGTGAAGTTCCCAAGTAATGCTTCATTTTCAAGTCCTTTCCAGTCCTGTTTCTGTGATGCCACGAGAACATCAGTGCATGCGTATTTAAAATATCAAGTTAGCTGCTTAATGGTATTTCAAGTAAACATACAGAAGTACACATTGTATGATTTTCATTAAACAAAATTCACTTATGGAATGTGGAAATCCACACTCATCTTTCAACCCAAGGAAATATATTAAAATTCTCATACGGTAAAGAGTTCTGTTGAAAAATAAAATGATGCCAATTGTCATATTCCAGCTGCCTTCCCCTCCGCCTGCACATAACAACCTTCTCTAGAAAAATTACTGAAAAGTTGTTTTTATTTTACAATAGCGAAAGATTTCAATATTGAACTTTTTTTTCATGAGTTCTGGTGCTTTATTATTTGTATACCTTTAAATACTGTGTCACATCAAAAATAGTTACTACTTTTTTGTTAAACCATCTTCTGAAAATTCAAAAAGCAACCATTCTTCTTCAAATTATGACAAGTAAGAGAATATTAGAACAGGATGCAAAAGGTTTGCAACAGACAGCAAGTTAGCATCCATGACTCAGGCAAGGAGTCCACAAAAATACTTGAGTCTAGACAAAAATCTAAATGCAAAGTCATGGCTGCTTTATCAGTAGTGATGTTGACACTGACATAGTGAGGAACTTCGAATCATGCAATAATAAAACACGTGACGAGGCTTGTGTTTAAAATCTAACCCATGCGTTGATATCTTCATTGACCAATCCTCAAAGCAGAATGGATCCTGCTCTCAACTGCTACCAGAATCGATCCTGTTCTCAATCACAGAATCACAGAATAGTTTGGGTTGGAAGGGACCTTAAAGATCATCTAGTTCCAACCCCCAATATTGCTCAATATTGCTGAACTCGCCAATGGCATTGACTTGAAGAAGATTAAGGAAGGCGATAGATGGCCACAAGCAACTAGTCACATGACTTCTCTTTTGTTGATAAAGAGTGGGAGAAATAAGCACACATTCTGAAAACAATGCACAGAAAATGATAAACCAAAATGAATATATATTAATGTCCTAATTGGTTTTATAAAGCAGCACTTGAAACAACAGAAGTCTCATACCGACCTTTACCTTATTATTTTCAAATAATATGTTATGTCGTATACAATAAAAAGGATATCCAACAGAAAGGTCATTTAGAAACTGAAGAGTCCTGGAAATCACAGGCTCACATCTTCCCCAGTATTTAAGATTCGTAACACTAGAATAAACAAAGCAAAACACAAGAGTGAGATTTTATGACGCATTTTCCTTTATGAGAAATGCACTGCAAAAGCTCAGAGTAGTAGTGCATTATACTATGAATGTATTTCTGTGATATGTCTTAGGATTTTCCATTTACGAGACATAAATGCTATAAAACCACATCATATCTTCTTCCTGAATAAGGCATTAAAACATTTTTATACTACTGTAACAAATATATTCATTTAGAAATACCCCTATCATCTGTCATGATGAAGTGAATTATCTGAAGCTTACCCCTACTTCTATCTACCCCACTTTTCAACACAGTATCTGTCCACTTAACTTCTGTAGTATTCATCTGCCCAATTCTTCACAAGATAAAACCAAACCATTACAAATTCCATAGGAAAATTTCCAGAGAAGAGATGTGGTATGGAAAAACTAAGGGCCAATTCTAAGAGCTACAGATAAACCCACATCCCAGCAAAACTCCCCCTTGCAGCTCTTGTACTAATCCCTATTTTTCCTCTTCCCTACACCAAACACTTAACCAAAGTCAAGATCCATCAGGATACTGCATTTCCCCAACTGCAACCCCTCTCAGACACAGGCATTTAGGAAGCATACTTTCATTAACAAACCAGCGCACAAATTATGATATAGGACACCATTAGACCTATTATCAGTCCTTGGGGAGCACCACATGAAACAGTTTCCCAACTTTGACAGCAAACTCTTACAGTTAGCCTTCCACTGATACCAGGCGGCTAACGCCAGGCAACGATCTTTAAGGTCCCTTTCAACACAAACCATTTCTTGGTTCTATGGTGAACTGTTCTACCACCTTCCGTAGGTTCAGCTTGAGACATGGAGCACAGAGCTCCTCTACGGCTTCTTCTGTACTGTGTGCAGGCCAGTGCAAAGACTTGGGACACAGTTTGCTGTGTTCACCTAGTAGATTTACTACAAGGTGAAGAGTCAGCAGTAGCATTCAAATGGAAGGGGTAAACTGAAGGCAGTGAAGTGGAGCAATAGCATTTTTCTCAACTAAGGAGGGCTACAGCTGTAAGTTAAGAGTCACTGATCCAGTAGTCAGTCTTTTCCAAACTTTCCTACTGGAATGTCATACAGGTTACTGCTAACAATCTTACTGAAATTGAAACGGCTGATACTTGCTGTTTCTGTTGTAAACTCTAGCCAGTGAGTCCAAGATGATATTAACTTCCCCCTATGTAGCTCAAATACATTTATCACTTAATTACACACAAACTATTCACAACTTTTTCTAGTACTCCTTTGAGAACCCAGGTGGGGTTGATCATTCTAGAATAAGTTGCTTCCTCTTAGATCCCTTTTTTGATGGCAAGTATCGTGCCGTGCCCTGCCCTGCCGGGACATCCACCATCACCCTCAATTGCTCAAAAATCCCAAAGAAAGCGGAATGTCCCTTCCCTCCAGACAGGGAGATGACACTACGTGAGACGCACAGCAGAGTTTCTGGCACTGGATTCATCTGGAGAAATAAAACCAGGCCACCACAGCCTTTTGAGACATAGCCCGCTCAAATAAAACTTCCTGGCTCAGAAGCCCTGCACCTATTCCTGATCATGATACTCAACTGCTAGGGTGCATCTCAAACTGCCTGGTGATCAAGAATGAGTCATTTCAGACTTGTACACCTCAGTTTCCTTGTCTGTAGAAAAACCACAATGATTCGGACTTCAAGCTGTCAGATTTATTGACAAAACACCACAATGTAAGAGACAGACGTAAGGAAGAACTTCTTCACCATGAGGGTGGTGAGGCCCTGGCCCAGGCTGCCCAGGGAAGCTGTGGCTGCCCCATCCCTGGAGGGGTTCCAGGCCAGGTTGGATGGGCCTTGGGCAGCCTGAGCCAGTGGGAGGTGTCCCTGCCCATGGCAGGGGGGTTGGAACTGGATGGGCTTTGAGGTCCCTTCCAACCCAAACTATTCTACGATTCTACATAATTGGTACCAGGTACTTGTACTGCGAGGCAACAGGATTTCAGTTTGGAGAATTGAGAACTTGAAAAAGAGATGTGAAAGGTCTTAAATTATTGCTTCTACATATTCACACGCTAAGCAATGTACTGCACCGCATAAACTAATCTCTTAGTCAGGAAATTATAAACTCAAGAATACAGTTTAAAGCATTTAACTGTTCAGTATTATTTGCTCAGGAAAAGGCAAATAACAGTGCAATTACCAAAGCAGTATTCCTCAATTTAGATTTACAAACAAACATTGATTTACTTTATAAAACCTCTACGAAGAGCTACAGAGGTTCAGATTGCCTTAAAGAAATAGCCCATTCCAGCAAGTCCATAATTCAGTTTATCTCTACTATAGGGAGTTCTGGCGATGTTTATAGTTGCACTAAATCCTTAACAACTATATACCATACAAAGCAATAAAAATGAATTTGGACTACCCAGATTTGACATCAATATCAAATCATAAAACAGCCGTTTTGCAAAAGAACAAAATCTTTGTCCTTCAGTAGCCAGATGTAAGACAGTTAAAGAATAATATGTCACAGTGACAGGTTGAAGAGAGAATTAGAACTATATAAGGAAGGCTCCCCATCCGACTTTCAGGGTACTTCTGAATACATCTATTCGTTTGGTTCATGGTTGTATTTGGACACTGAAAGATGGACTAATAATATAAGAGCTAGAAAGTACTTAAGAGTGAATAGAGGTTGAAAAATTTCAATTACAATTGTAGCAATTCCCATTCCTGTTTCTGCCTTATCAATATCAGGCAAGATGAAAGAGATAGAAAATGTAATATTTTAAGAAACATCTACAAAACCTTACAAGTATCTAAGAAAATTTGTAAAGATCTAGAAAGGAAACTCACAATATAAAATGCAGCTTTCCACTACGTAAGGAAGAGAAGCCAAGGAATGAAAGAAGAGAAACATTTACAGTTCTCGGAGAAATCATGGCAAGACAGCATTTAAATCCAAGTTCTAGTGTCCTTGCCTCTTTCACTCTCAAGTGGCTTATTGATTTAAAATACGAGCTAAATGAAATAGAGATGAATGGACCAATGATAAAGTTTCAGATGAGTCATGGAACGCAAGAACTTCACCAAAAGCTACGTCGAAGCCAGATTCACCGAAGCACCTATAGTAGATGAGCGCTGAGCATGTTTTAAAGGCATGTGCTTTTAAATGGCAGAATACTTTCAATTTTGGTAACAATATCAGTATTGAAAAAATACACACACATAAAACAGCAACAGTACGACTGATCCATACTGAAAGGCTACGAGAATTTTGAACGTTTAAATGAAACTGCATTAAGAATCCGGTGTGCTTTCAAATAATTGCTTTTAGTTTGCCTTTAATAAGAAGACAAGAATAAAACCTTAGTTTCTAAAAGCTGCACCAAAGAAGCTTTCCAGTTTTCCAACAACGTTAAGCTGCAGAATGCCAGGAATGCTGTACCACCTGCACACGCACAGGTTACTGTGCCTCACAGGCGCAGGAGATGTGGCAGTCACAGAAGATTGGCTGGTACCAGCCAGAAGAGATGACACGTGCCACAAATCAGCAGGTTTGGGTGTGGTGGTTTGTTTACGGACCATGTATATTTAGGAATGGTCTTGGTCTCAAGTTAAGGATATCACAAATATACTTCCATTGTAAAAATGAAAGATTAAAAAAAAAAAATCATACATTTGAAACAAAACTTTCAAAGTTGCTTAAGGTCTCTGCTATCCAATTTCCATTAAAGTGCAAGAAAAATGGGCATCCAAATTCCCTGAAGAGACTTTGAAAATCTCTTTCCTACATGGTACTTGAGTTTCAGTAATAACGAAGATAACAATAGGTTGGCAAGAAAGCTCTGTGCAGTCATTTTTTAATTATTTTTTTGTAGACTATCGCCATTCACCATGAAATCTCCGCGTGGCTCAATAACAGTGATTGGATAGATACATTTCATTAGAGCTGGACAAAGGTGAGTATTACAAAAATGCACACTCTGTTGTGAATAAAAGTGCTAAATTTTAGTTTGCTATGATTCATGGAGTCATATCAGTGTGAGTGTTCAAAAAGACATTCAGAGACCCAGACTTTTGATACCTCTGTATTACTTCAACATCGTCACATGAAAAATCTCTCTATTTATAAGTGTGATATGTGCATCCACCATAGTAAAATCATTAGAGCAGTGGGAAAAAAAGAAGGAAAAACCCATCCAAAAGCAATGCCTGGATACGCATCTTTCATTCATGTTTCAGTTATTTTATCATGACTAAAAATACTAAATATTTGGGCAAATGTTTTGTAAACCTATCTCATGATAAATTACTTCCTCCTGAATTTGATAATAATTGAAAGGAACCAGAAGAGGCTCACAAAGAATAAGTGAAGAAAAGGCAAGGTGCTTGCAGCCGAAATAAATACAAGATACTTTTGGCCAAATGCCCAGGACAGGCTCGAGGAGCAGATGGAACTAAAACTGCTCTGGTCTAAATACTTCCTCGCCCCTTACCTGTACAAGGAAGGATCAAGGCAGGTAGCTGGCTCCTGTTCAAAGGCATGACAAGTGGAAGGAAAGGTTTTGGGTACAGTGCCTCATTCCTTGCCTTAAGAGTGCTGGCCACGATCCACTTTCCAGTGGGCCAAGAGGCATAAGAATGTGTGAGAGCACTGTTTTGGGAGGAAGCAGGAGCAACAAAGACAAAGAAAATGGAGGCATAGTCTGTGCCTTTGAAAACCAGTCCCTCAGGGTAACAGGCTAAGAAGAAGAAAATCTAAGGAGACAGGCTGGGACCTTAAGGCAGAGCCCCTCTCCAGAATCTTGTCGTCTACTGAAACTCTCACAGCTCCTTCAAAGTCGCGTTGCTCCCCATTGCATATCTTCACACTCGCATATCCCTCCTTGAACCCGTTGCTATGATGCTGAACGCATCTGACAAGACAAGAAACCTGGCATATTAGAAACATTTTGTTTGAGGTTAAGTATTTTTTCAGTCGGCCTTTCCCCTTCCAAAGCAAGCAAAGACAGTGGATGCTAAAAGAACTATCCTATAAAATACCTGATAAGACTGTGATGGAAGTACAGCCATTAATGGATGCTCTGACTACATAAAACTCCATCCCCTCAGAAAGGGTTTAACAGTAATTCAGTAAAAGGCACATTCATTAACTTCCAATGAAAAGGTGATAAGGGGTCTGAGATCTGATGTGACAGTAGCACTTTAAACCACAGTCAGAAGGTCTAAAGGACACCTATTACATTGACAAATGTCAAAATATCTCTGTACTTTGAAGAATATCCGTTCATACAGTCTTTAATCCAGAAACTGAACAGTAGCTGATGCAGCAACCAGCAGCTATGACACAAGCATTTCAAATAGTTTTGTCTTAATGAAAGAACTCGCCGATTTTGATCGCCAATCTTCCACTGCAAGGCTGCTACTAATGAATTCAAAAGAACAGATTAAAACTACCCACGTGAAAGTGAACAACTGAAAACAGAGAACGCTGGAAAAAGACAGCTCCAGAGAAATGGTGTTCAAAAATCTCAAGAAATCAAAGAAAAATGCCATTTATCCATCTAAACATTACTGAGCTCACATCGGACTTTGGGAAACCAGAAACTCCATATGCCAACCAATAAATCATCACAAAAAGCGATTAAGTCTTGAATGGCAGAATAAAAAAAAATGGTTACTATGTCCTGGTAGACTACAACTTGTTTGATTATCATAAATTCAATTGCTACGTTTACTCCTCGCACCGACTATAAAATGCTTCCTGCATGCATCCTTCATCGAGTTCTTTAATGGCAAAATGGAAGGAAATAACCTGACGTCTTTTGATCACCCCACAGTGCTAATAGCAGATTAAGATAAGGTACTTTCTTATTTGAAAGACCGGTTGCCATTAGCCAGGCAACAACATTCTATCAAGCATAACCCCTCTACTGCACCTAGAGGTTGGCATTAGCAAAACGGAAACTATATCATCTCAAACATCTGTGTGCAGTCACTATATGAGAATATCATCACTTTAATGAGAAAATGCACACTAAAAATTCCTGAGCATTTCCCTTAGCCTCATGTTAAGAGATCATATATATAGCAAATCTCACCTACTTCAAGAGAAAAAAAATGGATCTGCAAGGTAAGACAGAACAGTTGACTAATGGCTTCCTAAAATAATGATGTGGCTAAAAATACTGACTGCATCCACAGTAGAAAGACATCTCATAGTCATGTATCCTGCCCACTGCTGTTACGAAGGTGCTAGGATTACTCTCCATAACAGAGCACCAGAAATGCTGCCAGTCTGGAGAGTCCCATCAGCCCCTAGTTTTTGGACTAGGTACCAGTATGTCATGGTTTCACACCCAGATTTTCCACTCAGCATGCTAACACTTTGGAGAAGCTCATTTAATTTAATTGGCCCAAACATGAATGTGTTTATATAGTAGTTTTCACAGCTAACTCCTATAGCTGTGGACTGAATTGTCCACTTCAAGCTGTAGCATCCCTTCTGTAAAATTAAATTGATCTGCGATCCAATCAATGAACTATTCATATTTTTAGTAAAATACATTAAGACAACAAAGAAAGAGAAAAAAAAAATATAGAGTGTGCAATCTAAAAAGCAGCACTGATTTTTGCTTTTTATGTACCTAGTTTTCTTTCAAAATTTCCATGTAGCATTAAAACTCTATGTTTTTTTCTTAATTTACAGCCCTATCCAATCCAGGCACATGTAGTACTTACCACACAACTCATTACAAGACATACTGTTATTTCCTCAATTGGCAAAAGAAATAGAGATTTACTCTCAAAGGTGGCAACAAGTAGAAAAACAGAAGCAAACTGATGCATCTGGTCTCCAAACAACAGTGCTCTACCCTCCTTTTACCTCAGTCATTCCAGTTTCACTGCAGTTTGAAACCAGAAAATGAAACCTAGCTGTCTAAGCACCACGCACGGGATGCTCCCAGCAGCTCTACAGTAAGCATCCATCAATTTTTCCATTCATGGACCTCCTGTCCTCAAATCCTAACCCAACATCGAGGTTTGATGGGTACTGTTGTTATCCTAAGGCAAGATGTAACACTTGGCTTCTGGTTTTGAGGAAGCAAAGCATTAGTCATATTAGTAAATGACCTTGTCCTAATTGCTAGTTTCTCAAGGTCGGTAGGCACAGTAGCAGAAGACAAGCCGTGTTTAATACCACCTAAACAAGTCATGACTAACCCGGCAACATCAGTAGAGATGTTCAGAGTCAGAGTCTACTGCAAATATTTAAAGGTCTTATGAGTCAGATCTAGAAGAAATCAAGTATATGACAGGATGCAGCGTCTTCCTGACCGTAGAATAAAGTGTAACGTACTTGGCTTCTCTTTCTCCAGGCACACACAGAACTCATTGTCTCCTGAGGACTCCCAGAGTTTTTTAGTGGCTATCCATGGTTTTTTCAGAGGGACCATTTTGTTTTGCTTTAAGAGCAAAAATGATTTTGGATGAAACTCTTTTTGAGGCAGGAGAAAGTACCAAATCTCATGAAAGACATAAGTAGTAAAAGACAAAATCCTGGTAGTTTTGCTGGCACCCAAAGAAAGCGGCTGCAGCAGGAGCAGGAGAAAAAGGCAGGATTATTCTTAGGAGAAAGTATTACAATGCTTATCCACCAGAATAACTCATTCGCTTTCTGCCAAATGCCATGGATGAGAAGACAGCTGATAATAACGTCCCTTATCTCCTTCAGCACAAGTCCTTAAAATACTCCTCCATGAATCTATACTTTTAAGGAAGCAAATTTTGCCAGATCTTGCCAAAAAGCAATCCAGAAGAGCTTCCCCCAAACAAAGACAGATCAGTTTTACATGGTCAGTTCCCTACTATAAATTACCATGAAGCTTTACAGGCAATTCCACTGACATCTGAGGGTGCCAGGAACAAGAAGTGGGGAAGCGTGGGGACTGCTTACGCCAGGCTGTCACTGAACAAGAGGCTATGAAATCTCAGCTCTCTTCTCCCATAAGCCACTTCCAGAAGTGATGCAGGCATCGTGAGGTCATATCTAGCTGCAAGCATTTATTTAGGGCCTACAGTACCTTCAGAAAACAAGATACAGGTGCTTCTGAAAATGGCTACCCCTTACCTCAAATATCTACAATTTATGGATGACATTTTTCTAGCAAAGAGCAAACAACGACAAAATATAACTCGGATTTTATGTAAACACTGAAGACAAAACAAAATACATACAGCCTGGAACCCAAGCACAAACTCACATTTTTGTCATAAATGTTTCCAGAACGTGGTTGTCATCTGCTACTCCCAAGACTTCTGACATTCGGGCATACACCTGCAAATAATATTACAGACATAAATATTACAGACATTTACAAGTACCAGCGTTTTTACTTAGTTTAAAACCTCCTCTATTCTGCTTTTGCATGAGAAGAGTCCAAGCACAAATGCCCATCTATCCAACGCAGCTGAAGCACATGGAAGAGATGCCTTATGCACTCTCCGATGGCATTTTCTGATAGGCTTCTACCTGCCCCTGCATACATTTCTTCCCACAAAGGAGATGTAAATTTTTCACATTAAACACACTTTGTTGACCACAAAACAATACAGCATTTATTAAAAAAACCCTCTTCTAATATAAAAAATGGTGAAAACATGGAGAAAACATTCTTCTGTTTGTCTGTGGGATGCGATTTAACACTCCTTTTGCTTGCATTTGCAAGTTCTTGCACTACCAGTCATAAAAACTGGTTGATTAGGTACTCTAGACATTCAGCTTTCTGTTCTCAAAGGGAGAAGAAAGGCTTTGGCAGCCAAGTAACTTGTAGCTGTGTGCTTTTCGCTCTCGTTTCAGATACAAGACAGACATTACCTGCCAAGTTTTCCCAGCATCCTGCCTATCCGATCAAACTGCCGTAACAATGCAGAAACAAAGGCACAGGACACATCAAGTATACTTTTTCTTTACCGTGTAATCCTCGTAGAATTTTTTGGTTATTTTAGTAGTCTTAACATTTTGTTGGATTAGCTTGACTTCAGAAACAGTGGGGAGACATGCCCTGCAAAATGACCCACCCCCTGTCAACGCACTCTACCCTGTGCTCAAGCAACTCCGCTATTTGGTTATGACTGGGCTAAAAGCAGCTCAGTCGGTCCGTACGCTTCGATTCAGTCATTTTAACCTTTCGTGACACTAAACCGAATATTATGGGTTATGTGTAGTTCTTCCATTTGAGGCGATGAAGTCAGGCACCACCAAGGTCTGCTGTGAGCAGCTGCCCAGCGGCGAAGACCTGGTGCCATCTAGCTGTCAGTCCTCTGCTTTGACATCCCATCTCCCGCACAAGTGTCATCCAACCTCGGGGAACTCAGCACTTCTCTCACTGTCCTCAAACTCCCTCGCACCAACTTCACCTTTTGATAATGATGCAATCTTTGCTTGAAGACAGCAAGATTCTGCCTCTGAGGAAGTCAATTAAACAACTTGTTTTCATGTCCCGAGGATTTAAATATTAAATCGGAGCACAATAAAGGCACGAGTAAATAAACATGCACCAGCAATTGCACCAAGATCCTGGATAACTTAGCTTGTAAACTAACATATCTTTTTAGATTTGTATGAATTTAATTCATTGTGACAAACCCGGTAGCGAAAGGATAGCCAAGATATGAAAAAAAATGTAATATACGATCTTTCAAACTTTGAAAAATATTATGTTCACACTGCAAATGTGAAGTTAACACTTACAGTATATAAATATAGCTAAAATAATATAAGCAGAAGCATAAATATAAGCATAAATATAAATTCTTCTAACCAAATCACCTCTGTAAACAGTGCACTGCTGAAATGCTATTGCAGCTGCAATTTTAGCCAAATGTAAGAACTGTGCTTGATAAGAGGAAAGGAGAAAAAGGGACAGCAGGGGATGTAAAGATATCAGCAAACATCCATCTACGCTCAGATCCTTCCCTGGTGCGGGAGAGCCCTGGAAGCAGCGGAGCAACAGCATCGTCTCTGCTGTCAAACCAGGGCTCTCCACATCAGAGTTTAACAAATAAAATACTAAAACAGCAGTCAGTGTTGACAAAGAGCAGTGCTTTAATCCACAATTATCCTTGTAACTCTTACTACTCCTTTTATCATCCATTAGCTTTGATTCCCATTATCCCATCAAGAAGTGTGTCAACGCTTTTGTCCCTGGGGATTTGCCACCACTACCAGGATCTGACAGCCAAGCCTGAGTGCTAAGCAGGATCATTACCTCTTAAATCCACTTATCTGATCCACTGAATAGTAAATTGAAAAGCTCATTAACAGCAACAATCTGATTTGTTTTCACATGTGACAGGGTCATTTCAAGCCAGCGTGAATACAGTGCTTGTAATAAAAACTACTACCTTCCCTAATGTGACAAAGTGTAAGCTCAAATAAATGTGATATTTTAAACACCTTCTTCAAAGTAATTTCCAAACCCAACACGCACTCTTAGAATGTAAAAATAGAAAAGCAAACAACCACCAATGACAACAATGGAACGCCCTTAGATTTTTGAGCACCATAAAAAATTAATGATAAGGCATTTTGGATGTATCATAATAAAATACATTTCAACAACAAAGACCGTGCTACGTGTTTAAACAGCAGGGAAAAATACTGCTGAGAGTGGTCAGAAAAGGGTGTGGAATCACATGCGGTAGTGATCTCATCTTCAGCTTGGAGCGTCATGGAGCCATGAAGGTGAAGGGCCCTGGAGGGGCTACGGCACTGGCACAGCCACCCTCCCACTGGGTCTCCTCTCTTAGAGATCTCCCCTTCATCTTCCAGCAGGGAAAACCCTAAGGCTTATGTTTTTCATTCCCTGCAGACAGTTCAAGTAAGGAGCATAATAACTAATTGACAGTAGCAAACACCGGCTTTATCTGAAAAACCTTTACACCATCATTCCCAAATCCTTACAACTGCCAGATTTATAACTTCCAAAGCAAATCCTGTCTCAACACACAATGCTATGCGATCGTGCCATGGTATCACCAAACGTGCAAGCTTAAATAGCAAAATACGCCATCACCACCATCTCCTTCTTACAACAGTTATGAATGCCAGCAAAAAGTCCACCGAAGTGCTAGCATCAGGCTACAATGTCCAACAAGCTTCCCAGGTACCTGTCCATGTTGAAAGCAACCTCAGGCTGATGCCACCACGCAACCAACACCCAAGTGCCAATGCTGCATTCACAGGTGACAACAGCAGTCACGGCAGCCAAGAGAAAGTAGAGACCAACAAAACACACCCAACAGCAATCAATAACAATTTTAAATGTATTAAAGCAAGCATGAAGGGAAAGGATGCAGAGATTCTTTTCTTCTGCCCTGTTTGTACCATTATAGCCACCTCGGTGAAATGAGGACGTCTAAGGAAGGCCACAGGATCTGGTGTCAGGGAATTTTTTGTCATCTAGCAGATTTATCTGCGGTTCACATTACAGAAGTGTCTGCTTCCCAACTACTTGAACCGTACCGGCTGCACTTCAAAAGATGGGAAAATAAAATTGTGGAAGCAATGTTTTATAAAGCAAAGCACTTGTATGTAAATAATGTTCAAGAAAATGGAGAAATAATTCAGTCATCACACTGAAACTTCATTTCCCTGTCTTCTCTACTCTTTGGCCCTAGATACGTTTAACTTTGCTTTGTCTTCTGAGGTTGTCTCTTTTTGGTACTATCATTATAACTCTGAAGAAGCTAATTATGTCAATTCTTAAATGTGAAGCAGATTACAGAACTGGGAAGCTCGGAATATGAGTTCCTAAAGGTTGTATGGCTATATAATGACAGTCACAGAAATTCAATAACAGCACTGTATGGAATGTACTCAAACGCACCCCATGAAACAAATTAAAACAGAGCAATGAATCTCTCACACTGTGCAAATAAGAAAACACAAGAAAATGTTGGTTTCTATATGTTTCATAAGGGCTATTATAATGAATTAAGATTTTGGATAATGAATCTTCAGAAAATTACAGTAAAGTTATTACCCGTAGGCACAGTGTAAATGCTGAAGATATTATCACTTCCTTGAAGCTCTCCAGGCCTTGCTGCAGAGAACTATCACTGTAACATTAAAGTATTTTGTCATGAACACTGAGGGCAAAACCAGTCCTCAACCACATTTACCCCAACCTGGCAGAAGCCGAGGACAGATGCTACAGCTGAGCCTGGAGCTGCCCGTGGGAGCACCTCCTTCCTCCCTGTCCCTTTGGGAACGGGGCAAGGCAGGGGTGGCTATGGCAGATCTCTGAAGCTGCGAGCCCACCTTCCACTAATACCCCTGGACACTGCCCACTAAACCTCCATGCTAATCACAAGTTTCCTTCTCAGTGGTGAGTGTCCCAACAATTAGTTACTTCCACTGCAGGGAAGGCTGTGAAGTCTGGAGTAAAAATGGCTGGAAAATGGGTTTCCTTCCCGTTCCGGTGTGTGCCTTATGCAGCAGTTCAGTTTTCTGTGTTGAGCAGACTGATCTATTGGGAGGTGTCCCTGCCCATGGCAGGGGGTCGGAACTGGATGATCCTTAAGGTCCTTTCCAACCCAAACCATTCTATAATTCTATTTTGAAGTTTTAGCACTTAAAAGCTCCATTAGAACGCAGGAGACATTTAGCTTCCTAAGCCCACAGACAGCTCTGAAAACCTGTACCACACCCCACGATGAGTGGATCACAGTGCCAGATCATTCACCTTTACCTCCGAACCTAACTAAGGGCTTAAAAAGCCTTGGCTTTTCTATCCTCGCCCTAACAGAGGAAAGCCCTGGCCACTCATAAAACCTTCCTGA